>NC_067483.1:59483325-60120417 GCF_947179515.1 Apodemus sylvaticus
AGATTGAAATAATCCCATGCCTCTTATCAGATCACTATGGAGTAAAAGTGGTCTTTAGTAACAGTAAAAACAACAGAAAGCCCACATACACATGGAAACTGAACAATACTCTGCTCAATGATACCTTGGTCAAGGAAGAAATAAAGAAAGAAATCAAAGATTTCTTAGCGTTTAATGAAAATGAAGGCACAACATACACAAATCTATGGGACACAATGAAAGCAGTGCTAAGAGGAAAACTCATAGCTTTGAGTGCCTCCAAAAAGAACTTTGAGAGAGCTTACACTAGAAGATTAATGGAACAACTGAAAACCCTGGAACAAGAAGAAGCTAATTCACCGAGGAGGAGGAGAAGACAAGAAATCATCCAACTCAGGGCTGAAATCAATCAAGTAGAAACCAAGAGAACCATACAAAGAATCAACAAGACCAAAAGATGGTTCTTTGAAAAAATCAACAAGATAGATAAACCCTTAGCCAGACTAACCAAAGGGCACAGAGAAAGTATCCAAATTAACAAAATTAGAAATGAAAACGGAGATATTACAACAGAAACCGAGGAAATTCAAAAAATCATCAGATTCTACTACAAAAACCTGTACTCAACACAACTGGGGAATCTGGAGGAAATGGACATTTTCTTAGACAGATACCAATTACCAAAATTAAACCAGGATCAAATAGACCATCTAAACAGACCCATAACCCCTAAAGAAATAGAAGGGGTCATAGATAGGCTTCCAACCAAAAAAAGCACAGGACCAGATGGTTTCAGTGCAGAATTCTATCAGACCTTCAAAGAAGACTTAACACCAATACTCTTCAAACTTTTCCACCAAATAGAAACAGAAGGAACACTACCCAACTCCTTCTTCGAAGCCACTATTACGCTGATACCAAAACCACACAAAGATCCAACTAAGAAAGAGAATTTCAGGCCAATTTCCCTTATGAATATCGATGCAAAAATACTAAATAAAATTATTGCCCACCGAATCCAAGAACACATCAAAATGATCATCCACCATGATCAAGTAGGCTTCATCCCAGGGATGCAGGGATGGTTCAATATAAGGAAATCCATAAATGCTATCCACTACATAAGCAAACTCAAAGAAAAAAACCACATGATCATTTCATTAGATGCTGAAAAAGTATTTGACAGAATTCAGCATCCTTTCATGCTAAAAGTCTTGGAAAGGACAGGAATTCAAGGCCCATATCTAAACATAGTAAAAGCAATATACAGCAAACCGGTAGCCAACATCAAACTAAATGGAGAGAAACTTGAAGCAATCCCACTAAAATCAGGGACTAGACAAGGCTGCCCCCTCTCTCCATATCTTTTCAATATAGTTCTTGAAGTCTTAGCTAGAGCAATTAGACAACAGAAGGAAGTCAAAGGAATACAAATTGGAAAGGAAGAAGTCAAACTATCACTATTTGCAGATGATATGATCATATACTTAAGTGACCCTAAAAACTCTACTAGAGAACTCCTACAGCTGATAAACAACTTCAGCAAAGTGGCTGGCTACAAAATCAATGCAAGCAAATCAGTAGCCTTTATGTATTCAAAGGATAAGCAGACTGAGAAAGAAATTAGGGAAACGACCCCCTTCACAATAGCTACAAACAGCATAAAGTATCTTGGGGTGACTCTAACCAAACAAGTGAAAGACCTATATGACAAGAACTTCAGATCTCTGAAGAAGGAAATCGAAGAAGATCTCAGAAAATGGAAAAACCTTCCATGCTCGTGGATTGGCAGGATTAATATAGTTAAAATGGCCATCTTGCCAAAGGCAATCTACAGATTCAATGCTATTCCCATAAAAATCCCAATCCAGTTCTTCATAGAGCTAGAAAGAGCAATTCTCAAATTCATCTGGAATAACAAAAAACCCAGGATAGCTAAAACTATTCTCAACAGTAAAAGAACTTCAGGGGGATTCAATATCCCAGACTTTAAACTCTACTACAGAGCAATAGTGATTAAAAACTGCATGGTATTGGTACAATATCAGGCAAGCAGATCAATGGAATAGGATTGAAGACCCAGAAATGAACCAACACACCTATGGTCACTTGGTCTTCGACAAAGGAGCTGAAAGCATCCAGTGGAAAAAAGAGAGTCTTTTCAACAAATGGTGCTGGTTCAATTGGAGGTCAGCATGCAGAAGAATGCGCATCGATCCATTCTTATCTCCTTGTACCAAGCTCAACTCCAAATGAATCAAGGACCTCCACATAAAACCTGACACACTGAAAAGAAACTGGGGAAGACCCTGGAGGATATGGGCACAGGGAACAAGTTCCTGAATAGAACACCAATAGCTAATGCTCTAAGATCAAGAATTGACAAATGGGACCTCATAAAACTACAAAGTTTCTGTAAGGCAAAGCACACTGTCAAAAGGACAAAACATCAGCCAACAGACTGGGAAAGGATCTTCACCAACCCTAAATCCAACAGAGGGCTAATATCTAATATATACAAAGAACTCAAGAAAGTAGAACCCAGAGAACCAAATAACCCCATTAAAAAGTGGGGTACAGAGCTAAACAAAGAATTTTCACATGAAGAACTTCGGAGAGCTGAGAAACACCTTAAGAAATGTTCAACATCATTAATCATTAGGGAAATGCAAATCAAAACAACCCTGAGATTTCACCTCACACCAGTCAGAATGGCTAAGGTCAAAAACTCAGGAGACAGCAGGTGTTGGTGAGGATGTGGAGAAAGAGGAACACTCCTCCACTGCTGGTGGGATTGCAAGATGGTGCAACCACTTTGGAAATCAGTCTGGCGGTTCCTCAAAAAACTGGGCATGTCACTTCTTGAGGACCCTGTTATACCAGTACTGGGCATATATCCAGAGGATTCTTCAGCATGCAATAAGGACACATGCTCAACTATGTTCATAGCAGCCCTATTTGTAGTAGCCAGAAGCTGGGAAGAATCCAGGTGTCCCTCAACAGAGGAATGGATACAAAAAAATGTGGTATATTTACACAATGGAGTACTATTCAGCCATTAGAAACAATGAATTCATGAAATTCTTAGACACATGGATGGAGCTGGAGAACATCATACTAAGTGAGGCAACCCAGTCTCAAAAAATCAATCATGGTATGCACTCACTGATAAGTGGATATTAGCCTAGAAACTTTGAATACCCAGGACATAATCCACAAATTAAATGATGTCCAAAAACAATGGAGGAGTGGCCCCTGGTTCTGGAAAGACTCAGTGCAAGAGTATAGGGGAATTCCAGAACAGGGAAGTGGGAAGGGGTGGATGGAAGAACAGGGGGACGGAAGAGGGCTTATGGGACTTGCAGGGAGTGGGGACCCAGAAAAGGGGAAATCATTTGCAATGTAAATAAAATAAAATAAAATAAAAAGATTTTTTTTAATGTGTCTGTCACATATCTGGTACTGTTGACCTAGCTAAACTTAAATAATGATTCTAGCCCAGTAAAGATACCAGCCATATTAGGGAGTCACAAGGAATCTATCTGGTAAGGAGATATAGATGGGTAAAGAGTACACTCTGTAAAGATTTTAGGTGCTCTGTCCCTCGAGAACACCATGGCAAAGTGGTCTATAGGAAAATTGAATTCAGATCCAATCTGAAATATAATATTAAAATTATGTTTTCTTTTTTCTGAAACAGGATTCCTCTGTATAGCCCTGGCTGTCCTGGAACTCACTCTGTACACTAGGCTGGCCTCGAACTCAGAAATCCACCTGCCTCTGCCTCCCAAGTGCTGGGATGACAGGCATGTGCCATCACTGCCTGGCAAAATTATGCTTTCATGAAAAGAAGTTTTCCTTTAGATCCTTAAAAATACAGTGATTCTCTAGTGATTCTACTTGGAAAAAAATCCTATCTAAAGAAAAAAATTTACAGGGCTCATACATGAAATTTTCAAAAATAAATCTACTCTAATGACAAAAAAGAACTAAAGAAAGATGCAGGTACTCACATATAACATAAATAATTTTGTAGAACTTCTTTTGGTCAATCATCTTTGAAAATGTTTTGTAGTGTTCACTTCTAATTAGTCACAATACTGAATAATTCAACAAGTACAATTTCTTCAGAACATTGAGAAACTCGGTAAGTTGATTTGAGGCGATAATACTTCCTTCAGAGATTAAGGTGAGATCCAAAGGTGCTATACTTACCTGCTTGCACCTTGCAGGGATTTCTCTACATTACTGGGGTGATGGTGATGTTGAAAATTTGTCTTTTCATCTTTGCCCTGGTGCGGGGAAATCCAGAGTGATCTGAGTCCTCCAAATGCTGACTTGTCCAGAGAACCTCAAGAGGTGGTACGCTGAAAGGAGCCTGAGCCGTAGAGAGCTCCTGTCTGCTTTATTATCTGGGAAACTGAGGCACAGAGTGTTCAGTGACTTGCTTAGTATTCTCCAGAAGAGTTTGCAGGAAACCGCAGAGCATTTTCACAGTGACTCTGGAAAGAACCATGCCTTTTAAAGAGAGAGACATTGATGAACAGGAGGCTCTTTCTCTCCTGCTTTTCCAAATAATTTTAATGATGTGCTAACACACCCCTGCTTACAGATGGGCCATGCCAGCAGCCGTTTTCCTTCCCCTGAAAGCAGTTATTAGGCCAACCAGTCATAGCAGATTGTTCTAGGTGCTGAACTCAGATTTATCTAAACTTGTATGTTCGGGTATAAACATTGTCTGGGTCAAGGTGATGTTTTCCCCCCACTTTAACATTTCATAACATCATCAGATCATTTCCTTTTCTGAGTTGGTAGTCGGCCACATCCCACAATGGGAGGGGGAGAGGTAAAGGAAATGTCAATGCCACAGTCAGGACATATAGAAGGGAAACTTCTGAGTTTTTCTGCCACGTCTTCCTTTCTCACGTCCACAAGCGGGAAAGCGATGAACTTTTGCCAGTGCTAACCCACGCTCTGTTGGCGTGTTGACATAACTGATACCTCCAGGTCAGTCCCACAGTCAAGAGCAGGAAGCATTTGTAAGCTGTCTGCACTCCCTTCCTTTCCCTCGCCATGTCCTCTGTCTCCATGTCCTGTTACAGAGGAATCCTGTCTTTCCCACCCAGGTCTTTTTCCTCCAATGCACTGAAAAGTGCATGACTTTGCATTCTCTGAGTTCCAGGTCCCTCACCTCTTAAACGGGGTACTGGTGTCTGGACTGGGGCTCTGCTGGGATGATGTACTTAGGTAATCTAAGCAGCAGAGGCCATTTTATGTATATGTATGTGTATGTGTATATGCATACATACATAATATATATGTACGTATAAAACAGTATTCTCTCCTCTATTTTTCCTTGTTCTCTTCTCTCTTTCTTCCTTCTCTTTACCCCCCTCTTCCCTGTCTGGTTCTTCCTACCTCTAAACTATCCCATTCCCATCCTATAGCAACCACAAACCACAGTGATCATAGCCCCTGCTCTTTTTCAGATCTGTCTCTGCCTGTGTAAGATAATGAAACATCCAGATAAGGGTTTGGAGGGAGAGCCTTCCGTGTCTAAAATCCCACTGTTGTGGGTTTGCAGTCCCATACCATTGAGTGTGCAGGGTAAAGTTGTTTCTACAGAGAATTTTTTTCTTTGAGACTTAGACTTTTAAATATTTCTGATCAAAATCACCCATTCTGTTTTCTTAATAGAGAATTAAAATGGGTTGGAGAGGTAGCTCAGTGGTTAGGAGTAGTGGCTGCTCTGTTAAAGGACCCAGGGTTTGATCCCCAGCACCCACGTAGTGGCTCACAACCAACTGTAACTGAAGTTTCAGGGGATTTGACTTCCTGCAAGGGCAACAGAAACACATGTGGTAAACAGACATAGAGGCAGGCAAAACACCCATACACTAATAACAACAGCAACAACAAGAAGAACAACATCAACAACAAATTCCTTTTTAAAAAAAAAATAGAGAACTAAAATACTAAAGAAAAACACGCTTTTCCAATGTGCTCTTTCATGCTGTTCTATAGGCAAGAAACTCAGGTTGATTTATGGTTCTTCATTTTCTAAAGAGAAGATCGACGTTCTTTGTACTCTCTTTACCTACAGCAAGTTTCAGGCTGAAGCAATTCTTCAAGGAGATAGATGCTTGGGAAATACCAAGAATTTTCCTACAAGCAGTGGTATTTGTCACTGGGCTCCCATTGTGTCAGATTCTGTTCAACATCACACTATGACATTTAGTGTCATCTCAGTCTTTCTCTTTTATAGTTTAGATACTAAGGACATACACACATTCTCTCTCTCTCTCTCTCTCTCACACACACACACACACACACACAGAGAGAGAGAGAGAGAGAAAGAGAGAGAGAGAGAGAGAGAGAGAGAGAGAGAGAGAGAGAGAGAGAGAGAGAGAAGAATAGTTAAAAAGGAACATGACTCTGGAAACTTTCATCAATTATTAAAGTAGTGGCACATTTGTGCCGTTAGTGAACCATTTTAAGAAAAGAACATAGACTCAAATAAATCACAACAGCAAAGGAAGTATGGTAATCCTGGGGGACAAAGGAAGAGCAAGAGAGACAGTAAGAGGGCAGAAGAGGAAACAGGATTGAAAACAGTCTCTCCTGATGTGTGCATACAAATCTCACATTGTCAAGCCAGCCCTACTCACTGATTTGCAAATGCACAGTAAACACCATTCCCCTTCTCCTTACAGGGACTGCATAACTGAAAGTCAGAACAACAGCTTAGACTTGGGGTTCAGCCCTTGCTATTTAAAGGATATGCCCACTATAGATGAAGGAAGGGGATAATTAGAAAGCTTGGAGTCACTAAGGGGGAAATGGAGGACTAAATAATCTGTGGCACTGTGTCTGTTTTCCCTGGAGGCCTGGTTTCCCATATGCCACCCATGACTCTTTCTGAAGGAAAATGGTCTCAGTTACATTTTATCCAAGCATTCATTAATCAAAATTACCTGTGCAGACACTGACATGTAATATTATTTAGTCTTAAGAAGAAAGAAAATTCTGATATACTCTCCCAACATGGATAAATCTTAAGACATTGAGTAAAATAATCCAATCACAAAAGCTGCCTTTTTGTTGAGCTATAATGACATCTAATTCATGAAGCAGAAAGGCAGGTGCCCATGTCTGGGTTGATGGGATGAGGAGTGGACTTACTGATTTTTGAGAATGGATTTCATTTAGATCAGACTGGCCTATAATTCATTGTTTAGGGCTGTCTGGCCTTGAACTGGTGATCTTCCTGCCTCAGCTTCCTGAGTTCAGGGCTTACAGGCATTCGACACCATGCACAGCTGGACTTAGTGTATAATAGGTATAGAGTTTCAGTTCCTAAGCTCCACAGAGCTCTGTGGATAGGTAGCCAGCGATGGTTACAGAAAGACAGGGACACCCTTGATGCCACTAAGTGGGTTAGGGTAACACATTTCATTCTTGTGCATTTTAACCATTAGTAAAATGAAACACCCAGACATGGAATCTATTACCACCTCGTAATGCAGGGGAGAGGCCGATTTACAGGAACGAGGCTGCTTCTAGACAAACTGGCATGCAGAAAGTGGGGAAGAATGGCAGCCACGGTGAAAGGCTCTTGTTTTCTCAGTTACTACCTTAATTTCTCTTGTCTATCAAAAGCTCTGTGTGGAAAATGTTACCATGAAACTGAGGCTCGGGGGTTAATAACTTCACGTGGGGTAAGGACTTTGGTGCCAAGATGATAGGAACAAACACCCTTCCATGCTGCACTCATTTAAAGGCTAGCTTTGACTTCGAGGAAATAGTCATTAAAACCTCACATGTAGGGTGCGTAAGATCTCTCAGCAAGTAAACGTGCTTGAAAACCGGAGTAGCCCTGGAAAATCTGAATGCAGTAGCACACATCTGTAATCTCAGCACTCCTCCAGAGGGAAGGGAGGTGAAGACAGGCCCATCACCCATTAGCTCAGGGGCTGGAGAGCCTGGAGCCCCAAGTGTGGCAGAGACAAAAGAGGCCTTGTCCCCACAGAGGGAAGGAGAGAAGCAACTGCCAAAGGCAGTCTTGGGTTTCATGTGCATCGGGTGGGGTGTCAAAGGGAGAGGGGAGGGGTGTGAGCGTATGCAGGCACACACACAATCATCATAATAAGCGGAATATATTTATGTAGGAATATTTTTGAAACACAGGCATCATTAAGTTTGAGGAGGAGAATCTTCCTAATGAAACAAGAGAACTAGGTTATGTAAGGGGATGAGAAGTTTTCCCTTAACTCCTGGAGATAGTTTTGGGTTTGCTATCTGCTCTGAGTTCTGAATTTGGAAGTGCAACAACATAGTGAAACATGCTGTTCTAAGCCTGTCCTCCTGGAGATGACCAAAGGTGAAGCAAGGTTAGGGGGAAAACCTTCTTCTGGGGTGCCTGTTATGGTTTGGAGAGTTTAGCATTAGTTATGATAGAAGACAGCATAGCACATATGCAGCTCAGTCTCCATGTGGGCCCCCAACAACAAGAGCTGGGGGGGGGGGCTGTTCCTAAAGCTGTTGCCTGATTGTGGAATCTGTTCAGGCCTCAGTGTGAGAGGATTCAACCTAATCCTGCAGAGACTTAATGTGCCAGAGTGGGGGGATACGGGGGACCACCTTCTCAGAGGATACTCTGTAGGGAGGGGGTCAGTGTTTGGAAAGTAAATGAATAACTAAATAAATAAATAAACTAAATTAAAGATTGCATAACTTAAAACTGAATAAAAGATACGGGGATGAAGTCTTCAGCTATGGGCAGTGTGCATTGTTTCCCGGTTGTCTAGTGGATGGGTAAAAGGTCCTGGAACAGAGTCCTTAGGACTGTATTAATCCACAGCGCAGGGTTTGGTCTGTCACTGGCTGCTGTCTAACGATGTCTCCTTAAAGCACCATTGCTGGCTTCTACAAGCCTCAGTTTCCTAAGTAGGAGTACTAGTGCCAGTTATACAGGCATGTCAAAGCATGAATTACATGTAAAGGGACAGAGTATGTGAAAGTGATTGGTGTACTTGGATTTAATAGAGAATGATTGATAATTTGATGTGGAAAAAAATCACTTATTTTTCAAGTAACTGGTTTTCTTAGCATCTGAACAAATTAAGCAAGTTCGGGTCTAAGACGAAACTGCTAATAAGGAAAGCAAATGTCTGATTTAAAAGTTAAATATGGTCTAGGTGCAGTGGCGCACTCCTTTAATCATAGAACTTGGGAGACAGAGGCAGGCAGATCTCTGTGAGTTCGAGGCCAGCCTAGTCTACACAGCAAGTTCCATGCCAGCCAAGGCTAAATAGTGAGATCTGTCTCAAACAAAACAGAAGACAAACTCCCAAAACAAAAATATGGGGAAAACAAGTCTTTGAAGCAATGGCTGACAGAACATTAATATCAGATGGCGATTCCGTGATCAAATTAAGTTGATAAGTTGATAGTTCCCTAACTCTGTTTTCTTACAATTAAGGCTGATTTAAAAATCTCCTAGTCTAAAATCTTTAAAATAACTTATGGGTGGTGGCTAATCATATTTATAAAAGAAATACATTACAGTATAAACATTTATTAGCATTCTACGTACACAGTAAGGGAAGCCATTCAGTTGAGTTTTGCCACTAAATGGGCAGATTGAGAATACATCTGCTAAAAGTGGGATTAATTCCTAAAATACAAAGCTACCATTGTGTGTGTGTGTGTGTGTGTGTGTGTGTGTGTGTGTGTGTGTATGTGTGTGTGTGTGTGCATGTGTGTGTGTGTATGTGTGTGTGTGTATGTGTGTGTGTGTGTGTGTGTGTGTGTGTGCTTGTGTATGTGAAGGTCAGATTCTCAATTGCTTTCCAGTTTATCTCTGTGAGACACCGTTTCAATCATCAAACTGAGAAATCAATAAGCTAGACTGGTTGACCACAAACCTCAGAGATTCTCCTGCCTCCTCTCCCCAGCACACCTCCACGCAAGAATTCTACGAGAGTGCTTGACATTAGAACTCAGGTTTGCCACATGTACTTTAGCAACTGAACCATCTCTCCAGCTCCTCTTCCAAGCAACCAGCCTTTTCAATATCCCAGCAGTTTTCTTTTTATTAAATAAGGTCAGTTTGAAGATGAGCTTTTAGTTTCTGAGCAGAACCTGAAGGTATTGTACTGAGGAGGAAGAGCTGGATTGTGAAGGAGTCGTGCCTCTTTTTGGTGTTGCTGTGTGTAAATGTCCTATGTCAGCAGCCCAAATCTTCACATGACCTTTGACAGGGGCAGCTTCATAGATTCTTCCCCACGCTATCAGGCCGGCTTTCAGACTGCTAATTGGTGATGTTATTCCATGAATACCAATGGTTAGTTGGGTAAGAAAAATGATACCAAGACTTCAGAACTGCGACGAAATAGATCTTTAGTGACAAAATACAGTTGTATGTTTATAGTCATGAAAATTGTTAGCTGTCTATTTGCAATTGGCTGCTTGTTGTTGTTGCTTTTGTGGAAGAAAACAATGATGCTGCAGAGTATTGGAAGTGCCGAGAAGCCAACCTGAGGCTGGTTTTCCACAGGAAGAAGCGATTGCTTCTTGGAGTTTTGGCCAGGATCAGGCATAAGTGACCGGGAATTGTGTTCTACCTTTCTTCAATAATGAATGCTTAAACATACATTGTCAATATGCTCATAACAGTATAGATAATTCATAGATAATGAAGATTTGCTGACAATTTTTTTTAAAGTTGGATTATGGTGGAATGACAGAATTACAATAGCGTTATTTACTGATCAGAGCCCTCAAGGCTAACTGGAGATTTGATGTCACATGATTGGCTATTTTTGTCAAGGTATCTTGTCATTTTCATTGTTGACATTCATACTTCCCAAGAGTCACAGAGAAGAGAAAAAAGCAAGCAAGAAATCAAAATGGCAGGCACTTTCCCCAGATATTGAACTACAGTCCTGATAAACATTAGACTTCTTTCTTTCCTTCTACCTCCTGTCAATTATGGACTTAGAGGTGATGGTGGGACTATTTAGGGCCTAAGCTGAACGTGACATACTAATTTGGTCATTTGGAGTCATAGTAAGACATTTGGAGTCTGCTAGCACTAAAATTCCAGTTGCGATATGGAACACGGTAAAAATGTTTCAAATGTTCACTAACAAGAAAGTAGTTCCCCTCAGCTCCCCTGTCTGCCCAGTCCAAGCATCAGCCTCATCTTTAGCTCACACATTTCCTTGTCTGATTTATTTTACATTTAAACCGACTTTAGAGATCTCTGAAAGAATTTGTTTTCCACTAGATGCCACATGATGAAACTTAATGTCACCAGCTTAAAAAGAAAAAAACCCTAACTGCTCTTTCCTTATTATAGTCTGATATTGTTATCCAACTACTGTAAATGAATGCTATTAACAAAATGTCAGTTGACATTCAAAGCATCTGCAAATGGCTTTTACTTCACAAAAAACAGCTTCAGCTTTATCAGCAACACATGAAAGGCCACCATGTCTGACAATGTGGCAATTTAGGGTAGCTCTAAAGTATGTATTTTTCAATTAGGCTCCTCGAAGCATTTACAGAAAGATACATTTTAATTGACTTAATAACACCTGATGGCATTATGATGTGTGGACTAAGTATATGAGTCTAAAGATTGTTAAAGGATATTTTAAAATGTATTTAAAAAATTGCAAGGGTTCTGAGATATCTGCCCTCAACTTGTTTCTTGTGGTGGGGGAGGGGTCCTGGAGAGCCTCAAAACAATACAGGTTATTGTTATAGCTCTTGGTTGGCCACCAGAACTTGATGGTAAGACTCTTCTGTTGAAGATACTACACACACTGATCACAGAACATGGCCTCAGTGGCGAACCTACTATGATTATTTTGAAAAATGGACATGGTGTTAAACTGCCTTCCAAATTCACATACACATCCAAATACACATAGAGTAGTGCAACTTTCAGACATCATCAGAGACATTTTTTTTGTACTGTGGATGATGCTTAAGGCAGAGGCTCACAGCTGGTCCTAAGTGTCCGGGGAATGCTCACACTACCGGGATGTCCATATCACATCTTCCTCCGAGGCTCAGAGACCTTGGTGAAAGAGGAAGTGGGAAGGTTGTAAGAGCCAGAGTTCAGGGAGGACCACAGACATACTGTCTTCTGGACATGGCAGGACCGCTGCTTTTATAGATTTATGACAGCTGTGGTTTCCTGTACAAGTCCTGCCCAAGATCAAGCCAGTCAACAACCCACTACAAAGAGGACAGGAGCTCATGAGTCCCCAGCCCTAGCTAAGAAGTTGTTGGAGGTCTCTGGGAGAGGGAAAGTCTGTTTTCATTAAGGGTGTGACTCCAACCATGCTCCAGTGAATGACTTCGCATCCACAAGTATATGGACAATACAAATTAAAGTCAATAGGCTACAAAATAAGATTATGGGCATGAAGTGGGAGGGGTGGGGAGGGTGGGACGTGGCTCGAGGAGACGTTAGGGGAGGAGTGGGAGTGAGAAATGGCTAAAATACATTGCATGTAAGCATGACATTCTCAAAATATCAATAAAATATGACCTGAGAAATGGGAAGGGTAATGGCTAGCTAACATGTGACGATAGAATCATGTCATATCTTTTCTCATTTTGTGAAAAAGTATAGAAAAGAAAGGAAAACAACAAGAAGAAATCTTTGGAGCCAAACCATTGTTCGTAAGGCAAATAAGGAAACTCGACCTTGGAGCTGTAGAGAGAGCTTTCCTAATGTAGAAAACCTTAGAAGGTAGAAGGATCAGTCTGAAGCTTGAAAACACATTCGGTGAATTTGTCTTTGCAGATAGTAGAGCAGAGGTGAGAACTCAGGAAATGAGCCTGCTCCTCCTCACTGGACATATTCAGCAGTGTGAGGAACCCGGGCCCCATCCCCAAGCATGGAAACCATTGAAGCAACATGCAAACAGGATTCTCACCCATCTGAGAAAGTGCCTAGGACCAGGTTTTCTTTTTTTTTCTTGTATCTGAAAACATTTTTTTTTTTTAAGTTTTAAAATAAACACAAAGGAAGTATTCCAAGTTCCAAGTGAGAGGACCATAAATGAAACTCCAATTGCTGGGTGGTGGTGGTGGTGGTGGTGGTGGTGGTGGTGGCGGTGGCGGCGGTGGCGCACGCCTTTGACTCCAGCCCTGGGAAGGTGAGGCAGGAGTATCTTTGAGTTTGAGGCTAGCCTGGTCTACAGAGTGAGTTTTGGGACAGACAAGGCTACATAGAGAAAAGAAAAGAAAATACAACACAACACAGAGGCAGACAGACAGACAGACAGACAGACAGACGCACAGACAGACAGACAGACGCACAGACAGACAGATGCAAACTCATACACAAGAAGCCACAATTATACAATATCTGTAAACCAAAATCTTTAAAGCATCCAGAGGATTGGGGTGGGGGGAGGTGGCGAAGACACACTACTCAGCAAGATGTCTGACACTTTCTAAAAAGAGAAACGAAAGCCGGAGTATACAGTCCAATGAGTCAAAGAAAATACAAGAGTCATGAATTCAAACCTGAAATAGTTAATCCCATGGAATTACCCTCTAAATGTGAAAATGAAATGTGCATCTTCCTAAAGAAACAAAACCAGGAGTCGCCACCAAGGGACACATACAGAAATAGCTGCTAAAGGGAATTCTTCAGACAGAAGGAAATTATCCCCCAGATCTGAGGAAGAGTGGAGTGCAAGAGAGAAAGGAAGGAGGTATCTGCTATAGCATTGCTCTCCTGCTGGCTTTAACATGTGCAGTAACAATTAATGAAAACCCTAAGGCAAAATCAGGAGGGGAACATTGTCACAGTTTTAATGTTATATAGATCTACTGTAAGAAGCAAAATAAAATAAAACAAAATAAAATATCCTATTGAATTGGTTGGTCCATTCCTCGGCACTCTTGGGAATCCCATTGGATAACACTTAGTCAAGGGGGAGTTAGTCGCATACACATGAGTACAAACTAAAAACTAAAGCAAGCACTGGAACTCAGCTGTGACATACCAAGCAAATTTGTTCATATTATCAAACTCTTGGACAGGAGAAGGGTGTCTTGTCCTGGTTGTCCATGGAGAGTTTTTCTGTTCTACAAAGTGAGTTAGTTCCAGGCTAGCCAGGGCTGGATTGTAAGAGCCTACCTCACCCCCTTTCCTCCAAAACAAGCAACAAAAACCATTTTCTTCTCTGAAGCCTAATCTTTCCCTCTAAGAACAGTAAGCATTCTTGTTTTATAACTTGTATCTGGCTTTACTAGGCTACAGTATTTACAAATATTTTTGTTAATGCCATAGTGTTTTTTTCTTTGACTCTTTGATTGGTCTTGGAACTTGGAAAATCATTTTAAGACCTAGGATGAAATGAATGAATCTTCTTCCAGAGAGGATCTCTATATGCTTCTGAAGATGCCCAGACGACTCCTTTAATGTCAAATTCTGGGCATTGGGATCTTTGATCAAAAGGAGAGGTGAATTCTACCTGCTTGTCCATAGGAGACATTTATCACTTCTGGCTCTTTTATTCCAGAAATTTTCTTTGAGGCTTAAAATTATTGTAAGAATTAATTTTTAATGCATTTTGTAACTTGCATAAGATCTTGATGGCTGTCCTAATTACTCCTAGAAGCTCTCAGAATAAACCCAACTTTAGTGAAGTGAACGCGTATTATGACAATATTTGCGTCTCTGTGTGTTACCTATTTTTCCCCGCATGGAGTCTGGTAATTCTTGTCTACCTTGTTAACACTGGATGCTTTTAGGTGTGTGTTTTTTATATTATATTCAGCATTTCAATATGATAATTAATCTAGATAACTTGTCTTGCTACTCCCTAAAATGGGACTTCAAAGATAGCAAATAACTTCACCATGCCCACACAGTCTCACCAAATTGAGAGTTCAAGTAGATAATGTATATTTTGCTTCCTGAAATTGCTATACATTGTCATTTTGATTATTGTTTAAAAAAGAAGCAGGAGAAAAAACCCAGAAGTCTTGTCCTGGCTACCATCATATGTGACTGTTAAACACCATTCAAACAGAGAAAATGCATTATAACTTTATGTTTTAAAAGACATTGACACATAATGAATCTCAAGTGTTGTCTGATCTATAAATAAAGTTTTATTGAAACATTATTTTTTTAAAAAAAATAATAAACTGACACTCATTCTTTTAATGTGTGATCTATGTATGGTTGCTTTTGTGCTCCAGAGGTGGAGTTGAATAGCTGCGGTGACGCCTGTGTGGCCACAGAATCGACAATACTTACTGGTACTTCTGGTTATCAAGAGGTGTTGCCTGGATGATTTAACTTCTATAAGCAAGTCAAATTATTCCCACATCATTTCCATACAGTCTTAAATCCTGGAAACTTAGACTCTCTGTTGAGTCACATGGAGAAAAAGTAGAAAGAGATAGCTGTAAAATGCAGACTTCCAAGTAGCCATGTTGGTTGTTGGACAAAGGTTCTTTCCCTGCACAGGTCTTAGCTGTCTTAGTGTTTCTCTCCCCTTCCAGAGTGCATTTCATTTCTGAAGCCAAGCTCATCTCTGTTTCATTTACCTGTGCTTCCGGGGGCCTGGATAACCGAGAGGCTTAGAGGAAGAGGAATGTCACACCCAACAAATGCAGACAACTCCAGACACCTGCCGTAGGTGGCAGAGAGGGAGACATCAGCAGATTTGGTGGCAGAGCTGTGTATCCCGTGAGACATGCATGTGGTTTCCTGCTTCTGTTTTTCCATGTGACTGGAGCCCATCACACCGAGTCAAAGTTGCTGGGGCCTTTTCTTATTTCCTGCTTTGTAGGAACAAGTGATACGGACCTTAGTGGAAAAAGCAAAGACCAAGAGCCCAGAGAGGGAAGTCGCATTCTGAGCCCAGGAAGGGGCTGCCACTCGTGTGTGCCTGTAACGAGCAGACGTCCTGCTTCTGCTGACAGTGTCAGGTACACTCCTGCTTGGCTCCTGGTGAGCACAGCTGTATGCGGCTAGAAGGGAGACCTTTCATTCTGCCACGATTAAGGATTCTGGGTTGTTCTATGCAGAACCATCTTAACAGGGGAAGCCACAGAGACAAGCACATGACCAGACTGAAACATGTTTTCCTAGATGAGCAGGAGCCCTAAAAAAGCACGAGTCTTGCTCTGAACACAGTAGTGCTACCAGATAACAACAGAGAACAAAGCGGCTCTCCCTGACCCAGATCCCTGTTGGACAGATGTCTTCACCGATAGGAGAGTGAGAAACAGGCATTGGGGTCCGGGAGTGAGGAGTAGAAATAATGATATCATTTCTTTATAGAAAATCAGTTGTCTTACAGCCACATCCCTTTGCTTATTAATCCATTGGAAATTTCCCAGGGGATTCTGAGCTGGCTCTTTGCCTGCTGATGAATCTGTAAGTCCGCGATAATTAACTGTAATGGTTTTGAGACAGACCCTCTTCTCAATCACGGCCTGGTCCTGGGCTGCCAGACGCCATCTGCACCTGGGTGGTGGCAGCCAAACAGCATCCCCACTTTATTCCACTTTTTCCTTCCCTTTTTTTTTTTTTAAAGTGTGGAATCCACTGTCCTCTGTGCTAACCAGGGGGCCAAGACAGCTCTAAATTTCCTTCTGCGAAGAAGCGAGGTGATAGGGAAGTGGGGGGAGGGTAGTATGTGGGAAAAGCTAAAGGGCTCCCTTCTCTGAGACCAGCATACAAAAAGCCTCTCTATTCTTGGCCACCTGGACTCACCAGGCTCATTAGATGAACGACGGAGGGTGGACCAGGCAGTCAGCAAAGAACATCAGAGAAGGGAGTTCTTATGTGATCTGCTCCTGCTGCCTGTGGAGGGAGAGGCAGGAGGCCGCTGGTAATTTTCCGGGCACTCAGCATGCACCGCAGTGCCCCTCACACGGCACAATGGCCATGTGGCTAGGGAGCCAGATGGGCTGCTTTCCAGGCCAAGGCAGGGGAGAGATGATGGAGTCTGATTTGCTGGCTCCTTAGCCTTACTGCTGGCCCCTCTGTCTTTTGACACTGGCTTTACCTTTCATGGGTCCCCAAATGGAGGGCGCATCCCAGCTGGGTCCTCTGGGAGCTGCGGATTTGCTGATTTGCACAGTCCTTGTGCATATTTTTTTATGTGGGCAAGCAAAACAGATGGCTCCATCCACATAGCTGAAAACCCAGCTGGTTCTTGCTGCACCAGGATGACCTGAGCTGGGGGATCTGAGTCTTCCCGGCCAGAGCCTTGGGCAAGTTGGGAAATACGTTTGTCTTTGAATTAGAGCACAGGTGGCTAAGGTCCGAGACGTAGCCATCCCCACTGGGCCCCATGGAGACAATGTGATAGTGTCAGAGACGCAATGCTGTGTACATTACACACGGCAACGCTCTTTCCCAGAGTCCTTTACTTTATTAATTAGGCACGTTGTCTCCCTTTGTCTTCTGCTTGTGTGTGTGTGTGTATGATGAGTGGTGGGTACGGGTGATGAGGTGTGAACATGTTTGAGTGTGTGCACATGTATGTGGCGGTCAGACATTGACATTGGATGTCTTTCTCAATCACTCTACCCCTTATGCTTTGAGACAGGCCCTCTGGCTGAGCCTGGAGCCTGTAGACTCAAAGAGACTGGCTGCCCAGGAAGCCCAGGGCATCCTCCTGCTTCTGCCTCCCCTGGGCTGGGGTTACAGGAGTGCTGCTGAGCCCAGCTTCTTCTTCTACTTTAAAAACATGTCATCTCGGTTATTTTCCAAGGCATAATATATATGTGTGTGTATGTGTGTGTGTTGTGGTGTGTGTGTGTGTGTGTATAAATTTTATATAAATATGTGTTAATCACAGAAATTATCCTAGGTACTGGAATTCCAAAATGAATGGTACATTGTCTCCATGATCAGAAACCTTAGTGCCCCGGGGAAGAGAGGTGATGGAAAACAGAATCTATGGAGAAGGGGCGAAGGGAAAGGATGATGTAGTAGGGAACTGACTGGATGGGTACATAGAGGAATAACATCCTTTCCCTGGGAATAGCAAGACCCAGGCTTTGAGTGGCATTCCCTGGGAGAAAGTAAAGCCTCATCTGGGGCGTAAGGTGCAGCTATGTGTGTAGAGCACTGCTCTCCAATGCCAGTGTCCTCAGATCCTTCTTCCTAACCCTTGTCTAGTTGAGTATGGGCCTGCAGAAACTGGCCCCATCCCCTGCTTAAGCCAGATGCTAATTAGTCAAGGTTAACCAAAACAATTGCATTCCTACTGTCTTAGTTTGGGTTATTATTGCTATGACGAAACACCATGACCAAAAGCAAGTTGTGGGGGAAAGGGGCTTCTCTGACTTATCCCTCCATACCTATGGCCTATCCCTGAAGGAAGTCAGGATGGGAACTCAAACAGGGCAGGAACCTGGAGGCAAGAGCTGAGCCTTTGAGGCCAGCCATGGAGGAGTGCTGCTTACCGGCTTTCTCCTCACGGTTTGCTTAGCCTGCTTTCTTATTGAACCCAGGATCATCAGACGAAGGATGACCTTACCCCAAATAGGCTGGGCCCTCCCCCACCAATAAGAAATTAAGAAAATGCTCCTCAGGCTTGCCAGAGCTCAGTCTTATGAAGGTTTTCTAGGTTGGGGTTCCCTCCTTTCAGACTATTTTAGCCCATGACAACGTGACATAAAGTTAGCTGGCGCATATATATATATATATATATATATATATATATATATATATATATTGGATTTAGAGACAGTTACATGAATCAAACTGAGGCCATTGATATTTGATGCCTACAGCGGAGGGTTATGGGAGTTTCTTTCCCAGTATGGTGGAGACACATGAAGAGAGGGCTCCCCTTTAGTCTCTCAAATGTGGCCTCGTGTACTTTACATTCCGGAAGGCTCACAGGAGAGGGAAGAGGGAAATACCCGCTGAGGGGCTTTGGGCTCCTTGGGGCTTCTGCCTCTCTAGAGCAAGGGAGTTTTTCCCGTGGTCGTGATTGCCACCACGGTACACCCAGACTCAAGGTGCCCTGGGCTTAGGGTGTAGACAAGCACATAGGCAGGTAAGGCTATCAGCTGTCAGAAGGGAGTAGCCCCTTTGCAGCCAGGACTTGGTTGGAATGGCACGTCCGTGGGTCCTCTGGAGCCGCACCCAGCCTTCCCAACCACAGCCGTGTGCTTGAGTCCTGTTCTCATCCACTGCAGCTTGCCCCCAGCGAAAGATGCGCTGTGCTTCCGGTAACATTGCTGAGCGCTCAGTTAACGCGAAACCCCAGCACTATCTCAGACAGCGAGGAATTCTTCTGGGTGCTATGAATAGCACAACATTCCGTAAGAATAAACCCCGTGGTGGTCTGTTTCCTTGTTCCTGCTGAATTGGGAAGCTGTTTTGCATTTTTCTGTTTTTATATCATTTCTTTTTTTTTTTTAATCATTTCTAACACTTCTTCATTTAAATTTTTCCTTGAGCTGCTGCTGTGGTGTCCAGTATGGCTCCGGCTACAGAGCCTGCACTTGGCCTGGCTAGCTGCTCCAGGTTCTCAAATTTAGCTTGCTGACCCCACAAATCCAGTGCTCTCAGCTGTGTGTCTGTGAGCCTCTCTGGTTTCAGCTGGGCAGGAAAGCGGGGCTGGGAAAACCTCCAGGTCTTCGGATTGACCTTCTGCTCAGATAAGCCTTTGAGGATGTCTTTACTTGGGAACAGTGACAGCTCAAGTTCGGCGCTGGGTTTAAACTTGTGCCTTTGTGACAGACCAACAGATTTCGAGCTGATGTTATAATTGGAATAAAAAAAATGTCCACATGTGACTTGAATTAAACAGACTTCCTCTGATCAGAGCCTCAAGGCCAATTAATCGCAGGATTGTAAGCGGAAGTTCTCAGAGAGGCACCAAGCCATCTAATCTGTGTGAGATAAGTGAATCAAAGAAGGTCTTTGGCCTATGTACTTATTTAAATTAAGTCCAATTTCAGTTTGGCAGTTTCTGTAGTATATAGCCTGAGAGTGGTAAAATGAGACATATTATTTATCTATTTATTTGTTCGTTTGTTTATTTATTCTGGAGACATAATGTTAAACCTGGAGCACTTGAAGCAAAATTCTACCACCGACCTAAAATCCCAGTTGCTTTAGATTCATTTGGCCCTAAATTCAGAATCTCTGCTCCCTTCCTTGTTAGGTGAAGCGGTTATATGTTTTCTGTAATCCTCAGATTCTTGACTGAATAATGCCTTTCTCGTAGGATTACTGCGAAAGATCAGATTAGACATAGGTCAGATGACCTGAACATAATATATGCATAAGAAGTAATTTATTTCTAAGTCCCTGAGGGGAGGAGCTTGCTGCTCGGCAAATTCATTTTACTAGGCTAGAAAGGAACTGTGTTAAGAAAAATTATGAAAGTTAGCATTAGCCAAAAGTTTCGCAGGGCTCGGAGAGATGTCTCCGTTGGTAAAGTGAGTTAGTTGATCTCCAGAATCCAAGTAAAATAGCTTGTGAACATGCACCTGTAATCCAACATTGGGAAGGTAGAGACAGGAGGATTCTTGGAGCTGGCTGGCCAGTCAGTGTAGCCAAACCAGCAAGCTCTGTTCAGTGAGACATTATCTTAAATGTATAATGCAGATTAATTGAGGAGGCCAACCAACAAAGACCTATGGCCCTCACATGCACATTCACACATACGGGCATGCCTTTGCATGCTGTAGGCACTCATGCATGTGAATGCACACACACACACACACACACACACACACACACACAGTCTTGTAAACTTCAGACTCCTCCTCTATAAGCATCCATATGTAATGACTCATTGAATTCTCACAATGCTCTTTATCTCTGTCCCTCAGATGAAGACCCTCAGGCACAGAAGAGATTAGCTCACCCCTCTGAAATGGGGACTCAGCCTATGTCTGAGCTACTTGAGTCCTTTTCAGGGGCTGGTTAGCTTGAGGAAAAAAACTCATTCAGTCTTTCTCATTATTCTTGGTTCTTTTTCTAGTAAACATTGGTTACCCAGGCTTAAGAATTTCCCCTTGTTCCCTAGAAGTGATGTTTGAGGGGGGCGATCTTTTCAGTTTACTCAAGCTAAATCCCGGCATGTCCCGGAACAACAGAGAAGTGTGTGTGTAGTTCTGGAGAAAGCATATTCTGATTTATCTTTGTGATCATTTCAGGCTCGTATATACCTGTATTATATCAGCAAAACTAAACAAAAAACAAGTAAACAAAACTAAAATGCCCAAACAACGCTCCAAACACTCCTCTGACCCCATGTGGTTTGAGCCCGTGGGGACGGTATGGAAGCTCATGGGGACGGTAAGGAAGCTCATGAGGAAGGTACAGAAGCCCGTGACGATGGTAAGGAAGCCCGTGGGGACCGTATGGCAGCAGACCCGGTGGCGATCTGTACAGGTTCAGCTTCCCTTAAACATATGAGTTTAATTACCTCTGAGGGTTTGCTCACCAAATGAGCTTTGAGCATCTCTTATGTCGTGAGACACGGAAGGACTCAGGACTAGAGAAAGACTCTGTCTTAGGTCAGGTTTGGAAGGACTTCCTCCCCAGCAGGAATCTGAAATTTCATGTTGGATCGCTCACCTCCAAGGACCACCCACCAGCCACCGGTCTCAAAGACTGGCTCTTGGCTACCTGTGACCTACAGCTTTCCTTCTTCTTGCTCTACTCCTGACCACCGGCTTTGTCTTCACTCAGAACTTATCTCCTCCTCAACATTTAACTCACGGGACTGGGATTGAGATCAGGACCATAAAGTTTAAAACACCATGTTTTTTTTCTAAAAAAAAAAAAAAAAAAAAAAAAAAAGCCATGTTATTTAGCACAAGCTGGCCCTGTCCTCTTCATCTTCTTGGCTTCCATTTCTGAGTTCTGAGGTTTCAATTGTTCCCCACCATACGCGGCTAATGGACCAGGAAGCCCAACAGTACCAGCACCCCTTTTCCATCCTCCGAGTGCTAGGATTACAGATGTGAGTCACCACTTCGGAGGGTCAAACAGTGACATCACATTTTTTTCAACTTGCACATTCTCTGTTTCACTCTGTGCCCTGGTTCTCTGAGCATGGTCTCTCCGATTCCCTTTGTCCTCATCACTAACAAACCCACGCTAGGGGGGTAGGGTGGGGTTAAAAGAAGCCCGCATTTTGTGTCAGGCTCTGATCACACAAGTCCTACTGTGATCAGAGCCAGACTAAATTTATAATGATTTGTGTTTTATTTATTTATTTATTATTTTCTTACCAGTTTAGGCCAAGAACGGAGGAGATACGTGGCAATGTCCTACGTGCCTCCAGTCTGTCTGCAGGTCATACTTAAGACGCACTCGCTTAATGATTGCCCTTGCCAGTGTTGAGCCCTTGTAATCAAATGAGCCCGTGGGCTGCTACGGGAGCCACGGTGCAATTCCTGCCGGGCTGGGGTTGTTGGAGCTGCTACCTGGGCATCAGTGCCTTTGTTGATGGCTCAGATGAGCAGATTTTAATGATCCAGAGAAAATGAGCGCAAGCTGTTACTGCCAGTTAATATGAATTCTGAATAAATAAATGCAAATGGAGTTGCGGTGACAATGGCTCCCTTTTGATTTTGGCCTCCTTCGTCTGTTTTTGCATTAGTGGGCACTCCCACCAAAGGCTGAAAGACCTGTACGTGCTGGAGTCAGAGGCGGCCTCTCACCTCTGAGCATTTTAACACAGCAAGGTGCAAGGGAGCCCCTGTCAGGGCTCCAGGAATCTCCTCTCCCCCCTCCTCCCGCTAGCTCAAAGTACATCCTGTACCAGCCTGGAAATACCCGAAGAGATCCACATTCTCGAAAACATGCCGTGTGCTTCTATGACAACGCCTGAAACACGCAAACATTATACATTTTAGCAAAATCCCACACATTAGAGTGCAAGTTTCTGATTATCTGAGATGTTTGGTCATTTTTTTCAGTTTTGGCATCTTTCATTCAAGTCTAGCATTTCCAAAAAAAAGGAAATCCATTGCCTTGGGCCCAGTGTCCATGTCTCTAGCCTCCTAAAGGAAAAGAGGTTGCAAAATTCCACAAAAAAATTGCTACCAGAGATTTTCTCAAAGCTTTTAGTAGCCCCCTTTTTACAGTTATAAAAAAGCCCAACGCCATGAGGCCTAGGCAGTCTGATAGCCTGTGAGCCTCCCCAACCTCCACAGGGGCTACTATTTTTCTCTTTTCCTAAAGCTTATGTTTGCATTAAAGAACACACAACTACCTCTGCAGGGCCCTCTTTTTTCAGATCTGTCCGCTTGCCAACACCCTGCGAGATCCCATCTCTGCCTTCTAAAATTCTGTACCCCGTGTAAAGCCAGGCTCTCACCTAATTACACAGAGGGACTAAGGTGTGTGTGGGAGGGGCTAAAAGCACTGGAAGGGACCCATTGGGATGACCCTTGATCAGAGGTAAGACTTTGGTGTTGAGTGGAAGGAAGGGCATAGTCTGTTGAGTGTATTGCTAAACAAAGCCGTATGGCTGGCAGGTCTACACGTGAGAGGGTGTGCTGATGTCTGGGAGAAGGCCTGCTGATTGAGAAGACGCTTGGTAAGGGGTAGATTGGACAAGAACAACGGTGGTAAATACATTTAAGTGCTTTGATGAAGACCAATAATAAGGGGTTTTAGGAAACAACCAAAGGGGAATTGCAGGAAAACAAAAACATCAATAGGGCACATTGGAGGTTCTCGGGTAAGGCAAGGGCAGGCCTGTCTCTGTGGTGAAGGTAGATCACAAAAATGGCTGAAGATGACAAGGGACAAAGGGGAGACAAGCAAGGAGGACTGCTATGTACTGTAGGGGGAAGGGGAGGTGCAGACCAGCAGGATGGACAGAAGGACAGATGGATGGACGGGACAGGGGAAGGAACAGACAGCGCAAAAGGAGGCTAGACACTTCAGAAGAAGAAAGAACCCACCATAGAGAGAAGATGGAGCCAAAAAGGTGCCATCTCTCCACCTCGTTAGCAGGGAAGGCTGATGTCTTTCTTGAGGAGATAGAAAATGTTTGTTCTCTGAACATAGTAGTTTTGGACATTGACCAGATAATTCTATAGTAAGTTCATATATTGATTTAAAAACTCATTAAATATCTGCAAACTGATAGGGATGTAATTCAGAAATGAGTAAGTGTAACTTTTGCACTCAAATGCCACAAAAACAGTGGCAGATCTGGTCATAGGGAAGAGCAGTAGATACCAGGAAGACATGAAGGTCCCTGGGAAGGCTTTCCAAAGAAGCCGAATGCAGTAATGGCTGTGAGGCAGGAGCCAAGGGAGGAGCTGGGAGGACAGGGGTGGACGAGGCTGAGGCACAGGGCTCTGAAGTGGGAACTTATAGTTGAAGCATTGTGTGATTTACAATCTGTGTGCCAGCTTAATGCTTTGATAAATTACATTCCAACCCAATCTATCACCTATAAGATAACTATAAAGGAATGTCAACCACAGCCCAGGATTAAGTGGAATTAAAAGGACCAGCATTGAGATTTGTTATAAATGGTGAAGAGATTTTCACTATTTGTCTCCTCTGTAATGGATCTTGAACTTTTTTAAATTTATTTTTTATTTAAATTTATCTTTATTTATTAATGTCATTGGTGTTCTGCCTGCATGTATGTCAGATCCCCGGGAACTGGAGTGACTGCTGGTTCTGATCTGCCATATGGGGGCTGGGAATTGAACCCAGGTCTTCTGGAAGAACATCCAGTGCTCTTGATCATTGAGCCATTTCTCCAGCCCAATCTTGAACTCTTTAATGAGGTGGATATAGATAAGGCAAAACTATCCTTTAGGGAGTATACACATGTGTGTTCAGGGTTAGTCTGAATGAGGAGACAGAGCAGGAACAGTGTTGATGGATGTGAAATCACACCATGGCCTGAAGCCCTTATGGATGTGAGATTTTGACCACACTCACAACTAAATCAGTTATCCTAATGCTTTCTAAAGATCTGGACAACCAAGGAGTGTAGCTCAGGGGGTAAATTTGTCGTCTATGAGGCCCTAGGTTGAAGGTCCACCAATACAAAAAAGTCAATAAGGATTTAGAGGGCTGAAGTTTTCAGTCAAGATCAACAATGATCTTATTTGGTTATTGAAAGCACATTGAGCTTCTACTAAGTGACAGGCACTATGGCAAAACCCCAATGGCTGAAAGAAAAATACAATAGAGCAAGTGGGCAGAAAACTGACTCAAGGGCTAGGGATGGAGCTTACTTAACTAGAGTGCTTGCCTTGCAGGAACAAAGTCCTGGGTTCAATCCCCGGCACCACATGAGCCAGGGATGTTGGGCACTTGGGAGATAAAATTAAGAGGATCAGAAGCTCAAGGTTGTCTTCTATCTACCATGTAATGAGTTTAAGGATAGCACAAGATACAGGAAACTTTGTCTTGAACAAAAGCAAACTACACTGATAACAACAAAACAAACAAAACCTCTCTTCAGCAACTGCCCTCACCCAACACTTCCTTGGGGTTAGCTGGCATCAAACCTCACTTCTCAGAGGTGCGAATCAACAGTAATTCCACACAAGAAAACTTGGGCAGTGTGGTACAGGTTAGGATATGGTATTCTAAGGGTCTTTTCCTTTTCCTCAATGAGTCTTCTAGTGCTTTGTACATTTTGAGTTCATTAGCCACTGGAAGCATACGGTGCATTGTGGCTCAGGCATCTGTCACGTAAGGAAAGTCTTTCTTGGATCCTAGAGATCCTGGTTTCCTACACTGCCTGGGCATCATCATTACGGAGCCAGCCCCCTAGATGGCTACAATGGTTACTTTAGAGCAATGCTTTAGAGCAATGTCTGCTTTAGAGCAATGTCTGCTTTAGAGCAATGTCACTACAGGAAGGTGGCCTCTCAGACCGGCCTTCCTCCGAGAGATGGAATCAGCATGTTTACCAGCAGGCATTCCACTGTGTGCTGCTATCTGATGTGCCTTTGAACCAGGCTTGTTCGCTCACATACCACACAGTGAGGAATGGGAGCTCTAGGGTTCTGCATCTCAATCCTCAACACATCCTGGTCCACTGCACTCCCACTCTGTTCTTTGCTTCTCCAAAGAAGTGGAATACAGAACAACCAAGGGCAGATGTCACCCTAAGGCCATCAGAGGCAGGGCACCTTATTGGGCTTCTTGGAGACCGGCCCGCTGCAACTGCCAGGGAGCCTCTGGCTAAGAACGGTACATACCTAGCAAGGCTGGGCTTTGCTTTGGATGTGCCTCCTTTCTATTTTAAATGGATTCCGTGTCCTTGAGTGCCTTGACATTGATACAGACAGACTCCTGGCTGAGTAGATAACTAGTCAGTCCCCTTTCTTCTGATCTAAGAAAACTCACTGGCCTGGAGCACAGTAGAGAAAACATGGTGGAACCTCTCCAGGGGATAGAGGCAGCTGCTGATTTCTTAAGACTGGAGATCAAATATAATTTTAGGGCTAAGAATATAGCTCAGTGGTAATGTCTAGCACATGCAAGTTGTGCACCTTCTTTCTGATTGGACAAAGGCTGGCCACGCCTTTGCATTGACAAAGTATCTGAGAATAGTGTCGGTCTCTCGTCTCTTATTGTGCATCCCATTAGGAGGGCAGAGGTTAGTGACAGGTAATGAACTGAAACGAAGGAAAGGGGCAATCCTCAGCTTTAGGACTAACAGAGATACTGTGTGACCATGGAATACCTGGGTGCCCACCCCACTCTCTTCACCTTGATGATATGGAAACAGAGCTCCTTGGAGCCAAGTTACTAAAGTCACACAGCGATCTGGAACCAGCATCCTGCCCTCTTCTCAAACAGGCAATATTTATGTTCTAGGTCTGCCACCATCTTGACAGCTCTTTCTCTGAAGCTGGTCCAGATCACCCTGGCCCTCTCAGCTGTGCCTCAGGAATCAGACACTCGATTCCAAGGGCTTGGAGTTATCTGACTATACAGGGAAGATTGCTCTAATAGCCCGCCACTCTAAGCATGTGTCCCAGGACCTGGCTTGTCTGTTCCAGGGGTTTATTTCTGACCGTGACCTTCTGGTCTATTTTTGATGACTTGAATACGTTCTCCCATTTCACATGGCTCAGTCTGGTTTTCTGCCCTGAAATGCTAAAACCTCTGGTATTATTCTGAAAATCCATTCTTTTCTTTTCCCCCTCTAAGACTCTCAGCTTTCTTGATGTGTCTGTTTTGGAGGAAGACTTCTGGATTCTAACCGTGAACAGATAGACTGAAGCTCAATGTTAACTTGAAGTTAAGCCTAATTGATTCACCTCTGAAGATAGTTAAAAGAAATACCTTGGAGAGCAGAGTTGTGATGATTCCATACTTACAGCCTGGCCCCACCACTCACGGCAAACTTAGGACAGTGTCCCATTTTCAACAGCTTTGTGCCTGCAGCTCTGTAGTAGGTATAGCACAAAACAAACTACAGATGTACTTTGCTCATTCTTTGCCCTTGCAGGAGTGTCAATTTAGCAGTGTTTACATCATCAGAATCTGCTTATTTTCTAGGTGGTACCAAACACATTCCAGTAATAGGTGTCTATGCCCCTTTAAGATAGGGATCCATTCCCACCAATGGGCATTTTGCCTGTTATTTTTTGGTCACTGCTCATATTCTCCTATCTGTGCACCTCTTATTTTTGCGTGTTGTCTATCTGTTTCCTCTGAACTGAACCATCATATCCTGAAAGGGGGGAGGGGCACCTAGGACTCAGGAAGCTCAGAAAGTTAGAAACTGGCAGGATCCCCAAGGTCGACGAGCAGAAAACAATCTTTGAGGAATAAGGACTCTCTGGTGGAGTCGTCTGCAAATCCTGCAGGGGACATGAGGAATCCAGCTCTCACGAGTTGTCATCCAGGCTGAGGTTGGTTGGTTTTCAGGCCATGTGCTGCATCAATGACTCATCAATGTCCTCATAAATAACTTCAACAGACTTGACGGGTTACCAAGCTAGACTTGGGCAGAACGATGTCTTTGTTGGTACTACTCAGGGGTGAATAGGCATTTGTTCAGATCTCCCTAGGAAAGGTCTCGCAACCATGTGCAATGATGGATGGCTCGTGGAATTTCCCTTAGTCAGAGCCCTGCCCTGCCAAACAACACTCAATCCATGTCTTGAGGCAGAGAGCCAGACTTGCCATTTGGCTTCTGCTCTATCTTTAAGACACAGATTGGCGGGTATCTTTAAGTCCTGATGGCTGACTGTCATGAAGCCACTCTCTTCAATGCCGAGAGTTGATCCCTGCCCTCATTTTCTCATATTAAAGTTTCACGACATAAGATGAAAAGCAACTGTAATCCTGCTGTGGAACAAACCATAAGCAGCAGTCAGCAGACCTGGGGTATTAGATAATTTTGGTACTTGGCCTAGAGATAGGATGTATTCCATCAGTTGATATTGACCAGAGTATCTGTAACACCACCATCATCTCCTTAAAATCCATCTGAGCAATGTTCCTCATAGCTGAGGAGTGCTCCTAACTGCTGAGGAGCACTCCCGGCAGCCATTGCAGTTCCTCCAGACTAACAATATCAGAAACCAGACTGCTTAGGTCAGTGTTTACATGCTGAGCCCTTTTGGGACATTGCCTGATCAAGGTTCTGGGAACACAAAATATTTATATAATCCCTGGGGTGAGGCTACTGAAGAGCCGGCCAAGGTGAAATCCTAGCAAGGGGCTTGAGATTCCCTAGCTTTCTGTTTGCTTTCCTGACAGCAGGAAGAATAAATGAAACCAGTGGCCATCCCTCAGAGGAAGAGGGATGTTATTGTAGCCAAAATGATGACCAGTGCACATCACCGCCATGTATTCAGATGAAGGATGATCTATCACTAAAGTAGCTCTGGAATAGCCAACACTCATGCAGACACTGTTGGGTCACTTCCCTCAAATTTGTCTCACTTAACACAGCTCTTGAATATTGGTCTTTCATGTCTGAGTTTTGTATGAAGCCGTCACATGGATTTCCATGTTTCGTAGCTTAGCAAGTTGTAGAATTTGGGACTCTATGCTAGAGTTGGCCAGGTGTACACAGTCCTTCCTGTTTTCCTCTCAAGAGGCTACCGCTCTCCTGCTTGGCAAGGGTGCCTGGGAAGGATCACATCCAAAATATCACCAAGGCAGTGGATGGAAAAGTGGCAGTGTCAAGAGTTCACATGGGCAAAACTCGAACTGAAATGGACTCTTTATCCAGAAGAGGCCAATACTGTGCTACCTTGCAGATAAAGGTTCTTACTAAAATCTCCTTAGGAAGCACGTGCCCGAGAGCGTGCGCGCGCGCGCGCACACACACAGACACACACACACATGAATATGTACATGCCAGAAATCACAGTTCTCCAAATCAAAGGCACAGACAGCCTTCTGTTCCCCTCTGCTTTCTTGATGCTCAACAGTTTGCAATGTGCCCCAGCAGCAGAACTCAACCGTTTGAAACTGCAAGACTAAAGTTAATAGTCAGAGCCAGAGAAAGTGCTACAAATGAGAAAATCTTAGCCTTTTTCCTAGAAAGCACACACACACACACACATACACACACACACACACACACACGCATATACACAAGCCCGCACATGCACACACACACACATGGGGATGGGGAGAGGGGGGAGGGAGAGAGAGACAGAGATACAGAGAGACAGAGAGATTCTTCTCAGGGTATTTACTTGAATTAAGTTTGAGGCAATGAACCACAAAGTACAAAACGTCAGATGTGAGGAAATGCTTGTGCCTTTTAAAGGTCACGGTCCCATCCTCCTTCTTAGAATGGTTTGTGTCCTTGACCTTACTGAAGCCTTAGAGTCTTTGAAATCATCCTGAGGACTTTATTACACAGATTTGTTTATATCTGTCTTTCCTCATTATTTTAGTTTAGATTTTCTTGTGTTTATAGCGTGTGTGTGTGTGTGTGTGTGTGTGAGGGGCAAGAAAATCAAGTCAGTTCACTTTTAAGTGGCAAGGTTAGGAGCTGAACTTTCATAAGCTGTGTGTGTGTGTGTGTATGTGTTATGCATGCACACGTATGTGGAGGCCAAGGCTGATATCATGTTCTTCACTTTCCATGCTGGTCACTGAGGCAAATGGAACCCAGACCTCACTACAGCAAGTGTGGCTAGCCGGCTTGCTCTGGGATTTCTCTGTCTTTAACCTTCTGATAACTCAGGAATTACAGTACAGCACCATGCATACCTAGTATCTATATGCGCTCTGGGGATCAAAATCGGTCCTTCACACGGGCACAATAAATACTCCCTATATCTTGCATTTTAAGACAGATCCTCTCTCTCTCTCTCTCTCTCTCACACACACACACACACACACACACACACACACCATCTAAGAAATGGTGAATGCATTCTTCCAATATACAACATACTGTTAAGCCGAGCAGTGGTGGCGCACGCCTGTAATCCCAGCACTCTGGGAGGCAGAGGCAGGCAGATTTCTGAGTTCGAGGCCAGCCTGGTTTACAGAGTGAGTTCCAGGACAGCCAGGACTATACAGAGAAACCCTGTCTCGAAAAAAAAAAAACAAAAAACCAAATCCAAACAACAGACTGTTGATGAACATAGTAGGACCTCACGGTCCCCACAGTAGGACCTCAATGGTTATCTGCTGAGTTTATACCGTGGACTTACTATTTTTGTCCTGCCCCATCTAAGTCATGCCACCTCTCACTGTACCTACGATCTGTATTTCAGCTTCATCTTCATGTTCATGTTATGAACATGATCCCAGGTCTAGAAGTGCTATAATGCTTGTGTGAGTTTGACTCCCAAACTTTTCACTTAATAGTGAAATGGCTTGACTTTCTTACCCCCTCCGCTTTTCACTCATAAAATGAGAATCTCAGGAATCTGAGAACAATATTGGGCTGAATATTTCTGGAAGGTAGAGAGAGTATTATTCTTAACACAACAACTGTATGACTCTTTAAAAATGTTCGTGAGACCACACCACGTGACCGTGACTCCCTCTTCACGGCTTGCCGCTTCACTTGGAGCAAACCTCAGACTCCTTTCCTCACAGGCTCTACAGGATTCAGCCCCTCCTTACACAGCCTGGCTCTTTTCTGCCCCTCCTCCAAATCCTCTGAGCACCTTCCTGCCACAGGGCATTGCCCAGGCTGCCCTTCTTCAAGGCCTTCTGGTCACAACAGCTCTAGGTTGCTCCTGATGTCACCCCTCAGAGGCCTATCACCAACACTCATTTGGAAGCTGCAACCTAGGTCTCCCTTCCCCACAGCCCAAATCCACCGGACTCTGATCTATTTTTTCCCACAACTCTTTCCTCTCTTAAACAAGTCTATTAACTCCCCCTTTTATATGTGTATGAGCTGAGAGTTTATGGTATCATTCACATTTCCCATGAAGCTTCAGAGAAGAATGACTTTTAAGTACTGTGAAATACTGCTGGGCACGAGGTAATCTCTCAGTTAGCCTTTGTTAAATGAACAAAGCCAGAATGAGGGTATATGGCCTATGGGGAGCCTTAGTAATGACCTCTATCATCCCCACTGCCATCTTTTTCCTTCTCTGTGTCTCTAGGACCCTGACAGAGCTAAGGTGCACAATATATGTGTACAGGCTGCCAAGGAGAGGTACCCAGGAGGCCTCCTGTCTACTAGGAGCTGTCAAGTTCACTTTCTATTGCTATGATAAACATCATGAACAAAAGCAACTTGAAGATAAGTTTAGATTGTGTCAAGTTGACCCAAACTAACTGCCATTGTAGAGAGAATATCTTGTGTATTGATTCATACCTTGTTAATTAAAAAAAAAAAAAACCTATGGTCTATAGGAAAGGGGAGAATAGAAGGGGGGCATCAGGGAAGCAGAGAGAATTCTGGGATGGAGTGAAGCACAGGAGATTTGCCTGGGAAGATGTGAGGAGAAGAACATATGACACCTGAGCACAGGTAACCAGCCACATGGTAGGATGTAGGTTAAAAATAAGTGGGTTATGTTAAGTCATGATTCTAGCCAGCGAAGAGCCTGTCTACATGGCTAAAGTATTTGTAAATACATTTTGAGTCTAAGTCTTATTTCTGGGCTCATGGGGCTGGGAGGAAGAACCAAGGCCCATTAATAAACATTTTTAAAGCAGAAGATCATACTTAGCTGTAAAGCAAACCCACCTACCCATCCACATGTAAATGCCATGCAGGGACACTGCAGAACATGCAGGGAGCACTGATTCACTATTTACATGATAGCAAAAAGGAGTTGCTGTGACCCTGTGTACTTTTGGTCACAGGTCTCAATCTTTACACTCTTCCACCTTTTCTAAAAGTTGAAAGGTGGGGAAGGAAAAGGGGGGAGAGAACATCCTTTTGCTTTCATGGTGCTTGAGCTGGCATTTATAGTCCAGGAATGTACCCACGAGGAAAAAAATTATTCCCAATTAAAAAGAAAGATTTCTCTAGAAAAAAATGAAAAATGTTATAAGCACACAGAACACTGTCTATTAAAAAGGAGACATTTTCATGCTGGTAGCCAGAAACATTTGGACACAGATGTTTTCAAGCCAGTGGAAGTGTTCCTCTTCTGGTTCCGTCTTTTCTCTGTCCGCTTAAAAGGAATTGTTTTGAAGCTAAGCATGCAATGGTTCACAAATTCTTCCTTCCTGTTGATCATTATTATTAGATGGGTCAGCAGTGACAGCTCATCTCCCATGCCTCCTGGAGATGCCCAGGATATGACTGAGGTCTGGGAAGGAACACTCATCAGCTTGAGTTCCCTGTAGAGGGCAAATCCAATGTTCTTGATATGGAGGAAAGACCTTCCTTCTGCCTCTCTTTCCTGAAATCCCTAAAATCAACACATAGCTCCCTCATCCTTACACTTCCATGAAGCTTGTTTCTTATCGTTTCTTTTTCCAGACTCAGTGATCTTTGAATGCCCAGGGAACAGCTCCAGCAATGGTGAATGGCATTGTCTCTCTTGCCAGCTCACTGTAGTTCAGCTTTTCTCCACAATACTTTTGCAGGCTAGCCCACTTATCATGTGACATTAGAAAGTCAAGTGGCTCTCTTATAAACACTGTACTTCTCTAGTCGGAAAGCCCAGATGCTGAGTCTTTCACTGTGCCAAAAATCACACATTCTGTGGAAAACATGAATTATTTAAATTTCTACCCATCAACTTCTCTTCCTCAACTTAGGAATTCTAAGGGTTGGCATAGCCGTGGTGACAGCCAGGAATGTGTCATGAGCAGTGGTTTCCTGAGGGCAAAGCTAGGATAGATAGGGTTTTACTTGGGTTTAATTAGGTTCAGTGGAAGTACTAAAGGGAAGTAGGTATAAACATTGGTCCCAAAGGTCTGAGGCGGCCTTTAGACAGAGACAGAAGGTGCACTTTGCAGCTCAATGATGACTACAAGGGTTGTGACCCAGGGGGATAATTCTCTCAGAAGCCAGGCAGCTCAAGTGAGCAAATGTATGGTTCCAGTTGTCTGCGAGGGCCACACACAGTGTGAGGAAGGCACCAGTGAGGAAGGGGTCAGTTTTATGTCCAATAATGGATTTACTTTTAAATAAAAGAAAGTCAGTGAATACTATACATAAAATTTGACAGAATATGGGTAAAGACTCAAACTCATGACCCAAGCTTAAAAACTTCTAGAAGACAAGTAGGGGAAACCTTTATCCTACGGGACTTGGAAATGGATATAATATACAAAGTACAGGCATTTAAAGCAAAGGGGGGGCACGTGGGATATCATCAAACTAGAAATAATTTGAACAGCAAGAGAGAATCATTGTAAGGAAAGAGCTGCCTAGCAACCAAGAGAAGCTACCTGGAAGTCTTATGTCTGATAAGGAGTTAATACGGAAAACAAAAACACCGTAGGGGACTTGGGACTGGAGAGATGTCTCATTCAAAGGAGTTGGGTTTGATTCCCAGCATCCACAGGGTGCCTCAAAGTAGAGCTTAACTCTATTCTCAAGGATTAGAACCCTCTTCTGGCCTCTGTGGGCACTAGGCATGCACATGGTACATAAACATACATGCAGGCAAAATGCTCACATACGTGAAAACTCATGCCACACCCCATATATATGCCAATTAAAAGTGGGCAATAGATGTGAGCAGACTTTTCTCTGAAGATGCACAAGTGTCAAATGTGTGGAAGGAAAGATGCTGGGTATTATTAACCATCAAGAAACAGTGAATCAGAACTATAACCCAGAATCACTTCATCCTTGTCAGAATAGTGAGTAGGAGGAAACGGGCGAGGGCTAGTATTGGCAAGGCTGTGGAGGAGCAGGAGTATGTTTGTGGACGCTGAAGAGGAATACGCTGCTGCAAAAGCAGTGTGGAGGTTCATGACAAAATAAACAGAGAAGTATATGGTCTAACAATCCATTCTGATTTTTTATTAAAAAAGTGAAAGCAGGGGCGGCGGTTGCAGAGGCAACAGCAGCAGCAGCAGCTTGTCCAGAGGAAGGGCCATCAGCAGTGGAACCAAGGTGATAGGGTCCAGGCAGACCCTGTGCACACTACCACTGACCATCGCTGGCCAGCCAGGCTGCAGGCAGGGGCGGATTTATAGTGCCTTTCAGCGCACAGAAGCCACTTCAGAACTCTGCCTCCTGCCAGTCACGAGAGACTCTCCGCCATCTTGGTTCTCGGACACCAGAGAAATCAGACATATACGCAAATATAACCTGAGGCCAACATCGCAGGGTCTAAGCCAGACGGGCATTGGCCTGCATCCAGGCCCTGGGCTGTTCTGGGGGGTGGGGGGAACATCGTTGTGCCAACCCAGCCAGGAGGTTGTTTGCCCGGCCCAGAGCGCGCACCGCCATTTTGCCTACGGGATGCCAGGGAGTTCTAGCAGGCAAAGCCGGCTAACAGGCATAGCCCAAGGCTAACATAGCGGGGGTCTAGGCCCCGATAGGCCCTGGACTGCCCCCAAGACCTGGGCTGCTCAGTGGGCCATCTGTGTGCCAACCCGGCCAAGAGGTTGTTAGCCCAGCAGACTCTCCCTGCACTTTCAGAGAGCACGCGCATGCCACCCTGCAGGCCACCTGACAGAACCAGTTAACACTCATAGGTCCTTTCCTCAGACCTTGGCCTGCCAGGCTTTTGCCTAGACTCGGGGCCTGAGCAGCTAGGCTAGCCTTGTGTGCACCAACCCGGTTGGGAGATCGGCTTCCCAGCAGAGTGATCATCACTCGGAAAAGGTCCTGCAGCATACACCATCAGCACTCCCCGAAGGAGTAAAAGGGCACCATCTAGTTCACAGACACAATCTGGGGTAAGGCACACTAGGGCTGCAAGGGCACCCAAGAGGAAGACAGCACATCAGCAATCTGCGACAGGGGAAACCCAGCCATCCAGTGTTGCGGAAATAGCCCTAGAGCCTCACAGGAGGCTCAAACACCAGCCAGAGACAAGACCAACTAATGCCAGAGAACAAGATGGCAAAGGGCAAATGCAGGAACGCCACTAACAGAAATCTAGGCAATATGGCAGCGTCTGAACCAAACTCTCCAACATCAGCAAGTTCTGTTTATGCCAACACACCAGAAAAGCAAGATTTGGATTTAAAATCACTGGTCATGATGCTGCTAGAAGAACACAAAAAGAACATAAATGAATCTCTTAAAGAAATACAAGGGAACATGAATAAGCTAGAAACCCGTATAATGGAAACACAAAAATCAGTTAAAGAAATTCAGGAGAATAAGGCTCAAGAGATAGAAGTCAATAAAGAAGAAAAAAAAAAAACTTAAAGAAATGCAGGAGAAAGTGAGTCAACAGGCAGATGTCATGAAAGAGGAAACACAAAAATCTCTTAAAGAATTAAAGGAAAACACAAACAAACAAATGATGGAACTGAGCAAAACCATCCTGGATCTAAAAACAGAAGTAGAAACAACTAAGAAATCACAAAGGGAGACAACTTTGGAGATAGAAAACCTTGAGAAGAAATCAGGGGCCATAGATGCAAATATCAACAACAGAATACAAGAGATGGAAGAAAGAATCTCAGATGCCGAAGATACCATAGAAACCATTGACTCAACAGTCAAAGAAAATGCAAAATGCAAAAAGCTTGTATCCCAGAACATCCAGGAAATACAGAACACAATGAGAAGACCAAACCTAAGGATTATAGGCATTGATGAGAGTGAAGATTTACAACTTAAAGGGCCAGCAAATATCTTCAACAAAATTATGGAAGAAAACTTTCCCAACTTAAAGAGAGAGAGATGTCCGTGAATATAGAAGAAGCCTACAGAACTCCAAACAGACTGGACCAGAACAGAAATACCTCCTGTTACACAGTAATCAAAACCCCAAATGCACTAAACAAAGAAAGAATATTAAAGGCAGTAAGAGAAAAAGGCCAAGTAACATATAAAGGAAGATCTATCAGAATCACACCAGACTTCTCACCAGAGACCATGAAAGCTAGAAGATCCTGGGCAGATCTCATGCAGACTCTAAGAGAACACAAATGTCAGCCAAGACTACTATACCCAGCAAAACTCTCAATCACCATAGATGGAGAAACTAAGATATTCCATGACAAAACCAAATTTACACACTATCTTTCCACAAACCCAGCTCTGCAAAGAATAATAGGAGGAAAACTCCAATACAAGGAGGTAAACTTCACCCTGGAAAAAGCAAGATAGTTACCTTCTTTCATCAAACCCAAAAGAAGATAACCACTCAAATATAAAAATAACATCAAAAATGACAGGAAGTAATAATCACTAGTCCTTAATATCTCTTAACATCAATGGACTCAATTCCCCAATAAAAAGACATAGACTAACAGACTGGATAAGGAAACAGGACCCTAAATTTTGCTGCATACAGGAGACACACCTCAGCGTCAAAGAAAAAAACTACCTTAGAGTAAAAGGCTGGAAGACAATTTTACAAGCCAATGGTCTCAGGAAATGAGCCGGAGTAGCCATTCTAATATCAGAAAAAATTGACTTTCAACCTAAAGTCATCAAAAGAGACACAGAAGGACACTTCTTGCTGGTCAAAGGAAAAATCCACCAAGAAGAACTTTCAATCCTGAACATCTATGCACCAAATGCAAGGGCACCCTCATTCATAAAAGAAACTTTACTAAAGCCCAAAGCACACATTGCACCTAACACAATAATTGTGGGTGACTTCAACACTCCACTCTCTTCAACGGACTGATCAGGAAAACAGAAACTAAACAAGGACACAGTAAAACTAATTGAAGCTTTGGACCAATTGGATTTGACTGATATTTATAGAACATTTCACCCTAAAGCAAAAGAATATACCTTTTTCTCAGCACCTCATGGTAACTTCTCCAAAATCGACCATATATTGGTCACAAGACAGACCTCAACAAATATAAGAAGATCAAACTAATCCCATGCCTCCTATCAGATCACTATGGAGTAAGAGTGGTTTTCAATACCAACAAAAACAACAGAAAGCCCACAAACATATGGAGGCTGAGCAATATTCTACTCAATGACACCTTGGCCAAAGAAGAAATAAAGAAAGAAATCAGAGACTTTTTTTTAGAATTTAATGAAAATGAAGACACAACATACCCAAATCTATGGGACACAATGAAAGCAGTGCTAAGAGGAAAACTCATAGCCCTGAGTGCCTCCAAAAAGAAACAGGAGAGAGCATACACTAGCAGCTTAATGGCACACATGAAAGCTCTGGAACAAAAAGAAGATAATTCACCCAGGAGGAGAAGAAGACAATCATCAAACTCAGGGCTGAAATCAATCAAGTGGAAACAAAGAGAACTATATAAAGAATCAATGAATCTAGGAGCTGGTTCTTTGAGAAAATCAACAAGGTAGATAAACCCTTAGACTGACCAAAGGGCAGAGAGAAAGTATCCAAATTAACAAAATTAGAAATGAAAAGGGGGATATAACAACAGAAACTGAGGAAAGCCAAAGAATCATCAGATCCTGCTACAAAAGCCTATACTCAACACAACTGGAGAATCTGGAGGAAATGGACAATTTCCTAGACAGATACCAAAAACCAAAATTGAATCAGGACCTAATAGATCATCTAAACAGTCCCATAACCCCTAAAGAAATAGAAGGGGTCATAGATAGGCTTCCAACCAATAAAAGCACAGGACCAGATGGTTTCAGTGCAGAATTCTATCAGACCTTCAAAGAAGACCTAACACCAATACTCTTCAAACTATTCCACAAAATAGAAACAGAAGGATCACTACCCAATTCTTTCTATGAAGCCACAATTATGCTGCTACCAAAACCACACAAAGATCCAACAAAGAAAGAGAATTTCAGACCCATTTCCCTTATGAACATTGATGCAAAAATACTCAATAAAATTCTTGCCAACCGAATCCAAGAACACATAAAAATGATTATCTACCATGATCAAGTAGGCTTTATCCCAGGGATGCAGGGTTGGTTCAATATACAGAAATCCATCAATGTAATCCATTACATAAACAAACTCAAAGAAAAAAACCACATGGTCATTTCATTGGATGCTGAAAAAGCATTTGACAAAATTCAGCATCCTTTCATGCTTAAAGTCGTGGAAAGAACAGGAATTCAAGGCCCATACCTAAACATAGTAAAAGCAATATACAGCAAACCGGTAGCCAGCATCAAACTAAATGGAGAGAAACTTAAAGCAATCCCACTAAAATCAGGGACTAGACAGGGCTGCCCCCTTTCTCCTTATCTTTTCAATAATGTACTTGAGGTACTAGATCCAGCAATTCCACAACATAAGGAGGTCAAAGGGTTACAAATTGGAAAGGAAGAAGTCAAACTATCATTATTTGCAGATGATATGATAGTCTACCTAAGTGACCCAAAAAACTCCACTAGAGAACTCCTACAGCTGATAAACAACTTCAGCAAAGTGGCGGATTATAAAATCAACTCAAGCAAATCAGTAGCCTTCCTATACTCAAAGGATAAGCAGGCTGAGAAAGAAATTAGGGAAATGACACCCTTCACAATAGCCACAAACAGTATAATCTACCTTGGGGTGACTCTTACCAAACATGTGAAAGATCTGTATGACAAGAACTTCAAGACTCTGAAGAAGGAAATGGAAGAAGACCTCAAAAAATTGAAAAACCTCCCATGCTCATGGATCGGCAGGATTAATATAGTTAAAATGGCCATTTTGCCAAAAGCAATATACAGATTCAACGCAATACCCATCAAAATCCCAACTCAATTTTTCATAGAGTTAGAAAGAGCAATTCTCAAATTCATCTGGAATAACAAAAAACCCAGGATAGCTAAAACTATTCTCAACAGCAAAAGAAATTCTGGGGGAATCAGTATCCCTGACCTCAAGCAATACTACAGAGCAATAGTGTTAAAAACTGCATGTTATTGGTACAGTGACAGGCAGGCAGATCAATGGAACAGGATTGAAGATCCAGAAATGAACCCACACACCTATGGCCACTTGATCCTCGACAAAGGGGCTGAAAACATCCAATGGAAAAAAGGTAGTCTCTTCAACAAATGGTGCTGGTTCAATGGTGGAGGTCAGCATGCAGAAGAATGCGAATTGATCCATCCTTGTCTCCTTGTACTAAGCAGAGAAGCATCTTAAAAAAATGCTCAACTTTATTAGTCATTAGGGAAATGCAAATCAAAACAACCCTGAGATTTCACCTTACACCAGTCAGAATGACTAAGATTAAAAATTTAGGAGACAGCAGGTGTTGGCAAGGATGTGGAGAAAGAGGAACACTCCTCCACTGCTGGTGGGGTTGCAAATTGGTACAACCACTCTGGAAATCACTCAGAAAACTTGGCATGATACTACCTGAGGACCCTGTTATACCTCTCCTGGGCATATACCCAGAGGATTCCCCAGCATGCAATAAGGATACATGTTCCACTATGTTCATAGCAACCTTATTTATAATAGCCAGAAGCTGGAAAGAACCCAGATGTCCCTCAATAGAGGAATAGATACAGAAAATGTGGTATATTTACACAATGGAATACTACTCAGCAATTAAAAACAATGAATTCATGAAATTCTTAGGCAAATGGTTGGAACTAGGAAATATCCCAAATGAGGTAACCTATTCACAAAAGAACACACATGGAATGCAGTCACTGATAAGTGGGTATTAGCCCAGAAGCTCTGAATACCCAAGACACAATTCACATATGAAATCATTCCCAAGAAGAAGAAAGGAGAGGGCCCTGGTCCTGGAAAAGCTTTATGCAGCATTGTAGGGGATTGCCAGGACAGAGAAGTGGGAGGGGGTTGATTGGAGAAAGAGGGTGGGGGAAGAAGGCTTTTGGGACTTATGGGGAGGGGGGATCCAGGAAAAGGGAAATCATTTGGAATGTAAACAAAGAATACAAAGAATAAATATATAAATAAAAGAAAATGTCAAAAATGTTATTCCAACTATTTCTAAGATGTCCCCTTAACTTCAGGTGTAGTAATTATGCTGTAGATATTTATGTATATTCTAGTCCTTCTCCCTCTCAACCTCCCTCCCACAGTTCCTCATCCCATTCCTCCTCCCCCTTGCTTCTGAGAGGGTGCTCCCCCACCCCAACAGACCTCCCCCTTCCCTGGGGCCTCAAGTCTCTTGAAAATGAAGTGCATCTTCTCCCACTGAGGCCAGACCAGGCAGACCTCTGCTGCATATGTGTCAGGGACCTCAAACCAGCCTGTGTATACTCGTGGTTGGTGGCTCAGTCTCTGGGGGCACCCTGAGGGCTGGGTTAGTTGACACTGCTGGCTTTCCTATGGGTTCATTCTCCCTGTCAGCTTCTTCAGTCTTTCCCCTAATTCAACTATAACCATTCCCAGCCTTCCAGCAAGGAAAACAGGTATTTGATCTTCTCCACTGAGAAGAAGACATGTGAGTTTTACATGTCTGTTTTCCACAGTGATCTGTGGCTGATAGAACCTGTGTGCATCCAACAGGAGAGTATGTGTTCATGCCACAACATGAGTGTAGAGATCAAAGGCAGCTTGTAGAAGTGTGTATTTCTCTCCCTGATGTGAATCCCAGGGATTGAGTTCAGATCACCAGTCTTGAAGGCTTTACTTGATGACCCAGTCTTGCCATACTGTTTCTCTTTTACATAATCAATATATATTAATGTTATTTGTTTTGCTTTTTAAAAATATGTCCTCATATCTACATAAGCATTTAAAGTGCTTTTGGCTGAGATTGTGAAAAAAATTGGGAAATATCTTTTTAAATTTTAATCTCTGAACCTTATCTCACATGGTTATGAGAATTTTATTTCTACTTTTGATTATTAGTGATCTTTAAAATATCAAATAAATGTTTGGAAAAAACTCAAAAAAAGTGAAATCAGAATCTTACCAAGGCTACTCTTCCACTGTGTGCTTTGACATAAAAATCAAAATAATGAAAATGTGGAGGAAACCCAGTGCAAACAGGATTCTCTCTTATTTTTGTTTTGCTTCCCAAAAGCATCTGGAGATCCAAGAAAAAACTTTAGAAGAGTTTTAGGTTTACAGTCAAACTGAATGATGAGAACTTTCAAATACCCTTTTATCACAACAAATACACAACTATCCTACTGTCAACACTCCACAAGAATGATACCTTTGTTACAACTGGGGAACCTATGTCAACACGTCATTATCCTCGAAGGTCCATGCTAGGTTTTTTGGTTTTCTTTTTGTAGTTTGTTGGTTGGTTCGTTGGTTGGTTTTTGTTTTGTTTTGTTGTTTTTGCTTGTTTGATTTGTTTTTGTTTGGTTGGTTTTGTTTTTTGAGACTGTGTTTCTCTGTGTAGCCTTAGATGTTGTGGAATTTGCTCTATAGACCAAGCTGGCCTCAAACTCATAGATATCTACCTGACTCAAGCTCCCAAGTGCTGGGATTAAAGGCTGTGCCACCACAACATAGCTACCATTCTAGTTTTTGATGCGATATATTGTTGGTTTTGACAAATGAATACTGGCCTGTTTCATCAATGTATTATCCTAGGAAGTGTCTTAACCATTACATTTAACTATTTAACTATTAAAATTCAGTGCTCTGTGTTTGCCCCTGCCAGCCTCTTTCTACATAGTTGGAAAACTGATAGACTCTAGTCTAGTTAGAATTGTCCTGCAAAACGGTAACTGGGGTGAGGTCTTGAGCTCTCAAAGTCAGTGTTCAGTGATGTGCTTTCTCCAGTGAAGCTGGGACTTATAACCTCTTCAGAGAGTGCCATCAGCTGGGGACCAGGTGTTCGAATGCCTGAGCATATGGGGACATCTCTCATTTAAGTCATCTCATTCATAAGCAAAAGAAGGAGCAGCATCTGTGTCTTCTATGGGGACTGAAGATGCACACACAGGTAGAGGCCAGATCCCACCATCAGGAAAGGATTCTGGAGACACTACTGCACCTCCATCAGATGTCTTCCCTTTTCTATTCACAAGAGGACTTACTGAACCAAGCTCTGTGCATTTGTTGTTAGGCTGGTTTGGGTTGGGTTCTTGGCTATAGAGAAGACACCATGTTGAGCAGTGGCCCAAGCCCAGCATAAGCATCTCTAGGTGGTGCCCTCCAAGACAATAGCAGCTCCGCCCTTCATGTCAATTTGCCCATCAGGTCTCAGAGAAATGTCCAGCTCCCTTCCTTGGCTGGAACACTGAAAGGCTAAAGAGAAAAACCTGGTGCCAATCAAGAGCATTTCCCCTGGAATTTACCACCTGGTGCAGGACTTATTGTTGCAAACCCAGGACTCCTCCCAAGCTAGTTTCCAGGATAAATCCCTCCATGGGTCCATGCCCACTCCCACCTCCACCCCATTCTCCTGCAGCCCAGAGGTTTACACACAATTGTGCACACACTGCAGGATCCTTTTTTTTCCTGGGCCTCTGAGAAGGCCCCACCTTCAGCTCTGATTTGAATAGAGGGTTTTTTCTTATAGCATATTAAAGCAGCTGTATATGCCAGGCCACAAAAGAGACACAGCCCATTTTTCTTGGGGCTTGGAAAGTCATTATACTCACCCAGGGGGAAGAAAAGGGATTGTCCCTCTCAAAATTTATATAGTAATCTAATTATACTCATCAAACATTTATTAAGCACTTATATCTGTGTTTGGGAAGGCAGAGGTAGAGAGGGCTGGGAGTGGGGGGTCATTGAAGGGAAGATGTTACAGGGAAATTTCACATGAGTAATAATATCTTAGCACTTTTTTGTTTTGACTTGCTTTTTTTCAAGGCAGAGTTTCACTGTGTAGCTCTGGTTGTCCTGGACGATACTCTGTAGATCAAGCTGGCCAAGAACTTCCTGCCTCTGGCTCTGAGTGCTGGAGTTAAAGGTGTGAGCCACCACTACCCACCTCTTATTACATTTTTAAGGAGTTAGTGCATATGAGAGTAGATAAAAGCTTAAAGTGAGGCAAATAAGAAATTTGAGCTTGGTATAATATTGCACAATTCCAACCCTCAAGAGGTATTTGAGCTGGGTATAGTATTACACAATCTCAGCCCTCAGGAGGTATTTGAAAAATTTGAGGTCAACATGGTCTACAAGGTCTTTTTAGAACTTGTCCAAAAAAATTTATGGGATGAAGCTATGACTCTATGGTTGAACATTTGCAAAGTCTTGAATTTAACACCCAAGCATCCAATGAGAGAGGGGGTTGGGAAGGTAGACTCATCCTACCTCGCATCTCTTTCTTCCAGAGCTTCTGGGACCAGTAACTGCTGAGAATGGTATGTGCAGATCCTGAAAAGACAGAAGCTCTAAGAACAGGCAAAGGAAACTGAAGTGGTGTGTCCCTAATTGTGTAAGTGATAAGTCACTTAGCCAATTGGACTAAACCTTAGATGATTTAATCTTTTATCTTTTAGGCCACAGCAGAGTGTGGAGTAAGGAAGTGAACATGGGGGTTTAATGAATGGATTCTCTCAAAATCCCTGGAATCCTTCACAGAGGTTTTTGAGACCTATTTTAAGAATTTATATGCTACAAAAGGAGTTTTAGATTAGAATACATAAAAATCTGTCTTGAAATAAGAAAAAAAGAAGAAATAAAAAATGCTGTAACTTAAAAAAAAAAAAGAATTGCTATTCTGCAGTGTTTCATGATTGACTTCTTTCACTTAGTAATATGCATGTCTTCCTCTGAACCTCACTAGCTTACTTGTATTTGATGCTGAATTACCTTCTATTGTTTGGAGGTTTCAGAGTTTACTCATCCACTCACTTACCAAAAGACATTTTATTTGCTTCTAAGTTTTAGTGATTCTTAATAAAACGATGATAAACATCTAAGTTTAGATTTTTAGATGGACATAAGATTTTAACTTGTTGGGCTACCAAAGGAACAAAATTATTAGATACAGTGAGAACATGCTTAATTTGTGTTTAAAAAAATACAGAAGTGCTTTTGGCATTTTCAATTTTCCCCAGCAATGCATGAAGGTTTCTGTGTCTCTAGGAGGGCTGTGTGGCTCAAGACAGCTGTGGATGCAGCCCATCGGGAATTCATAGGCCTACTGAAAGAACTGAGAGTTCTTGTGTGTGACTTTGTAACTCAATTGTGAGGCTCCTGAGCATGACACACCTGCTCACCATTTCTGATAGCAATGTTTGGACCTGCACATTATGATGGGTCTCGTTGTTTTAACTTGCAATGGCCTAATTACGTAAGATGTTGAGCATTGTTTCAATACTTGACTATTCTCTTGGGTGAGAGATCTGTTCAGATATTTTGCCCATTTTTTAAATTGAGGATTATGTGTTTTTAAAGTTTCTTTATATATTTTGTAAGAGTCTTCTGCCAGACATGTCTTTTGATAATATCTTTCCCATGTTTGTCTTAGAAGATGATGTATTTATATTTCAGGTGTATGTTTCCTTGTATATATGTATATGCTTTTCTGTAGTCAGGACCTGCAGAATCCAGAAGAGGGCATCAGATTCCCTGAGACTGGAGTTATATATAGGTGATAGTGAGCTATCATGTAGGTGCTGGGGGCCAAACTGGGGTCATCTGAATGAGCAGCCTGTGCTTTTAGCTGCTAAGCCACCTTGCCAGAGCCCATCTTCGTGGGAATATTTTATATCTATATAAGTAATAACAGTTTATGCACATTTTTCAGATTCTAACCATTTCATTTAATATTATGTTGGAGATCTTTGCATCTGGTTGTATAAACTCTTCTTTTACTTGCATGCTACCCTATTTTGTGTCTGTTGATTTATATAACTAGTCACTTTTGGAAAACACTGTGTTGTATCTGGCCTTTGCTAAGACAGGCTGCTGCAGTGCATAACACAGTCATTCAGCCCTTGGTCTAGATATTGTTATATCTGTAGGAGACATCTGACCTTTGGAAAGTACTCTCCTTGATGCTGTGCACAATATTGCATGGATTGCAAGTGTTTCATAGCCAAGCCTTATTCTCTGTTGTCAGTCTGTCCTTCTCGGGGAACACCCGAGGATGCAGGAGGTGGACTGAGGACACACTGGCTCTTGAATATGTTTGGGAGATTTCTTACTGGTCCCTTGACTGAGTCTGCCTCAGCAGCCTCACCAGCGAATCTCAGGGAGGGTTGCCCTGTCTTCACCCAATGCCATTGCCTCTCTCTGCTGCCCATTTGTGGAGCTCTCTAGCCTGGGACTTATGGAACTGATCACCATGTGCCTCCTGGCTTATCATTATCATTATTGGTCATCAGGGAGTGTTGACCTAATTCCTATGAGTCCCTGACATCCTGTCATGTGATTTTGTAATAATAACAATGAGGATTTGCAGCACAGATGAATGAAATTTAGGTTCACTAGGCAACCATCTCTTTAAATGCATCATTTAGAAAACATTTTAAAATGTGAAAGTATTGCTTGTATTTTCAGGTTTAAAAGGTGAAGCAGGCTGCGGATGCGACTCAGTGGGTATAGTGCTTTCTTTGCAAAAGTAAGGAACTGGGTTTGGGTTCCTAGCACTCATGCAAATGCCAGTGGGTATGGCAGACTGTTCATAATCCCAGTGCTCAGGGGGTACAGGGAGGAGTTCCCAGGAGCATGCTCTGAGATCGGCAAGAGACCCTGCCTCAAGATACACGGTAGGGAGCAATTCAGAAACACTGGATATCAGCCTCTCACCATCTTGCATGCATATGTTCTTAACCACTGAGGTCTCTCTCCAGCTCAGTTCATTCCTCTAAAAATTTTATATGACCCTTTAAAAAATATTTTTTGGATAAGTAAGTGTGATGTGTGGGCATGTATATATGCATGTTGATATATATGTGTGTACACATGTATGTGGGTGCACATGTGTTCAAGTGCACACATGTGCACCTACACACATGTGCGTTCTCACACAAGTGTACCTATATACACTACTCCTACTCAACGTGTACCTACACTCATGTGTACTTACACACATGTGTACCCATACAAGGTATACATTATGGCATTTGTTGACTGGAGACAGCAAAGACCAGGAGAAAAAGACAAAAGGGATTTTGTCCTCATATAACTATGTTAGTCCTTGGAGAGGAAGGGTGGCCATATTTTCAATTCTTAAAACAATCCTAACCACTTTTTAAATTTATTTTATTTATTCTTCTCTCACATTTTTGCCCCCCAGAATGGCTCGTAGTGGCTCACACAGACTGAAGTGGCGAACCCAGAGCTTGCAAGGGTCTGTGCTCAGTCCTCTGAGACTCTAACCTTTTGATAAACATCAGAATGCAAATCGTGACTGTTCGTGACTAGCCATCCCTGGAGAGCCGTGTGCAATGCACAAAGGAATTCCAAGAACAAAAGGACAACATTCATCCTCTAATGCATACATGTTTCTGAATATTGAGAAAAATATATCATCAGCCATGCTGCCAGGCCTCCTGTGTGCATTTTCTGCATAAACAGACTTCCACAGAATTGAGGCCAATAACATTTTCTTTTCCCAGATTCTACTTTCATATAAATAAAACTGACACATGAGCTATTCCAGAAGAGGTCAGTGATTTGGCTTAATTGTTTCTCCAGAGGCACAATGCGAGGCTCTGATAAGTGGAATTGGTTTTTTATACTCGAGCAAGCATGCGTATGTTGATACATTGACTCTTCTTCCCACCGAGGCCCTAAGTGATATAAGAAACAAAGTAAGAGGCATGTTATACTCGGCCTCCTAAGCAGCATTTGGATTTCAAAGATAAAAGCGACTTATTCCTTGGGTGCCCCATGATCAGGAAACGGTCAAATGAGAGATCTGCTTTTGATAAAACAGCATGTGTCTTTCTAGGAGACCATCCCAAATGCATGTGGCTTTCCTACATAGTCAGCCCTCCTCCATCACAGGCCTGTAGAACAGAGTTCCAAAGAATTTCAATGGCACTTTTGTTATGCATTTGGTACCCAGTGTTATCAACAGATCGATAGCTATTGAGTGTACTCCATGTGCTAGACACAGGCAGAAGCAGTGTTTGGAAGTGATGGGGCAGATCCCAGAAGCAGGCAAATGTGTGCATCCTCCTAACCATGTTGATATATATGTGTGTGCACATGTATGTGGGTGCACATGTGTTCAAGCGCAAAATAAGAGGCATGTTATACTCGGCCTCCTATGGGACATTCACAAACTTAGATGATAGTTAATGTTTCTAACCTATGCTTTGAATGCTTTGCATAGATTAAATGAAACCAGAAAGAGAAAGTGTTTACTGCCTTATGTGGCAGTATGCATAGTTAACACAATAAATAGCATGAGCAGCAGTTATTATTGTTATCACAGAGATGGCATGGTACTTGTCCTCAGCAATCCAGCATCCAGTGACAAAATAAGACCTGGGTAAGTACTAGGATAACTTCAAGTTCAAGACCATGGATGATCCTTTTTGGAGATTATTTGGATGAGGCCATAGCATAAATTCTTAAAGAATAACATACTCATGTAAGTGTACTAATACTGTTCTGGTTTGGGAATCAGGTCAAATGACCTCTCTGGAATGTTATAGAGGAGGGGTGTACTTAACCTATTCCCTCATCTTCTTTACATACTAATGATATCTGGGTATTTTAAAAAAGATTTATTTATTTTATGTTAAGTACACTGTTGCTGTCTGTAGACAATACAGAAGAGGGTGTCGGATCTTGTTACGGATAGTTGTGAGTCAGCATGTGGTTGCTGGGATTTGAACTCAGGACCTTTGGAAGAACAGGTCCCTGCATGGAGGCCCAGTAACCGCTGAACCATCTCTCCAGCCTCCTGGATATTTTTTTTTAAAATCCAATTTATTATCATGAAAGTTGTCTTAGTCAGGGTTTCCTTCCTATGAAGAGACACCCTGAGCAAGGCAACTCTTATAAAGGAAAACATTTAATTAGGGCTGGCTTATAGTTTCAGAGGTTTAGTCTACTGTCATCATGGTGGGAAGCAGGCAGTGTCCAAGCAGACAGGATGCTGGCAAAGGAGCTGAGAGATGATCTGCAGACAGCAAGGAGGAGATTGCCCCACTGAGAATGGCTTGATCAGATATGAGCCTCAAAGCCAGCCTCCACAGTGACACACTTCCTCCAAAAGGCCACACCTACTCCAACAAGGCCACACCTACTCCAACAAGGCCACACCTACTCCAACAAGGCCACACCTACATCAACAAGGCCACACCTACTCCAACAAGGCCACATGTCCTAATAGTGCCACTCTCTATGAGCCAAGGATTCACACACATGAGTTTATGGGAGCCATATTCCAATTCAAACCACCACATTCCACTCCCTAACCCCCATAGGCTCATAGTGTAATGCAAAATTCATTTGGTTCAACTTCAAAGGTCCCCATAGTCTATCATGGTTTCAACAATGTTTGAAAGTCCAAAGTTCATGCAGTCTTTTAGCTGTAATCCCCAAATTAAAAAAAAAAAACCAAACAAACAGATTTTTAAAATCCCCGTAGTCTATCACAATCTCAACATTTAAAAATCCGAAGTTTATAGTCTCTTCTGAGATTCATACAATCTATTAACTGTTATCCCATACAAATAAATTTTAAAAAAGTAGATCACATGCTTCCAACATACGATGGCTCAGGATTACATTACTGTTTCAAAATGTAGGGAAGAGCACATAGTGAAGAAATACTGGACCAAAGCAAGACTGAAATCCAGCTGGGTAAACTCCAGTGTCTGCATCTCCATATTTGAAGTCAAAATGCTTCAGATATCCAACTGTTCTGACTGCATCACACTTCTTTCTCTTGGGCTGGTTCTACTCCCTGTGAGTAGCTTTCCTTGGCAGGTACCCCAGGGCTTGAGCATCTCTAACATCTTGGGGTCTCCAAGGGAAAACAGGTTTCATCTTCACAGCTTCACACAATAGCCTTACTGGGCCTCCATGCAGGGACTCCCCGACCACACACCTAGCCTCAGGGGCTTTACTTAGTCATAGAGGGGAATTCTATAACCCCTTTCTTCTTTCCTTGACTCTAAAGCCAGAACCACTTGGTTGAGGCTGCCAAGTCCTGCTGCTTGCTGGAGCTGGAACACGACCCATTTGCTCAATCACATATTCCCCAGCTTTCTGATTTTGATGGGTTCCTTCACTGCCTAAGCTTGGCTGCCATGGAACTTGCTCTGTAGATCAGGCTAGCCTTGAATTCAGGGACCTGCATGCCTCTGTCTCCTGAGTGCTGGGATTAAAGTTGTGCACCATCTCACCTGGACCTAAACTTTTCTTTAATTCCTTTTCACAGGATAGAAGCTTAGCTGGGTGGGATCGTGCCCTCTTTTAATTCTATTTTATCTGTCTTTCTATCTATCTCTATCTATCTATCTATCTATCTATCTATCTATCTATCTATCTATCTAAATATTTCACTTTACATCCTGACCTCTGTTCCCCCTTCCACAGCCTCTACCCCCACCCCCTCCCCTTCTTCTCTGAGAGTGGCAGTCCCCTCCTTTCTATCCCCCAAATCTGGAATATCAAGTCTCTGCAGGACTAGGTACTTCTTCTCCCACTGAGACCAGACAAGACAGCTGAGTTAGAGGAATGGATTCCACAGAAAGGCAACAGTTTTAGTGACTGCCCCTGCTCCCATTGTTCAGTACCCACTTGGAGGCTGAGATGCACATCTGCTACACACGTGGGAGTGGGACCTAGGTCCAGCCTGTGTATGCTCTTAGGTTGGTGGTTCAGTCTCTGAGAGCCCCCAAGTTCAGGTTAGTTGACTCTGTTGGTCTTCCTGTGGAGATCCTATACCCTTTGGGGCCCTTCATCTTTCCCCCAACTCTTCTGTAAGAGTCCCCAAGCTCCATCCAATGTTTGGTTGTGGCTCTCTGCATCTGTCTGAGTCACTTTCTGGGAGGAACCTCTCAGAGGACAGCCATGCTACACTCCTGTCTAAAAACATAACAGAGTATCATTAATACTGTCAGGGATTGTTGCTTGCCCATGGGATGGGTCTCTGGTTGGGAAGGTTATTGCTTGGCCATTCCCTTGGTCTCTGTTCCATCCCGTCCCTGCATTTCTTGTAGGCAGGATAAATTTAGGTCAAAAGTTTTGAGAGTGGGTTGGCGACCCTATCACTTCACTAGGGATTCTTCCTTGGCTATAGGAGGTAGCCTCTTCAGGTTCCATATCCCCACTGCTGTGAGTCTCAGCTAAGGTTACCCCCATTGATTCTTGGGTGCCTCCCTTATCCCAGGTCTCTGTCTCACACTTGAGATGCGCCCCCTTCCACACCCTCCAGCTGAAGATTTTCATTCTCATAGCCATCTGGCCATCTTTCCTGTCTCTGACCATGAAACACTGCGCCACATTTCCCTCTTCCACATTTCCCTCCCCATTCCCTCTTCCACCCAGTTCCCTCCCTCTAACTGCCTCTTACAACTATTTTATTCCCCCTTATAAATGAGATCCATGCATCTTCCTTGGGCTTTCCTTCTTGTTTAGCTTCTTCGGGATTGTGGAGTATAGCGTGAGTATTCTGTATTTTATGGCTAATATCCACTTAAAAGTGAATATATTTTATGCATATTCTTTTGAGTCTGGGTTACCTCACTCAGGATGATATTCTCAAGTTCCATCCATTTGCCTGCAAAATTCATGGTGTCTTAGTTTTTAATAGCTGAAATAGTATTCTATTGTGTAAATGCACCATGTTTTTTGTTTTTGTTTTTGTTTTTTTTATAATCCATCCTTCAGTTGATGGACATCTAGATTGTTTCTAGTCTCTGGCTATTACAAATGAAGTTGTTATGAACATAGATAAACAAGTGTCCCTGTGGTATAGTGGGGTATCTTTTGGGTATATGCCTAGGAGTGGTATAGCTGGGTCTAGAGGTAGAACTATTCTCACTTTTCTGTGAAACTTCCGAATTGGTTTCCAAAGTGGTTGTACAAGTTTGCACTCTCACCAGCAATGGAAGAGTGTTCCTCTTTCTCCACATCCTCGACAGCATATATTATCACTTGAGTTTTTGGATTTATCCTTTCTGATTGGTGTAAGATAGAATCTTAGAGTCATTTTGATTTGCATTTTCCTGATTACTAAGGACTTTGAACATTTCTTGTTAAGTGTTCCTCGACCATTTGAGATTCCTCTATTGAGAATTCTGTTTAGCTCCTGTACTCCAGTTTTAAATTATTTGGTTTCTTTGTGTCTAACTTCTTGAGTTCTTTATAAATTTTGGATATTAGCCCTCTGTCAGATGTAGGATTGGTGAAGATCCTTTCTCAATCTGTAGGCTGCTGTCTTGCCCTATTGACAGTGTTATAGAAGCTTTTCAATTTCATGAGGTTTCATTAATCAGTTGCTGATTTTAGAGCCTAAGTCTTTGGTGTTCTGTTCAGAAAATTGTCTCCTGTACCAAGAGTTCAAGGCTAGTCCTCACTTTCTGTTCTGTTGGATGTAGTGTATCCAGTTTTACACTGAGGCCTTTGATCCACTTGGACTTGAGTTCTGTGCAGGGTGATAGGTATGAATCTATTTGCATTCTTCTACATAAACAAGCAGGAACGTGGGTCAAAAGCCATGGCGAACACTGCATGCTGGCTTGGTTAGGCTCATGCCTAGTTAGCTTTTACTCTGGAGCCACCTGTCCATGGAAAGGTGCCATCTACTGAGTGCTGTGTTCTTCTACATCAACTAATAATCAAAGTAACCTTCCACAGACAATTTTACGGTCCAATCTGGTCTAGGCAGTTCCTCAACTGTTCTGTTCTCAGATGACTCTAGGCTATGTCAAGTTAATGCTAACTAAGGCACTGTGTGAAGTGAGAGCTGAACCCCACAGAAGTCACACAGGATCTTCACAGTGGGACAATTTCTTTGGCATTAAAGGGGTGATTATTGGAACTAGAGATTCAATTGAAGTGTTGAAAATTAAAAGTTGAGAAATTTGTCAGAATATAAGATAGAGATAGATAATATAAAATACACAAAAATGTAAAATGAGATGTTAAAAGAATAACCCAAGAAACCTATTGTCTTATTAATGGGAGTGTTGGAAAAGGAGATAAAAAGTAAGTAGAGAAATTATAATAAGAAAAGAACATTCTAGAACTGAAAACTCAGTAGAAAGATCACTGCGACAAATTAAAAAAATATCTTATGCTTGGATACATCCTCATAAAAATATATAATGCTAAATAGGGAAGGTCCAAGTGCTTTCGGAGAGATAAAACAGTTCACATACAAATGCATGAGAGTCACACTGTCGTCAGACTTCTGAGGACTAGCAGGGAATGCTTAAAAAACAAAGGATGAAATGCTTTTAAAAAGACTCTGGAGAAGATTATTTTTAGCCTAGAATTATTGGCCAATAGTGGGAGAAGATTAAAGCCTAAATGTACATAGGGGATGTGATTTGCATGTAACTTAGTTACTGAAGGATGTTTTCTGGCATCATTGAGGAAGGGGCACAAAAAAGACCCAAGAGTCAACACAAAGTAGAGTCAACCAGATGAGACGCTGATGGGAACTTCCAGGAAGACAGCTGATGAAGGTCTAGGGAGTTTTGATCCAGCTCAAATCACCAGGAGGGGATCAAGAATAGACATGAGGGTTACATAATAGCCTTCTTCAGAAACAACCTTTGTCTCTCAAAGAAGAGGGTACAGGGGAAGGACACTAGGAAAAAGCAAAACCTGGATAAGAAAGTCTGGTGCAGTATGAAGAGCTCAGAATGTGGTGCTGGTTTAGGCAAAAATAACAGTGGGAGAAAAAAACCAAAAACAAACAAACAAACAAAAAAAAAAACCAAGCCGGGCAGTGGTGGCACATGCCTTTAATCCCAGCACTTGGGAGGCAGAGGCAGGCAGATTTCTGAGTTCGAGGCCAGCCTGGTCTATAGAGTGAGTTCCAGGACAGCCAGGGCTACACAGAGAAACCCTGTCTTGAAAAACCAAAAACCAAAAACCAAAAACCAAAAAAAAAAAAAAAAAAAAAAAAAACAAGACATATTTGTTTTTGATGTTAAGAATCATCCTTGAAGTAGATCAAGGACCTTCATCTGACATTATACAGAATGAAAAGTCACTTTACTATATTTCACAGACAGGCAGTAGATGCAAGTTATTTACAATTTTAATGACACTAAAGCATGAGTGCTGTGATATTTCTGTACAAAATGAAAGCATTAATAAGTATTTGGTCATGTATCATAATACGTAGCTAATAGGAGATGGAGCAGGAGACAGGAAGGAATTATAGGAAGTGTAGGTAGAAAAATAGCAGGTTAATGGTAATAATGTTTACAGATGAAGTAAATTCCTTATAGTTATTTCCTTATATTTTAATTTTATGTGTATGAATGTTTTGCATGCTAGCATCTCTACGTACCATGCATGTGCATGGTACCAATAGAAGCCAGAAGAAAGTGTCAGTCTTCTGGTATTGGACTTAAAGAGACATTGTGAGCTGTCACATTGGTACTGGAAATCAAACCTGAGTTGGAATAGCAGCCAATGCTCTTAACCATTGAGGCATCTTTCCAGACCCCAGGGAAATAATTGTAACTATTGAATGTTACAATAGTAGCTAATGAAAGAGTAAGAAACAATAGGTACATTAAACATTCAGAGAAATTGGGAAGGAAGTTAAGCCAGGCAGTGGTGTGCACACCCTTAATCCCAGCACTTGGGAGGCAGAGGCAGGTGGATTTCTGAGTTCGAGGCCAGCCTGGGCTACATAGGGAGTTCCAGGACAGCCAGGGCTATACAGAGAAACCCTGTCTAGAAAAACAACAACAACAACAACAAAAATCATTTCTCAGGAGCTGAAGGAGAGTAACTGAACAAAATACCAGGACCCCAGAGCTGTATTAACTACACTTGTGGGTTTAATTACTGAAGAACCAAATAATGGAAACAAAGAAAAGAAATGGGAGTTACCAAGAGCCGGCGGGGATGAGGCCAGTGTGGTGGAGTCTCCTGCATTGTGGAAATTTTACCAGCACAGGGACTGTTTTAATAAAAATAAAAATTAAAACCCTTTACTATGATATTGTTTACAAGAACAGAGGCTGTCATTCTCAGTAAGATTGTCCCAGAAGAGTGGGCCTTAATCTTGTTTGTGTTCTGACCCATTAATGGATAAAAATGTGTGAATTCTCTCTTCAAACCCATTTCTTTATTTTGGCGTTTCTCTCTCTCTCTCTCTCTCTCTCTCTCTCTCTCTCTCTCTCTATCTCTCTCTGTCTCTGTCTCTCTCTCCTCCTCTCCTCCTCCCCCCTCCTCCTTCTTCTTCCTCTCCTTCCTGTCTCCCCTTTCACACTAGCAATGCCAGAATGAATGAAAGAATTATTACACTTCTTTAAGAGACACAAATACAACGTTCACTATTTTCATTGCTGGTCTTAATTAAATTATTATTTCATGCCTTAAATAAAAATGCTAAGACATTAGCATACTGTGAGTGTTAAACAGTTAGAGGCATACTCTACCCTACAGATCTGTTTGCTGTCCAAGTCTCCAGTGTGGTTTTTCCTTGGGCCCTCTTTTCAAGATTTTCGACAAATGCCTGCCTTCCAATGGCGCCCAGAATATTTGCTTCCTAATATCCTAATAATAATTCTGTCTCTTCCATCAACACCACCCCAGGGATTCACCCAAGTGTTTTCTAACTCGGCTCATCTGATTGACATTTTACCAACTACTGAGTGGGCTATACCCACATGTGTTTTTTTATATTTACCCTGCTTAGAATCTACTTTGTTCATGGATCAATAAATAAATGACAACCATTGAACCTGGAGAAATTTGGGTTGTAAATTTTATAACTATCTTCTCTATATTTTTCTTTTCATTTGGAGGTTTCCATGAAATATATTTTAATTTTTGATAATTTTCTCTTAATCTGCCTTCAAGTTTGTTGATAGTCTATGCTGTCACCTTTACCACTCTTCTGTGAAACTTTTCCAGGGAGTGATCTCATTGTCTCACATTTTAGTGACAATTTATATCTGGTTTTTCCCTCTGCCACCTCTGCCTCTTTCTCTTTCTCCTTTTTCTCCTTCACCCCTTCTCCTCCACCTCCTCCTCTCCTTCCTTTTATTTCTTTGATTGTATTTCCTATGTGCTTTTTCAATAAGCCCACATTTAGGGTTTGAGAGATGGCACGTGCTGGTAACTTTCTATCATCAACTTAGAGTCACTCGGAAAGAGAAAACCTCTAGTGAACAGTTGCCTGGATCGGCCTGTGGCCATAGCCCTCAGATTGTCTTGGTGGGTGATTGACATGAGTGGGCCCAGCACACCACAGGCAGCCCCACCCCTAGGCAGGTGGACCTGGGCTGTGTAAGAAAGCTAGCTAGACATGCGTCTGTCTTCCAGCTAGTAAGCAGCAGCATTTCTCCATGCTTCCTGACTCCTCCTAGTGATGGACTGAGACCTGGAAATGTAAGCCAAATAAAGCCATTCTCTCCTGAGTTGCTTTTGGTCATGGTTTTTATAACCATGACAGAGAGTACTGGGGATGAAACACATGCTACTTTAGCAGAAGACCTAAGTCCTGTTCCCAGTACCCACGCTGGACAGCTCACAACTGCCTGCTAAGACCAGCTCCAGGGTGTCAGATGCACTCTTCTGATGTGCACAGGCACCTGCATGCATGTGCATGCCACACATACGTGCATGCTCAGGGACACACATACACATACAATTAAAAATTAAATTCTTCAAGTAAAAAGAACTTGTTGCACTTTGTTTTAGTTAGAATGGGCATTCATATAAATACATCATTGTACCTGGTTCAAATTTACTCCCCCCATTTTATCCTAACCCTGGTCTTCCTGAGCACAAATATTCCCCTTCCACTTCCATGTCTCATGCATTATAAATATATATAATATATTTAATGTGATAAATAAATGAATTTATATTTAAAACTAGAATTGTCATATCAAAAAAAAAAACACACGTTATCTTTCTCCCCTCCAATACCCTCTCTTGTTCTTCCTTTCCATGTTTGTCTAACCCATTTCTACACTTTTAATTCCCTCAATCTCCCTCTACTTTTATGATATTCAGACTCTACCTATGGGTGGGAATATTAATAAGTGGAATTTTTCTACAAACCTGATTTCTTCTCATGAAGATGATACTCTCTAATTCCATCCACTGATATAACTTCATTCTTCATATGGCTGAATAACACTATTGTGTGTGCATATCTCACTTTATCTACACATCTGTTGATGGATTATTCAGCTGGTTTGATGTCCTGGCTATTGTGAATCATATAAGGATGCATACAGATGTGCTAATTTCTCTGTTGTATGCCTCCTTAGATTCCACAGTATATGCAGGCAGGGTTGTATGGGTGTGTGTGGTAGAGCTTTTCTGGAGGAACCCCTATGTTAATCTCTATGGTGGTTGTACCAGCTTACATGCCCACCAACAGGGCACAAGGAGTCTCTTTTTCTACATTATAACTAGTACTTGTTGTTAGTTATGTTAATCACAGCTGTTCTGATGTGGGAGAACAGAACATCAATGTGGTTCTGCGGTGTGTTTATCTGATGGTGAAGGATGTTGAACAGATTCATATCTATAGTGAACATTTGCATTTCTTATTTTGAGAACTATCTCTTCATTTTTCCATTTGCTGATAGTGCAATTTGGTTTTTGGTGTTTAATTTTTTTTGAGTTCCTTATAGATTCTAGTGCTATGGGTCACAAATATGTCTTCTGCTCTTTAGACTGTTTCTTCACTCATCTGATTGTTTCTTCTACTCTGCAAAAGTTTTTAGTTTTATGCTACCCTGATTGTCAGTTTTTTTTTTCAATTATCTCCAGAGCTACTGGAGTCCTTGCCTCCATTTCTATATTGAAGTGGAGTCTTTTCCTTTTTCTAAACCAGGATCAGGACTTAGTTTACGATCTTTAATCCATGTTAAATAGATTTGTAGGTAGTGTGGGAGATAGAGATGTCGTTTCATTGATCCATAGGTCGATGGATATTCAGTTTCCCTGAACCATTTGTTAAAGAGTCTATATTTGCTCCAGTGTGTTGGACACATTTGTCGGGAATGGATGGCCACTCCTGTGTGGTTTATGTTCAGGACCTGTGCTCTCTTTCACTGGTGTACATTTATGTTTTGTGTGAATACCATTCTATTTTTATGACTATGGCTTTGTAGTCTGATTTGAGACCAGGCATTATTGTGATGCTTCTATCACTGTGCCTTCTGTTGAGGATAACTTTGAGCATGTGGAGTCTTTTGTGCTTTCATATGTGAATTTTAATAATTTTTTTTTTAGTTCTGTGAAAGATTGCATTGGAATTTTGATGGAGTTTGTAGATCACTCTTAGTAAGATAGTTATTTTTGCAATATACTACCAACTAGTGAGGATCTTTCCATTTTCTAGTATCTTCTTTAAGTTTTCTTTAAATTTTTCATTGTAGAAGATTTTTCACTTTCCCGGTGTTATTATGAGGGTTACTATTGCTGTGCTGAAACACCATGGCCAAAAAAAAAAAAAAAAAAAATTGGGGAGGAAAGGGTTTATTTGGCTTCTATTTCCAGATCACAGTCCCTCAATGGGGAAAGTCAGGACAGGAACTGAAGCAAAACTGGAACCTAGAGGCAGGAGCTGATGCAGAGGCCATTGAGGAGTGCTGCTTACAGGCTTGCTTCCCAAGGCTTGCTCAGCCTGCTTCCTTTTAGAGCCAAGGACCATCAGCCCAGGGTGGTACCACCCACCATGTGCTGGGCTCTTCTTATTGATCACTAATTGAGAAAATGCCTTACAGCTGGATCTCATGGAGGCATTTCATCATCTCAGACTCTAGCTAGTGTCAAGTTAACACAAAAAACTAGCCAATGCACTTGGTTAGATTTATTACTAAGTATATTGTATATATAACTATGGGATTGAATATGTCAATGTGTATCTTGATACTTTGCTGAATATATTTATCAGACTTCAGAGTTCTTTAGTAGTATCTGCAGTCTTTTAAACAGGATCGTGGCATGTATAAATAGAGATAATTAGAATCTTCCCTTTCCTATTTTTATCTTCCCCTTTAATAAATTTCAATGTTTTCCTGTACTTGTGTTCATATTTATTACTTGTAAGTTTGTGTGTATGTATGTTGGGGGATGTGCATGTATGAGAAGTTGCCTTCTGAGTCTAGAAGAGGTCATTAGAGCTCATGGAATTGGAGCTTCTGGTGGTTGTAAGCACTTGTGGCTTCTGGGAACCAAACTTAGGTATTTCATAAGAGCAGTATGTACTCTTAACTCCTGAGTTATCTCTGCAACCCCTATTTGTATCCTTTTTGTTTCTTTCTCTAGCCTTACAACTTTAGACAAGCGCTGGAGTCATCACTTTCTTTTTCCTAATTTTAGAGGAAATATTTTCAGTTTCTCTCCCTTTAATTTTTGCTATAGGCTTGTATATAGCCTTTATTATTTCAAAGTATGTTCCTTCTCTTCCTAGTTTCTGCAGGGTTTTTATTATGAGGGATGCTGAATTGATACAAAAGCCTTTTTGTGTGACTGTTGAGATGCTCATGTGAATACTGTCCTTAAGCCTACTTAAATGTTGTATTATACTTATTGGTTTGCACCTGGAGACCTATCTTTGTATCCCCAAATGAGGCCAAGTCAGTCGTGGTCATGGTTGCTTAATGAATTGCTGAATTTAATTTGCAAGTATTTTAATTTAAAACATTTGTATCTATGCTAACTGGAGAGATTAATCTATAGTTTCCTTTGTTGTAGTTGTGTTCTTACCTGATTTTGGCATCAGGGTCATAGTAGCTTCATAGAAAGGGATTACCTCCCTTACTGTTTTGTGAAACTTTTGTTTTGAGATAAGGTCTCATGTAGCCTTGGCCTTCCTTGAACTCACTACGTAACCGAGGATGATCTTGAATGATTCAAACCTGCCTCTGCATCCCAATGATGGAATTGCAGGAACTATCATGGAACACCATGATTAGACTTTATGGAATAATTTGAGAGGCATTGGTGTTTGCTTTGCTTTAGATGTCTGGTAGGATTTGGCAGTGTGTCTGTCTAGTGGGGATTTGTTTCTTGGGAGACTCTTGTTGTGCCATTCTGTTTATATTCCCTCCATTTAGCTTCAGTGGGTGACGTGTCAGTGAATGTGTCCATTTTTCCTCATTTTTTAGTTTTTGAATACAGGTTTAAATTTTTTCCATGTGGTAGTCTGGATTGTATCTGGATCCATTGCAATGACTCCCTTTTCCTCTGTAATTTTATTACTATGAGTCTTTTCACTCAATCTTTTGTTAGTTAAGAATTTGTCTCATCTTCTCAAAGGATTAGCTCATGGTTCATGAATCTCTTGTACTGTTTTTTCCATGGAATTAAGTTAGTTAATTTCTTCCTTAACCGCATTCTTTCTTTCTGCCTACTGCTTTTGTGTTTGGCTTGCTCTTGGTTTTCTAAGAATTTTGAGGTTACATCATTAGGTTATTTATTTGCGGTCTCTGGGTTTTCAAAAGTCTAAACACTCATGGCTATGAACTTGTAGTAGGACTGCCTCTGCTCTATCCAAAGGGTTCTGATAAGCTGTGCTTTCATGCTTACTTTATTCTATAAATATTTCAATATTCTCCATGATTTCGTCAATGACTCATTTGTATTCATGACTGTATTGTTCAGTCCCTACAATTTGTCTAATTTCTGTGGCTTTTCTTGCTATTGAGTTCCAGTTTTTTTCCATTATAACTTGATGTAATGCAAAAAATAATTTTACTCTTTTGCATTTGTTAAGGCTTGTTTTATGATCTAAAATATGATCTATCTTATGAGTTGCTAAAAAGAACAGGGGTCCCGTTAATCTATGATACAGTGTCATAGTCAGTGTTGTATTTCTGTGAAGAGACACCATGACCATGGCAACTCTTATAAAGGAAAACATCTGATTAGGACTTGCTTACAGTCTGATTTCATCATAATAGGAACTATGGTGGCATGCAGACAGACATGGTGCTGGAGAAGTAACTGAGAATTCTACATCAAGATCCACAGGCAGCAAGAAGAGAGACTTTGAACTTGGAATGGGCTTTTTGAAACCTCAAAGCCTACCTCCTAATGATGGTTCCTCCAACAAGGCCACACTCCTAATTCTTTCAAATAATACCACTCCCAGGTGACCAAGTATTCAAATCTATGAACCCATAGGGGAATGTTCACATTCAAATTACCACATGCAGTTTAACTCTAAAGTTTCTTGGTTGACTTTTGGTCTGAATAACCTATCTACTGATGAGTGTGATATTGAAGTCCCTCATTATTAATGCACTAGAACCTAGCTGTTCTTCTATATGTATTAGCATTAGGCCTCTCCTCTAGAAGACAGGTTAGACCCATGACCAGCACATTGAGTGTGGGACATAGAAGGCCCCCATCATTTAGATTCCCATTCAGCTCAGAGATGACCTGTTCTTGGTAGTGACAGTGGACAATGGATTATATTCTGGGAATCTTATTACCCCTACACTGTAACTTCCTATGGTCATCTTCATAGCAGCAGTGGCATGAATTGTATGTAGCATTATATCTTTCCAAGATATCAATTGTCATGAATGGCCTCAACTGGTGGTGGGGGTGGTTAAGGTGGGAGCTAACCAGTTAGTGGTTCAAAAGACATTGTTAACAATTTTGAGGGGACTTATTCTTGTCAGGTTCACACCCATAAAAAGTTTGGTGTGTCAGCAGAAGGAGCAGAAATGATAATAGTTTGGCTCCATTCTTCAAGTGAACACTGACCTTCATGGTAGATAAGATGTCAATGGACTCCAAATATTCAGCACAAGAGTGTTCCCATTTGGTAGTGTACCACTAAGCTTATAATTACAAAATCATATTGGAACATGTAGACCACGTAGTTGATGTCATTAAAAAAAATCCTCCATGAAAGCAAATATACTTTGCCAAGGCTGGAAGCAGTCATGGTGATCAATGCCGAACATAGCTAAATCTATTTCTCTGATCTTTCCACCATGTTTTAAGGGTGCTGCTGCCACTAAGTGAGAAGAAGTACTTGTCTGGCAAATGACAGGAGCTGAGGTTGAGGTTTCTGGTGACTTTTTTTTAAATCTCTTGGCTTTTATTTTGCCTAAATAATTCCCAGTTAATAAGCTACTAAGTAACCTTCAGGTAACTTAAGATCCAAAATTTACATTCATTCATGTGATACTAAAATAAATTGGATTATATACTCTTCAGTTCTAGTTTCTTTCAAGAACTAGCAGGTAAGAGGTTATTAATGATCAGCCTTATTCATTATTGGGGGTGTGGCATAAAAGTATCAACAAAACATACATATATATATATGCATGTATGCATATACACATACATATACACATATACATACCATATATACATATGCATATACACACATACCACATACACATTCACAAATATATATGAATGTATATATATGCATAAATACACATATATGTACATATATAAACACAAATAAATATACATATGTTCCTCAAGACAGAGTGTGATTTTTGCTACCTTACACCACCAACCTGTGAAAGACTTTTCCCTTCTTACTCATGAAGCTGCCTTTCCTCAGTCTGTCTGTTTCTCTGTCAGAGGAAGGTGAAACAGCTTCAAAATTCCCCTCAAAGCATTCTGTTCACAGCCAGGCAGTTCACATCTGAGACTCTAGGCCAGCCAACCATGACTTAGGCCTGCTTTATTAGAATCTGCTTCTGCTGGGAATAAACTAGGGTTTGCTTTTTCTGTTTTTCATTACAATTGTCCATGAAACCAATCCTGTAACCTTTGCAAACCAGTCTTTGCAGAAAACTTAGTGTCCAGCCCAGAAGGAAAAACTAAAGCAATTTGAGACAAAACAAACCAAAAAAAAAAAAAAAAAATCATGTGGTCCCACCCTCATCCTTAGACAAAAGATATCTGAATTTCTCTGTTTTCTACTGTGTTCTTTTCCTGGGAAAAGGAAACAGCTGACTCCACAGCTGGTGACAGAGCCCTTGTCAAGGGCAGTTGCCAGAGGACCCAGACATGGGAAGCAGCTGTTCCTTCTCCCTGGGGAAATTCACCTAGTACCACAGCAGGTGGCGGGAGAGCAAGCCAGGCCTTTGTGTCTCAGCAAGCAGAAGACCTTTGATCCATAAATCAGAACTGATTCTTCTTCTGCATACTTTTCCTTTTTTACACGGCTTCTCATGGGCTTGTCAGATAGCACCGCCTCTACAGACCAGGGTTGTACGCTCCACAGACTCCACTGGGGCTGAACTTTCAAAAGGGCACTCACTCCATAGCAAGCAAAACTATTCCTCCCCAGTATGACTCAAGTGACATTGGTTGTCAGCATTGGGAATGGCTTTGCTCACCATTTTCTTTCTTTTTTTTTAAGATTTATTTTTTATTATATGTAAGTACACTATAGCTGTCTTCAGACACATTTTCTTCTCTCTCCAGCCCCATTTGCTCTGGTCCAAAGGTTTATATATTTATTATATGTAAGTACACTGTAGCTGTCTTCAGACACACCAGAAGTGGGCATCAGATCTCGTTACAAATGGTTGTGAGCCACCATGTGGTGGCTGGGATTTGAACTCGGGATCTTCGGAAGAGCAGTCAGTGCTCTTAACTGCTGAGCCATCTCTCCAGCCCCACCATTTTCTTGAATTGAAGGGTGAATTGGTCCTCTGAGCATACTTATTGCTTGAGGTGGTTTTGATTAGGTATGAGACTCTCAGAAGAGAAAAGATTCACTTAGGATTTTTCCTTTGTTATACCTCCTTGCAAATAAAGGTCTTGGTTCAATGTATTAATCCACAACGCCTCTGGATAACAGTATATGGCTCCAAGATAACTGGGAACCTGCCCAAAGCCACATTAGTGGCCTCATCACACAGGAGCGTCTATGTGCACTCTGCTCAGTGAGGAGAGCATATCAAAGAGGATAGGGAAGCTGGTTAGCCTCCCTGAGCCAGTCCAGCCCAGGCACAAGGTACTTCACGGATGCGAGCCTAGCCATCTTTGCCATATTCTATAATATTCAGTTCCAATGTGTCCCTAAGAATTCGGGTTGAACTTTTAATTCCTAAAGTCGTGTGTTAGTGATATCAGGAGGTGGAACATTTAAAAGGTTGTTGGAGGGTCATAAAGGCTTTGTGCTCAAGAATGAATTGATCATGGATTAATGGGTTAATGAGTGCAGTAGAAATCATCGTGCTATAAAGGTGAACTCTTTCTAGCACATATATTCAATTATGACACGTGATGACCTTGCCACGTTATGATGCACGGCAAGGCCCTTGGCAGATGTTGAGTAAATGCCAGTCAGTATCCCTGTGTTCACAACTATGAGCCTCATAAACAACTGGCCATTTCCTCCCCCTTTCTTGCCTTCCCCTCATTTCCACCTCCCTCCTCTTCCTTTTCTTTCTCCTTCTTTAAGATGGAGATTGAACCCAGCGTCATATGCATGCTAAGTAAACACTCTACCACTGAGCCATAGCCCCAGCCTCTAAACTGATATTCTTTATAAATTATCTAGTCTTAGGTGACAGGAAATTAGCTAAAATGAGGGTTCACCCAAGTCCCTTCACTGCAACTTCCTGTCTTATTTATAAGTATTTCAGGTACTCAGAAGACATTACTTTTCTGGCCATTGAGACTCCCCACAAATATTCCACTGTCTGTCTGTCTGTCTATCTATCTATCTATCTATCTATCTATCCTACTGTCTGCCTATCTATCTATCTATCTATCTATCTATCTATCTATCTATCTATCTATATCTATCATCTGTCTATCCTTTATCTATCTTCTGATATATTTATTTCTCATCTATCTTTCAATCAGTCTATCATGTATCTTTTGTTCTATCTATTGTGTCTTTCTCTTATCTATCCTTTTAATTCTTCTCTTACACATTACATTCCAACAGTTTCCCTTCTCTCCATTCCTCTTGGTCCCTTCCCTGTCCCCCAGATTCACTTTTCCTCCATTTCCTTTAAGAAAAGAGCCGACATCCCAGAGATATCGATCAAACATGACATAACAAGTTAAAATAAGACTAGCCACAAACTCTCATATGAAGGCCACACAAGACAACCTAATAGGAGGAAAATAGTCCCAAGTGTGGGCAAGGGAGTCAGAGAAGCCTGCTCCCCAACACATGCTTCTTTGGTTGGGAGTCTCACAAGACCCATCCAGGATCCATGCTTGTTGGTTCAGTCTCTGTGAGCCCTATGAGCCCTGCTTAGTTGAGTCTGTGGGCCATGTTCTTGTGGCATCCTTGGGCCCTCTGGGTTCCTCTTCCTTCTCCACAGGATTCCCGTGTGTGTGTGTGAGTGTGTGTGTGTGTGTGTGTGTGTGTGTGTGTGTTAATCTTATCCACTCTGACAGGAGTAAGATGGAATCTCAAAGCAGTTTTGATTTGCATTTCCATGATGGCTGAGGATGGTGAACATTTCCTTAAGTGTTTCTCAGCTATTTGACATTTTTCTGTTCTGAATTCTTTGTTAGACCTGTACCTCATTTTTAATTGAGTTATTTGGTTTGTTATCTAGTTTCTTGAATTCTTTATGTATTTTGGATATCAGCACTCTGTCAGATGTGGAGTTGGTAAAAATCTTTTCCCATTCTGTAGGCTGGCATTTTGCCCCATTGATGGTGTCCTTTGCTATATTAGAAGCTTTTCAGTTTCATGAGGTCCCATTTATTGTTTTTCTTAGTGCCTGTGTTATTGGTTCCTGTTCAGAAAGTTGTCTCTCCTGTATCAATGTGTTCTAGGTTATTCTATGCTTTCTCTTCTATTAGATTCAGTGTATCTGGTTTTATGTTGAGGTCTATAATCCACTTGGACTTGAGTTTTGTGCAGGGTGCTAAATAAGGATTCATTTTCATTTTTTCTACATGTTGATATGTATGTCAACATGATGTTAGATCAATGTCAAGTATATTTATGACTTCTTTATCAAAGGTCAGGTGTCCATAGCTGTGTAGATTTAGGTCTGGGTCTTCAATTGATCAACCTATCTGCTTCTATGCCAATATCATTTTGTTGTTGTTGCTTTGTTTGTTTACTTGTTTGTTTGTTGAGCTGGAAATCAGAGGTGATGATTTTTTTGGATGTTCTTTTATTGTAGAGGATTGTTTTTAGCTATCCTGGGTATTTTGTTTTCTATATGAAATTGAGTGTTGTTTGTTTCAAGGTCTGTAAAGAATTGTGCTGGAATTTTGATGGGAATTGTATTGAATATGTAGATTACTTTTGGTAGGGTGGCCATCTTTTTGGATGTTCTTTTATTATAAAGGATTGTTTTTAGCTATCCTGGTTATTTTGTTTTCTATATGAAATTGAGTGTTGTTTGTTTCAAGGTCTGTAAAGAATTGTGCTGGAATTTTGATGGGAATTGTATTGAATCTGTAGATTATTTTTGGTAGGGTGGCCATTTTTTCCTGGTCCATAAGCATGGGAGAGCTTTTAATCTTCTGATATCTTCAATTTCCCTCTTCAAAGACTTGGAGTTTTTGTCATATAAGGCATGAATTTGGTTGGTTAGAGTTACCCCAAGGTATTTTATACTATTTGTGGCTATTGTGAAAGATGGTTGTTTCCATGATTTCTTTCTCAGCTCATTTGTCATCTGTATATGGAGGGCTACTTAAATTTTTGTTTTTAAGTTGATCTTTTATCTATCCACTTCACCAAAAGTGTTTGTCAGCTATAGGAGTTCCTTGGTATAATTTCTGAGGCCACTTATGTGTACTATCATATCATCTGTAAAAAAGAGGATACTTTGACTTCTTCCTTTTCAATTTGTAGCCCTTATATCTTGTTTATTGTTCTAGCTAGAACTTGAATTATTATATTGAATATAAATGGAGAGAGTGGACAGCCTTCTCTTGTTCCTGGTTCTATTGGAATTGCTTTGAGCTTCTCTCCATTTAATTTTAGCTATTGGGTTGCTGTAAATTGCCTTCAGTATGTTTAGGAATGTTCCTTTTATCTCTAACCTCTCCAAGACTTATCCTAAAGGGACATTAAATTTCCTCAAAAGCTTTTTAACTGCATCTAATGAGATAATTATGTGGGATACTTTTTCTTTCTGTTTGTTTATATGATGTAGTACATTGACTGATTTTCATATGCTGAACCATCCCTGTATTTCTGGGATAGCATCTACTTGATCATTGTGATCTTTTTGATGTGTTCTTGTATTTGGTTTGTAAGTATTTTGTTGAGTATTTTTACATTTATGTTCATGAGGGAAATTGGTCTTTATTTCTCCTCCTTTGTTGAGTCTTTGTATAGTTGGTGTCAGGATGACCTTAGCCTCATAAAATGGATTTGTTAGTGTTCCTTCTGTTTCTATTTTGTGAAATAATTTGGGGAGTATTGGCATTATCTCTTCTTTTCAAGACTGATAGAATCTGTGTTAACGTCATCTGACTCTACACTTTCGTTGTTGTTTTGGGAGAATTTTAATGACTGCTTCTATTTCTGTAGGGGTTAAAGGTCTATTTAAATTGTTTATATGATCATTATTTAACTTTGTGTAAATGGTATCTATTGAGAAATTTATCTGTTTCTTTTAGATTTCCCGACTTTGTGTTATATAGGTTTTTAAAGTATGACCTAATGTGTCTTTGGATTTCCCTGGTGTCAGTTGTTAAGTCCCTTTTTCCATTTCTGATTTTTTTTTACTTTGGATATTCTTTCCTCTGTCTTTTAGTTTGCATAAGGGTTTGTCTGTCCTGCTGATTTCCTCAAATAACCAACTCATTGTCTGATTGATTCTTTCTGTTCTCTTTGTATCTATTTTGATTTCAGCCCTGAGTTTGATCATTTCCTGCCATCTAATCTTAGGTGTGTTTACTTCTTTATGTTCTACATCTTTTGGTGTGCTATTAAGTTACTAGCATGAGATCTCTCTAATTTCTTTATGAAGATACTTAGTGATATTAACTTTCCTTTTAGCACTGCTTTCATTGTTTCCCATAAGTTCAGGTGTGTTGTACATTTATTTTCATTTAATTCAAGGAAATCTTTAATTTCTTTATTTCTGCCTTGGCTCGGTAATCATTCAGTACAGAGTTTTTCAGTTTCAATGAGTTTGTAAGCTTTCTATTGTTTCTGTTTTGAAATCCAGCTTTAATATATGGTTGTCTGACAGGATGCAGGAGTTATTTCAATTTTCTTATATCTGTTGAGATTTGCTTTGTGACTGAATATGTGGTCACTTTTGGAGAAGGCTTATTGAAGTGTTGAGAGGAAGGTGTATTCTTTTGTGTTTGGATGAGTTCTGTAGATGTCTGTTAGATCCTTATGGTTCCTATTAGCTTCAGTATTTTGCTGTTTAGTTTTTGTCTGTATGATTTGTTCATTGGTGAAAGTGGGGCATTTAAGTCTCCCACTATCAATGTATGAGGGTTAATGTATGATTTAAGCTTTAGTAATGCTTTGTTCACAAATATAGATGCCCTGGAATTTGATACATACATGTTAAAAATCTCATTGTTGTTATTATCATGAAATGTGACTTTAAATCAGAGTCTTGCTTTTAGTGTGTTGGAGTGTCCAGGGACTTCTGTGGTGGGAGAACTGGGTTTTGATGGTGCCAAGTAACCTTGGTTTCTGTTGCTTAAGTTCCTGTGCTTGCCTTTCACCATCTGGATATCTCTGGTGTTAGCTGGTCTTGCTGTTTCTGACTGTGGCTTGTGACCCCTGCGAGCCTGTGTATCAGTTCTCCTGGGAGACTAGTTCTCTTTGGGATGAATTTGGTTATAGAAAGCTGTGGTACAGGGTCAGTTCCTGAGTGCAGACAAAAACCTGAAGGATCCTGTCCCTGGCTGTTCCTTGGTTCTTGTGTCCTAATGACTCTGGGCTGGTTCCTCTTGGGCCAGGAATTTAAGCCTAAATGGTGGTGTTGCCTGTGTTCACAGGTATGCCAGCACTCCTGGGAGACCAGCTCTCTCTGGGTGGAATTTGGGTATGGAGTGCTGTGGTACAGGATCAGCTCTGGGTGCAGATGGAAACCGGAAGGCTCCTGTCCCAGGCTGCTCCTCGGTTCCTGGGACCTGAGGTCTCCTGGCTGGTCCCTAGGAGCAGAAGTGGTGGTGTTACCTGTGCTCACAGGTGTGCAAGCACTCCTGGGAGACTATCTCTCTCCCAGCAATATTTGTGTATGGAGCACTGTGGCACAGGATCAGCTCCGGGTGCAAATAGAAACTGGACCTTTCCCATCTCTTATGATTAGTTTTGGTTTGAAATCTAATTTGTTAGATATTAGAGTGTTTATACTACCTTGTTTCTTAGCTCCATTTGTTTGGGATCCAACCCTTTACTCTGAGGTAATGTCTACTTTTGATGTTGAGATATATTTCTTGTATAAAGCAGAATGAATCCTGTTTTCTCACCTACTCTGTTAATGTCTGTCTTTTCATTAGAGAATTGAGTCCATTGATGTGGAGAGATATCAATGATTGTTTATACCTGCTATTTTCTTGGTAGAAGTGGAGGTGATTGTGTTTCCATACATTTTGCTGTGCTGGTGTGATATTATTTAATCCTGTGATTTCTTGGGTGTAGTTATCCTCCTTGGGCTGAAGTTTTCATTCTAGTACTTTCTATGGTGCTGGATTTGTGGATGTATATTGTTTAAATTTGACTTTATTGTGGAATATCTTGTTTACTCCATCTATGGTGATTGAAAGTTTTGCTGGGTAAAGTCATGTGGGCTGGCATCTGTGGTCTCTTAGAGCTGATAAAACATCTGTTCAAGCCCTTTTGGCTTTTAGGGTCTCCACTGAGAAGTTGGGTGTAATTCTAATAGGTCTACCTTTATATGTTCCTTGGCCTTTTTCCCTTGCAGCTTTTAATATTATTTCTTTGTTTCATGTTCATATTTGTTTTGATTATTATGTGAAATGGAGTTTCTTTTCTGCTCCAATCGATATGATATTCTGTAAGCTTCTTGTACCTTTATAGACATGTCCATCTTTAGGTTAGAAAATTTTTCTTCTACAATTTTGTTAAAAATATTTTCTGGGCCTTTGAGATGTGATTCTTCTCCTTCTATTGCTATTATTCATTACTCTTGGTCTTTTCATAGTGTCCCAAATTTCCTGGATGTTTTGTGTCAGGAATTTCTTAGATTTAACATTTTCTTTAACTGATATATCAGTTTCTTCTTTCATCTATTACTAAGAGTCTCTTTCCCATCTCTTGTGTTCTGTTGGTGATGCTTGAGTCTGTAGTTTCCCTTCACTTTCTTGGTTTTCCATGTCCAGAAATCCCTCAGTTTGTGTTTTCTTTACTGTTTCTATTTCTATAGAACTGTTGCAGGTCTTGAACAGTTTTATTCTTTTCCTTCAAATGTTTGCATCCCATCCACTTTCTTGTCTTTCTTTAAGGGGTTTATTTACTTTCTCCAATTTTTAGTTTGTCTCTTCCTTGATTTCTTTAAGGAATTTAATTTCTTCCTTAAGGATTTTTGTCATCTTCATAAAGTTGGTTTTAAAGTCATTTTCTTGTATATCAGCTGTGTTGGAATCTTCAAGGTTTGTTGTAGTAGAATATCTGGGCACTGGTGGTGACATATTACTCTGCTTATTATTGATTGTGTTCTTACAATTGCTACTAGGCATCTGGATTTGGGGTAATTGTAGGTTTAGGTGCCAACTTCTGAGTTTTTCTTTCTTGGATGGATTTTTCCCTTGGTTTCTGTTTTCATTCTAGTCTTTTGGTTAGAGTGGTTTATTGTTGAGTAGAGGGTTTAGAGGACTATCTGAGTTGGGGTTTAGTGGGCAGGAGAGGTGGAGCTTACGTGACCAAAGAGTTTCAGATGAAGTTAAGGGCTAGAGAGTTCTAGTGACTTATTTGGCCTCTGGTCCATCAACAGAACTCTTGGAGTTCTGGTGGACAGCATATCCTCTGGTCCACTAGGATGCCTTTACTGGGATTCTGGATAATGGTATGGCAGATGGTGAGGCAAGAAGCTTCTGTCATAATTGTGATTCTGTCTGTCTGTCTATCTCTCTATCTATCTCTCTAACTATCTATCTATCTGTTCATCTGACTGTCCATGTCCAGAAAATAGAATATAGAATTAAAGAAAGAAGAGAAGAAGGGATAGAACAAATAGAGACAGGAGGGAGGGAAAGAGAGTAGAGAGAAATGTTTGGCTCCACCATTCTGTGCTGATTAAGTATTTTAGAATCATAAGTATGAATTGTTTTGGAGGTATATATGATATGGGAACTAGGGAAGGATTTCTTTTTCCCAACGCTTCAGTTAGTTAACTAAGAGATGACTTCTCTTTATACTATTTCTATGCTTTGAAAGGTTTTCTCTAGCTAGGCAGTGAAAGGTTTTCTCTAGTTGGGCAGTGGTGGTGCATGCCTGTAATCCCAACACTCTGGGAGGCAGAGGCAGAAAGATCTCTGAGTTTGAGGCCAGCCTGGTCTACAGAGTGAGTTCCAGGACAGCTAGGGCTATACAGAGAAACCCTGTCTCAAAACAAACAAACAAACAAACAAACAAACAAAAAAAAAAAACAAATTCAAAAAACTAAAAAAAAAAAAAAAAAAAAAAAAGAAAGAAAGAAAGAAAGAAAGGTTTTCTCTGCACAAAATATTTGGAATTTTTTCCTGTTTACAGAAATTTATTTTCCTCTACAACTGTTACTGTCACTTGCTGGGAAATTTTCCACAGGGACAGAAATTCCTTTCTCTGAGCCTATATTTAATTGAGCTGGAGTTTTAAATTCAATTGGTTTGAATTCTTCTATGCATATAGCATGGGGGTCACTTGCACATACACTTTGACTCCCTCATTTTTTTCCTGCATTTTGGACTTACACATCTGTATTGCAGTTGCTGGAAAATGTGGTGTGTGCATTTTCCCTCAGGAAAGTATAGAAGCATTCATTGCATAACCTACATACACTTCCAGACTTGCATATTGTTGTGGATGTGATGAACATTGCTTAATATATTTGTAATGTCCTGGAGACATGACGGGAAAACTATAGTTCCTTCATGGATACATCCTCTGCGTCTAAGGTTGACATCACTGGGAAGGAATAAAACATGTCCTATACCTTGGAGCTGAGGAATGAGCCATGTTATCTGTCACTCATTAAAAATGATGAAATAAATGTCACCCCATGTTCCTGAATGCATTCCATTTCTTTCAATTTTTAATACTTAAATATAATATGAATATTTAATAGATAAGACTTGTTTTAAGTATTAGAGGTCAATTTTTCCATAAGTTCTACTTGAATTAATCCATTATTATTCTATTGGGTAATTTAAAACACAAACAACCTACTGGGCAATAGGTACCATCCATTCTTTTGTAGTAATGCTTTACCTAAATAATTCTAGTTTGTCTAATGCCGTAGGTACACTGTCCTCTACCTGCATTGTGACCACAACGATGACTTTTATTGGCCATATTCTTCTTGACTTCTTCATCTTGTTCCTTAGATGCGTTTGGCCAATGGAAAATCTGGAAAGAGACTTAAGAGCAGAAGAAGAGTGACTTTATTCCCCAGGTTTCTTATCTCCCAGACCATGGCTTGGTAATGGTTGTAAACTTTGCCTCAAGGCTGCATATCATAAATAGTTTTGAGACTTGTTTCTGCATTACTTACCCCTTGCTGCTGTTATTGCCTCTAAGGTACTTTTAAAAATTACTTTGTCTATGTCCTTTACCTTGCTTCATCTTTACAATTCTCTCCTGATAACATCTTTTCCCATCATTCCATTGGAACATACCACTCATTTTCTGGCAAAACCCAGATAAAGAGCTGGCAGTTGACTCAGCCACTAAGACTCCACTGCTCTTACAGGTGACCCATGTTTAAGTCCAAGCACCTTTGTCAGTTAGCTCAAAATCCCCTGTACTTCTAGCTCTTGGAGCCTGATGCTCTCTTCTGGCTTCTATGGACACCTACACTCATGTGCCCTTACCCACATCCAAAAACTTAATTACAAATAAAACCAAATCTTTTTTTTTAAAGGCCCAGGTGAATAAAATGAGGCCACGAAAAATGACTATGCAAACAACAAGCCTCTAAACTGGAATATGGGATTGTATTCTATGGTAAGTAGAATCATAGCCTTCCAAAACATCTTCTAATCCTGGAACCTGGATTCAATGTTATATGGAAAAGGGTGTTTATACATGGAATTAAGAATGATATTATCTGACTTAAAGATAGATTATCCTGACTCTTCATATAGACCCCATAGAATCAAAGGTGCCCTTAAAAATGAAGAGGGGGTTAGAAACAATAGCATCAGTGATGTTCGATAAGAAATACTGAGAATCATTCCTAACTTTGAAGGCAGAAAGGAAGCCAGAATCTGAAGTCAGTGTCTGGAACTAGAAAAATCAAGGAAATTTATTAGCCCTAGGGTCTCCAAGAAGTATGAAACCTTAGGTTTTGCCTAGTGACAATCTTCTTTGTCATATAGGATAATAAATGGGAGTTGTTTTAGGCCAGTAAGTATGTAGTAATTGATTGCAGCATCAACAGGAAACTGATACAAATTGCTAATATATTTAATACATACATTGAATAGCCTTGATATAGGAAAATAGCATGGCATGGAGCTAATCCATGATGTGGTACTCAACTTATTAACAGTTACAGACACTGGGATGCGTGCAAGTGAAAGGCAAGGTGAAGATCAATTAGCTATGACCCTTAGTTGCTATGGTGACAATGGTAAGTATCAATATTGTGATGTAACCTGACTGTTTTCATCAATAATTAATGTTATGCATGAATAAATAGATAAATTAAAAGTGTTGGAAGTCTATCCAGGACACAAATAGAAAATTCAGAAAATCTGTGTGCAGGCTCTCAAAAGTTGCTGACTATCTTTAAAAATATTAGGTAGAGGTGAGGCTCAATCTAGGGTCTGAGAATTATGACATCAGCGTCCGTTTTGCTATGGATCCCTAGGGTTTGCTGGCCAGCCCAATACAGCTGAAGTGGAGAATTGAGGATTCAATAAGAGACCCTGTCTGAAAAACTAAGGTGAGAGGCTAGAGAAAGAGGAGACCCTTGAGACACAAAATGGGAACATTTGGGCAAACGCAGGCTAGGCTAAGGTCTTTGAACTTCAATGGTGTCTCAGTAAGTAATGATAATGCAACTAGGAACCCAAATCCAGCAGAAAGATGGAGAGCAGGGTTGGGTGTGGGTGACCATGCTTAACAATTCATCTTGCATGATCAGCTTCAAATATAGGACTATGTAGCTACAATTCAATAGTTTTTTTCTATCTTATTTCTTTGTCACCTTATATGAAAGGTTGGGTTAGTTAAAGCTCAGTGGCACAGTATATGTTTAGAACATGCAAGACTGTGGATTTGAACCCTAGCATCAGCACCAAAAGTAAAAAATTTTGAAGTCATCTGGTCATGTCTAATGTTTAGGTTCAGATGGAGGGGTTTGGCTGAGTCAGGTCATTGGCAATGGAATGGGAGATGGCAGGACTTCATAGGCTCTCACTGTCGGAGGCACATTTGCCACTCTGACGGAAAGATGCTGAGGTGAGTGTGCACCATTCTTCAGTCTTTCTGTGATCTGCATCAACCAGACCTCCTTCTCCATGACATAGGCTAGCCATGTCCAGTGTGACTCAGTTGTGGAAAATTGACTAGGGTGACAAGGGAATGAAGAAAGGAGAGATACAGAGACACACGTACAGGCAAACTAGAATGGGTGGGCCATGCCTGTTCCAATAGAGTGACACAGACTGTGAAACAACCCAGAACCTCAGCTTGTTTTGTGCAGCACAGGGAGGAGGAGCCTAGAGATCGTGTTCTAATGCTAATTGTGTCCCCCAGAACTGCTTGGGTGACAGGGTCTGCACACAGCTTCCAGGAACCTGCCCCAGTTAATTATGATTGATAGAGAGGTCAGCAGCCAATAGCTGGGAGAAGAGAAAGGGGTGGAGATTTTAGGTTTCCCTGGGCTTGGGACCACAAGGAGAAGGAGGAAGAAGAGGGAAAGATGCCAAGCCTGAGGAGTGTGCAGGACAGAGGCACAGAGCTGCCTTGTAAAGAGCCTGGGAGAGCGCAGTCCAGAGGGCTACCAGTGGGTCAGGAGCAGCCAAGATGGAACATAGAACATAGTAAGCAGTTAGCAGTGGGGGGTAGATTCTTACAACATGGAGGTTAGGCAGTTGCCCAGCTATTAGGCTGCTTAGGACCCATTTAAATCTAAAGTGTGTGTGTGTGTGTGTGTATGTGTGTGTGTGTGTGTGTGTGTGTGTGTGTGTGTGTGTGTGTGTGCACATGACTGTGTCTCTCATTCAAGAATATAAACCATTGAGTCAGGAAGCAACCCTGCTCTGGGATTTATTTATGAAAATATCAATACTTCAGGAACTAGCTAGTGTCTGTAAGAAACCTCTATAGATGAACAATCCCAGGCTATAAATGTCCCAGAGGGAGGAATCATCCATATTCATGTGTGTGTGTGCACATAGGTATGTGCTTTTGTGTGTGGAAGCCGGAGGTAGATGCTGACACCTCCCTCAATTGCTCTCTACCTTATTTCAATTTTAAAGATCCATTTTTGTTTGTAATCCTGTATGTGTGTGTTGGGGGGATAGGCGTGTATATGGTGCATGTGTGTGGATGCCTGCAGAGGCCAGAAGAGGGTGGTCCTGAGACCTAGGTTCAGATCCTCTAGAAGATCAATAAACGAGTACTCTTAACTACTGAGCTTTCTCCACAACCCCTCCATCTTAGTTTTTGATACAGGGTCTCTAACTGAACCCAGAGCTCACTGACTCAGCTAAACAGACTGCCCCGCAAGATCATCCTGTCTCTCCCTCCTCAGGGCAGAGATTACAGACACATGTTGCCTCACCCAGTTTTTCTACGCCCTCCCTTATCTTACTAATTGATTAATGCCATCATTTTCACTACCATCATCATCATCGTCGTCATCGAAACTAACATTTATGGAACATTTCATTATATGATGGTTTCTTATATGTTCAAGATTATTTTATCTCCAATTAGTCTTATATCATTTGGCAAACCAGAAAAATTTTTTTAAAATGTGGAATTGGCCCGGGGCTTACCAATCCAGGTAGTAAGTGCCAGAATGTAAATCCCATCTGTGAGTTACAGTCCACTTGGAAAGAGCTGAGCCTGGAAGGCAGAGAGCTCAGGCATGAAGAGCAAAAGGTCCCATGAGCTAAGATGCTCGGCCCTGCTGATCTTGGGATGTTTCTGTAGGAACTACATCACTCCTGTCAGTGTTCTTCCCAAGCAATGGAAAGAATATCTTCAGTTAGATTATAGAAACACACACACACACACAGAGAGAGGTCTAAAGGCAGCAGTGATGAATACACACACTCTTCCTGCCTTCCATGTTTTCAGTGCCAACCATTTTCCATCAAGTCTGATTGCTCAAGATCAAAGTTACCAAAGAGTGTGTTCCAGCCTCACAAGTGTCACTTGTCCAGTGTCACTTGTCCATGCCTTTTACCAGTAGGGCTAGACTCTGAGTTCACATGAACTGATGGAGAGTTGAGGTTCCTAGAAAATCCAGTAAGATTGTTCCTAGAAAAGGGAAGAGGTTATAAAGATAACACTTCACACACATACATGCTCACATACTTGTTTTGTACACACGCACACATATGCACACACACAAGCACAGGGATGTGCACACATTCACATATATACACAAATAAACACACATGAGCACACACACACACACACACACACACACGTTTCAAGCTTGTCACAAAAGGTAAAGGGCAGAATCTAGACAAAGTGCTTAGAGTTCAATGCATTTTCTTCCCTCCTGCTAGAGAATTAGCAGAGCAGGGCCCTGACTGCACAGGAGGAACACATGGTAGGAACCGACCCTCCACTCACTGTGCTGATCATTTGTCTCTGACAATTGCTCCCAGAGTCTGTCTGAGGTCCAGTGGTTGTTCTGTGCAGTGAGAGATGCCAGCCCCACCCTGCCATGCCTGGTTTATAGCACTCGCTCCAATTGTCTGCAGCATTAGCCATGAACTTTCCCTCTCTATCCTTCTCCTTAGGATTTAACACCACTTTTCAAATGCGCATCTTGGTTTTGAAATTTTTTTAAGTGTATAGACATATTGAAATAATTACAGTAAATATCCATAAACACACCACCTAAGTTCCACTGTTAGTATTTTCTTTCATTTGTTAAGTTAGGCATCCATCTACTATACATCCATCCATCTATGATCTATCCATCCATCCATCCATCCATTCATCTATCCATCCATACACACATCCATCATCCATATATCCATCATACATCCATCCCTCCATCATCCTCCATCTATCCATCCATCCATTCATCCATACATCCATCATCCATACATCCCTCCATCATTTATCCATCCATCCATTCATCCATCCATCCATCCACTCATCCAACCTTCCATTTAACAACACTGTCTTAATGGACTTATGAAGTTTTTGTTTTGTATTGTTTCTCTTTTGTACAATACTGATCCCAAATAGTTGTATCAACATTAGCAGACAAATGTCTGGCAGAGACATCTGCAACTCCTTGGGGCTGGACAATTTTTTTTGTTAATATTTTGACTAGAAAAAGTTTTGAAAGCATTTGTTTTTCACAAGAAGTAACAATCTGTTCTTTCTGGTAGCTTTCTTGACTCCTATTATTTCTAACTATGTCTCTAAAATAGATTTTTTTTTAGGTAATTGTTTTGAAAGGACAGGGAAGAGTTCTTAGAAAAAATACTGGCTGAAGTGACCCCAAATTGGATTATCTGGGTGGATCATTTCCTAGACGGTGGTGATGATGGTGATGATAGTGATGGTGGTGGTGGTGCTAAGTTTTGAACAATGCTTAGAATTTGTTCTACAATTATCAAAATGTGTTCACATCTGATTACCAAATTTTGGAGCAGTGCAAGATCCTCAGAATGGTATTTCCAGTCCTCAGAGTCAGACATGTATGTCTACCTGCAAGGACGGTTCTTACTGATATATTTTCACAGTTGGAGTTGTGTTAGATTCTTATATGACTGAGTTTCATTATTAACTTCAGATTTGGATTTAAGCCTCTAAACTCAAGACTGCAGAATTTGAGTTCTAACTGATTTGTTTGTTTGTTTGTTTGTTTAAAGCAAGTTTGGAGCCAGTAATGATCAAATTTTAGTACAAAAATAGAAGTGTTACAGTGGAAGAGTCCTGTCACAGACACTTCTGCAGGACACATACAGCTCAGTGTCCACTCAGCCTGGACACACGGCACCTCCTCTTGGTGCCATTTCTTTGACCTGTGACATGAACTGTATTACCTGTGTTTCATCTCGATGGATGCATGAGAAAGAAAGCGTGTGCAAGTACCAAGGGAAAGGGACTTAGCACATGGCTAGGGAAGACTTGTCAGGAGCTAGAACAATCCTGCCAGGGGGACGGATGGCGGTAGTAGTGAAACAATCTGAAGGGTGGAGTCAAACTGAAACAGAATCCCAGGACATGACAAAAAAAGGGGGAAAGATGGAGAGGAAGCAGAGTTCTGGAGAGAGGTAAAGACTCTGGATAAAGAAGAAGATGTGTCTGGGAGCTCGGCTGGAACCTAAAACAAGCTCAGCGCAGTGTGGCAGGACAGGCTTTGGGTCATAGGATAGGATCAAAAGCGATCAAAGCTACAGCAATTAGTCTGAGTGATTCTACCACCACTTAAAAAAAAAGGACCTTCTCCCTGCACTTTCCCCAGCACTATCCAAATTATTCTTTATGTATTCATGGTTGCCTCATGCCTCATGCTGGATACCTCAGGAGAAAATGAGCTCACCCGCAGCCCCACACAGGACTCTCTCACTTGCTTAAGCCAATTAGCACAGCCTGCTGCCTAGCACTGCCGAAGATTCAGAGATGGCTCTGTGACCTGTATTAAAATGCTTGGAAAAGAAATAGTCTCTCCTGCATGATGTATTCTATGGATGGGAAATGTAGAATTGCTAGAATCATGGCGATTGCACCAGGAAAGCCAGCCTAAGGATGAAGCACAGCCTTTAAAGGCAGAAAACTCAGGTCATTAAAAACTGCACGGATCCCCTGGGCCAGCCTCTGTTCAAATTCAAAAGATTCCAGAACTTAAGAAATGTATGTCTGTCGTTAATTATTTTAAGACTATGTCTCATGTGGCCTGGGCTTTTCTTAAACTTACCTTCTTGCCTGGGAGGGCCTTAAATGCTGAATTCTCTTGCCTCTACATTCCAAGTTCAGGGACTGCAAACACGCGCCGCCATGTCTAGGTTTGACTTTGTTATCAATAGACACGCATTGATAATGAGGATGGCGCACCACAGAACTATTGGCAACATGGGAAATCGTGCTGATCTCACTCCCCAGTCAAGGGGTAGCTGGCACATGGAATATGCTCAGTTAAAACATACGATGGAAGAGGAGCTTCACTTCCTTTAATATACATTCATGCTAAAAATCTGACATTGGACACAAAAGTAAGATATTACAGGTTTGTCCCAGCAGAATGGGTGGCAGTAAACATGAGAGGCACCATGGAGTTAAGGTAAAAATTACACGACGTGATTTCTTCCCATTTCCTCTCTCCTCAGAGATGAAGTGCCCGAGGACACAGGAGAGACCAGGCAATGGAGTTTTTTCAAGCTGCTTTTCTTTCAGGTTGTTTCTGTTCCTGGGATTCAGCAGCATAAAAACCGGGAGGCACCGGCATTTTCCCATTTTTCAGGACGGGGCGGGGGTGGGGGTGGGGGAGGGGGCTACCTAAAAGGGAAAAGAACTGAGTGCTGTATCAGATGCCGGGCCTTGATACTACCTCATCCAAGAAAGCAATATGTCTCCACACCGTCTGTCCACTTCCGGCAGCTGCTGGCCGCTTTCTAAAGTGGGACGAATAAACCAGCACAGCCTTGCCAAGATGTCTACAAAATCCTTCAAACACATCTTCAAATCTTCAGAAACATTCAAGGCCTGGTTCCCTATAGGAACCCCCCCCCATCACCTCCCCCATCACATGCGCAGGATTAGAATGCAGCTGTTTGTGTGAAATGCTGAGAATCAGTTGCTCTTCATCTTAGACATGTTTCAGAAACCAAAGCTCCAGTCTACATATACAGGAAGTTGTACAGGGACTATACCAATTTCCAAACGTGTATATTATTATTATTATTATTAATTATTATTATTATCATTATTAGTGTGTGTATGTGTGTCTTTAAGCCTGCTGATTTCTTTTGGAGAAAGCCCTGTACATTGTTAACCAAGGGTGTGTACAACCTTGAGGTTTCTGTGGTGCTGGAAGGCAGGGTCAGTGAATACAGAGGAATACGGAGCACAGCAAGGGAGCAGCTCACCCTGGGAAGGAGAGGACGAGAAGAGCCGGACAATCAAAGGAAGGGAGCAGCTTGCTTAAGGCCTTCTGCACTGACCTGAGATTCTTAAGAGCTAAGAGGCCTGGGTGTAAACAAAGACCATAGATGAGTGTATCCACAAAGTATACCCATGGTGACTCTGGGACTTGGCCCAGGGGAACATGGCAAGGCTTATGGGGTAGTGATTTATCAACAGCCTGTTGTTATAAGTGCTGAGTACACAAGTAAATAAGAGACCCTGGACCTCCTGGGCTTACACTGTCATACAGATGATCCAAATAGAAATCTGATACCCAAGGAATATTGACACCCAAGCATTGAGGACTCATGATCCTGGTGTTGTAGAAGCTTAGAGGATGAAGTTAGGAAGTTGGGGGTGGGAAAGATCAGTGGGTTTCCTCTGGGTTTTGTGGACAGAGTGATGCTGAATGGCTGTGTATGGAAGTCATGGGTTGAAGAATAGGCGGAAGTGGCCTCCTGTTGATTCTGGGATGTACATATATCCCCTACATGCTCACAAATTCCCCTCTCATCTTTACATTCAAAGCATTAAATCAAACTGATTTGCATGAGTAAAAAGAAGGCACAGAACAGCCCTGCTGTCACACCAGCTCTCTACAACACCTGGGTGTGACTTGTTCTCTCAATACAGACAATATTTTGTTAGAAAGGCAAATTCAGGCTGTAATCAGGATCATAAGCAGCATCCGTCTTCAGGAACTTATGAGCAGCAGCAACGCCATCTTCTGAGATCTGAGTTCACTTCAAGCACAACTTCCAAAGGCATTTCCTGGATGTCTCCTCAGGAGAAGACTCCGGATCAGAAGGAAATTAGTTAAGGAGTTCGTCATGAGTGCCAGGACAACGCTATCCACATGCCAGTTTTCCCACCCCACACCCCATAGGCCATATTCCTTCCCATCATGCATCTGAGCATTACCCTGTGAAACAAAGGAAGAGGATGGAAATGAGGACAGAAGGCTGCCTCTTGTTTGAGTCACAGATCTAAGAGCTCTTTCCTGGACCTGCAGCATGGCTTCCATTGTGACACTGAATGAGAAAAACAATGACTAATGTCACCTGGAGACTAGGGTCTCGTGCAAGGTGAGGTCAGCTTAAGGTAATATTCTCTCTCTCTGATTTGTAAGATCTGAAAAGCCTGCCACACTTTTGTCCCTTTTTATGATTCCCTCACCCACAGGCCAATGCCTGGAGAATGGCACCTCCAGGAGCCCACTCCAGGCACAGCATAGAGAGTCCCTTTTGTCCTGACCTGACTTGCATGTTGTCTTCTATCACAAATGTTGCCTGTATGACAAATGTTAACTGAGAGCCTGTCCCCAGTTAATTCTGATTAGTAAATAAAGATGCCGACAGCCAATAACTGGTGAGAAGAGAGAGGAGGGGTTTTAGGTCTACTGGGCTTGGGACCAAGAGGAAGGAGAGGGATCCGCCATGCCTTAGGAGAATGTGGGGAGAGGAGAGACACAGAGGCTGCCGTAGTGTAGGGAAGCAAGGAGAGATCCCTGGGCTTTGGGCCAAGAAAGAGTGGCCCAGAGGGCTGCTTAATTGGGTCCGGAACAGTCAAGATGGAGCATAGACATTAGTAAGTAGTGATTCAGAATTATCTGTGGGAGATTCTAGCATCATGGAGGCTAGGTGGTTCCCCTGCTACTGTGGTGCTTAAAGCATATTAAAATATGAAAGCTGTGTGTGTGTGTGTGTGTGTGTCTTTCACTCAGAAGCATAAACCATTAAGGCAGGAAGCAACCCCACATCGGGAATTTATAATAAAACTATTACTACAACATAGCTCTTATTTCTACCCCATTAGCATCTCCATAATCTGTGCCCTCACTCACCCGCACTGCTTCTTCTGGTAATAGATAGTTACCACTGCCCAATGGGGACTCTCCATAGCCTCTTAACTGGCTTCCTTTGCTCCCTCCATGTGTGATCCTCCACAATGGTCAGAAGTCAGCCTTCAGAAACACAACTTTGTTCACACTACCTTCCCTCTCTTGGTGGCTTCTGACACAGGGCTCCACAGTTCACCTGTCATAGACTAGTTGGTCTTCATGGTCTAGCCCTTGTTGAGCCCAGCATTCTTGTGTCTTCCCGCATCTTGTGTTTCTTGCATCTCATGAGTTAGCCATGTTAAATTATTTCCATAGTCTCAACACGCATCCTGCTCCTTCCCACATCTGGGTGTTGGTCTAGACTGCTCGTTCTGCTTGGGATGGACTCCTTAGTGAGCATGTCTCCCGGGCCAGCAGACATTATCTTTGGAGGCTCACCTCAAGGGGAACCTGTGAGCTCTTTTGTGTCTGCTGTCAGTAATGACTATCTCTAACCCATTTCTCCTCTCAAGCCCATACGGTCTTGTGGTGTCACATATCTCTATTTGCTTTCCGGAATCTATGCTCACCCTTGTTTTGCATTTATACTGCCATTGTTAACTGCAGAAGAGGCCTCAGTGAGGGGCTGCAAGACTGGAGGTGTGCCACCTTGTGCCTGGAGTGAGCTCGGATTTCTGAAGATGATGTCGCCGCTGTTCTAATAGGATCCAAACAATTAGCACCAGCATCCTTCCAGCGGTATCTCTCCACCTCCTCTCACCAGCCGCAGGATCCAACCTGCAGTTTCTCTCCAATTCTGGCAGAAGCAGCCTTTTCATTCCCCCAGAGAAACGCCAGCATGAGGCAACTACCTCCTACAGGTTTTGTCTATATGACATCAACATTTACACTTTCAATCACTAAGCTAAGAACTGTATCAAGGTAACAGTTCTTTATATTAAAATCACTACATTAAAATAGCTGTACTTTACATCTTCTGGACTGAATTTGGCATGATTCACTTGCTGAGCTAACAAGGGATTCCTTTAGTGTGATGGTGTCAAGTTTAGATTTTCTTCCCCATAAAGATACCAGAGGGCCTTGGGGAGATGATTCTGGTAGTAAAATGCCTGCCAGGCAAGGATGAGGACCTGAGTTCAGAATCCAGCTCCCACAGAAGAACCTAGGTGTGGGTGCACGCATCTGTAACCCTGGCCCAGGAAAGGCAAAGACAAGAGGGTCCCTGGAGCTTCTGGGAAGCCTCATGTCTCAATGTGCGACCTCATCTCCAAAGCAAAATAAAACATCAGCAACAACACAACCAAACAGCAGCGAAATGAAATCAAGGTGGATGGTTTCTGGGGGACAAGGTCTGTGGTTGACCTCTGGCCTCCACAAGAAGGTGCACACACATGCACACACACACACAAACACATACACACTCACAAAATAAAAATATGTTTTTTAGAAAATCAGTGAATTAAAAACAAAATCTTTAATGAAGTTTATCACAGAACTTTCACTCAATTGCAGTGTCCTGGTAGAGAATATCATTCAGGATACCCTCACTCTCTAGGTTTTTAAAAACATCTAATTACATTCATTCACTCACTCACTCATTCATTCATGTATGAGGGTGGCACATGAGTACCATGGTGTATGTGTGGAGATGGAGGGGAACAACTTGTGGTAGTCAGTCCTCCCCTCCGCTGTGTGGATCCCAGGCCTTGAGCTCAGGTTCCTGCTTGGCGGCTAGTGCCCTATTGGCTGAACTATCTCGCCAGCCCACTCTCTAGGTCTTAACTTGGTGATGTTTTCTTTAGAGAACTCACAGTTTGCTTCTGTTGTTCACTTTTTACAGGGCCTTGACTAAAACCTTTGTGTCTAGTCCTACTCTGGACCAACCAACACTTCTTGTTCCAGTTCTCGTGACTGGGTCCTGATCCAAGCAGCTGCCCCTGCTCTTTATTAGGTGCATTTTTCCACTCTTTCTTCCCCACTCTGAGAACAGGAACCTTTCATCTGTTTCTATGACTCCCTCACAGTTATTTAGATGGGATACAGACCAGCAAAGGCATGAAGTGCATGATGGGTAGCAGGAAACCCCTTTGCTGTGTTTTTTCTGCTGTCACAGAACCTGATCACCAGGGCTGATTGACACATGGGTACTGGGAGTAATCCAAGATCTTCACAGATGCTTCTATCATTTTCCCTGGGTCTACTTACATCTAGATCTTTGAAGTAGCATCGTTATAGTTACCATTAATGGTGACAGAGACGATCCTAGCAGGAAGAGCCCAGTTGAAGTAAGATTGGATTCAGACTCTGAATCTGTTACCCATTCTCTGGATGCTTTTCAACAAGTAACTTAACATCACAGTCTTAAAATCCCTTTCTATATACTGGAGTTGTAGAAATAATAGTGCATATTCACTGAATGCTATGTACTAGATATGTTCTTAGAATTACATATGTATTAAATAAATCTTCTCAAAACCCAGGAAGGGATTTACTACTATTACCCTCATTTTATAGATAAGATGGTCAATCTCAGAGCTAAACATAGTATGTGTCTATGATCCTAGCACTTGGTAGGTAAAGACAGGGGGAACCAGGAATTCAAGGTCATTCTCAGATCCATAGTGAGGTTAAGGTTAGCTTAGGCTACACAGGATCTCCATTTCTACATACATACATACATGCATATATACATGCATGCATACATACATACATAAATGATGAGGAAGAGGAGGACCGTCTCAGAGAGGGTAAGTAACCTGCCTGACATCATCCAACTAGGAAATTTTTGAAGCTAGTATATAGACATTGGCAGTCTGGCTCCAGGGTCCAACTGGCTAATTGTTGCACTTATGCCTTTTTCTATGTTGAGTTCTACTCCATGCAGAGTTCTGTTGAGGACTTCACTTTGACTTCCCGGTGGCTGCTTTCTTGCTGTGTCTTCAAGTGTCAGAGTGACGGGGTCAGAATAAACTTTCTGTTATGTCTTATCAGGGCTCTAATCTCAACCCCATGACCTCATCCCTATGACCTCATCCTCATGACCTCATCCCCATGACCTCATCCCCATGACCTCATCCCCATGACCTCATCCCCAAGACCTCATCCCCATGACCTCATCCCCAAGACCTCATCCCCAAGACCTCATCCCCATGACTTCATTCCCATGACTTCATCCAAGCTTGGTCACCTCCCAAAGGCCTCATCTCCAAGATGGCTTCTATTACATGAACTGGGAGTGGGGGCTCAGAAGATCACAATTCTGTCTACAAACATAATTATCCAGACTGTCATTCACTGAGTTCACAAAAGTGATTGAGGTGTGGCCTTTACCAGGGCTGTATAGATGAGCAATTCCCTAGTAGCCACTCAGGCAGCCTGCCATAGAATCTAGAGAGAACTTGAATTTAGAAACTCAGGTTAAAATTAGGTTTACCATTGAAATGATCTAGCTGGTACGGACTGCTATTTTAGTTCTGAGCAATTTGGCAAGAACCTCTGCTTCAAATAGTGGCAGGATGTCTTCCTGACATCTTTAATGCTCAACGTGGTGAAAGGTATTTGGTTCTGTCATGTTTATTCCATGTTCTGTTGCTAAGGAAAGGGTGACATAGTCAGATAAAATGATGGGAGATGAAAACCGAACCATGCAAAGGAGTCATCTGGGACGAGCCATCTGACACATCCCTTTGCCTGCTTGAGTTCCTTCCCAGAATTGACCCACACTTGACACCATACAATCTGCTTAATTTATATATTGCCTGTTCTTCCACAAAGAACAGCCACGTGAAGACCAGAACTCTGTCTGTCTGGCTCCCAGCCATGTCATTTCCTCCTTAAACAGCTTCCTGTGCACAGCAGGTCCCGGTCATCACTTCTTGGATGAACAATGGGCAAGTACTCAATATTACTTTTCCAGAAAAATGCAGGCAGAATCTGCATGAATTATTGTCCATACCCACTTATCCTAAAATTCTGATGACACAACCTTAAAGTGTGATGGAGAGAAAACTGCCAGCCAGTGTGAAATGAGAGCCATGGTTCCATTAGGTCTGAGAACAGAGTTGTTTGAGACCTGATGGGCAGGCTGGAACTCGCCCAGCAAAGATGTGAGGTCAGCTATGAACAACACAGCAAGGGTAGTATTGGCTAGCACCTTGGGTAAGAGCCACTGTTCACATTTCTTTCAGAATTTAGTTCCAGAAAAAATACTACAATAACTAAGACTTAGAGTAAGCCGGGCAGTGGTGGCGCACTCCTGTAATCCCAGCACTCTGGGAGGCAGAGGCAGGTGGATTTCTGGGTTCGAGGCCAGCCTGGTCTACAGAGTGAGTTCCAGGACAGCCAGGGCTACACAGAGAAACCCTGTCTCAAAAAAAAAAAAAACAAAAAAACAAAAAAACAACAAAAAAAAACAACCAAAACAAAACAAAACAAAACAAAAAGGCTTAGAGTAGCCCTATACTTTACTTTGTCCTTTTGATTCTCTAGAAGCTTAAACCCAACGTTAATATCCAGACAGATTCAGTGTGTCTTAGTTACCTTCCTATTGCTGGACAACACATCATTTCCAAGGCAACTTGCTAAAGGAAGTGTTTAAATGAGCTTATGGTTTCCAAGGGCTGGAGTCCATGATAGCTGAGGAAAGACATAGTGTCAAGAACAGTTGTGCGGTCAGTTATCATCTTGATCTATAAGCAGGAGGCAGAGAGAAAATATAGCAGAAATGGGAATCTTTAAAAAACCCAAAGCCCACCCCTACCAACACACCTCTTCCAACAAGGTCATATTTCCTAATCTTTCCCAAAGAGTTCCACCACTGGGGCCAAGTATTCTAACATATGGGCCAATGTGTATGTCTCTGTGTGTTGGGGGGGGGGTGGGCATTGTTCTCATTCGAATCACAAGGCCGGGGTATTAGAATAGATGTGTGTTTTCTTGCTCTCTTGCATGTGCTCTGTAGCTTTATCTCCCTTCCTCCTTTCCTTCTGTTTAGTTTTGCAGTACTGGGCATTGAACCCAGAGTTTCATGCCAGTCAAAATCCGAGTCACTCCATCTGTATCCTAAACACATGATGCTCACACGTGTGAGCTGTCACTCACACAACACCCATCTATTACATCATCACTCACCAGTGTTGTCATTGTTCTGTCACTGATACACATCCCTGACTACTTCTACAAATATTTCAAACATCTATTTCTATTTTAAGACGTTCGTTGCATGACTTGTTACCATTCACTTTAAATTGAGGAAGTGGGATGAACATTCATAGCTTAAATAGCCAAGAAAAGCTAGTGGCTTAGAAGGGTCTCCCTACTTCCAAATCACTTGCCCAGCATGTGGTTCTTCCCCATAACCACCTCCCATCCTCCCAACCATATCCCTTGCCCTGCATATGCAGGTGCCACCCCAGTCAGCACATCCACTTCATCTGGATATATTCCTCTCCCACATGCACTAATCACATGCCAAACAGACCTGGTCCCTTGTATTACTCAGTCCCTTCAGGATTCTCCATGGTCTATCCCAGGGCAATTCACTAGGATGAGCAGATACTTCCACTTCCTGTCACATTGTCCTCCAAATTTGTGTCATGCTGAGACTACATTGCCTACTTCCTCTTGCATTGCTTCATACATCTTTGGTTAAACTTTTCACCTACTTTTCTTCTTGTCTGTCTTGCAGACACTTTATCCTTCTGATATCTTTAATTTAGTCAGTGTGAGTCTGTTAACAAAGCATCTCAACTGCCTTCAGCATGCCTGGCACTGCGTCCTGAGCACAGGGTACTGAGATGAGCTTTCTATGAAAAAAAGTTGTTTGACTCCCAGAATTCATCACTTCTCCCAATAACTTTCCCTAAGATACCATTTGCTCCCCTATCCTTTTACCTCCAGTCTACGTTGTTGAGAAGGATTTTGGGTTGCTTGTGTGTATGGCTTCTTCTGATTGACTCTAGGTTCATGGAGAAGAGATGTATCTCCTCTGTATCTTTGGGTCCAAAGGCAGTCAAAAGTAGATGTTGGAAAAATGCATACAGACTTAGTTGAATAAATAAAGTACATGAGAAAACTAAAAGAAAAACTAGAACAGGGCCTCTTCTATAGTGTGTACTCACTGAATAATCTGGTTAATGAAAGGGAAAATGAGATTCAGAGACACTCAACAACTCACAGCAAAAGGGGAACGCAGTAGATGGGTGTGTGTGTGTGTGAGAGGGATGGCTCACACGTGAACATCATGTGTTTAGGATATGGATGGAGTGACTCAGCTTTTGACTGTAAGCATTTAATTTGGCCCAAGAAATATATTTTTTGAGCATAAACTATAAATATAAAAGCTGAACATGTGTTGGAACTTATTAAGACACACATATTGACTACTTGTAAAGCAAACTGTATAAAAAATTTGGACTCCAGGACTCAGTGAATTTTGGCTTTTTCCACTATAAGATCCTCCACTTCCTGATGGATAACTTGAGACTTTGCCTCACCTCTGACTCAACCAGATAATTTATGCCAGCAAATAAAAACAACAACACCAGGAATGGGCTACCCCTCTTTGAGTTACTAAGCAGTGGGATCCAAACATTGCAAGATAACAACCTTCAACCACTGCAGAATATTGCCAATATCCTTGACTATCCTCCCAAACATGATGGTAAGACTCTATTGCTAAAGACATCACATTATTGTATCACAGAACATGGATAAATCAAGCTGGTACTCACCTGGAAACTTCATCCCTCCTGGCTAGCCTCCATGAAGCTGGAAAGCTATATATATATATATATATATATATATATATATATACATCATTATATATATACATCATTAATTTCATTCAGCTGTGACTCTTGCAAGCTGTAACAATGACTAGCCTGACAAGGCATGCCTACTAGTACAGTAGTGGCATATGCTATAATAGTAACCAACCCCTTTCTTAGTTAGATCGAACGAAGGCTTCTTGATGATATGTGACCCCTATTTGGCTTCATCATCAAGGCCAAGAATCCGTGGCTAGACAGGTCATAGATCCTAATGGAGAACCTAAGGCTATGATTTTGCTAAAAGGACATAATATTAAGGTGACTTCTCACTATACTCATAGATGCATCACTCAACACTCATCGAAGAAGCTTCTCCTTGCAGTGGATGGAAATTAACTTAGAGACCCAGAACTGGTCAACATGCAGAGACTGGGACATTCTCAGCACCCACAATGAGCATCTCACAGCCACCTGTAACTCTGACTCCAGGGCCTTTGACACCATTTTCTGGCCTCTGTAGAAATCTGCACTCACATATACACATGCACATGCACACACAAAAAATCTTTTTTAAATATGTTTTCAAACCAAAACTAAGAGCTTTATTAATTCTTAAAGTAAGAGGAAATGGTCAGCAAGCCACAAAACATTTATGTTGACTCCCACGCAAGGATTGGGTAGGGGCTATCTTGACTTACTGAAATGGCAATATTTTTATATGACAGTGGTTCTCACCCCATGGGTCGAGACCCGTTTGTGGGGGTATCACATATCAGACATCCATATCAGATATTTAAATTATGATTCATAACTAGCAAAATCACAGATATGAGGTAGCAATAAAATGATTTTATGGTTTAGGGGTGACCACGCCATGAGGAACTGTATTAAAGGGTTGCAGCACTAGGAAGGTTGAGAACCACTGTTCTGCGCCGAATTCTTCCTTTATGGTATAGTTTTCCACAAGCTCTTTGGAAGCAAATTCCTTTAATTCCACTGTTCTGCTGACCTCTTTCTCCTCTGGTCACTTGTTCATTCATGCTGATTCCCAATTGCATGCTGTGCTTACTTCCAGCGAAGACCAAGAGACTCCGCACCCAGCACAAGGAGGCTGCACAGCTCGTCCAGCAGTGACTCCACCATTGCCTTGAACTGGCTCAAGAACCTTGTGTTGATTTTTTTTAGCATCTCTCAAAACAAAATGCCTTCAGTAGGGAGAGAGCACAATCACAAAGCCACTCTGAATCAGGAGACCAGGAATATAGCTCCGCCCTGAGTTCCAGGATACTGGTTTCAGGAGATACAGATAGAGACCTGGAGGGGATGAAGCGGAGGGACCTCGTGGCAGCATTACAGGCAGCGCAAGCATCTCGGTTAGGCTCTCATCGTTGTGAAGAGACTCCGGGTCCGCAGCCACTCTAACAAAGAAAAGCATTTCATTGGGGCTGGCTGACAGTTTCAGAGGTTCTGTCCATTATCATCATGGCGGGAAGCATGGCAGCGGGCAGGCAGACATGGTGCTGGAAAAGGAACTGAGAGTTCTAGATCTTGATCCACAGGAGCAGGAAGCAGTATGTCCTATACTGGGCATAGCTTGAGCATATGAGAGACCTCAAAGCCTGCCCCCACAGTGACTCACTTTATCTAACGAGGACGCCACCTACTCCAGCAAGGCCACACCTTCTACTAGTGCCTCTGCTTATGGGCTAAGCATTTAAACACCTGACTCTATGGGAGGCATTCCTATTCAAACTATCACAGCAAGGAAGACAGACTGTCTCTATTCTAGACATAAAGAAGAGGAGACTCTGGAGAAAGGAAGCAGTTCTCCTGACCTAATCAGAGATGGGGGCATGTGGTTGTACCTCATCCCTATTGTGAAGAAAATCAACACTTGGATCCAGAGCTTCTAGAATTCAAAAATGAGCTTTCATAACACTGAGTCCCAAGAAGAAATGGGATTTCTGAAAGATTGGGAACTACTTGTCCAGCGATGTGGTGTTTCTTCCTCTTTCCTTAGTTTCCAGATTCTTCAGGGCCGGGATGATATCTGGTCTGTTCTCATATCACCCCCTCCCCCATCACATACCCTGCCAAGGTCTATCTCAGTCATAAAAACACCTTATGCTTTTAGCGAAAGTCTAGCGGATGGTGGATCAACTCTTTCCAGTGCTGACACCTGACAGACATGACAGACACAAGGCAGCTTGCATGATGATGGTAATTATGGGTGTGGTGCCTGGGTCCCTAATGACTCTACATCGACTGAATTCAGGTTGAGACTTACAGGGAGTCCCGGACAAAGCTGGATGTAGACATAAAGCAAGAGGTTACCCCATTCATGTCTGCCTAGTGTGCTGTGTTTCAGTATATTCACTCTTGCAGGATGCTGCCTCACAGAAAAGATTGTCACTCCTACTTCAGTGAGGGACAAGGGGTTCATTAAAACAAAATAATTTACCCAAAGCCACACAGCCAATAAGGGGTAGATAACAATCCAATCTTTGAATGTCTGTCCTTGGCCTGGGTTGTTTCTTCCTCTGAACTGTGACAGAAAGCCATGTCCACTGAGGAGAGCAGCCGGTGGCATAGGAGTGTGGGGAAAGGACTGTGATGTGTCCCCTCCCGTAGCAGCATTTCTAGATGTTGACCCCATTACCACGAGGTCCTTGTGTTGTATTTGTGCCCTCTGTGTGGAGGGCACCCTTGGTCTCCTTTGGTCCCACCCAGGTTTCTGTGGAGAGAGACAGGACTCCAGATGCTTCCCAGCAAGTAATTAACCCTCTGCCCTGAAATGACCTCTATGGAACCCTGCAGAACCACCATTGAGTTTCCAGAGCTGTGTACCTATGTCACCTCTAGGGCTGAAAAACAGGGGGTGAGGATGTCACACAGGCTCAGAAAGCAGGATTTAGGACCCAGCCAGGGGGCTACTCCGATGGGGCCGAGGCAGGTAAGATGATCCTATTCTAGGTTTTGAGGCCAGCCTGAATCTCTGTTTATACTCTCATTTTCCTGGGTAGTTGCTTCAGCTTGGTGGCCCCTGTCTCAGAAAGATGACATATGCTGCCCCTGATTACACTGTGACAGCGCCTCATGGCTCCGGTGGGAGAATTTGGGTCTGTCTCTCCATAGGGAGAAAGACAGGTGACAAGTGAGCCTTTTGTCTTTCGTCTGCCATCTAGACTGTGACTTGCCCCAGTGGGCAATTCAGCAGCAATAAAGAGATGTGATGTGTCAGGAAGATGAGGTGTTCCCCTCTTCATTTTAAAGGCTGGATTTCTGTCAGTCAGCCAGCTACCTGGTGGCTCTCTCTTTCTTCTGGGCACGCATAAGCATAAGGGCATAAGGAAGGTAGGTGCCTGTCACATAATCCCAGAGTACAGCCCACCCAGCCAGTGGATACACACAGAAAAATGTTCACTAAACCCGGCAATGTGGACGGTTTATGGCTGTGATGGTGCCGTAGAACAGAAGGCTTATCTGCTTCCAAATGATAAAGGTAATCAGAGTCTCATGATATAGTGAAACTGGCACAGAGAGAAAATAATATTGTCTAGAATTCTCTGGCTCATACTACCTTATACATTTAAAGGATTGTCTAAAGAGGTCACCATCAAAATCCTCTTAATCCTGCCGGAGATACGATGATTCCATGGTACATGTACCCTGCAGCAAGGGTTCTGGGGATGACGGTGTGTGCAGTGTCAACCTGGTATCAGAGGTTGGGCTTTCTTTGCTGGGGTCTGCACGGGGTCACAAACCCAGGCCACAGGCTGCTGAGCTCTGAAAGCAGAGCAACAGCTTCCAGTGAGTGGAGTCACATCACAGTCACCCTGTTTGGGGGACAAGAAACAAAGAGTTGAGATGACTTCAGTCCCGAGTTCTTCCTTTGCTCAAGATGTTCTATCCCCGCTAATGTTTTCCATGTCCAAGGATATTTGTACAATCAAGGCTCTGCCAAACGTGTGTAGTTCACTGTGGTTATCTCTTCCTCAACACTGGAATTCACATGATATGCACATTTATAGGAGTTCACTAAGAAGAGTAGAAAAAAGATTAGTGTACTGGCTGGTTTTGTGTGTCAACTTGACACAGGCTGGAGTTATCACAGAGAAAGGAGCTTCAGTTGAGGAAGTACCTCCAAGAGATCCAGCTATGGGGCATTTTCTCAATTAGTGATCAAGGGGGGAGGGCCCCTTGTGGGTGGTTCCATCTCTGGGCTGGTATTCTTGGGTTCTATAAGAGAGCAGGCTGAGCAAGCCAGGGGAAGCAAGCCAGTAAGGAACGTCTCTCCATGGCCTCTGCATCAGCTCCTGCTCCCTAACCTGCTTGAGTTCCAGTCCTGACTTCCTTTGGTGATGAACAGCAATGTGGAAGTGTAAGCTGAATAAACCCTTTCCTCCCCAACTTGCTTCTTGGTCATGATGTTTGTGCAGGAATAGAAACCCTGACTAAGACAAGTAGAGACTTTTATTATAGGGCGACACACAGTGGGAGGAAAGCCCAGTATGCTGCTGTGGGAGTAGGGCTCTCTTCCCACCTCCCTTCCTCTCTCCTGGAGAACTGATTACAGTCAGTGTTAGTGCTCTCTCTCTCTCTCTCTCTTTCTCTCTCTCTCTCTCTCTCTCTCTCTCTCCCTCTCTCTCCCTCTCTCTCTGTTTTGTGGTGTGTGTGTGTGTGTGTTGGATCACAGTTTCTGAGAGTGCAGTCTACTATGGCACAGAAGACATGCAGTTACTAGAGAGGGTCAGTCGGATGGAAGAGAAGCCGGGATGTGACCCTCACAGGCCAATCCCTAGTCATCCGTCTCCACCAGCTGTGCCTCCTGCCCCAATGTTATCACAAGCTCTCAAGCAGGACCACCAGCTTATGATCCAGAATTTCAACACACAAATCTAAGGGGGACATTTAGCAGAGAGAAATTCCCACAAAGATGTAGAAATGAAAAAAGCATCATTGTATGGGGGAGTTTTTGTTTTATTGAACAATCTACAGAAAAAGAGACGGCAGGATGAGGGTGTGAGACTGGGGTCTTGATGCTCAGGAGTTAGGAAGAGGGATGCAGGACAGACCGGTGGATGATGGGTGACTGAAAACCAGAAGGGTTGCTGAGAATCCTCGGGAGAACAGCTCTCGGTGAGGCTTCCCACCATCTCACTAGACATATCCATCCTCTGACCATCAATCTTCCACATGAGCTAGAGTGTGCTTTGTAAGGCCTGGGTTGTTCCGAAGAGCTGCTTCTGCAACCTCGACGTGGTGGTTTTCAAACAGTGAGAAATGTCCCTCCCCATGGAAGTGTTTAGAAAAGATCCTTTGGTTTTCTGGAAGGATGACTAGCTTGGGGCGGGGGGCGGTGCTTGTATCACGAGGGGAGAGAGTGCATACAGACCACGAATTCTGCTCCTCGTGGTGCCATGGCGGATTTACACTGTAAGGCGTTATCTAGCCGAAGGTGCTGACAGTGTCAAGTTTGAGAAATGACGCTTTAATAGAATTCCTTCAGTCTGCAGACTCCACACCCATGCGCTCCAAGCGGCACTCCATCACTGTCTCAGTTAGCCTTTATTTCAGCTTAGCGGACTGCCTGGCTGGTACCGGATGCGGGAGGAAAACTGCCAAGACTTAGGGTCATTGGGTGGCACGTGGAATTTTGATGTTGCCTTGGAAAGCTTGGAAACCAGCACCAGAAACAGTTCTGTTTTATTTGTAAAGAAATGAGGATGAAAAAAATGTAAAAATATCAAATAAACAGCTCCTGTTCCTGCTGGAGGGGAAAGGGAGCCCCATCAGCAACTGTTGCAGTAACCCGTTGTGGCCAGCAGAGGACATCTACGACAATAGAGCATGATGGGAGAAATTTCTGTGCCAAAGACGAGCCCTTTTTTCAGAGGCCAAGAACTCAAGTGGAATTAAAAGCATGGTGTAAGAAGTCAGGCGCTGCTTTCTGGCTCCAGTTTTCACACGGTTGAGAGAGGAGACAGACCTTGGATGGACTAGTGGGGAAGCCCGAGGGACCAGAGAATCCTGAGATTGGGGTAGGAGAATCTGTCCAGGCGCTCTCCCACAGACTAAGGGAAAGCAGGCAGGAACTCCAGGCTGGTTCTTGTTGCTTCCTTCTCCTCTGGACCTCCTTTTCCATCCCGCCTCGTGACCAGTGTCCCTAGTGTCTCCTCATGAGACCGTAAGACAGCTGAGGCAACCGGCCTGCCAGGAGGGCTGTGAGGTGAGAGGACCTGGAAGAGGTGACTCAGAACAGTTGGGAAAACCCAAACCAGTCTGCCTGGCTTGGCTGTGTAGCGTGGCTTGGATGTAAATGGCTCATTCTATGTACATGTTCCCGCCAATGAGTGTTCTATGGCCCAGTTAAGTCAAGAGCCCTTTGCAGCCTCCTTCAAGGCCAGTCTATGAACACTATTTGTAGAATATAGCAACGAAGAGTCAAGACATCTCCGTGGAGCTCAAGAAAAATCCTGATTATATTCTGGAGTAAGAGAAGTCAAATTCTCATGGAAAACAACAAACAGTGCCGCGTTTCTACATACATTTTATCATTGGAGATGACATCACTCATCCTCGAGGTGTGTTACACAGGCTCATTTCTGCAGCAACCCGTTAAGCCGTTTAGTGCCCAGGAACTTGGGAAGGAGATGGTGTAACCTGGAAAGTGCTCGCAGCATAGAAAACGCTGGCCTAGTGCAGAAACCCAATAAAGACTGCAGCTCAGAAGTTACACCACAGCTTGCATCGCTGTCTTATGAGCTTTGAATCTATCGAACCCAGGAATAAATGACCTTCCATATTGAAAGGAGAGAAAAGTTGTTCCAAGTTGTGTGGTTCAAGTTCAGGGTACTGTCTTAAATACTTTTTGTTGTTGTTGTTCTGGTGTTTAATCTTTGGAATGACTGTTGGAGTCAATATTATTAGACCACATTGCAGAAGTGTAGACCGAGATTCATGATCCTACTGTAATGTGTGTGTGTGTGCGTGCACACACACACACACTCATGTGGGTATGCATGTGCATGTTTAAGACCAGAGGTTGAAGTCAGGCGTCTTCCTTACTCTCTACCTTTTTAAATTTAATAATTTAATTTTTTGAGATAGTGTTTCTCACTATCAAGTGACATTGTAGGTCACTGATTGTCTAGATTGTGTGGCCAATGAGCTCCAGCGATCCTCCTGTCTCGGCTCCTACCCAGTTCCAGGATTATAAGATCGTGATGCTGCACCTAGATCTTATGTATATACTGGGGATCTAGTCTCGGGTCCTCATGCTTGCATGGTAAGCAACTTATGAACTAAGTTATTCCCCTAGACAAGTGGTTTTCAACCTTCCAAATGTGTGGCCCTTTAATACAGTTCCTCACCTTGTGATGACCACCATCCATAAAATTCTTTTTGCTGCAACTACATACCTGTAATTTTGCTACTGTTGTATACCATAATGTAAATACCTGACATGCAGGCTATCTGACATATGACCCCTGTGAAAGAGTCATTCCACTCCTCAAGGAGTCGTGAGCCACAGATTGAGAACTATTGCTCTCACCCCTTGAACGGTGTTTGTTATGTTTGTTTTTTAATTCAGTGCCTTCTATATCAGGAGCTGAGCAGTACTCATGGGGAATGAATGACATACCACTCTTGTAGGTCACACACTTAGTCACTTATTAGAAATATTAGAGACTGGGGTGAGGTCTTAGAGGGCTTTCTGTGGAGCTAGGAACAATGTTACTGAGATGTGACACCACATGGTCTTAAAGGAACGGGGATTTTCTAGTTACTGTGTCTCATCAATGCCCTAATGTTGTCCTGTTACACAGTGATGGCTCCAATTTCCATGGAAACTCCCCACAGACTAATTAGAAGACAGTTTATAAATTTAAACCAGGGAGAACTTGACATTCTCTCCTGCATGATGGAGATTTCTTGTGCTTATGTGTCTCATGAGGACATTTGGGAAGAAACCCCAGGACAGGACCAAACTGACAAAACCAGCTTACCAGATAGATGTCACCATCCATGTGGAATACCACCTGGGCCATGGAATCGTCTATGTCATTCTAACCTGTAGGCACGTTGAAACCCAGGCAGCCTGTGAGTGGCCCTGTCTGAGCATCCTCACCAGACGGCATTTCTAGAGCAGTCGTGGAGGAGAGAGTAGTATTTATTGGTGAGGAGCTAGACAGGTCTGTGAATGTGGGACCTTTTCTAAGATTTCCCCAGGTATCAGTTGACATTAAAAGGGATGGTGTCTGAGAAAGCACACAGTAGGCCCAGGTGTTACCCGGGCAATTGTCATCTCAGAGCGGGGCTCTGCATTTGTGGTTTTCACCAGGTACATACTGCCACATCCACATCTCAAAGGCTATCCAAGCATGCTTCTTATCCCATCGGCTTACTCTGAATAAAATGTGATGCCTTTGATATAAGCATGTGGCCAACAGTTTCATGCTTACATGTGGCCTGTGGACCCTCACTCTACAAAATGAAGGAAAAACTACCCCCACAGGACTTGCCTGGGTGCCTTACAGAATATTAACATGGCAACTTCATAATAGGCAATATAGTTCATTTTAATTAGGATCCCAAGGTCCTAGAAATTAAGTTGGAATAGATCTGTGAGTAATCTGACCTGTCACCTGACTCAGCCCCTCTCCCGTGCAGGATTGTTCCCTAGGGCCAGCTCACCAGTTCACAACTCAGTCTAAATTCAAATGACTGCAGCTAGGAGGTTGACATCATCACCCTTGGGAAGCTATTACACAGTCTAATGGATTTTACCATGATTAACCCCTCCCCCCATGATCCATCCCAAATTTCTCCATGCTGAAATCTGTCTCATCTTTCCTTATTATGTATCCTCAGAGCAGGAAAATTCTTGAAGGACAATATAAATAGCCAGACTCCATCCTTCTTGTCTCTAGCACCAAAATGGGGTTGACCCTGATGGCCTCTGTTTAGAATGTTGTAGACAAACTGGACACCATTGCCTTTATACTCACATCTGATCATTCCCTTTTCTTGGAAAGCAGTTCTGTGTTTGATAATGGCGTGCTTGGAGTGATTCATGCCATCCTGTGCCGTCTGACCTCCCTTAGGAACAACAGCACATCACCCAGGACAAGGTGCTCTCTGCATCTGGAGAACAGAGAAAAACATTCTCATTTTGAGGGTATGGCACTGACAACTTAATCTTTCTTAATCGGCTACCAACCAGTCAAGCTGCCTGATCATTGCAAGTCCTTGGGTGACAGCAGAATTTGAGACCTTCTGAGTTGAACAAGAACACACTCCCAGAGAGGCAGGGACCAATAAGAACTAACGGAAAGACAGCAGCTTGTGCGCAGAGAGAACACTCCACAATAGCATCCTCTATTTATAACAGATAATGGTGTCCCAATGCATGGTGGGCCTGCAACTCATTAGGATGGTCTGCTTAATTAAAGAGGGTGTCCTCCTTAATTAAAGAAGATGGCCTCCTGGTGGCTTTATTTCCTTGGGTTTGCATTTAATGATTATGATCACCATAATATGAAGGAGACAGTCATGTCCTGCTCCGAGAGAGAGCAGGCAAATTCTGAGCGGCAATGATGCTGGGGAAACATTAATGAATGCAGAACACAGCTTGGATCACATTGAGGCTCCCACTGACCCACAAGCTAGACTCCCTGACTCAGCTCCCCTGAGTGATTGTGCTAAGTGTAACTGTGGCAGAGCGCGACAGATAGGAAGAAAACAATGCTCCCGGGGACGGCACTTCTATTTCCAAGGCCAGGCTAAGTGTACATCAGTTTGTGGTTTTCTATTTTATTGCATCAACTTGTGGATCCTTGGCCTTTACCAGCTGCTCGTGTCTTATATCAGACTGACCTTTAACCTTTGCTTATGGAATCTTTCAATAAAAAGTAATTTATTTATTTTTACATATATGAGTACATTGTTGCTGTCTTCAGACACACCAGAAGAGGGCATCAGATCCCACTACAGATGGTTGTGAGTCACCATGTGGTTGCTGGGAATTGAACTCAGGACCTCTAAAAGAGCAGCCAGTGCTCTTAACCACTGAGCCATCGCTCCAGCCCATACTTTGCCTTTCATGTAAATGTTTTCAAATGCATTTAGACTTGGGTTCTGTGGACTGTGTAGCTTCTCCTTCTTAGTCCATCTCTTCCTAGCACTACAAAACTGGATCTTCACTTACGAGTTTTGTGTTTTGTGTTGTCCTCCATTTTACTTGTAAACCAATTCTGTCTGATTTAATTGCTCTAAAATCAAATGGTTATTAGATTATGTCAACTCGATTGGGAAAATGGAGGCCCAGATAGACAGTAAAATATAACTTCTGGATGTGTCAGTGAAGATATGTTCTAGAAGATGGAAGCTTTTGAATCAGCTGATTGAGTAAAGACAAGCAGCTCATTGCTATGGATATCGTCCAATCTGAGGGCTTAAACAGAGCAAGAGGGTGGGACATAAGTATGGGAGGGTGACTTTGCTCTGCCGGTGGGGGTCCAGTTCCTGTTGCCTAGATGCCACCCCCTCATCCCTGTGTGTCTCATTGCTTCTGCTGGTCCAGAAGACCATGACTAACCCAAATATTTTAAGAAGTCCTGGTGTCTCGTGAGACAAGTCCACTTGTTATTTTTCCAGAATTGTCTCCTATTGTCCTTTGTCCTTTGCTCTTTCAAATTTGATCCAGCTCTTCCAATGGCAGAAAGGTGAGGATAGAGAGTGTCTTAGTCAGGGTTTCTATGCCTGCACAAACATCATGACCAAGAAGCAAGTTGGGGAGGAAAGGGTTTATTGAGCTTACACTTCTGCATTGCAGTTCATCACTAAAGGAAGTCAGGACTGGAACTCAAGCAGGTCAGGAAGCAGAAGCTGATGCAGAGGCCATGGAGGGATGTTCCTTCCTGGCTTGCTTCCCCTGGCTTGCTCAGCCTGCTCTCTTATAAAACCCAAGAGCACCAGCCCAAAGGTGGAACCACCCACAAGGGGCCCTCACCACTTGATCACTAATTGAGAAAATGCCCCACAGCTGGATCTCATGGAGGCACTTCCCCACCTGAAGCTCCTTTCTCTGTGATAACTCCAGCCTGTGTCAAGTTGGCACACAAAACTAGCCAGTACAGAGAGGATAGAGAGAGGATGGAGAGAAGAGAGAGGATAGAGAGATTGCAGAGTTACAGACACTTGACCCGACTTATCTGCTGCTCTGAGATGCCACTAAAGATGCAGGTACACATCCAGAAGGAGTTACCCACGCTAACTCACTCAACCCCGTGGTAGCCTGGGAGGTGAGTACTCTTCACTTGGCTCAGGTGATAGAAGCTGGGGATGGGGAGATTAAGTAATTTAACCGGGGTTCTAGGATCATTACAAAGCACAGGGTGCATGGGCTTAAATCCATTGTCATATGAGATTATACACCTGAAAGTAATGGGGTCTCTGATGCCAAATGGTTACACATGAGCTCAAGATGATGTCTAATTCAGAGCTTCTCTGGGCATTCAAAAACTCAAAAAACCATAGTGCACTCACTAACAAGGTGAGTAATTTAAAATCGGTATCCTCATCATTTCACCGAAGAAGACACTAAGGCAGAGAGGGTGCGTACTCTAACACCCTTTACAAATCCTATGGAGAAGACTTACACTGCACACGCGGGGATAAAGAACTCCTCCACAGAACATCTTCTCCTGCTACTCCTCACTGTTTTTTGAGCTGACAGCTCTTTTTTTTTTTTTTAATATTTTTATTTTCTATATTCTTTGCTTACATTCCAAATGATTTCCCCTTTCCCGGATCCCCCCTCCCCATATGTCCCATAAACCTTCTTCTCTCCATCCCTTCTCCAATCACCTCCCTCCTTTTTCTCTGTCTTTATATTCCCTTCCCATGCTAGATCAATCCTTTCCAGGATCAGGACCCTCTCCATACTTCTTCATGGGAGTCATTTGTTATGCAATTTGACAGCTCTTAGCGGACAATTGGATAGTACAACCAAACAGCACAGGGTTCCAGCACAGGCAAAGACCTTCACCTTCCATGGGGCATGGAACTGGGCAAACGGAAACATACTTTGAGGAATCATACTTTGAGATGGCTAAGTTGGTAAAGCGCTTGCTATGCATGGGAAACTAAGTTCAGATCTGCAGCACCCACATAAAAAAGCAGGATGCAGCAATGTAACCCCGGAATACTACCAGCACTGAGGGGGAGACAGGAAGTTCCCCAGGGGATGATTGACTATCTAGCTTAGCTTAAAGCACAAGTTCCAGGCTCAATGGGAGACTCTGTCAAAACGTAAGATTGGAGAATAAGGAAGACCCCTGATGTCCATCTCTGACCTCTACATGCATGGGTACCCAGGCAGCAGATGTGCAAGCACTTGCACACATGCAGCCTGTGGTCACTGGGATGTGCAGGGACACTTTCACTGATATTAAAACTTGCTGGTGGTACAGAATGTAGCTCAACCTAATAGAACTCTCACCTGTGACCCCTGCCAAGAGACAGGACATATGCGTTTTCTAGGAAGTCTGTGAGCAAAGCTGTAAGCCTGGCAGAGCTGGGAGTGAGTCTGCCGGAGCAGATTACTTGGACGGTAATTAAAAAGCAAACATTGCTTAGGAGCTTTCAAGAGAGAAGCATGTCATAAGGAGCTGCTTGCCGACTCCAGCTGCTGGTTAGAGGATAGACCCCACGCCGAGCAGTGCTCTGTATAAATCTCCTCTTGGCCTCCTGTGTGCTCACTGACTTTGCACAAGCTACTCTGAGTGGCTCCGTTCCATTATCTATAAGTGGCGCTCTCCACAAGAAAAGGGAGTCAGCTTGGTCTGAGGAGCTTAAACCTGAAGGTAGCATAGACACACCACATCTGGGCACGAAGATGCTGAGACAGTGAGGTAGCGGTTAGGGAGGGGCCACAGATAGGTTTGGTATAACACACCCTTGAGTCCTTGATAGCTGTGTTCTCTACACTGTTACCTGCAAGGCAGCTTTGGCAACTCATGTAACTAAAGAGTTATAGAGAGTCATGAAACATCTAGGGGAAGAGAGGTCACATGTTACAGTATCCTTGCTGAAAGTCAGAGAGAAGAGAGAGAGAGACAGACAGACAGAGACAGACACAGAGAGAGACAGAGAGACAGAGAACCATTACTTTCTTCAGGTTCCATCAGAAGTGACAGTAAAATACACAGAAATCTAAGACATACATGTTTTGTGGAAGTCTACAGTAAAGAGGAGTATAGTGGTCTCCTAGTCTCTGGAGTTATACTCCATATCCTCAACCAGTGCTTGCGTAAAACTGTAGATGGAAATGAAGCTATATATACTATGTTTTCTGTTCATTCTGTACACACACACACACACACACACATATATGACAAGGTTTAACTCATACATTAGACACAGTAAGTGGAACATAATTAATAAAATAGAGCAATTATAATGTTATGGGTCGTGTGAGTATGCGCTCCGTTTCTGGGGCTCGTAGTCCTCCTTGTCATACAATGCTATGAGATGGCACAGTTCCGAGGTAAAAAGATGAAGGCAGGTGGACAGTCTTGGTGACAACAGTAAGCTCCTGGATAATGGTTACTTGACTCGTCTTAGTCAGGGTTTCTATTCCTGCACAAACATCATGACCATGAAGCAAGTTGGGGAGGAAAGGGTTTATTCAGCTTACACTTCCATATTGCTGTTCATCACTAAAGGAAGTCAGGACTGGAACACAAGCAGGTCAGGAAGCAGGAGCTGATGCAGAGGCCATGGAGGGATGTTCCTTACTGCCTTGCTTCCCCTGGCTTGCTCAGCCTGCTCTCTTATAGAATCCAAGAATACCAGTCCAGAGATGGTACCACCCACAAGGGGCCCTCCCCATCACTAATTGAGAAAATGCCCCACAGCTGGATCTCATGGAGGCATTTCCCCAACTGAAGCTCCTCTCTCTGTGATAACTCCAGCCTGTGTCAAGTTGACACACAGAACCAGGCAGTACGGTGACTGTAAGCACTGTGATATTATGATAGTAGTCCTTATAACTGAGCCAGCTACTAAGTAACTAATAGGAGAATCGCACATCCAGTGGGGATACACTGGACAAAAGGATGATTGACATCCCGAGGGGGGTGAAGCAGTGGCACAAGACTTCATTACACAATAATGAGGGGCACACAATTTAAAACTAGCATGTTTTTATTTCTCCAAATAAAGTTAGTAACTTATTTAATATTCATTATCTTCAGAACATGGTTGACCTCTAGCAACTGAAACCACTTAAAAGTAAAGGCGTGGAAAGGAAGAGGCACTGTGCAGCAGTAGAAGGAGCGTCTTATGCTAAGCTGTGGGTACAGGAGCCAGTGGGCTGGGAGAAGCAGAGGAGGAACATAGGGAGAGCTTATTCTAACAGCATATGTGGTGGCTGGAGTCTATGCCCTCCAGGATGACAACCCTGGTGGGAGAAGACAGTCTTCCATCTTGGCTCTGCCATTTCCTGAGAGTGAGACAGAATGTGATCTTTGAAACCCTACCGGCCCGCCCACTTTGAGGGACGATACCTTGCCGTGCTCCATCTTTCAGAGAGAAATAAAATGAAAGTCTTGACCTTTAGGAAAGAGTCACGTGAGGGAAGCAGTGCGGCCTCACGTCAGGCCGGAAGCAGGGAGCCAGAGTCAAGGTTTGTGTTGCCAGGTGGAGGGAAGGCTGCTAGCTTCCCTGCAGACCAGAAATATTAACCTGCTCTCACAACTTTCAACCAAAATAGCCCTTCTGAGCTGCCCACTGGCCCCTGGAGAAAGCGCCATGGCCTGTGGTTTCTGGCCTGCTCTGGTTTGGACCCAAGAGATGTCTTTAAAAAACAAAGCAGAAACAAAAAAAAACAAAATACCTCCCAAAGCTTGAGGGTTGGGGTGGGGCAGGAACAGGAAGGAGCTCAAGGCTCCCTGTGTAGTGAGTTTGAAGCCAACCTGAGTCACAGACTTGTCTTAGAAACAGCCAGGTGATATAAGGACAGAGAAAAAGGAGGGAGGTGATTGGAGAAGGGATGGAGAGAAGAAGGTTTATGGTACATATGGGGAGGGGGGGATCCAGGAAAGGGGAAATCATTTGGAATGTAAACAAAGAATATAGAAAATAAAATATTTATAAAAAAAAAAAAGAGAAAGAAACAGCCAGGGGAAAGAACGAGAACAAAGTGTAATGATGTATCTACGGAATTGCTCGAATGAAACTTATCACCCAATGACTCTAAAAAAGGAACTTTAAAAGGTGATTACAAAAAGAAGAAAGCTCAAGTTCAGTACAAGAAGAAGGAGGAGAAGGAGGAGGAGAAGAGAAGGAGGAGGAAGAAAAAGAAACAAAGAAACAAAGAAAGAAAGAGAAAGAAAGAGAAATCTCCACAATAAGAAGTGAAACAAGGGACCGGAGAGATGGCTCAGCGGTTAAGAGCACTGACTGCTTTTCCAGAGGTCCTGAGTTCAAATCCCAGCAACCACATGGTGGCTCACAACCATCTGCAATGGGATCTGATGCCCTCTTCTAGTACAGTGTACTCACAAACATAACATGAGTACTTTTTAAAAAGTGAAATATAATTCAAGACCACAATAAAGCAAATAAACAACAAAAGTAAGTAGGATCCAGGGGCGTGGCTTGCTGGGAGAGCATTTGACGCTGAAGGCTCAGTGTTCAAGCTTCAGCACCACCTAGTCAAGTACGCAATGGGACAGTGCCACAAGTTTGTTTTCCAAAGGGGAGATTGACGTCAGCAAGACACCGAGGAGATGCAGGCTATCAGGCATGCGTGGTGGGAACAGCGGAGATGCAGGCTATCAGGCATGCGTGGTGGGAACAGCGGAGATGAAGACTATTAGGCATGCACAGTGACTCTACAGTAGTACGGTTCCTCAGAGTCTGCTACCCTCACATTCTGGGCGATCGATACGTTTTCCCCGAATCCTGGAGGGTCTCACTGTGCACGTGGACAACAGAGTCAGTACCAAAACTCGAGCTATTATCTCAAACTGGCATCTCCTAAAGGAGGGACTAGCACCTGACACCGTTGGTCATCATTCTTCAGAGTTCTCCACAGCTCATGGGACATGATCCAGAGTTGTCTCCCAGTTTGATAAAAGTTTGATTAAGCTTTTAATGCCCAAAGGCTTAACAAAAAGTTATAATAGCATCCACCATCCAAAATGAATGATGTCTAGCTATACACATCAGAATTGCCAGAATTTAGCCTTGCATACCACAGACACTTTCCAAATCAATATAATCCATGTCTAAGTTAACCTTTGACCGTCTTAAGTAAGAATAACTACCAGACCCTCTATAAGATGGTTCAGAGGACAGTCGGGTTAATGAAGGGTCGAAAGGGGCCAGTGACTACCGATATTATGGACTAAAGAACGTAAATCAGAAGTGTGCCAGAACCTAATGGATATGGAAGGTAAATATGAGAGCAGATATTGAGGTTAATTGGGTTTTGTCTACTTCCAAGAAGCCCGAGTCAGCCAAACCTCATTATGGCTGGAAGCATTAGACTAGAAGCATGTGTATCAGCAAAGTTGTCCACAAGGCTCTGTTTGCCGTGTTCTTACGGAAGACAATAGCTCATTGGTACCCAGGGATGTGGTGATAAAGTGACTATCTCATCCTGATGGTTGCCTCAGTTTACCCAGTTGTCCTGTAGCTGTAGGAATGGAGAAAAACAAGAACACCACAGTTTTATAAAAGCAGCAAAAGCAGGAATTTGTGAGCACTTGAGATTAACAATGCATATGCAAATGTTTTATGTCAGTCGATCTTGTCTACAAACCCTATCAGATTCCAGACACTCTGTACAACCAATCTTTTTGAAATGCTTCCTTGCTGTTACAGGACGAAATTAAAATTTCCAGCATCCACATGGTGGTTCACAGCCATCTGTAGCTCCAAGTCCATGAGAGTCAGGGGCCCGCTCTGTCTTCCACGGGTAAAGCATACATGTGGTGCATAGACATATATACAGGCAAAACACCTATGCATACAAAGTAAAAATAATTTTAAAAAAAAGACTACACAACTCCATTAAGCATATGATTTTTTAAAAGATGTGTGTGTGTGTGTGTGCGTGCGTGTGTGTGTGTGTGTGTGTGTGTGTGTGTGTGTGAGAGAGAGAGAGAGAGAGAGTGTGTGTGTGTGTGTGTGTGTGTTGCATAAAGAGGCTGTCTAGGGCATTAAAACTCTTGGAACTGAAGTGACAAGTAGTTGTGAGTCTCCCAACATGGGTGCTGGGGACTTTGCCCTCTAGACAAGAAGTACCATTCTTAATGGCTGAGTCATTGCTCTAACCTCTACACATATTTGAAACAATGTCTCTATATAACAGAAGGAACATATTTTGGGATTTTCTAGCATGGTTATTTCTATGAACTGAGGGAGTCAAGTTGGTTACCATATTGTCACTACTATGATTTTCTTTTCAGATTCTTTGAAGTTGTGTTTTGCTTGTTTTGTTTCAATATTTAGGGATTTCGCAATGCTACCATTTTTGACTCCACAGGAAATAGGAAAGTGCTGTTGTCCTGTTTCCTTTCATACCGAGCCCCGTGCTGCTACAGGGTCACCTCCTCTCAAAATGATGTGACAGCAATTCTCAGTGGCTTCCAGCAACCTGTGTTTATAACAGGGCCCCAGACCTTAACCCAACTGATTGCATGATGGAAGTGTGCCATTCAGGCTATAAAATGCTACACATAGACAGCACCACCTGCCAACACTAAAACAAAGGCCTAATCCACAAAGTCCATACATGGTTCTGGCCAAGTCTCTAAATGTACTAACCTTGATTTTGGGGTTTTGCAGTTCCACTTCTGGCTAACTGATCTTGTTAACTGAAGTATATCAGAATGCCAAATAAAACAAACAACAAAACAACAACCAGAATGTAGATTTTGTTTTTAAAAGCTCACCTTGAGAAAGACTTGGGCCTACACTAGGGTCCCAAACACCCAGTCTAGCCACTGACTGGCTAATAAAGACTTTCTTTTTGTTTTGTTTTGTTTTTTGTTTTTTTTTCTTTTTTTATTCGATATATTTTTATTTACATATCAAATGATATCCCCTTTTCTAGCCCCCCACCCCTCCCCAAAGCCCCATAAGCCCCCTTCCCTTCCAGTTTTCCCACCCACCCCTTCCCACATCCCCGTTCTGGTTTTGCCCTATACTGCTACACTGAGTCTTTCCCATAACCAGGGGCCACTCCTCCGTTCTTCTTGTGCCTCATTTGATGTATGGATTATGTTTTGGGTATTCCAGTTTTCTAGGTTAATATCCACTTATTAGTGAGTGCATACCATGATTGATCTTTTGAGACTGGGTTACCTCACTTAGTATGATGTTCTCCAGCTCTATCCATTGCTTAAGAATTTCATGAATTCATTGTTTCTAATTGCTGAATAGTACTCCATTGTGTATATATACCACATTTTTTTGTATCCATTCCTCTGTTGAGGGATACCTGGGTTCTTTCCAGCTTCTGGCTATTATAAATAGGGCTGCTATGAACATGGTGGAGCATGTATCCTTATTACATGCTGGGGAATCCTCTTGGTATATGCCCAGGACTGGTATAGCAGGATCTTCTGGAAGTGAGGTGCCCAGTTTTCTGAGAAACCGCCAGACTGATTTCCAGAGTGGTTGTACCAATTTGAAGTCCCACCAGCAGTGGAGGAGTGTTCCTCTTTCTCCACATCCTCGCCAACACCTGCTGTCTCCTGAATTTTTAATCTTAGTCATTCTGACTGGTGTAAGGTGAAATCTCAGGGTTGTTTTGATTTGCATTTCCCTAATGACTAATGAAGTTGAGCATTTTTTAAGATGCTTCTTCACCATCCAAAGTTCTTCAGGTGAAAATTCTTTAACTCTGTACCCCATTTTTAATAGGGTTATTTGGTTTTCTGGTGTATAACTTCTTGAGTTCTGTGTATATATTGGATATTAGCCCTCTATCTGATATAGGGTTGGTGAAGATCTTTTCCCAATTTGTTGGTTGCCAATTTGTCCTTTTGATGGTGTCCTTTGCCTTATAGAAACTTTGTAATTTTATGAGGTCCCATTTTTCAATTCTTGATCTTAGAGCATAAGCTATTGGTAATCTGTTCAGAAACTTTCCTCCTGTACCGATGTCCTCAAGGGTCTTCCCCAGTTTCTTTTCTAATAGCTTCAGAGTGTCTGGCTTTATGTGTAGGTCCTTGATCCATTTGGAGTCGAGCTTAGTACAAGGAGACAAGGATGGATCAGTTAGCATTCTTCTGCATGCTGAAAAACCATTTGACAAAATTCAGCATCCTTTCATGCTTAAAGTCTTGGAAAGAACAGCAATTCAAGGCCCATAACTAAACATAGTAAAAGCAATATACAGCAAACCGGTAGCCAGCATCAAACTAAATGGAGAGAAACTTGAAGCAATCCCACTGAAATCAAGGACTAGACAGGGCTGCCCCCTTTCTCCTTATCTTTTCAATATTGTACTTGAGGTACTAGCTCAGGCAATTAGACAACATAAGGAGGTCAAAGGGATATAAATTGGAAAGGAAGAAGTCAAACTATCATTATTTGCAGATGATATGATAGTCTACCTAAGTGACCCAAAAAACTCCACTAGAGAACTCCTACAGCTGATAAACAACTTCAGCAAAGTGGCAGGTTATAAAATCAATGGAAACAAATCAGTAGTCTTCCTATACTCAAAGGATAAGCAGGCTGAGAAAGAAATTAGGGAAATGACACCCTTCACAATAGCCACAAACAGTATAACGTACCTTGGGGTGACTCTTATCAAACATGTGAAGGATCCGTATGACAAGAATTTCAAGACTCTGAAGAGGGAAATGGAAGAAGCCCCCAAAAAATAGAAAAACTTCCCATGCTCATGGATCGGCAGGATTAATATAGTTAAAATGGCCATTTTGCCAAAAGCCATATACAGATTCAACGCAATACCCATCAAAATCCCAACTCAATTCTTCATAGAGTTAGAAAGAGCAATTCTCAAATTCATCTGGAATAACAAAAATCCCAGGATAGCTAAAACTATTCTCAACAACAAAAGAAATTCTGGGGGTAATCAGTATCCCTGACCTCAAGCAATACTACAGAGCAATAGTGTTAAAAACTGCATGGCATTGGTACAGTGACAGGCAGGCGGATCAATGGAACAGGATTGAAGATCCAGAAATGAACCCACACACCTATGGCCACTTGATCCTTGACAAAGGGGCTGAAAACCTCCAATGGAAAAAAGATAGCCTTTTCAACAAATGGTGCTGGTTCAACTGGAAGACTTTCTATTGACTTAATCCTGTGATGGAACAGTCTATCCTGGTGAAAATCCTACAATGTATTGTATTGTCCTGCCTTAGTGAAGGCCCTGGGATGGCTGCAGTCTGCTGGAGCCTGTGCCTCAGTTCTGAGTTATATGCCCACTGTTGGTCTGTTCCATGGAATGTTGCTTTTTTTTTTCTTTTCTTTCCTTTCCTTTCCTTTCCTTTCCTTTCCTTTCCTTTCCTTTCCTTTCCTTTCCTTTCCTTTCCTTTCCTTTCCTTTCCTTTCCTTTCCTTGCCTTTCCTTTCCTTTCCTTTCCTTTCCTTTCCTTTTCTTTTCCTTTCTGGGATACAGGCTTCACTGGGCACATCTTTCTTGACCCTGAGGGTCACAATTTCAATTACAAATAGGAAATGGTAACTTAGGTAAGGAAAAAGTTTACCTCTTCATTAATGGAGAGGCCACCCTTTAACAAGTAGACAAGGCAAATTGAAAGCTCAGGCCTCTGGCTTCTTCTTCTTCTTCTTCTTCTTCTTCTTCTTCTTCTTCTTCTTCTTCTTCTTCTGTTTTTTTTTTTTTTTTTTTTTTTTTTTTTTTTTTCGAGACAGGGTTTCTCTGTGTAACCCTGGCTGTCCTGGAATTCACTCTGTAGACCAGGCTGGCCTCAAACTCAAAAATCCACCTGCCTCTGCCTCTGCCTTCCAAGTGCTGGGATTAAAGGTGTGGCCACCACCACCAGGCGTTTGCCTCTGGCTTCTTAAGAGAAGTCAAAAAATCAAATATTTATATAAACATCCTGGTGTGCATGCATGTATCTCTCTCTCTCTCTCTCTCTCTCTCTCTCTCTCTCTCTCTCTCTGTGTGTGTGTGTGTGTGTGTGTGTGTGTGTGTGGTATGTGTAACATACAACTGGATGTACACAGGTGTGGATGCTTTTACCTTTATAGAAGCTAGAGGAGGACAAATGTCTTAGGGTTTTACTGCTATTGAAAGGATAGAAAATAATACAGCCTAACTCTAATGATCCCAAGAAGTCAGAAGTTTAAACTGCTATCTTGCTTTGTTAGAAACTAGGTAAAAGGTCACATTCCAGAGCTCGCCCTTTGTTCAGACCTAGCAGAAAGGCCTTGAATAGATGATCCTGGCCCCAAAAGGTAACTGGAAATGGGCCAAGCTTATCTTGCTTCTGTAAACTGCTTATGCCATTACCCCTATGCAGGAGTTCACGCAACTATAGACATTCAAGAAAATAGGAAACTAATTGGTCCACTGAGCGTGTGATAATTTAAACTGAGTGGCCTAAAAACTATGGAGTGGTACAAATCAATTGGCTCACATTTTGTGAGCTCTCCATGCTAAGAAATGATTGGTTTATGATTTGCGGGCTTTGTCGTAAACTTATAAAAGCTGTCGCAATTCGGCACTCGTGGTCTACAGTCCTCTAGCCCTGCGCGGTGTACAGCTGTGAAACCCAGAATTCTGGAATAAAGAAACCCTCATGTTATTGCATCGAGACCATTTCTCGCGAGTGATTTGGGTGTCACCTTCCGGGGCATGGGGTGCTGGGGCACTCTCGGTTTTTGGGGTCTTACACTATGAACAGACATCATGATGAAAGCAACTCTTATAAAGGACAACATTTAATTGGGGCTGCTTACGATTACTTTTGAGGCAGGGTCTCTTACTGAACCCAGCGTTTGCCTGGCAGTCAGCAAACCCCAGTGATTCTGCAGTCTCTACTACCCACAGTACCAAAGTAATCACACAAGTGTAAGCATCATTGGTTTTTTTCTGTGGGTGCTAGCATCCAAATTTGGGTCACTGTGCTCTCATTCACTGAGTCATTTCTCTAGCCCCAACCTCCTGCTGTTTAGAGTTTAGGAAACTGTTCTCACTAAACACTTACCATGATTTCTTAAGGCATCCAAGGCACCCAAACTCCAAACCTGGACCACATTTCAAAACTTGTCATCCTCTTCTTAGGATGTACTTGAGATGTGTTAGTTCCTGGTGCAGTGACTCTCAGATGGTCAGTGCCTACCTGGCAAGAGCCACCACAGCTCCAGAGACAGTTCAGAACTCAGATGTTGCTCTCTCTCTCTCTCTCTCTCTCTCTCTCTCTCTCTCTCTCTCTCATACACACACAACACACACGCTTGGGTTTTCCTGGCTTTGGGCCGGGGTATCTGAGCTGGGCCATCTCCCAGGAGAGGACTTCTGGACTGACGGAGGTAAGATTAGAGCTCAGATGGCAAAAGAAGAAGAAATAATAGGCTGAGAGATTGCCTCATTTGCCTCTTTAAATTTTCATGGAGAGGGCAATTTGTTAACAAGGGGGTGGTCCCGAGGCAGCGGAGGCATCAATAATTCAGCAGAGACTGTCAAGCTGCAAATAGACCCTCGGTGCCCAGCTGAGCTCCTGCCTGCCACACCAGCGCTGTGCAGGGTCTCAGAGAAAGGTTAAGGCTTATTCCCCAGCCTGCCTCAGTCCTGCCTCTCAATTCTCAGTCAAACTGGAAACTCAGACTGCAGTTGCTAAGCTGGTTGAATACCAGTGTTCCCCATGGAAGGTGCTGAGAACTGGCTTTTTCCCCAGTAAGATCACAGCGTAGATACAGATACTACCATCTCTTGTGAGATGGGGGATCAGGGTTTAATAAATGATTCTCCCCTAACCCATCCATACTTCACCCCCAGAACAAATGTCACCTCATCTCATTTGCTCGATTGGGTCCTTCCAGCCTTGCTGGACAGTGGTGGCCCTCTACCAGGAACAGAGGGGCTTAATGGCACTAGAATCTGTGCCCCTACCAAAACTGGTTCCTCTGTATCCACTCTGAGGTTGGGTTTTAATTTGTGACTTTTGCATCATCCTCGCATAGTGGGGTGAGCCCAGTAGCCTGGGGTGAGTAGCGGATTCTACTTAACGCGCTCAATAACAGCCAATGGCAGACAGAAGATCTGGAAGGTGCCGTCCAGTGAGTTTTTGATGCCTGTGTAAAGCTGAGGGCTGGGAGAATAATCCATGACACGAGAGTTTCACCTTTGACAAGGTCCCTGTCCTCTCCCTTAGGTGCCCACTCACCCTCTCCGAAGTTGGAAACAATCCGAGCTGGGGTGAGGACAGAGCAAGGGAAGTATACTGCTCAGAACATGGTGATAATCCACTTAATCCATAGTTTAACCACCTTCGTCTATATGTTGTAATCCCCGTCAGCTAATTGAGAGCTTCAGTCAAGTGCTGTTCCTGTGACCTCGTGGGAAGTGTTGTTACATAGAACAAAGGCACAGTCCAGACTTTTATTTTCCCTCAGTTATACCTTTACTGGTGCCTTGGTACAAGATGACCTCTTAGCCTCGGGTCTGGGATCTTCACTTGAAGATGACTGGAAGCCAACTGCAGAGCAAGAAGACAGGAAGTCAAAACCTCAGAGAGGACCTGAAACAAGCCCCTTCCTTCCACATCCACGTGTGACAACCCACACAATGTGGGCAGGAGAAGACAGAGTAGAGGCAAGCTGATGCTTGGGGGAATGCGCTCAGTCATAGGTGTTTCTCAGCCTCTGACGGGGAGTCCTGATAAAAGCATTCTCAGTTGAAGATATCCAAAGGAAAAAGTGTGTGCAACGCCTACTGCACTCGACAGCTTAACAGCACAGCACACGGGAGAACATCGCCAATTTTGTGCTTCGAGCGTGTGACTAAATGCTGTCCCCAGCTTCGGGCCATGGTCCTGGGCATGTCCTTTGCTTGGAAATAATCCAAAATCAAAACCTTGAGGTGGTTTGTGTGGAATGCATAAAATGCTAGTACCACCATAAAACTGCTAAATCATCACATCAAACCAGAACTTGGAGTCAATCTATAATGAATATAAATCACTCTGATATGCATCTATAATGGTTCTGTATGTTAAACATGGTGACTTTTACCTCTCTCTGGAAAGACTTGTCTCTACTAGATGGTTTTAGGTTTTCAGAATGCCTGCAAAAATATGGTAGAAAACTATCGCATATTTGTGTGTACAAAACATATGAACAGGGAGAGGTGCAGACAGGAGTCTCTTGTCTGTCCAGAGTCTTCATCTGTCTGATATGCTTAATTCTCATCCCCCTGCCTTCGTCCTGGGCTACTACAGCACCTCCGAACAGTCTGTGATGTTGCTCCTTGTAGGTTTTTTTTTTTTTTCTCAGTAGAATAGATGGCAAAGGCTAGCCCACACCCTAGTCCTCAGCTCCCAACTTCAACCAGTGCCCGGGGCATTCAGGAGAAAGATAAGGCTAAATTATACAGACCTCAGTGGGCCCTGCCGACAGTCAGACGCTTCTCAACCATGGCTCCCTGTTCTATGAACTTGTTTTCTACTTCTTGCTCCTGTCCTGGATTTCCACATCTGCCTCTCCGTGTTCCATGTGCTCTTCCCACGCTCCCAACTCCTGGATAACCTTCACCAAGCCTCGCGGGCTGAATGTGCGATGCTGTGGGCACCACCCAGGCTCTGCCTCAGACCTGCCATTCTCTGCTGCCTTACCCCACCACTGAGATTCCCTGTCACGTATCGCTGTGTTCATTTTTTTATCTCTCCCAAATCTAAGAACAATGCAGAGTAGGCTCAGAATAAATTATTTTTAATGAACACAATAATTAGTAAGGAAATCAGTCCTCAAAAGCATACTGGACTTACTCCCCCATTTGTTTATCTCATTTAAATCAGTTGGGTCAGGCAGGCAGGTGCAGTGTCTTTGGCTTGGTCATTCCTCTTCCTCTTAGCAAGGTGCAAAGCCCTGGGTGTGAACAAATTCTGTCTATGCGAGAAGAGTTAACATAGAGTTAACACAGAGATGATGGGTTAAAAGGAAATATTTGCACCATTCAGAAAAAGCAAAAGGAATTAAAGACTATTTTATTCGAGCATTTGTGAGTCAATAGGAAAGAATGTAACCTTGTATTGAAACAAGATAATGCCCCAGTTCATCAAGGAACTAGAGGAGAGCATTAAAAGCAACTTCAGTCCAGGAAACAGAAATAGAATATTTTTTTTCCATTCAGTAAAATTACTAAAAAGTAAAGACTCATGAAATCTAACACTGGTTGATAGTCTGTACATTTCCTGAGCTCCAGTGTTTGTGTTCTGTAGTTGAGAAGGTTGAAATGTGTTTCACCGCACTACAGTCAAGTTACCGGGAGGCTCACGGTTCTTCCTTTCCAGACCTTGTATGAAGACTGTGCTTCCGAGCACCCTCTGACTTCCATAGGCTATCCGTATGCCTTAGCTTCCTGATGTTGGAGGACAGCTTGGTTGCTTATTTTTTCATTATTTCTCTTATTATTTTTTATTATAAATACTATTGCATCACATTTTCAATCATACAAATTGAGGTATGTGTATGTGTATATTTCTATACACATATACGGAAATTGGTTTCTGTAGGTTACACTCCTAGAATGCAAATTGCTGGTTGTCATGGGCAGGATAGTGACACTTCCCAAAAGTGTCTATGTCCTGATCCCGGGGCCAATCCAGTTTGTTAGATTGCATGCAAACGTGACTGATATTGAAGACAGAATTAAGTCTCCTCTTTGGCTGACAATTATTTGGATGACCCTGATACAATCACAGTGATCCACAGAGTTCAGGAGAGACTTAAAAGATTTGAGCACTGGCACTGGGAGAACAGTGTGGCTTGATGTGGCTGTCATCTGGAAATGGAATGGTGGTGTACTCCTGGGTGTTGACTAATTTCAAATGTCAACTTGATAGCCCCTGGATTGCCTTGATGTTGGTCAAACATTACTCTGGGTGTTTCTGTGAAAGAGGTTTTGGATAACAAGGCTGTTTAATCACACAGATCGAATAAAGCAAATTGCTTCTCGCCGTGTGGATAGGCATCCTCAGGCCACTTGAAGGCATGAATGAAGCGAAAGTCCAACTGTCCTAAGGAACAGACGATCCTTCCCATCTGGTGAGCTTTGAACTAGAGCAAGCCTTTCCCCCTTCCTCTAATCAAACTAAAACATTGGCTCATCTTTATTTTTTAGGTTTAATTTAATTTTGTGTGTGTGGGTGTTTGGCCTACATGTATGACTGTGTGCCATTTGCATGTCTAGTGCCCTCAGAGGCCAGAAGAGACCATCAGATCCCCTGGAACTGGAGTTGCTGATGGTTGTGAGCTGCCGAGTGGGTGCTGGGAGTCAAACTCAGGTTCTCTGGAAGAATAGACAATGCTCTTAACACTAAAGCTATCTTTCCTAGGTTTTGATCAATGTTTGTATGAGGCAATTGTTTGCAGTATCTCTCTATCTATCATCTATTATCTCTCTTCTATCATCTATTATCTATCTATTGATCAATCAACTATCTATCTATCTATCTATCTATCTATCTATCTATCTATCTATCATCTTCTCCAGCTCTGTTTTTCTGGCGAACCTGGGTAAGTGCTATTTTAAAAAAGAAAATCCTATTCACAGTCACAGGAAACAAGAAGGCTGAGTTTTATGGACCAATATAAAAAGGATCTTCATGTGTAGAGCTACATGAAAAAATAAAACTTGTATATTTTGGTTTTGTTCTGATTTGCATAACAATGGAAGGGGCCATTCATAAACACATGCATGGCTCTGCAAACAGCTCTAGAGAAAGGGAGTAGACACTGCATGTTAATTTCTTAACAACGATCATCCCTGGTAAACATCAGAGGTCAGCTGGCCACAGGGGTGGAGATGGTGGTTTGGTGTTTTGATTTCTTGCAGTGTGAAAATATTTATGTACTGTGTGTGCATTTATTACAGAAACAAAAATATTCATATATCTAAGTACAAGGCAATTTTTTTTCTAACTTACCAAATTAAAAAGAAACAGGCTCAAAAGCTGGAATGTCAGTGTGTGGGGTTTACAACCAGGGAGGGTCCTTCACGGTAACCACTAACAAGAGAACATTTCACAATAGAAAAATGCAGAAAAAAATCAAATCAGTGAACAGAAGGAGCTTATTAAGCGTGAAATCAGAGCACGGGACACCACATGTCCTCGAAGGAGGCTGCATTGTTGCTGAGGTTTTTAACTCCCACGAATTAGCCAATCGACACAGATGCCTGGGCCCTGGACGGGGCCTCTTTCAGATAACAGTCAGCTCTCTCTGGTCTGAAGAGTCTCTTGAGAACCATTAACAAACTCTTGTTCTCACACAGTCACTTTGAGGGACAGCACCCTTCCTTCGTGCTGTGTTTTTAAGATTCTGTCAGACCCTCTAGAGTTTCTGTTTAGTGAGTGGGATGTACAAGGGACCCACTGCGCTCCAGTCATAGGCAGAGGCGGCTGGGGGTGACCTAGAGGCGTTTCCTCCCAACAGCCGCACAGGCTCCTTCCCTCTTCCCCTTCGCCTTCATGATGCTCCCTCCCCCTCCCCCCAGAGCCATGATGGTCCACTTCACTTTAAGGAAATTAATTCTTCTTTGACTCTGTTATCATGCAGGCCATGACCGTGGCTAACATGGTGACACCCTGACTTGTCACCGTGTATGTCTGTTCCTTTCTGTGTGAGATAAGAGTGGAAAAAAGCCACAGAAACAGCATTCTGCTTCTGCCGCTCCTGATCACGGGGAGATTAACAGAGGGAAACATTTTTCCATGTCGTCAACATTGGCTGAAGTCTCTCTCCAGCTCCAGGTTTGGTTCTGGAATATATGAAGTACATCGGGCATGTAAGAATGTAACAGAATCCAGCTACACTCTCTGCCACAGCCCCCTCTAAGAAGCCAACAGGCATGCCCCTGAGACAAGGTCTGTGAGTCCCTGGACCACAGTACTCCCAGGGCTCTCTCACCTGGAAAGTGAGTTAGCGACACAAGAGGACTGGTGGCTACACACTCTGCTCCCTGCCTTCATCCTCGACCACTGGAAATCAGAGATCGCGACTGCAAGCTTACACTCTGAAACCCTCTCCCTGGGACTCAGAAAAGACGAGATTTCCACTTCTGTAGCATAGTCTGTCATCTTTTCTTCAGAGACTCTACTGTGCTGTCTGTCTCTGGTGCTGGGGCCTGAACTTTTCTTGGAGCCCCATTATGCATAGTGTTTTGTTGTTGTTGTTGTTGTTTGAGACAGAGTCTTACTATGTAGCCCTGGCTGTATTTGAACTGGCTCTGTAGACCAGGCTGGCCATGGACTTGCCTCTGCCTCCCAAAGCTGGGATTAAAGGTGTGTACTACCACTGCCCAGCATGCATGGTCTTTTAAGGAAGCTATCTCATGAGCAATTCTCACACAGAATTATGAATGCCAAAGTGTCATGATGCAGGCTGGAGGAGTGAGGTCTATGAAGGCTTGGGGTTAGTCAACTCTTGAGAGGAATTTTGGAGAAAAAGTAAGGCGTGGTGGAGGAAAGTCAGGGCAAGCACGTGGGAAGGCTTAGATAAGAAACCCTTTACAAAACAGAGCGCTGTGTTCTCGCACACTTCCCTTTAAGAGGAGTATGAGTCCTCCTTTGAATATTAGGGGGCCTGAGGGTTGTGTTCTCAGAACACAGCAGAAATAATGCTGAGCCAGGCTTTCCATACAGACTTGAAAAGGCCAGTGCATCCCACTTCGTGTCTCTTGGGATATTTACTTTTAGCATTGCAACTGTGCTAAGGCCCCCGAAGGCCCATAAAGAGGCAGACAGAGAGAATCCAAGACCCTCACTCCCTAGAATCCTGGGTGAGCCTTCTGCTGGTCTCCACCACAATGCCAGCCAAGTGGATGATGCGCAGACTTGGAATGAGTCCTCACTTCAGACCTCCGCCAGCATCACCCGGAGCCAAGACACACGCTGTCTCTGCTGGAACCCTGTCCAAATGACAAGTGATAGAAGAAAGGTGGCTCTCATCTGAAGTCACTAAGTTTCGCATCAAGAATCTTTAGTCAATAGGGACCTGAAACACGGCAGTGAGGCAGAGGACAGACTCTGCGTGGCTCACACAGCGCATTTAGTCATCGGACTCCTGAAAATCAGAGCAGATAGACAGAGGTGGGGAACTCAGTGTGGGACCTACTGAGATTGTAGAGTGTTTCGCTATGGGGCATGGCTGAGAGAGAATGCAGAGAGAGGGGCAAAGAGGTAGAGATGGCAGGATATACTTGCAAATGATTATTCATGAAGAGAGAATGCATGGTCATGAATTCCCCTCCCCCAAATATGTATGAGGATTCTATACAGAAAAGAGAACACAAGAAATATAAAGACGTCAGAGCAGGGGATGAGGAGGAGCTGTTTTGGGTTAATCGACTTTGATTTGTTACTGTTGTGTTTGTTTGTTTTTTGTCCCATTGCCCCACCCCCACCCCACCCCTGCCAGTGTGACAATATGCCACAGTGGCCAGAGGACAACTTGAAGGACAGGGTTCTGTCCTTCCATCATGCGGTTCCCAGGATTTGAACTCAGCCCTCAGGCTTGGGGGCAAGGGCCTTTACCTGCTGAGCTATTGCTCTGGTTTATTTCTGTTCTTCTCTTGGTTTGTTTCATTTTGTTTTTCAAGACAGGGTTTCTCTGTGCAGCCGTGGCTGTCCTGGAATTTACTCTTTAGAATTTGCAGTGTGTGCCTCTGGGACCCTCTGCAGAGCCCTCCGCAGCCAGATGTCCTCTCTAAGCCGGACATCTCTACAGAGCCAGGCACGGTGGCTGGCTGAGGTTGTAGATCTGCAACTGTGAGGACCAGATGGATATTTCATGGCTTCTTAGAGAATTAATAAATTAATAAATCGCAAGGTACTCTGGATGAGCAGGTACTCTCTCCACAGTGACTCTGGACAGTGGCTGCTCAGCCCTGGTCAAACGCAGCCTCCCTTCCCAGCATAGCCCGGCATAGTCTGTGCTCAGTGCCGCTTTAGGCCCTGGTCTCTACAGTCCGCATGCACAGAGGTAGGGGGTGTGTGTGGCAGTTCCTGTGTTAGCGGTAACCAACCAGGGTGTACAACAGAGAGACTGAGAGAAATTCAAATCAAGAGACTTCCCTCTGCTTGCCGTCCTTCTGAGGCCTGACTGGACGCTGCACAGGGAGCTTGGCCTCTCTGAACAATGGCTTTCTATTAACAGTGGGAGTCCTTGAAGTTTCCTATTTTATTTACTCCTATTCCTTATTTATCAATAGGTGGAGTCTATGTATGTACCTGTGTATATTTGTGTGGTGTGTCAGTCTATCTTTGTGTGTGTATATCTGTCTACCTGTGTGGTGTGTCTGTTAGTCTATCTTTGTGTGTATATCTTTCTGTGTTGTATGTCTGACAGTCTATGTTTGTGGGCATGTCAGTCTTTGTGCGTGTGTGTGTGTGTGTGTGTGTGTGTGTGTGTGTGAGAGAGAGAGAGAGAGAGAGAGAGAGAGAGAGAGAGAGAGAGAGAGAGATGTGTCTGTCATTCTAGTGTGGGGGTATTTATTTCTGCCTGTGTTATATGTCTGACAGTCTATCTTTGTGTGTGTCCATGTCTGTGTTGTGTGCATGTCAGTCTTTGTGTGTCTGTCTATGTGATGTGTCTGTAGGTCTATTGTTGTGTGTGTGTCCATCTGTGTTGTGTGTCTGGCAATCTATCTTTGTGTGTGTGTGTCCATCTGTGTTGTGTGTCTGGCAATCTATCTTTGTGTGTGTGTGTCCATCTGTGTTGTGTGTCTGGCAGTCTATCTTTGTGTGTGTGTGTGTGTGTGTGTGTCCATGTCTGTGTTCTGTATATGCCTTTGTGTGTGTGTGTGTGTGCATGCACATGCACACGCATGTGTGCCATGATATCTTTTTTTGTGTGCTGTTTTCTGAGAAGCACTGAAAAGCCCCTTCCATATCTAGGGATAAAAAAGAATCACTTATTTAGAAAAGAAAAATTAAAACATATGCATGTGCAATCATTACTTTGGAAACAGTACAGAAATTACAGGCAGGAGTCTACCACACAATACTTGTGGTGCCTTTTTAAAAAAGATCTATTTATGATTTAAAATGGAGATACAGGGACAAAGAGATGGTTCAGTGGACACAAGTCAGCTCCCAGCACCTACACTGGAATCTCACACACTCACAGGACGCCAGCCCTGGGGATATGAAACCTCTCATGGACTCCAAGGTCATCTGCAGACAAAAACAGATCTACACACACACACACACTCACACACACACACTCACACACATATACACACTCATGCACATGTACTCATACAATGACACATACACACACACACAAAGTCACACATACATAAGCATACTCATTCCTATGCACTCACACAATCACACACACACACACACACACACACACACACACACACACACACACTTGTTGCTTTATAAAGCAACAATTCCTGCTGTTTGATTTTATCATAAGAAGACTCGGGAGTAGGTGCTGGGCTGAAAGCCTCTGGCGGAGAGAGGCAGAGAAGGCAGCCAACCTTCTTACTCCACTGATGCCCAGAAGGAAAGAAGCTCTCTCTTCTCCACTCTGCCTTCAATACCCTTCAACTCAGAGACCCTCCTGCCTCTGCAACACACACTCAATGCACACTCACTTAAAAATAAAATTTAAAAAACATAGTTAAGAAAGAGTGCTAAGCATGCCAACCGTGGAAATAGTAATGGTCACATAAGTAAAAGGTTTAACATTTTTTAAATGCCAAGTTTAATAAACCGTAATAATAGTACTTTGTTATTAAATAACACTAAAAAGAACACCATTGCAGCTTACTCTGTGCACGGCTCCATGCAGACTGCTTTAAAAGCATTTTTTAAATTTAGTTTTCAGTATTTGAAAAATAGGCTGAGAGTACATGCTGGTAAGAAAATTGAGCTGAGAAAGAGTTTCTTTGGCCAAACATTCAATTAATAAGCAGCTGATCTAAGATTTGAATCCTAACCATTCTAATTCCAAACATGTACCTTTGTAATAGTAAATGTAGCTAACACTTAATGTTGTATTCATCATGAACTAGAAACTGTTCTTGGTATCTTCCTCATCTGGATGATCACCTCTCATAAAGTATAATGAGAATGAGACAAGTGACTTGCTGTGGAAGTGCCAACTAGCTGACTCTCCCACCCCAGGGTGGCTATGTCTTACACTGACCTGTACATTCATTTTCGAAGGTCTTAGGCTCCCTTCATATATGGTTGCTGAATTCTTTAAACCGGTCGCCATGCCTTCCTGATTCCATCATTCACGGATGAACTAAATGCAATGTCTGACATATGTTCTTTTTTCATTTGCATGATAGTCATGATTTAAAATTAAAAACAGTATGCTCTTTAGTAATTATTTACAGAGTGATGAGAGGTGGAAGAAGAGAGGTGGGCAGGGGGAGGAGAGGAAAGATGGAGAGAGGAGAGAACGCAGGGTAGGAGATGATGCGGTTGGAACACCTTCGCCAGCCTCTTCTACACACTCCTTTCCCCGTGTGTTGTGCTGGACGCTGGGCTATTCCTGACTGAGCCAGTGACTCGTAGCATCTTGCTGCTCTGCCCTGTGAGCAGCCTGTCTGGTGACTGCCCTGTGTTCCTGTCCATCGCCGCTGCCCTGGAGCCTCACCAGGATTGCCTTCTGCTCTGGAGAGCCTTTCTCCAGAGGACTGTTCTCTCCAAAGCACCAGAGACCAGGATAGTCGAGCCTGAAGGACAGCGTAGCTTTCTAGAGTCATCTGTTTTCTTCAGCTGTCTTTTGGATCCAGCACAAGATCAAGGCAGCCCAAGTCTGAGCTGCATGGGGAAGGGGCTCTCGAAGACACTGGCAACTGATGGCCACAGGGGGATGCAGAGTTGGTTTTCTTCAGGAATCAACCCCTGAGAGGCTACTTGTACTCTAGGAGATGGCCATGCCCCTGTACACAGACCGGCAGCACTATGTGAACCCAATAGGTTTGTAAAAAGCACATAAAATTCAGAGGGAAAACTGGGATGCGGGATCGGAATTGGAGAAGAAAGAATGGGGAGCTTATTTTATCAAAACACATTATACGCCTGTGTGAAGTTCTTAAAAATATTTTTCAAGAAAAAAATATAATCAATACCCGCTCCCTTAATAAAGGATAATAACTCATTATTGTGCATCACCACAGTGTTTCTCATACAGTGTTCATGGGACAATTGTACTCCATGACTAACCTGTAGGGAAGCTGGGAGAACATATTTGTAAGACTTGGAAGACATCCATTTAATCATAATTCTGAAAAATGTTGAAGCAATTTATTATCTGTATATTTCAAGATCAAATGATATTACTTTGTTTTTGATGTATATTTGAGTTTTTTTGTTTTGTTTTTGTATTTTTTTTTGAGATTGTCATTGACTCTTGCTGTTGTCCTAACAAGACAGTTTGTTTAAAAGAAACATTTCCTAAGCCTGTGTTTTAAAATGTTGTCAGTTGGCGTTCTGTGGTATCAAAACACGGAGAAACGCTATTTCACAGCCTCGTGGACACGTCACCCTGTAACACAGAATGTGTAAGAGCTGAGAAATCCTGATAGCACAAAATATCCAAGCATGGTTCTCTCTCAACTCGGGAGCTGGGAAAACAGTGTTGCCTGTCATGGTCTTGATCCCAGGGCTGCATGAAGCATGAAAACCTGCAGCTACCTGACAGCTGTCCCACGCACAGGTTTGAGGGCGTGAAACGGTCTGAGCTCTGATCTGACATGGTGCAGAATGGTAGGTGAGGACACTATCCTCAAACAACTGTAGCCAGGGAGCTGACATTCAGTGTGAGGAACAGAACAGGGGAGTGACTGCTGAATGCTGGCATCTCTCATACATTGGCGTCTAGCCCAATTGTGATCAGAGGAGCTTCACACAGCAGCGATGGAAACAGATGCAGAGACCCACAGCCAAACATTAGGTGGAGCTTGGAGAATCCTACAGAAGAAGGGAAGGAAGGATTGTAGGAGCCATATGGATCAACGACACCACAAGAAACCCCACAGAATCAACCAACCTGGGCCCATAGCTGCTCACAGAGACTGAACCACCAAGCAGGGAGTCTGCACAGGACTTGCAAGGCCCTCCACACATATGCTATGCTTGTATAGATTGATCTTGTTGTGGAATTCCTAACACCAAGGCTCTGACTGTGTTGTCTGCTTTTGGGACCCTTTCCCCTATTGGGGTGCCTTGTCTAGCCTTAATAGAAGAGGAGGTGCCTCGTCTCACTGTGACTTGCTAGAGTCGGGCTGGTTGATATCCATTGAGGTCAGACCTTTTCTGAAGAGAAATGGAAGAGGAATGGATGGGGGGAGTCGTGAGGAGGAGAGACTGGGGTGGGGAAAGAAAGGAGAGGAAACTGCAATCAGGGTGCAAAATAAAATAAAATAAAAACATGGCAATGTATTTCATACTTGCTCTCAATCTAATGACTCATATTTATTAAAAACAGAATTTCTTGTGCCTGGAAAAAGATGCTCTGACTGCTATGAACCTGGAGCTATTACTCTCTTCCCTCTTAATATACATCTAGCCTATTTAGTGTCTTAGTTGTAGTAAATACAGCAGCAATAAACACACATGTGAAAGTGTTTCTGTGCTGTGTTGAGCCAGGGTTCTGTGGGTAAATACGCAAGAGTGCTGTATCTGGCTCATGTGGTAGATCTCTTTTTAATCTTTTGAAGAACTTCCATAGTGGTCTCCAGGCTAGCTTTGAGGAACCCTGGTAATATTCCTCACCAGAAACAAGCTTTGCCGAGGTCCCTTGGATTTTGCCATGCCCATGCAAAACTGGACGCTTTTGACAGATGTGGTAATGCATCCGTACTTCCACAGCTGGAGGGGTTCACTGATGGTGCCCACTGCTCTGTCTCCTTACCTCTGTCAGGCAGCTCCAGGCCATCTCGAAAACCAAGGCAGGAGACTGGGGAGCCAGCTCCGTGGATAAAACACTTGCTCATTTCCGAATGCACAGGAGACTTGGAGTAGGATTGGCCAGCTTGACTGAAAGAAAGGCAGCATAGAGGGAGCAGATGTCCCAAGATAGCTTCTACCCAACTAGACTTTTCATACCAGTTGTTGTGTCAATAAAATAGGAGGCTGTCTACTTACCATGCAGAATTTTGTGCTTTGGGCACCAAGGCTCATCCCCACTGGCCAGCTGTTTCTACAAAGCTGTTGGATGATGAATGAGCTATAACAGGTTGACTCCAGATGGGAATACTGGTATAGAAGGAAACAGGAGAGTATTGAGTTATAGATAGCTCAGTATTGTTTTAAATGTAGCTATTGAGCTACAAACCTATACAGACTGTTGAAGAAGAGGAGGAGGATGAGAAAGAGAAGGAGGAGGAGGGGGATGTGGAGGAGGAAGAGGAAGAGGAGGAGGAGGAAGAAGCTGCTACTGCTACTGCTGCTGAGGAGGAGGAGTGCAGAGGAGGAGAATGAGGAAAAAGAAGAGGAGGAAGAGGAGGAAAAACAGGGAAAACACAGGCTAACACAGGCAGGAAGGACAAGGAAGCTATACAAGAGAACCAAGCATGGCTGTTGTAGAGTAGGGTAATTCCTTTTAGTTTCAGAATCTTCCCTAGAACCAGTGTGATCAGGTAGGTAACCATCCTGGGGGGTGGGGGGGTTGTGGGGGGGTTAGAGAAAAGTCCAGAAGACAACAGGAACTTCAGATAAAGGGATTTCACACAGCCATGAAAGTAGACCATGGTACTGAATGGAGTAAAACCACAGGGTGCCTCTGAATGTGGGGATCCTTTGCCTTCACATAAATACTCTAATAAAACATGAGTAGGAGTCGCTCACTAATTGATACTCATATTGAGTCTCACTGGGTGTTACCTACCAGAGGTGTGTTACTTAGTCCTTGAAGAAACTTTCTGTATTTTTGAGAAGCTCGGAATCAATCCAAAAATCACATTGCAAAATAGATAACAGAGCCTACGGTTCAAGCCTGGGCTTTCAGTCACCGTGGCAGTGTATCGTAGCTAAGCTCCGTAAGGCTGAAGAAGAAATTTATGAATATGATATTATAGTCACTAGGAGAATGATTACCTAATAAGGGGCACCCTGAAATTGGTAAGAAGATCCTTTTGTGGTTAAAAAGAACTTATCTTAGGGCTGGAGAGATGGCTCAGCAGTTAAGACCCTGACTGATCTTTCAGAGGACCTGGGTTCAATTCCCAGCACACACATGATAGCTTCTAACCATCAATAACTCCAGTTCCAGGGGATCCAACCCTCTCATCTGTCCTCTACCAACACTGCATGAATGTGGTAGACAGACAAACATGCTGGCACTCTGTCTATATACATATATAGATTATGTACACATATACATATATAGTACATGTACATATATGTACTATATTTTTATTTATTTGATATATATGTACATGTACTATATATGTATATAGACATAATGTATATATGTGTATACATATGTATACATAATGTATATATATGTATATGTATATATAAATGTATATATGTATATATGTGTACACATAAATGTATATATGTATATATGTGTGTGTATATACATTATGTCTATATACATATATAAACATGTACATATATATTAAATAAATTAAAAAATTATAAAAGTTCATCTCCATAATTTATCAATTTGATAAACTTGGATATTTATGGATTGAGTCCCACTAAAAATACACACGTGGGTAATCTAGGCGAACTTCTTGGAAGACACAGAGATGATGGGATTCAGACACTGGCTGACACTCTTCCTTAAATAGCTGTCCATTCCCATGCAAGGGCAGCCACTGAATTCAAGCGCCCTCCCCCAGCTGCGTGTGCAGTGGCTTTGCTGTGAGCTCTGGCTGTGAGCTGTGCCATCCCCTGCAGTCCTGCCCTGAGGAGGAGCCAGGAAGCATCATCGCCTGCCAGCCGTTCAGGATGTCTTAGCAGTCAGCCTACCTCAGCCAGCCTTCCTGCACAGGCTTGGCCTGATCTGGAAAGCAAGGCAATTTTCCATCTCTAATTTCCTGCAAGCTCACTGCCCCTTAAGAACAAATAGCTATAATCAAAATGCCTCTTGTTGACTTTGCAAAGCCTTGGAGCAAGGCTAAACACAGGTTTCTAAGTGCTCATCTTCAGAGGATGTAAACTCAGAGGAGGAAGAGCTTGAAGAGAAACCATAGCAAGGGGCAGTGGGGCTGGGGGCTGGGCGTGGTAAAGAGGACTCCAAGGTGTGTCCCTAGCCCCACTGACTATCCCATAATGCACCTTGTCCATCGTCCTCACTTGTCATATACAGAGCTTTGGAAAGGTCTTTATTCTGCATTCTGTCTAATAACGAGAAGCAACGGTTGCTACAGTCTGGTGTCTACCAGCATACACATAACTGCTAAATCGCAGATAGCTGGGGGCCCTGGCTTTGTCAGAGAACAGCCTGAATAATCGTCTTCTGAACAGATGAACTCTGATTCTTCCTTTAGTCACTTTATCAGTAATATGGGCTGTGGACTGTCAACTCACCGAGCTTAGGAGAAATTATAAATGCGAGGCACGGACTTGCCTTCAGGCTGCTCTTTTTTGCAGAAGATGAGGTTAGTGCATAGGGGTGATATAAGACAGGGGAATGTGACGGCCACCAGGCAGAAGAGATGCAGGCTGGGTGACGGAAGCCAGGGGTGGGAGAGGGTTGAGGTGAACTACAGTTGTCAAGGGAAGTTCAGTGGAAGAGGGAGGCTTTGCACAGTTCAGGATTTGGAGAGCTAGAGAAGCAGGTACCGAGGGCGGAGGGCATTCTAGGAGAGGAGAAGCAGGCCAAGAGTGTCCCTTTTTTTTCTGTTGCTGCTTGTCAAAGTCTTTGAGGCTTTGTGAAGAGGAAAGCCTGCAAATTTCTCTGAGTCTTCACAGAAAACCAGCCCAGTGCACACAGTTACATAACACACAAGGGCACTAAATAATGTCCAAAGGTACAAGTTAAGGATTACAGATTTTTTTTTAAAACAATAGAATCATATGTTCTAAACAGCATAAAATTAGAAACTATATTTCACCTTCCCCTTAGCTTGGAATACTTGAAATGTTTAGTTGTAGAAGACACAATTATTTGAGCAGATGAGATCAAAGGTGCATGCCTGTGTGTGTGTGTGTGTGTGTGTGTGTGTGTGTGTGTGTGTGTGCAATGTGAGTTAGACAAAAATCTCATTATGTAGCCCAGGCTGGCCTGAAGCACAGAATTCTCTTGTCTCAGCTTCTTGGCAGACACTCATTTATATCTGTGATTATTTCCTCTTGCTCTATAACCAAACAGCTGTGTTTAGAACGGATGAATAAGATTCCATTATAATGAAAAATATCACAAACCTGCCACTTGGGGAGAAATTTTTGAAACACTGAAATGGCTAAGAAGATGGTTTGCATCCCGTTTGATGATGAAGGGAGAACATTCTACAGTTCAGATGAAAGCTGTGTTAGAACTGTACACATGCCTGCAAGTAGAATTTTAGCTGGCGATTTGGCTTCTAGGTAATATATGATGACCTGCATAATAAACTAATCTATTTTCTCTCACAAGGAACACAAAGTCACAATCGTGCCAAGCACGCACCCCAGAATTGCTTGGCTGTGCTCCCAGATGGTCCAACAGCCTTACACATGCAACTCATCAGCCTGTTTGCTAGGGGGAGTCTTATTTCTTCTGGCTTAACCAGATTGCAATGTGTTCCTGTCCCACAACCCCTCATATCATGGGACATTAGTATTTTTAACTCTCCCCTGACTGAGGCCATTTTAAGGCTCTCTGTTTTTCTCTTGTAGCGTGGATTAAAGTTCTATTAGTCATTTAATTACTTGTGGATGCAGATTCTACCTGAAAGATGTCTCCGATGTATCATGGATAGTGTGTATGATAAAGGTTCTCATGGCTAGTGAACACAGGAAGGACTACAAGCCTCCAGAGCCCAGCTCAGGATTTTAATTGTGTGTTAGCCAAGAAGATAATAGAGAGGAGTCAAGGAGGAAATAAGTTGACTTCAAAACTGATTTGATTATGAAATCCAGCCTTCTTTCCCTATCTCCTAGTGTGTTTGTGTACATGTATGTGTATGTGTTGGTATGTGATATTCTTCGCTTATTTCTTTCTATAAGATCCCTGGAACATAATCATAACCAGAGTAATAATGAGGACATCAATACTCATTTCTATCATCTTAGTGATTATCTCAGAAGTTTTAACATCTACAATGAAAAGTTTAGCATTTATAGCTTTAATCTCCTGGACCATTCCAATTGCGACCTACGTGCAAAGCTCTTGATATTTCAGCCTCACAAGTTAGACATTAATGGTAGCATCACACACAGTCAACATTCATCCCTCCCATTTTTGTGGATCCCAAATCTTTCTGACCTGAGGAAGGAGAGCTGTCTTTAGGCATTTGTTGTGAGTTTGTTAGTAAATCCAGCCAAGCTTCTAGAGAAAATGTCTGGGTTTGAAAGGCCGCGTTGCTAAGCATAGAATTCAGCTGAATGCCATTGTCTTCCTGTACTTTGGACTGAAGAGTCTGCTATGCCCTAGATGTTTCTGTTCATTGGGTATTTTTGGGTTTTCCTGCTTCTACGACCTCTGCTGCATCTCCAGGCTCTGCACTGTCCATCTCTTTTGCTCATTGTTATTTGTCACTTTGGGTGATTTGTCATTTTTTAAAAAGGATTTCATTTATTTTTCATTTTATATATGAGTGCTCTATCTGCATATATACCTGTGTGCCAGAAGATCCCATTACAGATGGTTGTGAGCCACCATGTGGTTACTGGGAATCGAACTCAGGACCTCTGGAAGAGCAGACTGTGCTCTTAACCACTGAACCATCTCTCCAGTCCTGATTTGTCATTCTTAATGTCCTTCCTCCTCTGGAAGACAGTAGTCACTGTGTGTGTTAGCACTGCGCCTCCTTCCTTATTTCTTCTTAGAACACAGAGTGAAGGTTTGTTGGCCTTGCTCTCATCTCTCCATGTTTAATATTCTTCATACTTTTTGTATCTGTCCCATCTGCTTCTTCAGCCTTACTTTCCAAGTCAACAAATGTATCTTTCCTCATGTTTAATGAAATATTAATGTCGTCGATCTACAGTCTGCTTTCAATTACTGTTTTTCATTTCTAAAGATTATTTCCAGAATTCTTTTTTTTCCTGTTTACCGCTGCACAGACATTGATTAATTAGTACCTTAATTTTACTTCATGTATTTGATTTCTGATAGTTCTAACAACCAGTGTCATTTGCTGTCTCTACCAAGACTCGTTCGCAGTCATGTGTCTCCTTTATTTACAATGACTATATGCGACATGAAGCTTTGATGATGACGTTTTTGAAGTAGGTTGTAAAGTTTGTTCTTCAGATAGGATGTGAGTTTGTTTCTACTTGACAAAGATACTAGCTCTCTCTAGTCATAAGACTTGCTACAAACCTTGAGGTAAGTGTGATATGAGTGTTGTCAGTGTGGTGGGATCTACAACCCCTGGGAGACGGACCTTTGGGCCACCTGTGGAGATTTTATTGATTACATTAATTGCTGTGGGACGATCCATCTTGATTGTGGGTAGGAGGACCTCTCCCTGGGCATGGATACTGGACCACCTGTGTGGAGAAAAGGAGAAGAACGTAAGCATATGTTGCTCTCTCCTGGCTGTGGACAGGATGTGACCAGCTGCTTCAGGCTTCCGCTGCCTTCATCTCCTTGCCACTGTGTTCTGTACACAGAGTAAACTAAACAAACCCGCTCTTCTTTAGGTTGCTATGTCAGAGTACTTCGTCACAGCAATGGGAAGGAAACCAAGATAGTGATTAAGCTTAGGTGGTGTTCACACACACACACACACACACACACACAGAGAGAGAGAGAGAGAGAGAGAGAGAGAGAGAGAGAGAGAGAGAGAGAGAGAGAGAGAGAAAGAGATAGAGAGAGAGAGAGAGAGAGAGAGAGAGAGAGAGAGAGAGATCACGAGGAGATGATCAAGTATACGAAAATAAACACACAGGCAGAGGTCAACACTGCACTAAAGCGATTTCTAAAGCGATTTATTCAATAAATAATGTGTGACAAAGAAACAATGACTGTAAAATAATGTGAGAAAATTGGCTACTTCCACTTTTTAGGAAAGGGGTTATAAAAACCTAAATGAGAAACACGGTGATTCTTACAGTAAAACCCGCAAATTTGGCTTCAGTACAAGTGTGAGTCCTGATAGTTCAGCAGACCAATCCCAGGTCCTCTAGAAGTGCGACTGAGCCACCTCTCCAGCCCCAGAGCATTATAGTCTTGAGAATGAGTGGCTTTCACACTTGTCTGTTGTGGCTGCAGTAGCTTTAACTCCACAAGCAGTTTATTCCTGCTTCTGAGGTGTGACCTTTCAGAGATCCCTACTAAATGCTCCGTGTGATCACCGGAGAGCCCCACTTCATCAGGTCAAAACTGAGATGCCTCTCCCCGCCCCCCGGAGCAAGCTCATTACTCCCTCATTCTTTGAAGACCACCGTGCATTTGCACTCCGGGCACTGCTCAGCCAGTCCAGTAGTCAGCAAAGGCTCAAAGGGATGTTCGTGTGCAATTCTGGGTTTTTTAATGACTGATATTTGTCTTGAGATTTTTGTAGAGTTCCTTGAATTTGCTTGTAAAGTTACATCTATAACTGACCAACCTCTTCTTGGAATCGCCGGGCTCTCCATGTTATCATCTATAGTCTGCACTGCTGCTTCTAGTGTTGATAGCTTACACAATCCATGGTGAAGTAATGAAGTAAGTGCCAGGGCTTTAGCATGCACTAACCAGCAAGACATTTCATTCTCCAGGTGAGAACGGGCTTTACGCACCTGAGCCCCTCTGTTCCTGGCCATGCATCCAGGTCCGGCTTCCAGTCACAGCTTCGAGGTGGCAACATGTTTCAGACGCGCTGTACTCAAGCTCTTGTTCTTCCAATGAGCAGCCTGGAGCAGTACCGTCTGTCAGCATAGGTCCCCAGTTCTGTTCAGGAGCCCTCAAATCAGAATCCGATAAAAGAATTTCTGTGTGATTTGCCTAATTTGGAAGTCAGTTCCAGGACGTTGAAGGGATGCATAAGCCATGAAAGGCATCATCAAAACCAACCCCTGGGAGTTACTAATAGGTTATCATCGCTGGCAGCTGGAGCGCCTTACTTCCGAGGGTCGTCTAAAGAAGTCGATTAAACACAGCTTAGAGCTGTAGTCCTGGTGGACAGAAAGCTAAATTGTTTGTCCATCAACTCCAAACCCTTCCCATGCAAGGCAGCATTTGGGCTGTTGGCATCCACACATGGCTGGGTTGCCTCATTCCTTGGTGTGTATGGAAGATAGCTAGATTTAGACCTGCAACTATACAAATCCCCCAGGCAGAGAGCCACAGGAAGCCACCAAAGTAAGTGTGTGTGTGTGTGTGTGTGTGTGTGTGTGTGTGTGTGTGTGTAAGCCACCACAGGCAGGTGACCTGCAGGGTAAGTGCAAGGATATGGGTGGAGTATCAATTAGAGCCCTTCTTTCCTTGGAAACAGGAACTCACTCAAATTCATTTGTTTACCCTAATCAAGCAGAGTCACATTAATGTCAAAACAGGAGAAGAATAATGTAAGTCGGAGACTCACTAATGGGAGCTTAACCTTGTACAATACTGTGCTGAAAGAGGACACAGTTTCTAAAGGTTGTTCGATGGACAAAGGTTAGAAAACAGCCAGTAAGCAAAACAAACTTTTGGTGTCTTCAGCAAATTCCTTCATATGATTGTCCATTCATTCAGCATGAGGTCAGCCATGCAATTGGAGCTTAAGAGCAGAGAGATTGATACTCACTGTACTCACATTAGAGGGGGATATGCCTGGTGTATACATAGTAATGAGGGAAAGGCCTGGTATATGCATATTAGAAGAGGATATGCCTGGTGTGTGCATATTAGAAGAAGATATGCCTGGTGTGTGCATATTAAAAGAGGATATGCCTGGTGTGTACATATTAGAAGAAGATATCCCTGGTGTGTGCATATTAGAAGAAGATATGCCTGATGTGTGCATATTAGAAGAGAATATGCCTGGTGTGTGCACATTAGGAGATACGTGTGGCTTATGCATATTAGAAGGGGATATGCCTGGTGTGGTTTTAAAGGAAAAAAGCTCTTAACTCTGTGTTGGAAAACTGTTGTGAATACAGTGTTTTCAGTTCTTTGGGATTTTTTTGCCAGGAGAATGGGGAGGGTGGGGTGGAGATGAAGAATTGGAAGGAGGAGGGGAATGGAAGAGGGAGAAGTTTCTCCTCTTATATGGGTAGCAAAAGGAAGTTAGTTATGCTGTAGGGAATTATGTGGCCACAATGATTGATGCCTTCAGGACCCTGCCCAAGCCAGGGCAACAGGGTCAGCCTTGTAATCACTAACTTTAGCCACTAAGTGAATCCTCAGAGAAATGGCTCTGCATAAATGAATATGAAGGCGGGGCCATGGAATCTGTAGAGGGCAATTACAAGGATGCTTTCACTGTTTAATGTAGCTAAGGTCTAAAGTCCTTGAGAGGGAAGATGCCTTTGTGTATGTAAAGAAAGCTAAGTCTTCATTAAAAATAGCTCTGTGATAGGAGGGGATCCGAATAACCTCACACATTCATTTATTCAACCACCACAGCCACTGGTTGAGATGTTGGGATATTATAGTTGTGGTCATTCATCTTGATTCCAACTTAATTGGATCATGAGTCAACTAGAAGACATGCCTCCGGATGGGTCTGTGAAGGTATTTCCAGGAAAGATTAACTGAGGAACAAAAAAGGACCGTTCCCACAAAGCAAGCAGCAACTGCCAGTGGTGGTCCAGGGGTCTGAGGGAAAAACAGTGTTTTTTTTTTTTCTTGCCCTCTTTTCAGTTTTGGTAAGAGCACATACTCTGCTGCTTCTTCTGACATCCTAATGCCAGAACCTTCTATCATGGACTGAGGACCAGCAGCTTTCCAGGAAGCCTCTAGGTTTTCAGTGCCAGATTGGAACTTGCGAGGCATTCCCAGTGGACTGAGACACTACCAGTGTGCCCACAGCCATGGTTGGACAACTCAGCCCACATCACATAAGCCAATCTGATAAATCAGCTTTGCAATATCTATCCATCCTAGCAGTTGGGTTCCTCTGGAGAATTCAGAGCAATCATAGTGAATGAATAACTAAAGTTCCTGCCTCCTTTTGGCTTAGTGTAAATATGAAGGGACCAGACATGAGCAAGGCGACATGATGAAGTGGCCGAAATTACTAAGACCTCCAAGAAACCAAGACTAGAAAGGGACCAGGAATGTGGACCTGGTACAGTTCTTACAGTTTGTCTCCTAAGGTGACTTCTAAGCATGGTCCCCAATGTAGGAAAGGATGCCAGTTATCTACCTACCTAGAGAAGAATGTACCAGATACTTGCATGGAGGAAAATGACTGATAATCCCAAACACAGCAAAGAGAACAATGTCAAAAAAACTTGAGAGGACCTGTCAGAGACAAAGATCAGGGCTGACAAATATCAGCGGCTCAGCTGAACTGTGTCAGGGGACCTGCAGGGTACACAGGGCTTACAAATTTTTAAAGAAGAAAATGGACGCTTGGAGTCATTGGAAGGCTTCTCACTGCATTCCAAAAGATGGACCCAAAGCGATAGCATTGAAGGAACAAAGCAAGTGACCTCTCAGCAGTCCTGGTATGATGGCGGAAGGCTTGGCCTGTACTCCAGTAGCTGTGGAGATTATAGAGTACTGAATTGGAGCTTATATCTAGAGTGGAGCCTCGAGACTTAGTCAGAAGCATATAGGGTAAGGAGAGAAGTGTCAAGAAGGGACAGAGGACTTGACCCAGATAACCAGGAGGGAGGCTCAGTTTACTGGCACTCGGGGGTAGCAGTTTGGTTGGAAGAAATCACACCTTTGGTTTCAATCGTAATAGATTTTTATGTCTCTTAGATGGAGCTGTGGTCTGAATGTGTGTGCTCTCCCAAAACCATATGTTGAAAGCTAATTGATAATGTGATGCTGTTAAAAAGCAGAGCTTTGGATAGGAGTGGATAGGTCATGCTAAAATACATTCAACCCAGATCTACATCCTAGCAATTCATGAGGGCTGCACGTTCATGAATGAGATTGACACCTTTATAAACAGAGCACAAGAGAACCATTTTAGCACTTCCACAATGTGAGGGACATGGAACCAAGAAACAGGTGTCACTGCTAGGTCTTTTCATGCACTTTCCTGACTATTGAATCATAACCATTAAATTTCTGTTATATATAAAATTTTCAGCTGAAGACATTTTTGTTACAATAGTATGATCAAATTGAGACAAAAACATTCAACAGGTGTTATAACATGGGCAACTAAACGTTTGTGTGTGTGTGGAGTTCTAGGACAAAGTTCTGAATGGAAATGTGACTTAAGGAATTACACTAAAGCGATGTCAGTAAAACCAGGCAGTGGTGGTGGACATCCCAGCCCTAGGGAGACAGAGACAAGCAGATCTCTGAGTTCAAGGCCAGCCTGGTCTACTGTGTAGGTTCCAGGATAGCCAGGGCTACACAGAGAAACCCTGTTAAAAAAAAATGAGAAGAAAAAGCTGTGTCACTAGGAGGAACCACCAAAATTGATGTAGTTATGGAAGAGAAGAGGTCCACAGCTGTGCTTCTCCAATCGCCTCAAATACTCCTGACAGCCAAGAGGAAGGAAGAAAATGAACACTGGATTTGGTACCCTGGGATATGATGACCTGACCACAAAGAAATATGTGGTGTGGCTCAGGCTGTGTCCTTGAAAGAATGGGGACTTATAAATAAAGGGACTGGAAAACCTGAAATACGGTAAAAAGGAAGATGATGAAGAATTTGTTGAAAGGGACCTCAGAAGGAAAATAAAATATGTTTTAATAACTACATGTAGGATCCTTCACTTCCTTTGGTCCCAGTGTAAAGAATTGCCCATAATAAGATTTCTCTCATGCATTATGGAAATATTAGTTGTAGGTTTTCTGCTTAGGGTTCCATGAGTTAGGCATGAAGTTGTGTTCAATTCTGGGGTCTGGGGAGTTCTTCATAAATGCCTACTGTGACCATTGCATCGCTGCCTTGTTTAAAAATGTAATGATTCTGCTCATGGTCATTTGATAAGAGCCAGTCACTTGTGGCAAGCTGTGACATTATCACTGCTACAGGAGAGTGGGTTCTCTTCCAGCCCAGAAGCCCACAGCTTCCTTGGTGTTTTCTCAATAAGAATCAATCTTATATTGGAGTGAAGTAGGTAAGAACGGGGGTTGGGAATGCATTTTCCTTATTGAGTAGCCCTTTATTGATCACTGTGGATTTGTAGGTGCAGCAGGCTGTGATCTCAGGCCTTTAATCTCAGATTGACTTGGCCTGAAATAGAACATTGTGTTGGGAATCTGGCTTCTGAGATTGCTATGCCTGTCAAAGTAGTTGTTCCCTGTAGCCTATATTTCTTTGCTTGCTTATTTTTGAAGTGTGTATGCTGATCTCTCTGACTAAAATTGCTGGCTGATTTGATTTCATCTGGACTCTATATTATACTGGGATGGTTAATTTCCTTGGTCTTTGCCAAAATCAACCAACTTTTTTAATACCATTTGTTCTCTCCACATCTACTGGATAAACTCCCTCTCATGGAATCTGTACTTGATAGCTGTCTAACCCCAGTCAATGATGCCCCACAACCTTGAGTAGAACATCAAAATGATGAGAGATATTTTTGAAGTTACTCTTTGTCTTTTATTACCCCCTACTTACAAATTTGAAGGCTATATGGACACAAGACTGGGACCCATGACACTCAGAGAAAGAAGAGACCAAGGGAAGACGATAGGCTACTAAGTAATTGTCCCCTCAGTGTGTTTGATCTGTGTTCAAAGCACCGAGGCCAAGATGACAAGATGGAACAAGAGTAGATCTGCCTTGTCCCAGGACAGCCGGTGACTGAGGGCTCGCACAGAGGCGGGAGTGGGAAGACTTTGACTTGCTTCCCACATCCTGCTTCTCAAACTTTCCAGCTTGTGTGTGTGTGTGTGTGTGTGTGTGTGAGAGAGAGAGAGAGAGAGAGAGAGAGAGAGAGAGAGAGAGACAGAGGGATAGAGAGGGAGAGAGGGGGAGGGACAGAGAGATAAACAGAGAGGCAGGCAGAGAGGGAGAAAGACAGAGAGGGAGGGAAAAGAGTGAGAGAGAGGGAGGGGGACAGACAGGCAGACAGACAGAGACAGACAGACAGACATGAGACAGAGAAAGTGGGAGAGAGACAGACACAGAGAAACAGAGAAAGAGGGAGAGAGAAAGTGTGAGAGAGAGCATGGTGCTCTCCAACTGCAGACATTTAGTTGTAGAGAAAACTGACACCTTTGTAAAGTCACACAACCAGAAGGAAACCTAGCCAAGCCTGCCTGTATAAGAATACACTGTATTCTTAGGTTTTACTTAACAATGCTTCCTGATCCAACTCAAGCTCAATAGGTTGTAATATGTTCAGGAGTTGTGGGGGTGCTACCTCAGTTTGAGATTCTCATCTCTGAATACAGGTACTGTACTTTTTAATGTATCGCACTAAGCCTGACACCCCAACTCCCACCCAAGCTGTTCCTCCTAGCCCTGGACAGCAACTCACTTATCTATGTCGACAGTCATTTTATGTTTTTAAGATTTTTTTTAAACCTGTATAGTCTGTGCACTTGTGTGAGGGTGCCCACAGAGGCCAAGGAAAGTTGCTGATGACCCAGAGCTGGGGTTACAGGTGCTTTGTGAGTTGCCAGATGTAGGTGCTTGGAACCAAATTCTGGTCAGTGGTATACAGGCTTACCTGCTGACATAGTCGGGGTTTCTATTCCTGGACAAAACAACATGATCAATATGCAAGTTAGGGAGAAAAGGATTTATGTGGCTTACACTTCCACATTGCAGTTCATCACTTACGGAAGTCAGGACTGGAACTCAAGCAGGTCAGGAAGCAGGAGCTGATGCTGAGGCCATGGAGGGATGGATGTCACTTACTGGCTTGCTTCCCCTGGCTTGCTCAGCTTGCTTTCTTATAGAACCCAAGACTACCAGCCCAGAGATGGCACCAGCCATAATGGGCCCTCCGCACTTGATCACCAACTGAGAAAATGCCTCACAGCTGGATCTCATGGAGGCACTTTCTCAACTGAAGCTCCTTTCTCTGTGATAACTCCAACCTGTGTCAAGTTGACACACAAAACCAGCCAGTACACCTCCTGAGCCATCTCTCCAGCCCTGGACATTTTACATAAGTAAAACCATACAGCATGGATCTTTCCAAGTGGTTTCTTTCAGTTGGCATGTTTTCAATGTGCTTTTGTTTTATATCATATCATATCATATCATATCATATCATATCATGTACCAATCCTTCACTTCCTTTTCTCACTAGCTGCTTCCTGTGTCTGGATCTACCACATTTCCTTTGTGCATTCATTCACCAGTTCATGGATATTGGATGGTTCTACATCTGGCATATGAATAATGTAATGTGATGCGAACATTTACATATAAGGTCATGTGGATGCAAGGCTGACTTAAATGAACCTAGGAATAGAATCTCTGGGAACTCTGTGTAGCTCTGTGAGGAACCACCAGACTTCTCTGAATTTGCTGTACTTTTTCTTTATTTCTTTCATTAGATATTTGCTTTATTTACATTTTGAGTGTTAGCCCCTTTCCACATTACCCCACTGAAAACCCCCATCCCATCCCCCTCTCCCTGCTCACCCCCTCTCCAATTTCCTGACTTGCATTCCCCTGTTCTGGGGACTCAAGCCTTCACGAGACCAATAGCCTCTCCTCTCACTGATGTCTGAAATGGTCATCTTCTGCTACCTATGTAGCTGGAGTGGTGGGATCCTCCATGTGTATTCTTTGGGTGGTAGTTTAGTCCCTGGGAACTCTCAAGGTTCTAGTTGGTCCATATTACTGTTTCTCCTGCAGAGCTGCAAACCTCTTCAGCTCCTTGGGTCCTCTCTCTAGCTGCTTCATTGGGGACCCTATTCTCATCCTATTGGTTGGCTGTTAACCATGGGTGTTTTTATTCACTTTCCAATAAGGATCAAAGTATCCACACTTTGGTCTTCCCTCATCTTGAGCTTCATGTGGTCTTTGAGTTGTATTTGTTTCTAATCACCCAACAATAATAAGCAGTTTGCAGTTTCTGTGCTGCCTTGTCACCCCTGGTTATTAGCTATCCTTGTTCGAGACATACTGTGTGTGAAGTTATTCCTCACTGTGGTCTTGATGTGCACTTTCCTGTTGGTTGGTGATGGACACCTTCTAGCTTTCTCGTTGAGAGGGGTGTTGGTTTGAAAATCTCTTCAGATTCTTTGCTTATTTTAAGAGTAGAATTTGCACATTATTATCAGGTGGTAAGCGTCCTTTTCACCTTCCCGATAGAAATCCTTTCTTACATAGGACCTGCAGCTAGTTTTCTCATTCTGTGGTTGGCTTTTCAGATTCTCGTGGTGTCACATGGTGTCTTCGAGATACTCTTATAAAATGCTGTAAGCTTGGTAGCTTAGTAAGAAGAAAAGTTTACTCCTTGCAAAATGGAGGCTGGAAACCCAAGATGGAAGGACACATAGATTTAGTAACTGGGGAGGCTTCCTCCAAGATGGCTTTTACTGCAACCTCACATACGTTAAAAGTATAAGTTATGGACTGGAGAAATGATTCCACTGTTAAGAGCATTTGCTGCGTTTACAGAGGACCTGAGTTCTCTTTGGAACATCCATTCATATCAGGTAGCTCACAACCACCCCATAACCCCAGCTCCAGGGTATCTGTCGCCCTCCTCTGGCCATTACAGGCACTGCACTCACATGGCATACACTTTAACACACATACATAAATAAAAATAAAACACAATTTTAAAATAAGAGTAAGTTCTGTCTAGGCAAAGATATTGTAGTGTTTATAAATTATCCATAGTACTTAGAGTAGTGTCTGGCTCAGAGAATTTAATCAATACATATTTTATTTGAGCAGAATGACACTTGTTACATAATATACAATTTTCTCTTAACAAAAAAAAAAAATACTAGAAATTCTATTTCTAAATCTCAAAAACAACCAAAAACACAGAAAAAACAAGTGTATGTATAAAAGAAAGTATGCATTATATGGATTTTTGACTGTGTAAAATTAACTGTCTGACGAACTGAAGCCAGTCTAGGAGTAGCCATAGGGAGAAAGGGACAGGAAGGCGGAGCTGTTGAATCTCCTATTGTCTAAGAGGAACAGTGAGTGGCATTGTCAAGATAATAAACTGGGAGCCGGAAGGTTGGAGGTACCATTTACATCTCTAAAGAGTCTCACAGAACAGAAAAAAAATCTGGCAGTTTCTAAGGGTCAAATACAAATAAGCCTTCCTTATCTTTCTAAAGGGACACAACACATACATACTCTGGGATTGATCATAAAAATTAAGGAGCCGGTAAACAGTTATTGTGGGCATTTGCATCAGAGGAAACTGTTAAGCTGTTTCTCTAGGGCATGCCATAGGACTGGGCCTTTATTTAAAAATACCTTCTAGAACTAAACTGAGTTTGTATTGTCACATGCCATGATTTAAGATGCTTTAAATTTAAAATTAGGTTTCTCTAAGAAGAAAGGAATAGAAATTTTAGGACAGAAAAGAAAAACCAAACAGTTTGCAAGCACATACTGCCTAGCAGAGAGGACCATCCAACGTTCTGCAAACATTGTCTGAGGGTGAGTGTCAAAATCCACACTCGCCAGACGGAGAGAAGCAGAGAAAGATGGAAGCGACTTGCCCATTTTCAGTGTGTCTGCAACCAAGTCAGTGAGAAAACCCAGACTTCCCAGGAACCAAAGACAGATTGGATGGGTTTCTCCTTAGGAAAACCATCACATATTGACATGATGAGAGCTAAGGAGGAGATCCAGGCTAATAGATGGCGCACTCTCCCGTGTTTACAGCTTGGAGAAATTCTGCATTTTTCCATCTGGAGCCAATATGCACATTGCCTGTTGAGATACAGACCAGTATGCCTCTGAGGCACCTGACTGGAATAGCTATCAGCTGAGGATTGATGGCTGTGAGGCAGAAGATGACAACCACTGTAACCGCCAGTGTTGATTTCCAGTCCCTGAACAAAGTCCCACATCTTGCTGTATGTGTAAATGCTTCTGCGGTTTTGTCGTTGCTTAAGAAACAACCTAGATTAATGAGCTTGATAAATATTGTTTGGCTACATGTCTCTTATTAATTCAGGCTACTTACACGGGGAGAAAGAAGGAAAGGCATATTTGCCTGATCTGGTGTCATTTTGAGCATTGGTTTCATTTTTTATCTTGATTTTAAAAATATTTACTTGTTTGTTTTTCCTGGAATTCTCAGTGGGAAGACTTGAGGAGAAGTCACCAAATGATCCCTCTCATTTGGTCAATAGACTCCTCCACATAAACAATCTGAGAACACTTGCCATCTTCACCATTCTGTGTATATAATTTAGTGAATTAATCACACAGACACACATAGCTGTGCAGCTATCGCATCTGTGTGTCTTTAGGCCTTGGTTTCATGAGTTACATGCATGAAACAGTAACTCCGTTTCCCAGCCTCCTAATTCCTGGGTGGCTCCTGTTCTCTGGATTTGACTAGGGTGGGAATTAATCATTCTTAGCGGAGAGCTGCTGGGAGTTATATGCAGCAGCAAGTTGTTGCTTCCCAGATCCAAAATCGCTCTGCGGTCTGCGTTCTGCATAATGGACAGGGCTCCATTAAGCGTCCCTCCTTCAGAGTGTAAGCCACGGTGAGCTTTCCCATTAACAGGCACTGTAGGGATGATGCAAGCAAAGGAACTCTCCTGGTTCTAGTGTCAGCAGCGCGGATGTGGGGAGATGCAGGGGTGCTCTGACCCAGGCACGGGGCCAGGGATTATGGCTCCTTGTCCACACTGGAGCCCTGGCCTGGTCTGTTGGTCCCCTTCCCAGAGCCTTTGTGGTCCAGCCCTCCTTTCTGCGGTCACATCCCTGCGCATCCTATGTGCCCTGTGCTCAACTCCCAGCTCAGTTCTGCATCCTACCTGAACTCCTGAGGGCTGCTTTTTGCTTCACACAGGGACTTCCAACCAGCTGTGGCTTGCATGAAACAGCAAACCCCTTGGATAGCCAGGGACTGCATTCCAGCTAGAGAGAAGGGACTTTGCTTATGTTTGTGTCTCTTTGAGTATACTCCCAAGGGCACTACATAGTGTACCCTTATATGGCACTTTATTATTGTCATAGTTTGACAAACATTTGGTCACACCTTCTGTAATGGCTACTCCTGGTTGTCAACTTGACTTCATCTGGAATTAACTAAAGCCCAAGTCATTGGTTACACCCATATGGGATTTTTTTTCATGACTAAAGGGATATTAATAATAACAACAACAATAATAATAATGTTATATTAACTGAGGTGGGAAGATTCACCTTTAATCTGTATCTTCTGAGGTGGGATCATACGCCTTTAATCTGGGCCACACCTTCTGCTGGCAGTCTGTAAAATGGACACAGAAGAAAGAAAAACATTTTTTTACCTGTGTGCCCTTACTCCCACTAGCAAGTCCATTCCTTCTCCAGCATTAGAGCCTACTTTTGGAGGAATTCTGGTGTGGACTGAAGGCAAGCTGAGACATCCAGTCTTATGGACCGAATAACTACTAGATTCTTGAATGTTTTACTAGTAGACAACCATTGTTGAACTAGCTGGACCACTATGTGTGTTTGTCTGTGTGTGTCTGTTTTTGTCTGCATCTCCTGTGTCTGTGTGTCTGTCTTTATCTGTGTCTACGTATCTGTGTGCCTTTGCGTCTGTGTGCCTGTGTGTCTGCCTTTGTGTCTGTGTGTGCCTGTGTCTATGTGTCTGCATCTCTGTGTGTGTCTGTGTGTCTCTGGTGTTCCTTCTATCAGTCTGTTCCTCTAGAGAACCCTGACAAATACCCCACATTACACTGTTGTGTGGTGTTTGCTCCCTGATGGTTTGCTGCTCACGTGAGAAGGGTCAGAATGACAGGAGCAAGCCAAGGCTCCGCTGCACAGACTGGAATGCGTGGCCCCCTACTCTAGAAATGGAAAGGAAACTCCTGGCTGCTTTGGCAGCTCTGGCTCTGGTTTATGTCTGAAGTCAGACATCTCTTGCACTCGAGTTCTGAAGCAAACCAGGTTTCCTCAAAATTAATTTCACCTCTACCTTTAGAAAATCTCACATTTTTTTGTTACTTGAAACCAAAAGGAGTATCATTAATAAATGAGTATTTTTCTTAATTCTCTTAAGCTTATTTTGAAGATGGAGTAGGGAGGTAGAATGATTCTAGGAGGGAATGATTCTAATAAAAAAAGGGAGGCAACACGGAAGGTTAACACAGGGGAAATGCCAGTGATGACAGGGCTCTGTGTTCTGTGAATCCCCCTTGCCATCTGTGGCCCATGGAGACCCAGACGGAGGACAGTGAGGGGTGCACTGGCCAAGTGCTTCTGTGCATGTCAGGAGTCTGCGCAGCATGGCGGAACTCCCTCCATGGCCGGTCTGCTCGCCTCCTGCAAGTGGCAGGAGAACCTGGAGTGTATGTTCCCTGGCCAGTCACCGGCGAGGACCCAGCTGAGCTCACAAGACCGTTATAAAGTACAGAGCAGGAGCCTGGGCCTTGGCAATGGAGGTCTGGTGAAGAAAGCCTCTCTGGGTGCATTGGCTCTGCTGAATAAGCCCTCTCAGTTAGCAAGGCACGGTCTAGGAAAAATTATCAGACTTTTACCAAACAGCTCTTCCTTTTATCGTCTGTGGAGCAGTGAGTAATGAGGAAGAGAGGTGGAGCCCCTTTCTATATTCCGTACACGCAGACAAGACAAAGTATGTGTCAGTTGACCGGACGCCCTTCCAGAACTCATGCTGTCTTTACCTACCGAGACCCATCTCCAGCCACCGGACCACTTAAAATGCCAGCTCTTCAGGGGAGAAACAGATTTCAGTCCCCTCTCTGCCTTGAGGGTGTATTTCTAAGTGCTTCTCTCTGTCTGTCTCTGCACTATTTATTTATTTATTTATTTATTTATTTATTTATTTATTTATTTTTGGATTTGGTTTTTTTCGAGACAGGCTTTCTCTGTGTAGCCCTGGCTGTCCTGGAGCTCACTCTGTAGACCAGGCTGGCCTCGAACTCAGAAATCCACCTGCCTCTGCCTCCCAGAGTGCTGGGATTACAGGCGTGATCCACCACCGCCCGGCCTCCCTTTACTTATAATAAAGCTTATTTCCTTCTGCTACTTATATCTGAGATCTTTCTTGACTTTTAATTCTTTAACTGGCAGAGAAAACCAACCTGACCAAGATCTCCAGTTCAGTCAGAGAGGAGAAACTCTGAGAGGATCTATCCACCTTCCGTCTGTCTTTTTCCTTAATTTATTTTTTTTAATTCACTTTACATCCAATCCCAGCCCCTCTCCCTTCTCCCAGTTCTACCCTTAGGAGCCCCTCCCCCACTACCTTCTCCCCTTCTCCTCAGAGAAGGGAAGGCCTCCACCCCTTGAGTACCATGGTACCCTGGGACATCCATTCCCCGCAGAACTAAGCACATCCTCTCCCACTGAGCTCCAACCAGGCAGCCCATCTAGGGGAAGGAGATCCAATGGCAGGCAACAGAGACAGCCCCTACTCCAATTGTTAGGGTCCAGCCCGCGTGTTCTTTGGTTGGTGGTTCAGTCTCTGTGAGCCCCCATGGGTCCAGGCTAGTTGACTCTGTGGTCTTCTTGTGGGGTCCAAGGCCCCTCCAGCTCGCCCAGTCCTACCCCCACCCCCACTCTCTCACAGGACTCCCCTAGCTCTGCCTGATGCTTGGTTAAAGATCTCTGCATCTATTTCCATCAGCTGCTGGGTGAATCATCTCAGGAGACAGTTATGCTAAGTCCCTGTCTGCAAGCATAGCAGAATGTCATTAATAGCATCAGGGGTTGGCTCTCTCCCATAGGATGGCTCTCAAGTTGGGCCAGTTATTGGTTGGCCGTTCCCTCAGTCGCTGTTCTCTTTATCTATCCCCAAGGGCAGGGGAAATTTTGGGTTGAAGATTTTGTGGGTAGAGTGATGTCCCCTTCCCTCCAGTTGAAGTCCTGCCTGGCTACAGCAGGTGCCCACTGCAGTCTCTATACCCCCTGTTGGTAAGAGTCTCAGCTGGGCTCACCCTGATAGGGTACGTTTCACTTATAAGTAGACATTAGCCATAAAGTGCAGGATAATCATGTTATAATCCACAGACCCCAAAAAAACTGGAAAATAAGGAGAGCCCAAGGGAGGATGTGTGACTCTCACCCAGAAGGGGAAACTAAATAGTCACCAGAGGTGGACTGAGAGAGGGAACTGAGTGGGAGAGAGGGTGAGGGGGGTCTGGGGATGGAGAGAGGTGTGGGGAGAGGGGGGCAGGAGAGGGCGGGAGTGAGAATGGAAATTGAAGGGAGCATCTCTGGGACAAGCTAGACACCCTCTCTCATCTAGAAGTGAAAAACTAGAAAATGACGTGCTTCAGGGAGAGCAGCAGCTCCATCCACAGCAGCTCCGCCATGGAGAATGATCATTAAATTGGGTTCAGATCAATCAGAGTAGATGGCAAAATAAGAGTGGGTGCTAGGACCACTCAGACCAGGGCCTGGAGGGAACAGCAGAGACACCGGCTGGCCGCAGTGCTGCATCTGTGGGAACCCAAGTCTGAGATATCAGGAAGGATTGTGGGAGAATCCCGCTGCTCTGACCTCAGTCACATCTTCCCAGCAGGTTGCCGGCATATGATGAGAATGAAGAGCTGGCAAGCAGTTGGAGTTCCAGTGATCCCCACTCCTCCCCTCCCCTTGCCTAAGTCTACAGAGCAATACAGGCTTTTAGGCTACTGGGCCAAAGAAGTGAGAGTCATGAAGTTCCCATTTCACTCCAACTGTCCCCATTAGCATTGTCAGAAAAGTCGGACCCCTCCTTCAATCCAAACACTTTCCTGGCCCAACCACCATCCCATCCCTTCTTGCCTGGATCCTACCGTCACACCCTCACTGACGACTTGTCCCTTTATAGCCTGTCCTTAGACTGACAGTGGAGCCATCCAATCACACACAAGTCTGGGCTGGGAGTCGCCTTTTTAAGAAGCACACCAAAAGCCAAAAGACATTGGCCTTCAAGACCTTCTACCAGCAAGATGGCGAATTTATCTCTTCCTGCCTCCAGGGCCTTTTCCCAGGCTGGTGTACTCCTAGAGCCTATCTTCTCTCAGCCTACTCAAGTCCTACTCCTTCTCCTGGTCTCACAATGGTCTTTTCCTCGGGAAAGCCTTCCTTGATTCCTCACGCCCAAGTTCTCCAATAGTCTACCCTCTTTTTAAAAGACACTCACAGTGCAGTTTATCAGTTCATGTTTAGTAGCTGCTAGTTTAATGTCTCTTTTCCCTGTGTACTGTAGATCCAACAGGACCGAAAGCACCCAACAGGATCCTTCAGCTTAGCCTAGCCTCAGGTTCAAGCAAGCCCTTTGTGCAGAGACTCATGGCGTTAAACAGGAAGCAACGTGGGAAAAAAAAGCTTCTGAGGATGTGTCAAGCCTTCCAGGAAAGACTCTGCTATGAAGATATTTTTATTCCTTTTTAAAGCCGCCGGGTCTATAACCACTCCCTCCCAGGGTAGGCAGTTAGCAGGGGAACACAGTCAGCGAAGATATTTACATTCTAAAGGGAGTCTTGAGGGAGAGAGAGACTCTTCCAAATCCTGCACCATAATGATTTATGCAATCGGGATTTGCAGCAGCCAGCAGCAATTAAGAGAAGAGATGGGTGTATCCAGGGCAAGAGAAAGGTGCTGAGAAGTCTAGGGGGGAGATTAGTCTTCGGCCGTTGGGAACCAATTAGCATAAACAGGAAGCTAATGCAAGGCCAACTTCTTGCCACTGGCTTTCAGAAGAGCGGAAGTATGTGGCCAGATAAACTCGGTCCCTCTGCTTGGAGTCTCCCAAGCTGCAATAAAGGCCATCGCTACGTTGCCAAGAGTCGTTGGCCAGTTGGCAGGATTCAGCTCCTGTGGTAGAGCGGGCACCTCACCTTCTTGCTAGCTGCCAGCCTGGTGTCACACTCAGCTCCCAAGGCCACCAGGGCTCCTGCAGTCATGTCCCCATGACTCTGTGTGTCTCTGTCATGTCTCTGGGTACGGCCCTGGGAGGCTGCTCTCTGATTCAGCTTTCTGAGTCCATAGAACCAAACCCACTGCTCCGAGGCAGTGTTCCATTGGAATAAGCATCCATTTTCTGTACAATACAGCAGCAGCACCAGGATGATAGGAAGCCATTTTCCCAGATTCCATTCACATTCAAGGACGTTGTGCAGGGTCTGGGCAGCCAGATAGAGAGTACTTGAGCATCCCACCTACCAAGAGATAGCCAGTCCTAACAAAATCCGAAGTGCTGCCTGGGTCCGCTTCTGCCCTCGGGGTGTCTAGGCTCTGTTGAGCACCTTGATGGACTGGCTGGGATGAAGCTTAGCCTGGTGGGAGGATTAGCAGGACTTATAACCTCTCCAGGAGATCGTTTTTTTCAGTGAAACAACTCTCAATTGGGGCTATATAAACGTAGGAGAGTGGGTAGGGATTTTCCGGGTAAGTGTGCATCATTGACTGGGGCTGAGGTGCTGCGAATGCTTCATTCGCATGCAGAAGAATTCTGGGTAGTTGCTGGCCATGTGCCCTTATAGGGAGAGAGGAAGTTAAACCTGTTAGCTGGCCACCAGGCTACTTGTCTACCTCAAGGGTGACAGAGGTGGGGGTCATAAGGCTTCTGCGCATACTGGGACATGCAGGCCCAGAGCAAGGAGGAAACCTGTCCTACTCCAGGACAAGATTTTGGGGGTTTGGACACATATCGGCTTCATTCTTGTTCCGGACTGGCTCCCCGAGTCACATGGCTTCCCACCCCACCCCTGATATCCTTTTTCACTGCCATCTTGCTAAGAGCTTTTCCTCAGGTAAGCTTTTTAAAACCTAAAAACCTGGCCGCCAATTGCATTGCTTCCCTTGCTCATTGTCCCAGGGGTTTGGATGTCAGGTGTCTTCACTCTCACATGATCAGTAAAATCTCAGTAAAAACAGATTTTGACCTCTGTGCTTTTTGTCGCTGGCAGTCGTAGGCAGATGAGTCCGGAGTTCATTCAAACCCATTTTACCTCCTCAAAGGTATCCCCTGGCTCTGGTGGACCTGTGATTGTCGCTGTTTATGAATGTAAACACTGGCTTGGGAAGTGAAGGGGTTTTGTTGTTGTTGTTGTTGTTGTGGTGGTGGTGGTGGTGGTTTTTTTTTGGTTTTTCGAGACAGGGTTTCTCTGTGTAGCCCTGGCTGTCCTGGAACTCACTCTGTAGACCAGGCTGGCCTTGAAATCAGAAATCCACCTGCCTCTGCTTCCCAAGTGCTGGGATTAAAGGCATGAACCACCACTGCCTGGCTTGGCTTGGGAAGGTTAAGTAACATTGCAGACTACCAGGTTAGTAAGCAGCCGAGTAGATCTAATCTCCCTCCTTCTAGATGGACACTCCCCAGTTGCTTACCAGCTAGAAGAAAACTTGGTAACAAATTTCACCCAGACACAGAGGAAAACAGCCTGTCTCTTGCCTGTAAGACTTGGCTGGGTGATACAGTGTATGTTATCAGCCCTGTGTCATTTAACCTGTAATGATTGAAAAGCAGAAGGTTTATTTTTGAGGAGAAAGAGGTCGGAGTTGTGGGGACCAGAACTTCCCTCCCTCTAAAGTTGTGTGACACTTAGTACCTTGGGAACATGCTCCTCTTGGCAATAGATCAATGGCTCATAGATACACAAACATTTGTACCTTTCAACAAAGGTGTTCCGGCGTTAAAATTAATAATATTTCAGGCATGAGGGTATGTTTGCTTTAGACTAGTTTCATTTACCACATTTCTTGCAAGGAGACATAACAGCTTTTGGCCAAACCTGTAAACAAATTGGGTGCAAACCTCATCGCCTAGTCCCACCTTGTGACTTAGCACCCAAAGTCAGCTCGATCGCCCTGACCCTGGTGTCCATCTACCTACGACTGCCAGCGACACAGACAGACCCTGGAAAGGAAGGTTGTCTCTGAAATCTGACGCCCCGCCTCCCCTGCCCTGTGACTATGCTGTAGGCAGATAGCAGTAAATTAATATTATTAGAGATTTTTCATTTTATTTCATTTGCATGCCTTGCCAGGTGGCCGTCTGGATTATAGCTGCCCTCCTCTGTAAACACTGCTTCTCCGGTTCCGCAGCTCCTCAAGCGTGATGGCAGCTGGCCCCAGATATCCAGGCAACCATTGCATCCCGCTGTCCCTTCAGGAGCAGGGACAATTATTCCAAGCCCTGAGAGCTTCACCAGTCCCACGTTGCTTCCTCAGCCCGCCCACACGTGAGCCAACAGCTCTGCCAACAAATATTCTTAGATCAGGAACTCCAACTGATAACCGTTCTAAGCCCCTTAAGCAACGAGCTTCAGGGCGGTGCTAAAAGTGTTAGAAATCTGTTGGTGAGAACGTGGGCATCTGTATCTTGCCTGTACGGGAAAGTCAACTCTGGATAAGTTGTAAATAATGTGATGACTGTGAAGGGGTTAGCCAAAGAAAGTCATACGAGGAACCTGAGGTGGAGGGAAAGCTAGCTAGAGGCTGAGGAAGAAGTCAAGGCACAAGAGGAGGCAGGAAAAGCAGAGGAAAGTGTTCCAGAAAAAAAAAAAAGGTCCCTGGGTCCCCCCAACCCTGCAGAGGGTGCGGGCAGAATAGAAGCGAATAGTCCGAGAGTCCGCTGGGTTAGAGCAGGAAGAGGTGGTGGCCACTGGTGACCACGGATGATAGGGGAATGCAGTGAATGGCGCCCCCTGGAGGACGTGCTAAGAAAGCCGAGAAAAGAATCTTTGGAAACGGTGAAGACTTAGCACTTTGAAGAGAAATTGGGAAAGGACAGAGGAAATGGAAAAATCGGGTCAAGAAGAAATGGATCATTTATGGTCCAGGATTCAGGAATCCACAGAGGAGGGAACACGTGGAGAACGCAGGAGGCAGGACTGAGGCGAGAATCCTCTGAATAAGAGGGGTGGGGCGGAGCCAGCACTAGAAGGTGCAGGCCAGGAAGTCGGAGGGAGGCATGGAATATTAGGGTTGGTAACTGTAAACACACTTTGAAAGCAGGTTTCCCAAGGGACTGGGGTTCCTTTGGGGATCAGTGCAGATGCACATTAGCCATTAAATCACTGACCTCACAATTTATTAAAGGATGGGTCTGCCAGCTTGGGAGAATGGTAAGTTCCCAAAGATGATGATACCCCGATAGATCTCCCTGTCACACCGCCCCCCAAAAAGAGAAGAATATACAACTACGGTTAGGGCTCAGCAGAGTTTCTGACCCTTCCTAATTGTCACTCCTAAACATTCCTGTGACTTGCTTTAGTGAACATTTGGCCAAATATCCACAGGACGAAAGGGGTCCTTTCCTCAATATAAACATTTCATCAGATCAATAAATCTCTTTAGAAAAGGTGGCTGAAATATTCTGGGACTGTGCCTGCCACCAAGAGAACTTCTTTCCAAAACAATGAAGCCAAATTGAAGAACCATGGAACAATGAGGGTTGTGATAATTCTTTGGTCCATGTGTAGTCCTTTTTCTTACCTAGTCACCGAACCATAAAATCCCAACATGTTCTAGAGTCCTACCTCTGTGCTAATGACTAACAAACTGTCCCTGGGGTCAGCAATTCTCAGCGTGCACACAACATTACAAACCATGACTTCGGAAAACCCCAGATAGCTCCCAGGTGACCCAGCTGCTGCTGAAGCCAGAGCAGCTCCAGGAACACTCATCAAAGACCGGCATCCCCCAGTTGTCGCGCACTGCACCAAGCTCCTTGAGGCAAGCACAGTTGCCAGGTTCTGGTACCTATTTCTCTTCTTTTCTTTCTTTCCTTTTCTTTCTCTTTCTGGGCTTGTTTTCAGGTGGCACCTTGCAGGAGAGAAGTTATCCGCCCCCTCTCATTTCCTCTACACCTCTACAACTCCGGTGTGGGATACAAATGTCTGCACTTTGCTTTACCCCAGGGATGAAAGTGGGAAGGAGACTCAATGTGAGGCTTTCTTTCTGTGTTTAAAGCCCAGTGGAGATGGGGAAGAAAAGGAACTCAGACGTTCCAGAGCTCAAGCAAATGGAAAGGTTTCAGTGAGACTGTCCCCATGAGGAACTGTCTCAGAGGTCTGGGAAGAGGTACTGCTCATGGAGAGGGAAGGAACCGGCCTAGGGTTGCCATTTGGGAGGGGCAAGGACTTTCTTTTTGATTCCCAAGGCAGAGCATCCAGTTTCATTCTTCTTGACTTGGGATGTTGGGAAGGGGAGCTGTGGAGAGAGTGGTGGTGGAGTTGGCAGTCATCACCACAGGATGAGGAACATCTCGAGTCTGCACACGGGAAGTCAAACTAAGCGTCACTGAGACCATGTGATCATGGGTCTGTCTAGAGAAAGGTTGGAAGGTTCTAGAACCGTGCCTGTCGGAAAGGATAGTTCTCTCTGTGCCCAGAACAGAGAAGAAAGAGAACATTGCCCCCCAAACAAAAACACTTCAAAAAGAAAAAAGAAAAGAAAGGAAAAAAGAAAAAGTTTCTATGTTTCTTGTGAGCATGTTACAAGCTGGCTGTACAGAACAACTGGGACTTGCTCTTTCTGATTTAAAAAATCATGATGGTTTTGTCAATTTCTTATTGTTTTTGTTTTTGTGAATGAGAAATACATGAAATCATGGTACAAAACTATAGTCACCAATTAACAAAATTAATTTACTAAAAATGGAATTCTTACGTGGGGTTGAAAGTACCCTGGAAAATACCAGAAGAATGGACAGTGCGTTAAGGGAGGGTATCTGAGGTGGGAGGGTATCTGAGGCAGGAAGGTGAACAAACTTTACCAGTCCCAAGGTCTTTTGTCTCTTCACAAATCATTGGGTGGGAGAGAAGAGAAGAGAGAGTGAGAGTGGGAAGGGAAAGGGAGAAACCAAAGACCCCCATGTTGGGTTCCGGTAGGTTCACATGGCCACTAGGACCAGGGAACTTGAGTTGAACCCTGACCCTTCATTTCCATACCATCCAGGTAAACCACAGCTGAATCTTGGCCAACAGCGAGCTCACTGGGTTGCTGTGAGCTGATGTAGTAGTCCAGGAACTTAGTGCAGCTGGCACAGACAGAGCATGCCTAAGGTCACCTGCACTCCTTCCTTCCTCCTCATCTCACCGTTGAAAAGAGCGTGGTCACTGAAACACTTGCAACCTCTCAGAATCTGAGAGTGGAGTCCCAAGTGTGTTCCATGTTATCTCACCCAGTCGGGCACAGAGAACACAAGACCAGCCCGGCTGTGCTGACCCTGCTCGGTGCCCCCTGCACACCAGTAACAGGAGGACAGGAGTCTGTAAACAGCCACAGAAGGGAAGATAGTTGAACCCCAGGAAAACAAAGCCCTGCAAAGTTTGGGAATAGCAAAACCCAAAGGCAGGAGGAGGAAAAACAAATGAACTATGGAGCCCAAGAGTCCTTATTCTGACCTGAGGATCTGTCTTGGCCAAGGAAAGTAGGCAGTCAATCCCAGAAGATCCCAAGGAACTTCTCACCCTCCTTGATCTAGAGGGAGGAATTCAAAGGCCATTTTACAAGGCACTCAGCAAGACTCTCCTGCAAGGGCTGGCTGCAGAGCCCGTCATTTCCACCCAGACTCTCTTCTCCCTCGCATTATCATACATTCAATTTGCTTCAGTGGGTCTGAACTTGGTGTGTACTTCCAGGAGTTGCTGCTCTCTGAGTCCATGCAAGTCTGAGGAGAACGTGGGCCAGAGGAGAGCATAGCCAAAGTTCTCCACCCAGTTACCACGATCAGCCAGTGGCTCCTGTCATCCAAACCACACTCCTTTCCTCGATGTCTATGTTCTCATTCAAACATAGCTTTGGACAATGTTCCCAGAATGGGTCACGGGAGGAATGGGTCATTTGAGGTCAGTTTAAATTAATATGCTTTGGGTATCTACTATATGTCAGACTTGTGAGTGGTTCTGGGGTATATATTAACCTCACTTTTTTGCTCTTCTGGACCATAGAGGAAATTGGGTTCTGAAGCACAAAGACTGGTGCAATGTAAACAGCTCTCCATTCTTATATTGTTAAAAAGAAACCCCTCTGTATCGAGTACCTACCATGTCCTGCACCTCTCAACACTCAGGATAAAGCAAGAAATAGAGCTGCGACCTTAAAACTGCTTCCAAGCTCTGGCTAAGATATGACCGCTCTTGGGTAACGCTGCTAAGCTCTCTGGTCCCAGACTACTTATTTCTAGAATGTAAACCATAATAACAATAATATTAATATATCTTAGAACACTTGGGAAGTCAAGCGGCAGTTGAGTTTGGCGCTCAACGAATGTTACTTATTGGTTGTTCTTTAATGCACGGGTCAGCGCGCGTGGTAGCTAGATATACAAGTGTCCATGTAAAAAGATAATTATATCCTCCTATGTGTGGTACAACATGCAGGTGTGGCAGAAAGGTTACAGCTCTATACAGAGGCAGCATCCCAGACTGGGACAACTTGGGAGCAAGCATCTTCAAGATTTCAGGGGTTTTCTAAGATAGTTTCAGTTTCCCTTTTTAAAACGATGTTTGGTGGAACCTCATATATACAATATGTATGAGCACAGTTGTAGCGAGAGTTTTGGTTTCCTTAAAAACCCAGTTCTGTTACCTGAATATGTTTTGGTTTTAATCGTGGGTGTGGGATATGGGGCTGCTTCAGTTTATCGTCGGCTGTTAACTCTGATTGTCTCCTGTTCTAGAAGCAGCCTGATCTTTGCCAGCTGCAGATAGTGTAAATCGGGGAACTCTGAGAGGAAATAAGTGCCAGAACCCCAAGAAGGCTTGTGATGGCTGCTGCCCCCCTTGCTGCTGCCCTGACTGCTGCTGGGTCACTCTGCCGATGCATTGTTATTGCTGGATTGCTGGTTTGCTGGGTATTCTAATGACAAAGATTGGACTGTGCCCAAGGAACCTAACGACACTAATCAGCAGGAAGTACTACATCCCCTTTCCCTCTCAACTCCTTTCTCTTCTGCCTAGTGTTGAAAGTTGGATGGGATTAGGGTGGAATGAAGGAAGGGATGCAGGTAGAGTTAAAAGAACACAATAAAACAACAAAACAAATATGTTAACATACAGTATAGCTACATGATGAGTATATCATAAATACAGGATTATATCTCACAAGCTCACTCATCCTAAACTATCTGAACATCCACGTAAAAACTCAGGGGACCACCTGTTTCCAGCTTTCTGTTTGCTTTGTGAGTGCATTAGTGCTAAGTAAAGCTACTTTGCTTGTCGGGCTAATGCTAACAGAGATGGATTTGACATATAAATATGTTTTCATCTGCTGAGAGCTTAAAAAACAGCAGGGTGCATTTTATACAAGGTAAGGTTTGGAAGGAGTTTGAATACAGAAAAGCTGAGGGGCAGGAGAAAGGATTGGTGCCAGGGTCACGGAACTATGACCATGCCATATGCATGTGAATTTCATTCTAGCAAAATGCATTCTATTAATGTTAGTATCCTTAATTTTACTGATTTAATGACTTTGATATTTAAGGCATAGATTTGATAGTCTTGCATAAGCTCTAAGATAATATGAGTTAGTACCTGGTTTTATATTGTGGAAATTTAAATAACATTAATAAAAATACTTGAAGTCTAAGGTGGAAGCCCACTAAACTGTCCTATGACAAGATGTGTTTTGATTTAGGAACACTGGCAACTCCCCTGGTGCAGAAGGAGGACGCCCTGGCTGGAAAGATCTCTTTTCTGGATGAGAACTTGTGGCCTCAGACTCCTGGGAACATTCCAAAAGTGAGGCTTGGATAGAAGGGAGGGTGAAAAAAAAAAACCCATAGGTTTCTGAGAACATTCCCTCCTTTTCCAGTCTTCCCCAGCCAAACCTCTTGACTACAGAGACCTTACCTCCTGTTGCCTTTCAAATACACCATACTGGACCGTTACACTGTGTAGAGATGCAATTATAAACAGAATGCATAGTCCCTGACCCCCACAAAGTGGGGTGCCCACTGTTTTTAAATTTTTAACTTTCTCATCTTATCCTTTCCCATAGGCTCAAGTCTTCCAGAGTCATGCACCAAATTCCTTCCCTATTTTTTTCAAAGAAATATATTTCTTTTAATTTCTTTAACCATATGCCTACAGGGGAGACATTCTGGTTGTGCCTCTAGGACTTCCCCAGCTTCCGTCAGTGCTGCTCTGATTCTAGGACAGGTACTGCACAAAGCAAAGACTTTGGAACTAGGAAGCCAGCATGCGGTGGTTTGAATGAGAATGGCCCCCATAGGCTCATATCTGAATATTTAGTTCCCAGTTGGTTGAACTGTTTGGGAAGGATTAGGAGGTGTGGCCTGGTTGGAGGAGGTGTGTCACTGGGGAAAGCTTCCAGGTTTAAAAAGACAGACCATTCCCAGCATGCTCTCTCTGCCTCCTACTTGTGACTCAAGATGTAAGCTCTCAGCTCTGCCTGCTGCCATGGTTTTGCTCTGCCATCGTGGACTCTGACCCTCTGAAACTGGAAACCCTAGTCATGGTGTTTTGTCAGAGCAATCGAAAAGCAACTCAGAGGCAGAGCCACTGAAGCCAGCTCTTTGGAAGTAAAACTTGAGTCAGGGGTGGTTTTGTTATGTTTTTCTTATGGACACATGATTTAGTTTATAAAGAAGGGAGGGAAAGGAAGAAAATGAAATGAACAGATAGAACAAGTCTCAGGAAAATGTCCATGTTTGAGAGGATTTGAGCACAAGTAATACCACAGATTCTCATTCTCTCCCTCTCCTTCTCCCTCTCCCTTTCCTGCCCCCCTCTCTCTGAGTGTGGGTAGTGTCATATCCAGAAAAGGGGAAGCCAGCCAAGAGCTAGTCACCCACACTCAAGGGGCTTGAGTTGGCCAGCAAACCAACTACAACACAGGAGTTCAAGTACACACTTCACTTTTCACAGGGTAAGAGGTGCCGACGTGAGATGACTGCCCAAGGGCCCCTTCCCCTTCCAGCACCACTGGAAGACACTCATAGCAGCCCTTCCTAGGCAGAAAATCTACCTGATTAGTGCTTCTGGTAGGCAGGAAGGTAAATCCATCTCTGAAAGTCAGTCACACCTTAAACCCTTCCACCCATACCCTAGCTGTATGGTAGAATCCAACCTCTACCCAGTTGCCTGGTCACCCAGCCCTTTTGATACTGTCTGAAAGTCACCTGAGCTCTAGGCCAGAGACCTGACTACAGGGACTCAAGCAGGCCAGTTCCAGCCTCTTACCTGAAACAAAACAAAACAAAATGCAGTTATAAAAGTCAAGAAAGAGCTGGGCAGTGGTGGCATACACCCTTAATCCCAGTACTTGGGAGGCAGAGGCAGGCTGATTTCTGAGTTTGAGGCCAGCCTGGTCTACAGAATGAGTTCCAGGACAGCCAGGGCTATATAGAAAAAGAATCAAATGAGCATTTGAGGAAGACATAAAGTAGAAACTTGGCCCCTCCTTAGGGGTACTGACTGAGTTTTAGGTTTAAATAGAGGAAGAATGGGAGCAGGACCTGAGAGGGTTCACTGGAAACAGTCTTGGAGAAAGAGGTTGATCGCCATCTCAGCTTTGACTCTACAAGGTAACACTGGAGAAGCCCTGTTGCCTAGGGGACAATCCACTCCCATTAGGTAGCTCTCTCCTTGGCGGTGATTTCATCATGTGTTGATCTGTCTCCCAGAATCCCTGGTGAGGGTAGGTTTTAGGTCAATGACTGAGGTTTTTAGGCCCCTCTCTGGGATTCTAGAGCATGGTGTAAAAGGTGACAGCCCTGTTACTCTCATTCTTGTGCTTCAGCCTTGAAGAGAGAGCACCTTAAAGAGGGAGCACCTTAAAGAGGGAGCACCTTAAAGAGGGAGCACCTTAAAGAGGGAGCACCTTAAAGAGGTGTCACCGGTTTTCAGGAAGACTCGCCTTGGACGATCAGCCTGACCGCACACAAAGGTTTCTTCCTATCTGTTATAATCGCCATAATTTCCTTTCCTGTCTTGAACTCAGCTTCTCAATACCTCTAAAGAAGAAAAATGCTTCCCATGTGTTTCCCATGGAACCGCAGCTTTCCAGGGTCGAAGAACAAAGGGGACTACAGACAGAGGAACACCTGTTGCCCTGAGCCCTGGAACGGTGGCTGTTCCAGCATGTGTCAGGCAGGAAGACATGGCTGAGGTGAAAGACCTGAAGAGAAGGAAACAATCCCAGATTATCCCAGGGACCATGTCTAGACAACTGAGTCCTTAAAACGCTAAGAAACTTCCCTGGTGGTACCCAAGGAAGATGAGATTGGAGAAACAGGAAAGATCTAGAATGTGAGTGGATTGAACATACCACTGCTAGTTTTCCTGATAGAAGAAAGGGCCATAACACTTTACTAGCCACAAGGAAGTGGAGATGTCTATCCAGTAAGGGCAAGGAAGTGAATTCTGCCAGCCAGTCAGATGACCTCCACTGACCCCGGGAAGGATCCCAGCCTTGCTGACACTTGGTTTTAGCTCCTGACACCTATGCCAGGTTTTGAACCTATAGAACTAAAATAATACATGAGTTACTTAGCTCCTATATTTGTGGTCATTTGTCACAATAACAATGGACAAACAATAGAGGAGAACACTTTGAGAGAGGAGAATAGAGGTCAGAACAGTTTGGGAGACGGTGCTCTAGACTGTCAATCATGTACTGATCTTGTGGTCACAAGAGTCACAGAAGAACAAAGCCAATAATAGAGCTGAAGTGAATCAGGGAAGATAACTTGTTCACACCGAAAGGAAAAGCTGAAGCTACAGTGACTCATGACTCTGCATCCAACTGTGTCACATGCTGTGTGCAAATAGAACCACCGAAGACCGGTGCATCCAACTCTGTTGTCATAGTTACTCTAGGAAGAGAAAGACGCCCTGACAAAAACCAGATTGGCTGTTTTAAGTGGTGAGAAGCTACCCTGAGGGTGGCCAGATGTTTCCACATTCATGTCAGAGATGTTTTCTGAAATTAGTATTCAGCTGGGTCTGCCTCAAATGGAATCAGAAAACAGGATGTCCACATATTAATGATGGGCACCTTTTAAAGAGGACTTGTTTCCCTATTGCAAGACCTTGTGAAAGAAGTACCGACAACAGGTCTTCCCAGGGTACTTGGTTTAAAACAGATGCCTCTAGCCCTAAACAATTAGCCTCCCTGCTGGACTTTTCCATTTATTTCTTTACACAGCTTCAGTTTCCCTCCCACCAGAATGCACCCTGAATAAGGACCAAGACCCAGTCTCTTGTCCACTGCTGTATCCAGTGCATAATGGAATTTTTGTTCTCTGTTGCTCAGACACCTCTCTGTCACTCAAGTACTAGCTGCCCCTTCACCTCAATGTCTTCCAAATCTAAGTTTTTCCCATAGTCCAATGTAACTAGCATGGTAGATTATTTTTCAAAGATGGCTGTCACGATAAATACTACATGTCCCTACAGATTTATGATGCCAAGACTCCCTTTGATGAATATATCTGTGTTCTTTCTTAGTCCTCTACACTGACCTGGAAATACAGTGGTACTCGTCTGTGATGCAATGTACTTCTAAGGTGATAAAGCAGCTGGCCCTGTTTCCTTGGGTCTCTCACTTTGAGGACACAGACTGCATGCTGTGTGTAAGCCTACACTGTAGGAGAGGGTATCCGTAGCTAATCCAGAAAAACAGACCAAGCCAAGGTCTCCATGACAGCCAGCACCAGACTCCTTATGTGTAAGGTTGTTGGTGACAGGATAGCTCCATTCGTTTTCTGACTAGAGGCAAAGAAGACAACCCAGTAAAACTATCAGCAAACCAGTCAGTTCCGCAAATCTATGGGAGACTATAATATTGCAGGCCGCAGTATTATGTCACTGAAGCGAGCTTGTTGGCTGTTAAAAGAACTGAAATGTAAGCCATTTATATTCTTCAGTCCCAGAGCTCAAAGACTCAGTTTCCAACCTCTCAAGTCATAGTAAGTGTGACAGTTTGTATTTGCTTGGCCCAGGGAATGGCACCATTAGGAGGTGTGTCACTGTGGGCTTGGGCTTTAATACCCTCATCCTAGCTGCCTGGAAGCCAGCCTTCTAGCAGCCTTCAGATGAAGATGTAGAACTCTCAGCTCCTCCTACATCATGTCTGCCTGGGCGCTGCCATGCTCCCACCTTGATGATAAAGAACTGAATCTCTGAACCTGTAAGCCAGCCCCAATTAAATGTTGTCCTTAAAAGAATTGCCTTGGTCATGGTGTCTGTTCACAGCAGTAAAACCTTAAATAAGACAGCAAGCGCCTCAGTTTCTTTTCCAATTGTCATAATAAACTATCCTGACAAAAGCAATTTAGGGAACAAAGGGTTTATTCCAGATCCCAGGGTCACAGTTCGAGAACACCATCATCGCAGGGATGCCACACAGCTGGAGCTGCAGATATCTGTCTGGTCTCCCTGCATCAGTAGTCAAGGAGACAGGAATGCATACTTGTGGTAAGCCCCACTCTTTCCTTTTAATCCAGCCCAGGATCCAGCCCATGAAATGGCACTCTCCGACATTCAAGGAAGATTTTCCCACCTCAATTAACCCAGCTGGGAAAATTCCTTATAGGTATGTCCACAAGCCAACCTAAACTGAAGCAGTCCTTCCCCCGAGGCTCCCTTTCTGGGTGATTCCAGATGCTGCCAAGTTGACAACTGAAATTAACCGTCACAGAAAGCATGTATCTATCTTTTCAAACCTTTGTCCTAGGGCAAGTTAATGAAAACTGATAGTCAGGAATTTAGCAGTAAGAAGTTTTATGTGTATCTTGAAATTTTCCAATAATAACAACTTTTTCTAGGGTTTTCCTAGATTTTGCCCCTATTGAGATTAAAAAGCCACCCAGGAGAGCTGGATCAAGGAGCCTCACTCTGACGTCTTTCTTTTCAGCTGAAGCCTGGTGACAATTCCCTTCCCAAGCAGCCCTGGACATCTATAAATCCAGACTCTGTTCCCTTCTAATCAAACTGCCTCTGCTGCTGTAATACTTTCTCAGAAGACACCTCACCTAGTTGGTCCCACTGGCCAGAGCTAGGGCCCCAGGGGGCCACATGACCTCACTGTGCCATTGCTGGTACCAGTCAGGGAAGGCCACTTGGAGGAGACTGCAGACTCTTGATAGAAATAGCACAATGATTTAAAAGAGCCAACAGTCAGAACCCCTCAAATGTAGCTAAACAATGAGTCTGGAAAAAACAGTTGGAGACCAAAATGTGTATAGATCCAGTGGCTATAGCTGGCAACAATAAAACAGAGAAGCAGGCCTGCAGTAAGTACAGAGAGTGGTTAGTCCCACACGGAGCAGAAAGATCACGATGGCTTTAAACAGTCCTGGGTTTGAATTCTGAATTTTCCACCAACCAGCAGCATGCTCGTGGGCAAGTCTCCGATCCTCTGTCTAAGACCAGTTCCTCTATCTGTGAAACTGAGCAATACACTCTCCCTCACCAAGATGTCCTATGGAAAAATGACCAGATGGTGTCACTAGGTAACAGCACAGCGGGGGTCTTCAAGAAAATGGAGCCTGAGATCCAGGAAGGCCGTGCTGGGGTTAGCTATGGCTGCAGGAGTCTGAGCTGGTTTCAGGGACGGAGCTGGGGAACTCTGCCACGGAGCACGCTGTCTAAGAGCCCCCGGTCTTCTGTGCTGCTTTTCCCACACTCCCACAAGAACCATCAACAGCTCCTCTCCAGCTGCCCGACTTGGGTGACTTTTGAGCCACTATAACTGTGGGCCCCTGGGACTAACACCCTGGGAAAAAGTCTACCCCCATCTCTTCCCGTATCTCATTTGAAGTCTGGCAGAAAGGCCAACTTGCAACACAGCCTAAGCCAGAAAAGCCCACTTAATGCCCTCGGTTTCCCACGAGTTAGCGGCAGAGCACTCTCCTTTGCACCAAGCATCATGTATTAAAATAGGCAGTTGGAAATATTCCTGGCAGATGGTGCTAAATATAGAGCCAGTGACAGATTGGCCCCACCAAGAGGATCCTCGCCTGCTTGTTAAGGGTGTTGCAGAGCCAAGAAGCCTTTCTTCTAGAGTCTCCTTCCCAGAAGATTATGGCAATGGCCCAAACCCAAGGATCTCTCCATGCTAGACATCCGATAAGATTGAGAGGAGAGAGTTACACCTGAGGGTGAGCCACACAGCAACCTGCATGTGGGGCTCCCACACCCCAATTGCTGGTGGTGAAATAGAAACTTCTCATAAACTGGATTCTATTAATTGGTGCCTCTAGAGTATTAACTGTCCTCCCAAAGACTCTCTTAAATGAACAGAAATCTACCGGATAGAAATGGAGGTAGGCTGCGTGATGGCTAAAGTTTTAGGTTGCATGGTCAGGGTGTGTGTGACAAGTCCCGCTCTCGCCTTGTCCTAGCTACATGAGCTTGGCAAGGCTGCTTAATGATTTGGTGCCTCAGTTTCTTTCATCTGAAGAATGGGTACAATAGTAGAAACTACTTGCTTTGAGGATGAAATAGTATAATGTAATTCCGTATGGAATAAAATACCCTTTGAACAGACAGTAGCTATTTTAAATAATGGAGAGAGAGAAAGAAAGCCGAAATGACTGAAAGCAGTCTGGCTCGGAGGGATAGTTTGGAAAACAATAAAATTGACATGAAAATTATAGTTCAGAGCTAACAAGATGAATCAGCAATCCAGGTGCAGAGCATGTTAAGACTGACAAGCCACGTCCAATTCCCCAGAAGCCATGGCTAAAAGAGGGAACAGATTCTCAAAGGTTACCCTTTGACCTCCACACAAGCACCATGGTGCACACACACACACACACAGTAACAGTTAAAGTAGAAATATAATCAAGGTGTACATTTTGAATAGTTTCTATATGGAGATTAAAATGGTCAGCACCACGCAGAGAGCTACTCATGTCGTTGGCAGAACATTGGAATGTAGAAGGTGGCTTCCATGGGTGGGAGATATTCTAGGAACTCAGACCGTCTTTTAAAAGTTATTAGTTTATTATATTACTTATTTAGTGGTACTGGAGACTGAGTTCAGGGCTTTGCACACATGAGGCAGCGCTTTACCACTGAGTTAAACTCCCAGCTCTTTCTATTTGTTTGTTTTTGTTTTTGTTTTTTTTCCGAGACAGGGTTTCTTTGTATAGCCCTGGCTATCCTGAAACTCGCTCTGTAGACCAGGCTGGCCTCGAATTCAGAAATCTGTCTGCCTCTGCTTGCCAAGTGCTAGGATTAAAGGCACGTGCCACCACTGCCCGGCTCTCCCAGCTCTTTCTGCTTTGTCACTGGATCTCATGAGAGAGTCCCAAGAAGTTGTTCAAGGTGGCCTCAAGTCTCTACTAAGGTAACCCTACGCTTTAGTGCTGTTTATGTTACAGGCCATGTGTCTTCAATTTAATATTCACTGCTTGTTTCTGTCTCTTTTTATTCTCTAACATAAGGCAACCTAAGCCTGTCCCCTAGAGTCAGAGGAGCTTTGTCCACACAGTTTCTCCAATGGAAGATTACAGTAACGACAAGTCTTGTGCACTAGGTTCAGGACTCTGGCTCCAGATAACAAACTAACAGTAGCCTTTACTGTCTACAATCTGCTGTGTACTCACGCCCCATCTGAGCCCAGGCCAGATGCCTTTATACACAGGCCCCAATATATCAGAAGCTTCATTTGGGCTTCACACAGACACTAGACTATGAAGGGATGGGATGATCTGCCTCTGCTTGACACTATGATCCAATGCCAGAGGCTTCTAGGGTTGCCTAGGTGACATCATCATCCAGAAGCTGCCAGAAAAGGCACATGAAGGACCAAGGCAGGACCACGCCTTGATAAAACAAGTCTGCAGCGCATTAAGGACCATGCCTAATGCGCTGCACACCACTCCACTAGGACGGGGCGGGCTAGAGCTTTATAACGTGACCATATATAACACAAAGGAGGTCGGATGTGTGACTTCTCTGGACATTCAGGCATAAGAGGAAAAATAGGGATTCTATTGCTCAGGTTAGACCTTTTCACATTCTTTTCTTGATCTGCTAAGCCAAGGAACCAAGAGACATTCTGAAGAGGCGCTTTGGAGACATTCCTGAAGATTTTCAAATTTCCTGTGCTATTTTTGAATTGAACTTGCTAATAGTTGTCCACAATCTATATCTCTTCTTATATTGGAAAAATCAAACATCTCAGCTTCCCTCCATTAGGAATTAGACTGATCTGTGTCCTCGATGCCTATGTTGGCTTAGCATACATGGTCAATGAGTATCTCTTTTTGGGAAAGAAAACACTGATTATCATTTGAAAGAAAACCATTTGGAGGTAAGAGTTGGGGTTTTGTCCTTTATGCCAGCACTGGAATTTTAATATAAAACATTTCCAATGCTACTCAGACTTGTTTTATCAACAGGCTGCAAAGAATCTCTGTAGACAAAGGGGGGAAGGAAAATGCCTCTATTTCTGAAAGAACCAGCTCTGTGATGTCATGCACTAGCTCCCCAGCGTCTCCAGTGGGGAACATCAGACACTTTCCCCGTTCCTACTGGAATGAGCAGAGTGCACCCATGCAATAATACTTGTATGTTTACAGCAGTCTTTTACTTTTATGACCATTTCAAGGACATTAACATTTTCAACATTATTAGTAGATGTAAATCATGTGGCTAAGGTATTAAAATCCAAACCAAAAACACTATTATGGTTGAATGTTACAATAGTATTATTGATTGTACGGCCTTCTGCTATGGTAAGACACAATGATAATAACATTTAATATTCACTGTTTCTTATGAATACTTCAAAATTGTTACCCCATGCAAACTTCTGACACTTCTTAACACTTTATTGCATTATTTTTTTCACTGCATGTTTTTACATAGACTATTAGAGGTTTTTTTTTTTTTTTTTTTTTTTTCTGTGAATCAGAACCAGATAGAGGGATTGTTATAGTCTTGGCTCTTAGCAAAATTTTATCTATGGCCTCTTCCTATCCTGCTCTTGACTTCTCGTCACCACCATAATGTTCTTCTCAATCACAAGACTGATGCAAGAAACAATGGACTGAACTCTCAGAAACCATGAGTTAAGACAGATAATTGCTCCTTGTAAGATTTTGTCCTGCATATTTTCATCATAGTTATACAAAAGGAACTAATACCGTGGTATTAACAGGTATACTAGGCATTTTTATGCACACCAGAATTTGAGTATCATGTCTTATTTTTGTTCATTTCCCAGTGCCCAACATGGAATACCTACTTCATATATGCATGATGGGTGTATGAAAGGACAAAAGAATCAAATAAAATTGTATGCTTACAAATACATCTGCTGCTGAAACTAAAGAACTGGAATTTAACAAGGTGTTTACAATGTTCATTGTTTTGTTCCACCAACATCAAATGTCCAAATTAGTATGAGAATGCAGAGTCATACGTGGACAATGAAACCATAAATAGGTGTGTCAAATTTGCATGGTAACATCAGACTGAGGCAAAATACTTTTTATAAGAGCACAGAGTTCTGTTACTGATGTTCTAGTTACTCAAGATCTGAGAATCATTTATCTAGTGTCAATATCATTTAACTCTTGATAATTCATTATTAAATCCCACGTTATTTACCACTCTTCCTCCCAAAGAAAAGACAATTGCAAGTTTCAAAAAGGCGTCACTTCCCTTCCTGGATATATTCCCCTCACCCCCATCCCACTGCAACTCTCTGTTCATCTTACCTCTCCGTGTGCTCCTCCTACCTCTCCGTGTGCTCCTCCTACCTCTCCGTGTGCTCCTCCTACCTCTCTGTGTGCTCCTCCTACCTCTCTGTGTGCTCCTCCTACCTCTCTGTGTGCTCCTCCTACCTCTCCATGTGCTCCTCCTACCTCTCGGTGTGCTCCTCCTACCTCTCGGTGTGCTCCTCCTAACTCTTGGTGTGCTCCTCCTACCTCTCGGTGTGCTCCTCCTACCTCTCCGTGTGCTCCTCCTACCTCTCTGTGTGCTCCTCCTACCTCTCTGTGTGCTCCTCCTACCTCTCTGTGTGCTCCTCCTACCTCTCTGTGCTCCTCCTACCTCTCTGTGTGCTCCTCCTACCTCTCCGTGTGCTCCTCCTACCTCTCGGTGTGCTCCTCCTACCTCTCGGTGTGCTCCTCCTAACTCTTGGTGTGCTCCTTCTCTGCATTTCCGGTCTCATCATCCTCTGATACCATTCCTCAACATTTTGCACTGGGCCCTTTCTTTTCACTTTCTAGACTGTAACTCATCTTTATAGATTACAAATAATTACCATATATTATGCATGGTGCCCTATTCACTGTCCCATCCCCTTCCCTGAGCTCCAGCTATATACTGGACCTCTGAGAAAAGTTTATAAAACACATGTTTTGCTTTCACAAGTAAAATAAAAAATACCAGTCAGTCTTTGAGTTGATTGAGTAGATTGTACAAAATGCCTTCACATATCAAATATGTGCAAAATGTCTAAATATTACATGCCAGCTACTCATCAACTAGCACATGCTCTGTTTCCCTTAAGATGTGTAAAACAGGTCTCTTCAGTAGGATAAACATCAAATTTCAAAAGCTATGTCAAAATGTATCTGAGTGGATAATGCCAGTCATGCTAGGATGGAATCCTATTTGGCTGGAAATCTGAATGTGCAATTTTGCATCAGCTACTGAAGCTACTACTCTGGGGCACCTGATTATAGGGGAAATTCCATTGCCTGAAGAAGGCAGGCAAATACAATGTCCATGGCTTATTTTCTCAAGGCCTACAGCCAGTGCTGGTGCACATACCACATTAATAACTAGAAAAAGTCCAGAGAGATAAAAATCCAAAGCTATATATGAAGGAGAAGTGGGGATTTCTTCCTATGGCCAGTGGTAGGAGGGGGGAGGGTTCTTATCTCTCTCCTTTTGCCCCGGTGTTTTAGCCTTCTCTGAGTTTTCTTCAGTTTCATTTTTATTTCAGATGGTGTGGATGAGGGATCTTAGGCCTGTTCACAAGCATGTGGTGATGTATTCATCTATCTAACACATACCTTTGTGACTGACACCTGTCACTGTTCTGAGTGCTCATCAAACATCAGCAGTGGAAAGTCCCTCCTCAGAGGACCTTCACATTACAGTGTGCATAAAACAAAGTCAGACAAGAGACTTCTGTTACGGAAACAAGGCAGAGAGAGTGGAGAGGGACTATCATTACTAAGCAAGGCTTGACAGTCTTCTTTTTTTGTTTGTTTGGATTTTTTTTTTTTGCTTTTTGTTTTTTTGAGACAGGATTTCTCTATGTAGCCCTGGCTGTCTTGGAACTCACTCTGTAGACCAGGCTGGCCTTGAACTCAGAAATCTGCCTGCCTCTGTCTCCCAAGTGCTGGGATTAAAGGCGATAGTCTTCAAAATGACATTTGAAGCTGTTGGTATCACATTCTCAATAACTGATTGAATAGAAAAACCAGGGTAGAAAACCAGGGAATATAAAGTTAAACAGCTCAGTAATATTTATAAACTTAACTTGCAATAGGAGAAGATGCATCCTTTTACACGTACATGGAATAGTCTCCAGAGTCAACCATGTGATAGTTTCAATAAACTTAAAAGCTTTAAATATCCAAACACAATTCACTTAAATATTGACAATAGAAAGGAGTTTAAGAAATCACCAAATATTTGGAAATTTAACAAGGCATTATACACACACACACACACACACACAATATGTATATTTTAAACCTTTTCAATTGAATAAGAGCAAAAACTCTCAGGGCCAGCAAGATGGCTAAGTGATTAAAAGTTCCTGTCACACAGCCTGATAACCTGAGATCCATCCTTGTATCCTACAATGGAGGGAGAGAACTTACTCTTGAGACTTGTCCTGTGACATTCACTCATATGCGCATGCCTGAACTCTTTCCCATGTGCATCACACACACTAAATAATTATAATAATCATAAATACAACTAAAAATAAAACTTTCTGTGTATAGTAACATATCCCTTACAATCTTGGCCAGTCCTTGGAGGATGGGGAAGCAGAAGGACTCTGAGCTATAGGCTAGCTTGGGCTACTTAGTTAATCCTATCTCAGAAAAAGAAAGAAAAGAACTCAATCAACACATTAGCCATAAGAAACTAGAAAAAGAGGAGTTAGTTTAATCCAAAGCAAGTAGAAAAAAAAAAGGAAATGACAAAGATTAGAGTATAAAACAAAGAAACACAAAAGAAAACAGAGAAAACTCATGAACTCAAATATTCATTCCATGAAAATATTGACGAAACTGAGAAATCTCTAGTTCGGCAAGAGGATATAAATCACCAAAATCTGGGTGGATAGTAGGAAATTCACTAACAACCTCCAATTATGAATGAATGGCATGGACAATGTGTACGCCAACAAATTAAATACCTGTGCATAATGGACAATTATGATAAAGACATAAATGATCTAAACTGACTTAAAAATTAGAAAAATTAAATAAGTCTAAATTCAAGAAATTAAATTAGTTAATTCAAGTTTTTCCTACAAAGAAAATGTCAGTCCCAAATGACTTCAATAGTGAATTCTAACAAATATTCAGAAAAAAAAAACCACTTCAAATTCTTTATACTCTCAAAAGAGAGGAGAAAGAAATGCTTCTACACATATTCTATGAACCCAGTTATTATGGTGGTTAAAAAAAAGTCCTACAGGCATCTCAAGAAAATCAGCTAGCTTGCTATCTTTTATAAACACAGATTTTAAAAGTTCTTGTAAATCTAATAAGATGAAGTTAGAAATATAAAAAGATCATATACTATCATCAAGTAAAATTAAACATATTAATACAAGTACTTATGCTCAAAAATATGTCATAGGCATTCGTTACTCTTCTTGCTGCTGTGGGAAAGTAGCTATGAAAATCATCTCAAGGAATGGAGAGGGCTTGTTTTGGCTCAGAGCCTAGGGGCACAGCTAACGGTAGAGAAGGCACCAGAGAGTGAGGTAGCTGGTCACACTGCATCCTCAGGCAGGAAGCAGAGGTGCGTTCCAGTGCTCAGCTTAGATTCTCCTTTTCCTTCCAACCAGGACTCCAGGACTCGCTGTCAACCTTTAGGGTGGTTCTTTATGCCTGAACCCAGTCTAGAATTCCCTCAGACGTCCCTAGAGCCTTATCTCCTGGATAATTCTAGTTCCTGTCAAGCTGATGATCAAATATTAAATACTGCAGTCACCTTGACACTCAAGCATGTCACTTTTAGCCCACAGTTACCCTCCCCCCCGTCCCTATACGCTCACGGCCACTTCATAAAGCAAAATCTATTCAGTCTACCTTCAAATGTTCCTGTGGTCTTTAACAGCTCAAATACTGTTTAAAGCCCAAGCCTTTTCTGCAATTCAAGACAATCTCTTAACTCTGAGTGCTAATAAAATAAAAATTGAGTTTTATTGTTCCAATATCCAATGACCCAGAGTAAAAATTCCTGTTCCAACAGGGAGGGATGGGGATACAGCAAAGAGCACACGAAAATAAGAGCAAGGCTTAACTGAGAAAATCACCAAAGCCTGAAGCTCCATTTTGATCATCTGGGGTTCCTCATAGATGCCACTGGTCTTGGTTAGCCCCGCCTCTCATGCTCTGCAGTTTGCCATTGGTCTTGGTTAGCCCCGCCTCTCATGCTCTGCAGTTTGCCATTGGTCTTGGTTAGCCCCGCCTCTCATGCTCTGAAGTTTGCCATTGGTCTTGGTTAGCCCCGCCTCTCATGCTCTGCAGTTTGCCATTGGTCTTGGTTAGCCCCGCCTCTCATGCTCTGCAGCTTGCTGTGAGCATACCCTCTCAGGCTAACTTGGTTCTGTGCCGGCAACTTTCTTCAGCTAAAGCTCTGTGGATTTAACTTAGACTTCACCTTCAAAACTTCATGCAATAGCCTCTAGGGGGCTGTTTTCAGGGAACCCAACCCTGCCACACATTGTGCAGCCTGAGCAGCCTTCAGGAGCCCTAGCAAAGGATTTCAAGATCCTCATGCTCTTTCATCTTTCACACCTGTTGTGGTGGTTTGAATATGCTTGGCCCATGGGAAGTGTTACGATTAGGAAGTGTGGCCTTGTCGAGGAAGAGCACTGCTGTGGAGGTGGGCTTTGAGGGCTCAAAACCGCCACTCCAGGACACAGTCTCTCCTGGCTGCAGTCAGATCAAGACAGAACTCTCAGCTCTTTCTCCAGCACCATGTCTGCCTGACATTGCCATGTTTTCTCCCATGATGACAATGGATTGCACCTCTGAAATTGCAAGCAAGCTCAAATTAAATGTTGCCCTCTATGAAAGTTGCCTTGGTCATGGTGTCTCTTCATAGCAATGGAAACCCAAACTAAGACAGCTTTGGAACCAGGAACACAAGGACTTTGCTACCAAGTCTGCTAAAAACTTGAGAAGTAGCCTGACTTTCTTGAACCAGTTTTGGCAGCCTCTGGGTGCCTAAGGAGCTGGTTTTGGTCAGGAGCTCCCCTCCCCCAAGAGACATCTCAATCAGGTCTGATCTCTGCAAGTGAATTTGCATTTCTATAATTTTGAGCCCTCAATGATGAGGTCTTGCTCTCAGAATGTCTTCCGCATTATCCCTGTGTAGATCATGAAATGTCTTGGTTACATTTCAATTGTGATAAGACATCATGATAAGAAAATAGTTTATTGGCTTGAGGCTATAGCATAATACGAAATGCACTTTGCCAGTTTGAAAGTCCAAAGTGTCTTCTGAGACTCAAGGCAATCTCTTAACATAACTCTGTTAAAATTGTGTGTGTGTGTGTGTGTGTGTGTGTGTGTGCTTCCAACAATGACACAGAATATACATTACCATTTGAAAGAGAGGAATGGGGAATAGTGATGGGATACTGCACCAAAGCAAGACTGAAACGCAGCAGAACAAACTCCAAATCCTGTAACTTGATGTCTGATGTCAAAGGGCTTAGATAGATCTGCTCTTCCAGCTTTGTTGACTGTAACACACTTCTCTCCTTTGGACTGACTCCAGTCCCTGTATACAGCTCTCCCTTGCAGACATCCCACAACTCTAGCATCCCCAACATCCTGGGGTCTCTAACACAATCCAGGATTTAGTTTCACAGTTTTATATACTAATCTTTCAGGATCTCCACCTAAGGACTGCTCTGTGAACACACCTGACCTCCATGTCTCTCCTTAACCACAGAGGGAGATTCCACAACTCCTTTATTCCTATATTCTTCATGACTCTAAAGCAGCAGTTCTCCACATGTGGTTCATGACCTTGTTGGCAGACTTCTATTCTCCAAATATATTTACATTATGATTGGTAACAGTAGCAAAAATGACAGGTATGAAGTAGCAACAAAAGTAATTTTGCGTTTGGTGGGTCACCTCAACATGAGGAACTGTATTAAAAGGTCATGGCATTAGGAAGATTGAGAACTACTGCTAAAGTCAGAACCACAAGGTTAATGCTGCCAAGTTCAGCGGCCTGCTTGTGGTGGAACCTGGCTTCTTCCTTGAATTACATTTGCATAAGCTTTGACTTGCTGTTGTTTTTTAGCAGCAGGAAATTCCTTTTCCTCTCAAGATTTGAGGAGTTGGCTAAGCAGGACACTGGCCTTTTAACACAAGCCTTGGCCCCAACGTTGAATTCCTTAGTCCTCCTTAACTCATCAAACTGTACACATTGTACCTCCTTTTGTTCTGTTTGCTCTTTCTCGTTGTAGACCCATATAAGAGTGATTACTAATATGCCACCCTAGAGGCAATATTAGTCTGCTTGAAATCTCTATCAATGAAGTCTGTCCAACTTTTCAGTTAAGCCTCAGGCAGATTCTTAGGACAAGATCAAAAAGCAACCACACACTTTGCCAAAATATTACAAGACTGTCTCTCACCCAGTTGCTAATATTGTTTTCCTCTGAAACATCTTAGTCTGTGTGGGCCTCAATAATCCACATTGCTCGAAATACTGTTCAAAATTCCTACTAGGGTAGCTCTGTATTACACTCAACTGCTTTCCTAAAGTCCCAAACTCTTCCACAGTTCTCTTAAAAAACAGCATAGCCAGGCCTGTCCTAGCAATAGCTTACTCCCAAGTACCAAGTTCTGTTTTTGTCTCCTTTCTATTGCTTGGAAGAGACACCACAATCAAGGTACCTTATGGAAGAGTTTATTTAGGGCTTACAGCTTTAGAGGGTGTGTCCATGGTCATCATAGCAGGAAGCATGGTAGCAGGCAGGCAGGTAGATATGATTCTGGAGCAGTAGCTGAGAGCCAACATCTATCCACACTCAGAGAGCTAACTGGGAATGGTGTGGGCTTTTGAAACCTCAAAGCCTGCCTTCATTGCTTTGACACACCTCTTCCTCCAACAAGGCCACACCTCCAAATCCTTCTCAAACAATTCCACCAAATAGGGACCAGGTATTCAATCAGATGTGTCTATGGAACCATTCTCACTCCAACCACCACACAGTCACATTGAATATGAAGTCAGGAAGCAGAAAGAAATGAGTGAAAGAACTAAGCTTGATTTCTAGTTTACCCCACTACATGGAATAACATCACCCACATTTAGGGTGGTTCTTCTTATATCTACAAACTTTCTTACAGATATGCCCAGAAGTTTGTTCCTTTGATACTTTTAGATACTGTCAAATTGATAGTCAGTATTAACCACTAAACAATATTAATAAACAAAAGACAAAACTCACATAGCCATCAAAATAGACACAGAAAAAATTTAACAAAATCCACCTTGCATTTATAATAAAATATCTTACCAGACTAAAAACACAAGGGATTTTCTTCAGCGTGATAAAGGAATTTCTTCAATACGATCTATAAACAACTATGACTAACTCAAAACGTCATGACAAGCTATTAAACATATTTTCTGATATTACTTTTGTTCAGCATTGTACCAAAATTCAAATGCATGTCCATTAAGAGGGAAGAAATAAAATCATCATTTTTCTGTAAATATCATAATCTTATATGTGGATAATCTTAAGAAATTCTAGACCTAAAATTCTATTATTTTAAACAAATACATTTGGCAAGATAGAACAAGATTAATATACTAAAGTGTTGGTTTCTATATATTAGTAGAAACTGTATAAAAAAGAATTTCATTCCCAATAGTATCAAGAATGAAGTAGGGATCAATCTAACAAAAGATTTAACAAACTAGACAGATTTAACAAAACCCACAAAATACTGCAAAGAAAAATGGAAATATATTCTAAGATGCATGACCTGGTGGCTGTATAATATCAAGAATTAAGTACAAAATGATTTATTTACTTGACATCATCCTTATAATGTTCCCTCAGGGAATGATTTCTGTAGAAATTGATAAACATATTCTAAAATACTTGTCAGGGGATGAAGAGTTGGCTCAGCAGTTAAGAGCACTTAAGATGCTCTTCCAAAGAATGCAGGTTTGATTCCTACTATCAACACAGTAGCGCACAACCATCTGTAATTCTAGTCCCAGGGATCATCTGGTGTCTATGTGTACAAGGCATACACATGGTGCATAGACATACAAGCATACAACACACTAAAAAATAAAAATATATATGAAACCTGGAGTAGCTGACACAATTTTGAAGTAAAAGAACATTAGAAGCCTTATACTGCCCATTTTGAGCTTACTGTAAAAATGAAGTAATCAAAACATTGATTGGCATAGGATCAGCACCTAGATCAATAGTGCAGACAGGAGTACTCAGAAACACAGCTTTACAGTTATCATCATTTGATTTTTGACAAGTATGATAAGGCAATTTAATGGACACAGACAATTGAATGTTCATCAGTATAATACACAGCAGTAAAAATTGTGGACACTAACTTTATACCACACACAAATACTGATACAAAATGGATCATGGACAAAGTATAGAACAAAATTATGAAAGCTTTAGGAGAAAACATGGAAAATGTAGTGATATCAGATTTACCAGAGTCCTTAAGTATGAACTCAAATCACAACTCATAAAACATGATAAATTAGATGTTACTAAAATTAAAAGTTTTGATTTTTCAAAAGGTATCATAGTAAGTCACAGAGCAAGGCACAAACTAGAAGAAAAGGTTTGTAAAACCCATTTCTGCAACAGACTTACATCCAGAATAGACAGGGGACCGAATAATTCAAGAAAACAAATTTAAAAGTGGCCAAGAGGAAGATGGCTCAGTTGATAAAACACTAGCTACACAGGCCTTTCGAGCAGAATTTGGATCACTATCACCCACACAAAATCTAGGCAGGTGTGGGGACTTCCCTGTAGTTTCAGTGTCAGAGGTAAACACTGGTCTAACTTGATTTCCTCATTTTGCTCAATTCCAGAACCTAACTCTGGAGATGACAGTGCCCACACTAAGGCTAGTCCTCTACCTGTGCTAACCTGACCTAGGATCTCCCTCACAGGCATCTCCCTCACAGGCATGCCTGGTGTCTGTCTCTTGGGTGACTTAAGATCCTACCACATTGCTAATTAATATTAATCCACACCATCTTAATAGATTAAGGTACATAGTTATCTCAGTAGATGTAGAAATAAATAAAATCATAAAAAGCTCCCCCACTGTGACACAAATAAACAAAACTGCTTGGATGGCATACATCAGACATTCCAGCAGATGAGAAATACAGACAGAAGGATTAGAAGTTCAAGGTCACCCTGGTCATGAGAAATCTTTTTTAAATAAACAAGAAATGCAGACATTTCTATTTTAAATAATACAAAAGTGACCGAAAGAGCTAATGGACATTTCACTGAAGAAAGCACAGAAGATGCTAACAAGAACATGAAAAGATGCCCACATTCTTAGTTGGTCATGAAAGAGATGCAATCTAAAGCCAAATTGAGATGCTACCATTCCCCCTAAAAGGAATGTATTTTTAAAAGAGACAATAATCAGATCAGTATTGATGAAAATCCAGGGCAATGAAGGACATTCAAAAGGGTAGGTATGCACTAGGATATAGTTTGAAAAACATATGGCAGCGTCCCATAGTGTTAAACATACTTTAGAAATGCAGCCCTTCCACATCTGGAGAGCTACACATGGGAAACATGCACATGACCCAAGAAGGCCTACACAGTAACATTAAGTGTGAGATTACCTGGAATCACTCTAAGCCAAAATCTGGCTTATCTATGCATCGAATAGTATTGAAGAATGAAAGGATCGACAATATGTGTGACAAGAAAAATGAATGTTAACATATACTATGTGAAAGATGCCATGCACGAGACGGTATACAGTGCATGCTTCTATTCATATTAATTCATATAGGTATTCAGAACTGACCTGGGTTGCCTGGGGTTGAAGGTGAGCTGCAAATGAGTATGGAGGACTATTCAGGGGCTGTGGAGATATTGTAAATGTGGATATATGCTATACTAGAATGTATAGTCACAATGGCTATAGTTACAGCATGAAGCTTCAGTGAAATGCTTTACCTTTTTAAGGTCGTGACGTGGCTGGTCCTGTGGACTGCAGAGGCAGAGTAAGTGCTGACAGAGTGTGAAGTCATCACGCTTTCAGGTGGGTAAAATGGGAGACAGGAGTCTTGATGCAGACATGCTGGCTGACGTAACCATGGAAACACAGTTGCATGTCAGTCTCTGTCATGTGCTGTTTCTTCAGTTGTTCTTTGGAAGTGCTGGGGAGATGCAATATAATATTGATATTCAAGTACCATGAAGACTTGGTAGGAAGGTCCTTAGCTCTAGAGAAGAGATCTGTAAGCTTAGTAACTATCTTCTGAAATACAGCCAGTGCTCCTTGATTGAGGTCTGGAAGATTCCTTAGATGAGCTGGAGAGTAAGAAGAGAAGGGGGAGATAGGGACTGGAGAAGAGGCATTGCTCTTCTAGAGGTTGTTGTTAGGCAACTCCATCTGTCCAGAGCACCTCACTTAGTGAAGTTCTTACAGGGCCCTGTATTTGTTCCCCTCAGCCTGACTTGTCTCATTGGACCTTCTCTCTTCCTCCTCCTGCTACAGCCACATCCACCTCATTGGCATTTCCCAGACATACCAGGTTATGGCCTCCTCAGGACATTTGTACTGCCTGTTTCTCCTCCAAATGCACATACACTACCCGCCTCACCTAGTCAGGCATTTTCTCAAAACTCATCATCTCAGTGAAGAACCTCACTGGTCACTCTTGTGAAAATTATCCTGATAACCCCCTTTCTCTGGTTCATGACTGTCTGTTTTTCCACCATCGTATACCATTTTTTCTTTCCTTCTGTGTGTGTGTGTATGTGTGTGTGTGTGTGTGTGTGTGTGGTCTGTCTTTAGGGAAATGATCTGACTAAAGCTTGCCTTTAGATTTCTTTATAATCTATAATGTCTTAGGTCATTTTTAATAAAATAATATATTCTTACATTCTTGACTTCAGAATGCGAGTGCCATTTGGTGTATGGCTAAATGTAACAGTGATGTGATTTGTATCATGGTGTGGTGGGGGACCACCACAGTCTCTTCATCTTTCTCCTGCTCAACCTGACTGTGAAAAAAAATCTTCAAAGATTGGTTTCTTATTAACTTTTTAAAGGAAAAAAAGGTGTGTGTGTGTGTGTGTGTGTGTGTGTGTGTGTGTCCATGTCTACAACACAACTTCTATGCCTAAGGGTTAGGCAACACTAAGGAAGAGAGGGTGGAAAGATTGTTTAGAGCCAAGGGCCAGTAAGTCTGCTCTGATAGTTTCTCTTCTAGCTGTGACAGGGAAGCTGCATCCATGAAATCTCAACATTCCACAAAATATAGATATTTCCACTTGCATAGATCTAGTTTAGAAACTAAGACCCAACACTCTTCAAGAATAAGGGATATTCATAAAGGAAAGACTTTGTTAAGGACTTTCGTGTGCTGAAGTGAGTAATTCCTCATAATGCAATGAGAAAGTCAGATGCAAATTAAAGGGGATCTTTTTTTTCCTTCCTTATTACCCAAGGTAAGTTAGAGCTGTGTCTCTTTTTTTATACCGGGAGTTACTCGTGTGTCACACATTTGGAGAGAGTCTCCAACTGCTATACACTTTAAAACTTTCCATTCTGCACATCTAATGAGCAAGTATGATCTGTTGCATTGCATCACACCCCAGCCAGAGAAAGAGCAGGGGGAAAGGAAGCGTCAGCACCAGAGACCAAGAAATTACTGCTGCTTTCTGTTTTCTGGTATTCGAGTTTGCACAGCAGGAAGCAGATTCTAGAGTGAACAGTGCCCAGCCTCCATCTTTATAAGGTTTTCATGCTACAAACTGATCTTTTGATTATGAGACACAGTTTCCATTGCTACAGTAAGGGGAGAGATGGCTGTCCCTCTGGATTGAACCTGAGGATTCTGTCTCTTTGCAACAGGTTCTAAGATATGCAGGATTTCATATTATCATAGGTCTCAATGTCTGCTTACCTAATATGTTTCTCTGTCACCTTCTACCACTGTGACAAGGGAGCTGAGAATGTCAACTTTTACTTTGGCTGGGTATCAGTAAAGTCAGTCCACTGAGGCCCTATTGCCTTGGTGTCCATGGTGTTTTATAGCAGAATTACATTGCAGAGACAACTTCTCACTGCAGGGCAACTGGGGAAGAGAGGGGAGGGGTTAGAAACCAGGGAAGTGGGTCCCAAAGTATTCCTAAAACATATGTTTCCAATGACATACTAACTGTAAGCATGCTGCCCACTGGAGACTAAAACGTCAACACAGGAGGCTCTGGGGAACAATCCAAGCCCAAACCATAACATACTCTATTTGTAACATAGAGGCAATATTAGCCCAGGGCTAATTAAAGCTGAGTAAATTCAGGTACAGTGCCTGCTTTCTTGTAAGTGCTTGATAAATATTGCTCCTTGATGTTTATCATGGCAGCTGTCAGCTGAGGCCTTACCTCTTCTACTAGTCGGTGTCTCTGAAAATGAAAATTGTACGTTCTCAGCATAACATCACTTGAAGAATTTTTTTGAGCGTAGGTTCTTGTTCCCTGCCCTAGACTAATGGAATTAATAATCCTCTCTTGGAATAGAGACTGGGAAGCTGCACTCAGTTGATATATCTAAGGGATTTTAGTCTCTTTGGAATGTGAAACCCTATCAATATACTGTGTTTATTGAAGAATGGATGAGATCTCTGCCTTTGCTTCCACGTCCTTCAGTGTGAGCCCACTGGAAATCTATTCCACCATCTAGAACACCAAGTACTGACTGGTCTGGGCACCAAGGAGCATGTGGGGCTAATGTCCACAATACCAGGAGGCCTGAAGGCCACCTGTCTCCTGCTGCACTCCAGCCTTGTTTCAGACGCTGTCTCGTGATCTTTTATGACCAATCCCAATCCTGAAGTTGCTTGGGAAACCTGCCCCAGCCACCAGTGTTCCTCAAAGGAGATGGATCTGTTTGGAAAGCCGGATGCCTAACACGTACTTTATATTAGATGCAACACGTACCAGAAGTCTAACCAGGCCTTAAGGGAGACTACAAAATATGTCTGTCATTCCATCAATCAAACCAACCCACAGCGTACACAAGTCCTGCTGCTTTCTGACAAGAGTGATCTGATTTCCTTGAATATCAGTTCAGCATCTGATTCATTTTGAAGCTCTGGCTCATTACACAAGGCATTTGAATTTAATGCCCCCAGGTAACCACACACCAGACCAGACATTGCATGTCTCATATTTTAAGTGTGAGAAAATTTCCTCATCGCCATGGTAAACACAGAACAAAATGACAAGTCTTTTACAGGACTCCATGGTTAGCTGTCAAGGAACTTCCATGCCTATTATCAGCATGTCTCCATCTTTCTGTCTTAAAGACATCTAGCGCTATTTATCAGCCTCTGAACTAAAAAGGTGCGTGGTTCTCCATGCTCTGCCTCCTGGCCTTAAGCTTGTCCTGCCCACTCTGCCTCTAGCCTCTTGAGCTTCCAATCTCAAGTCTTTCAGTCTTCTAGCTTTGCAAACCTACAGTAATGCATCTCATGGGAGTGCAGTATGCATAGACCATGATGCTCTGTTCCTGGAATGTAGCTAACAGCCCAGTGTTGTCATATGCATGGTATGTGTTTGCTGTTGTTATTACGTACAGATGTTGTTAAAGTTCATGGATGGTCATTCCGGCCCAAATGGCTAAGAGTCTATATGAGTCTGACAGGAGCCTACCTCTTCTCTGGTGTATCTGGAAAAGGATACATGGTTAGGATGTTCTATTCTTGTCCTGTAGTTTTTTCTGGGTGCACTGAGGAAATTCTTTGGAATTTCTTCTCTAGTTATCAAGAGCAATCACCTGCATTGTGACGACACAATGCTGTATTTGACACCAGGAATGTAATTCTTCTCCAAAGAGCCAAAGATCAGCTCCACGCGTATCTGAAATCCAGCAGACCAGTTACTTAGTTTTGTTTCATTAGCTTCTTGGCCAGCCTCAACAGTACGTGCTTAGCTGAGTGGGCAAACTTTGATCAGGCCAGGACAGAGAGCTGAGTGAATCTCCCTGAGTCTGCTTGACCTGAAGAAACTGTCCCTGGCCAATTTCTCAACAACACTAAAATTTTTAGAATGAATGTGTTAAATAAAAAAATTAAAAATATTGGCAATGGGGGGATGATTTGCTACAGATCGTGTTAATTTTGGTTAACTACAATCATGGAGCTTTTATGAACTGTTCTCTCCAGTACTGCTACCTAACACATTCTTTATATTAGGCATAACACTTACCAGAAGTCTAACTGGCCCTTAGAGGAAGCTATAAAATGAGAGCTGTCTGTCTAGCTAAGGAACACAGATTGCCAAGTACAGAACTAATCTGAAAGAGGCCACATCCCAAGGATGGAGTGTGTGCTGGCCAGTAAGGGGAGGCTCTACCGTCAAGAGCTCAATCCTCGTCTTGCCACAGCCTCTCTATCTAATGCCCTGGAAATGCCTAGAAGCCTGGGAATTCCTCAGGTCAGGCAAGACAAATGAAGCTTGACACAATAGACAAGAAACAGAGGAGGCTGTGACTGCAGAAGAGACCCACGAGGGGCGTGCAACTTCAGAAAAGGAGTATATAAGAAAACAAAATGAACTCAAAATATGTTCTTGACAGTCCCCTTTTTTAAGGAAAGAAGGACCAGAGTGTACACGAGATCCAGAGATACCATGACAGAAACCATTTTGGAATATTACACGGTTACTAAAAAGAACAAGTTTATCAGATGCAACAGGAAAATGTTCATATAGAACAGCCTAGAGTCACAGAAATCAAAGTCAAGGTCTATGTATATTCAAATACTGAACAAAATAGTATGAGACCTGTCACAACCTGAGAAATCTAATTCTTAATGGATTCATTGTGTCCCAGTTTAGACTCTATTCCTTTAACAAGGACATCCCCTTGACCTGAAAATCTCCCTTCTGCCTTCTGCTCTAGCCCCACATTTCTGAGCCTCCTCAACGGAGTCAGATATCTGATCTGCCTGTTCACATGTGATAGCACAATCCTCCTTTCTGTGTTCCAGCCACACAGTCCTATTGGACGCTTGGAGTCTCAGAGGTTTTGAGGTCTAAGTACTTCCTACTGCCTGGAGGTTCCTAGCTTCAAGTCTACGAACTTCACAATTTCATGGCTGCAAGGTGCTACCATTATCTTCACAGCAGGCCGCCTGCTCCATTCGACCCAGAGCTTTGTGATTACACGTGAACTGTGGGTTTGCTGTGCCCTCCTCTCCTACATGGATGGAAGCATCGTGAGCAGTGTGACGCTTAGCTTTGCCAGCTCAATTAGAATAAAAGGCTGTATGCCTTTAGAGCAGGACACTGGCTTCTTCCCATCTCAAACTGGACTTGGCTGAGTCCGGACCTTGTTGACATTCAGATAGTTACCCTGCTCTTCTGGACTCTCGCGCGGTCCTGTCACGCTGAAAATTCTGCCATTTTCTCTGATTCCTTTTGATACAGCTTTCTAGAGAGAAATACATTCTTTTGTGCTTTTTCAAGAGGACCTTGTTTAATAAAAAATCTGGGCTGTTTGCAATCCTCCACCAATATAATGACTGCTCGTGCTGTTTGTATAGTAAGATTTTATTGAATGAATTTATCAATAGGTAGATGAACACAGAGGTGGGAGTACAATTCCCACCTCTGTGATGATAATAACATACAAATAATGATAATAAGGATGATCATAATTATACAAAACATGTAGCATATATAGGTTATTGAATAGCTATAGTCATGTGGTGTGGCCACATCTTTCCGGAGCTTTTTCAAATATAATAAGGTTTTTTTTTCCCTCTCATGCTTAGACCTCTATGGGGTTGGCATTATTCCAGATTCACAACTGAGTAAGAGGAGGATCTCAAGTTAACAAGTCTGCCCATTCTCACACAGCCTGCCATGCTCACAAAGCATGGGATGAAGACAGGCGAGATTGAACTTATATCTGTTGTCACTGTGGCTACATGGACAACACAGTTGCCACCATAAGTTGCATTGGAGGTTGCTGGAGGGCTTTGAAGGGCAGAGAGACGAGAACTTGGCAAGTCTTCCTGCTGTTCAGAATTAGTGAGAGATGACAGTGTTCCAGTCTGGAAAGGAGATGCTGGCCTTGGCCTGTCAGGTTTGCAATAATGAGGTAATGGTAGATGAGGTGTAGACACGGCTCTTGGCTCATTATTTCCTATGCAGTCTGCACTGGGTATGGCCTCATTTTCAGGGATAGTCTGCTGATTATACAGTAGTCATATCAAACTCTTAATTAGCATGGTTGCATACATGCCTTCATATTCACCAAAACCTACTTGCAAGACACGGCATGGCTAGAGCACGAGTTGAGCCCCAAAACGTGGTCAGAAAAGACAGAGATGTCAAGGAGAGTCTGCAGTAGATACCAACATGACTACTGCCCTCATGAGCTGTGACCCACTGAACACTCACAAAAATACATGCTCAAAGGGCAGACACGATAGGGGAGAGAATATATACAATAGCCAAAAAGCAAATGAGGGTTTTTCTCTTAGCTTGTTTACAGACGGTCGCTCCCTGTGTTGCACACTTGTACTGCAGGCTTTCTGCCATTTCTGCTCCCACAGCCTGGTGATGCCTTCAGCTCAGACCCTTCAATCCTGGGGATCACCAGAGCCTGAGGACAGCTGTGTCCACTGGGGAACCCACAGCCTCACTTTCCTCTCTTCAGAGCACCCTTAGCCTCTGATATCACTGATTAATGAGAAGGGTTTTCCAGGCCTGAAGGGCAGGGACTGGTTATCTCTTCCCTAAACGGCAGCTGCCTGTAGGCAAATGGCATGAATTAGCAGATGTTGATTACATAGGCCCAATAGTGCCTACTTAGAAAATAATAATAATAATAATAATAATAAATTAGTTGGCTGCTCATTGCTTCTCTTATGATCTTACATTATTAAATTACTAAATTTCATACTGAGCATTTGTATTGCTAATATAATAGCATGCTTAATTACCTGAGGTGCATTCTGCAAAAATATTAAAACAAATATAATAATGGAAGCCAATTAGAGCGATGGTAGCTATGTGCTATCATTTTTATACATTGTCTATTTTCCATTTTTATCTCTAAACTAATAAGGAGAATGGGAGTCGACATGTTAAGAGACACTTATCCAGTCATGAGAAGAGTTGGAAATCAGGAAATGAAGCCTTTTGCCGTGGATGCTGTAACTAACTCTGTGGCTTTAAGAAGTCTCCTTGCCTTGCTCAGATTTAGTGTCCTGTCTGCAAGCAAAAAAAGATAGCCTAGAGTTGCAGGTGAAGGCCTCCTCTTTGTACCAAGTGTCTTTGGGCTGTGTTTCTTTTCTTTCTTTCTTTTTTTTCTGTTTTCTTTCTTTTCTTTTTTTTTTATTCGATATATTTTTTATTTACATTTCAAATGATTTCCCCTTTTCAGCCACACCCTCCCCCCCCCCCCCCCCCCCGGTATCTTGTCTCAGTATATGCATCTGTCTCAGCTTACATCGGTCTGTCAATCAGTCTGAGTCTGCGGAAGCGGCAAGAAACTGCAACACAGCAACAGTGTGTGTGTGTGTGTGTGTGTGTGTGTGTGTGTGAGTGTGTGTGTGTGTGTGTCTTAACAAATGGAGCTCAACTATACAATATAAGCCAGACCAATACATGATTGTCTTTAGCGAAGAATCCTTCATCGCGTGTCTTTTCATGTGCTTGTTTTAACAGAATATCCTTTCACCTGTGTCTGCTTTAGCAAACTGCTGTCCCTTCACAAGTTTGCCCTAACAAACACTATCCGGCACAACTGACTTTCTAAAGGACCTGTAAGTTTTCACTTCAAAGGATTGAATCAAATTATGTATAAATTAATTCAGTTTAAAAAACAGGCACTGTTCCAATCACTCTGTTCATGAGATGACATAATTAGGTTAAGTTAGAAACGCTGCAAGCCCACTTAATATTTTCATTCTTATGCTAGATGTTTTCTGTGAAAAGAAATATCCTGGTGCAAAGAAATCCTTCAAATCTCTGAGATCAACCCTATGGAAATGCTAACTCCTTAGAAGTCAGCACAAACTGTCTCCTAGAAACAGAACTAAAGTTTATCTTTTTTGGTTCAGCTAAAACTCTCTATGGTGTACCCAAATGTCAAGAATAAACCTGTTATTCTTAAAAGGCTAAGGAAGGCAGGTACCTTTCTCACCATTACTATTGGCTTAAAATCACAGTATAAACCACCCTGAAATCCTGCCCCGAGCATAATGCTGGCTGTCCGTGGAGAGGCAAAGTGCTATTTCACTAAAATATAGACAGACAGACAGACACACAGACACACAGACACACAGACACACAGACACACACACACACACACACACCTATAAAACGTGTATTATGCAAAAACACTTAGACTAACTAGATAAAATCTGAGTAAATATTGCACAATATGTCCCCTCAGCGATATACATATTCTTCAATTCCCTCTACTCTGATCGTCTATAATTTACCTATTTAAAATGATCCCCCTAAGAGAATCTGAGAGCAGTCTAACACAAGATTCAAACAAACAAATAATATCCTTGTGTAATAACTCTGTGGAGATGTTGCTGAAATCAGCGATGTGTGTGGAATGTGCGCGCTGTACGCGGCCACACTGCAGATACTGCTATTCTATAGTAAACTGATTCCGACACTGCAGATACTGCTATTCTATAGTAAACTGATTCCGTATCAAGCACCAGCAAAGCTTTTCTGTTCCTTCCTCCCTCGCCCTTAGAAAAGGTGTCATAGGGAAAAATAAACTTGGGACTCACTTTGTAATGACTGCTTTGTAATGACAGGAATTCTGAACTTGAATGTTCTGAATTCAAGTTTACAATTAAAAGCGCTAACAGCCTCATGGGGTTCTTTAAAAAACAACCTTAGAGAAGTTCTAAGTGGTATTTCATACATTCCTGTATCTCTGAGTCTGAATACAATATTCTCCTCAATTTCTCACTGGCAATATTTTCCTTCATGATTAATATTTTCAAGGTATAACACAGGGAATAGCTTCTATAATCTAGGTGTGTAACCTCTCCAAAGTTATTTCCCTTTCAGTTTCATGGTGGAGAATATATGCATTCCCTTTCTTATATCTTAAAAACGGGGCTGTCATCACATTTAGCACTCTGTTTATTCTCCCATCAGGGGCAGACCTCATCTATTGCTTTATCATGTATGAAAATGAGCCACTAGCACAGGCTGGGTCAACTAACGTCTCAATTTTATCGACTCCTCCATGAACAGCATTTCCCCCTCTCACTGTGAGGTAAAGGCTCCAGCAGACAAACTTGGTTACATATTTCAAAATATTTACCTAGAAATTTAAGACCCGGACAGACAAGAGGGCCCAATAGAGCCTGTGTCATCACCAACACTAGCAGAAAAGTTCCTGTGATGATTCTTTTCCACACAAGATCATATTGGACAGCCAGACACAATGGTACAAACCTGTAATCCTAGCCTGTAAATGGCTGAGGCATGAGAACAGCAGGTTTGAGGCTAGCCTGCCCTACATGGGGAGTTCTACCCCAATAATCTTGGCACTTACAAGATATCACAGGGAAACCCATTAATTTTAATTTATGTAATTTAGTAAGTAACATATTAATAATTAAAGTTAGAGAGAATCTTGGGTTATCTGTTCCCTTCCTCCAGTTGGCACAAATAAAATTTCACATGCAGAATACAGAGTGGATTCCAGTTTAAATACATTGGTTTTATTTGATATGCAACTTATCATGTCTTTATTGTAGCATTTCCCAAGAAAATGTCAAGACCAGGGTCAGGTTCTGAAGATGTGATTACTTAGAGAATATGTCAAGAAGAAGATACAGTCAGTGTATTTTTATTAAATACACATACTATCAACAATGGAAAAGAAATCTATTACAATAAAATACTTGGAGAGCCATCACTGTTATTACTTAATTATGTAACACATACCACTGTGGAATTTTCTATAGATTAGCATGTGAAAACTGGGGTGTAGCAGAGTAATGGACTGTGGGGTGCAGAGTAGGTAACCTTCACTGAGGTAGAGAGATGAACCGTGGGAGACTGGCCCTACAACAGAGGGCTAACAGAGGTGACTACTAAACCACGGGAGAGTTCCGCCCCTACAACAGAAGGTTAAGGTTTTTGTCAAATTGTTGGTTCGGGCTGCCTCAGGAGCAGGAAGTCCTGCTTCTGACTGCAACATGCCATTAACATGAGTAACAACAATCGATTTCATTGCTGACTGTTGGATAAGCTGGCTCTATGTTTTTCTAGATACAAGCACTTAGATCATTCATCATTATTAAATAATCATTTTAAGTTGCACAACTCATAAAACCTGCAGCAGTTCCTGCTGAGTATGTTACAGGCAAAATCCATCTTTCCATTCAACCTAGCAGCAGTCCCTACAACGCCTTATCAGTGGACAGAGTAGTTTACAGAACAGTCTTCTAGCAAACGGTCGGTGAGAGAAAAATTAGCACTTAGCATTGCTTTCCCTGGATTGAGAGTCAAGAGAACATGAGATCCGAAATCACTCAATTTGAAATGAAAGTCATAATCATCCTTTTAGATGTGTCAGAGACTTGCAACCGCAAAGGGAATAGAATCCAAACACTGAAGAAAAAATGGAGATAGCACAGAACCCTGAAGGAATGCGTAATGTTATAGGGAAAAAAAGACAAGTGACAGCTGTCCGTTGCTTCTCAGCATCCATAAAAAAGATCACAAGGAGAAAGTGTCAACCTCTTCAGAACAGGATTTCACCATGAGATGTGAATGAGGATGTTTTGCCTGCTGTATGGCTGTGCACCACTGAGTGTCTGGTACCCTCTGAGGCCAGAAGAGGGCGCCAGATCCTCTGCAACTAGGGTTACAGATAGTTGTGAGCTGTCTTTTGGATGCTGTGAATCTAATTAGGGTCCTCTGAAGAGCAGCCAGAAGGTGCCATATCTCTGCCCTGAATACTGTTTTGTTGTCGTTGTTTAATCTCTGTTTGCACTAGTCTATTGGTGACATTTTCAATTACATTTTCTCCAATTTATTGAGCTTTAGGCTTTCAATATTTCTGTTTTCCCCTCCCCTAGAATCTGTATATTTTTGGCAAGTTTCTCATTTGTCTTTGAATTAGAGAATGAAAAATATTTATGTTTAGGATTATGCTTGGAAAATGTATGCTAAGTTCTAATTGTTATCTAAAGCACAAATTTACTTAAGCACAAAACTATGGGTGCCTTCAGAAATGCAGATTCCTAACCTCAGAAGAAACCTTTTCTTATGATCACATGGAAATTGTATTGCTACAGCTATTGCCTAGGGCCTCCTTCCCTGCACTGCAGAGAACCGCAGTGGCTGCTGGGGCTGGCCTTTTACTTTGCAACGGTTTCCATGTAAGCTGTCCATTTCTCCATCCGTATTGATTGCCCTGTGGCCAACTTAACTCTTAGCATTCTTCCACATTTCTCTCCTTGACACACAATTTATCTCCTATTGCTCTCTAGAATCTCAAAATATATAAGGAAAATATATCATTTTTCTCCCTTCTGGGCAAGATGCTGTCTACAGTGTCTGTGGTTAAATGCCACTGTGTGAATCTCCACATAACCTTGCTAACCCCAATACCTTACTAACCCTAAATACCTTACTAACCCTAAATACCTTCTTAGAACACACATTATTGACACAAAGTAGCCATATTTTTTTTTTACAGCAGGACAATACAATATTGAGCATACCAAGAGGAAACAGTCCAATTTGTCACAAGTTCTTTGAGTCTACCACAGATAGCTCTTGAACAGCTGTAGAGTAACGTAGTCAACAGTCATGGGCAGTTACTTAAATTTAAATAAATAGTAAGGTTCAGTTAATCAGTCTTAGTAGGCATAGTAAGAACTGGAGAGCCCTTGGCTTGCCTACTATTGTGGCATTCCCCTCATCATGGAAGGTTCTACTGGAGAAGACTCTGAAGTCTGACTTTGACTCACCATGATCACTCACTTGTTCTGTAAGACTTCTAAATGTTCTTACAGCAATTTGCTTCTACATGAGTCCATTCTCCATATCATCTCCTTTCAAACCCTTTATGCACTATTGCTAAACACAGAAGGCCAACCAAGGATCAAGTCAGGCCTAGCTCTGACTCAGTGAAGTTACAGACACAAATGACATATGGATCTCATCCTCGTACTAACATGCAATATTAGATTATCCACGTTATCAAGTGTCCCTGTTTGCATAAACTGGCAACCTGACACAGGATAGAATTATCTAAAAAAAAAAAAAGGAGCTTACATTGAGTAAGTTCCTTATGTTTGTTTACAGGCGTGTCTGTGAGGAAGTGTCTTGAATGATCATTGATGTAGGGGCCTAGCCCACCATGGGAAGTAACTTCTCTGTATCTGTGGTCCTGGTCTATAGAAAGAAGCTAGCGGAACATAGCTTGAGTGAGCCAAACAGGAATCCAGCAAGCAGTGTTCCTCCTTGGTTCCTGCCTCTAGGTTCCTGCCTTGGTTTCCCTCACTGACAGATCATGAGAAGTGTAAATCTAAGAAACCCTTTCTTCTCCAGATTGCTTTCAGTCAGAATGCTTTGTCACAGCAGCAGAGAGGAGCTAGAATATCCAGGTAACACACAGCATTCCAAATGCTCTGCTCTGCTTGAGGGATACACCAGAGATCCAACCCTGATGTTTCAGGAAGGGTTGGTTACTATGGGTGTGGTAGGATACTGTACACGTTTCTGGTAATGTTGTGGGGGTAGGAGTTGTGGGTCATGAACAGAGGGAGGAACAGTGATAGGAGGGGCAGTGCCCACGGTTATTCATATACCTCTGGCTGTAAAGTTGGGCCTCATGAGCCAGGTGGTAGTGGCGCATGCCTGTAATCCCAGCACTCTGGGAGGCAGAGGCAGGCAGATTTCTGAGTTCACGGCCAGCCTGGTCTACAGAGTGAGTTCCAGGACAGCCAGGGCTATACAGAGAAACCCTGTCTCAAAAAAACCAAATCCAAAAAACAAAACCAACCAACCAACCAACCAAACAAACAAACAAACAAAAGAACGTTGGGCCTCATGGGTAAGTTGGTGGGAACAATGCTGGTGCTAGGCCTTCTTGGTACACTGATGGGCATTGAGCTGATAGACTGTATCATGTAGTTCATGTTAGTCTTTTCCATTATCCTTCTTCTATACAGAGGACTCTACCTCACACCCAGTCTTAGCTCAACGCTTCTGCACAGACCTGGTCCTGAGTGAAAATTTCTCTCAGTAACTTGACAAACATTAAATATTCCTTTGACATTGTTAAGGCTTGGGTAACTACTGTCTGTCTAATCAGCTATTTTACGCTGTTATTATTGTTACAAGGTGTATGTGCTAGGCCCAAGGAGTGGCACAATTAGAAGATGTGGCCCTGTTGGAGTAGGAATGTCACTGTGGGTGTGGACTATAAGACTCATCCTAGCTGCCTGGAAGTCAGTCTTCTACTAGCAGCCTTTAGATGAAAATGTAGAACTCTCAACTCTGCCTTCATCATGTCTGCCTGGATGCTGCCATGCTCCTGCCTCGATGATTATGGACTGAACCTCTGAACTTGTAACCAGACCCAATTAAATGTTGTCCTTATAAGAGTTGCCTTGGTCATGGTGTCTGTTCACAGCAGTAAAACCCCATCTAAGACACAAGGAAACTTTCTCTAGTGCTGTTAATAGGAAACTTTCTCATGCCCAGGTTGATTGCCTATACTGTTATGTTAAATGTTTTGGTGTCCTTGGAAACCAATTACAAGGTTTCCAAGGTCAGTTAGTATTGCTTTGTTTTATAGTTTATAGTTAGCCACAGTAAGCCTGAACCTGAACCAACCACCCAACAGTACTTTCTGCACCTGTGTCTGAGCTTTAATGGTTATTACCTTTGTTTAGTTTGCTGTTCTTAGGATGGACCCCAACACAAAAAACAACATCTGTACCTATATAAGAAACCATTTGGAATAAGGCTTCCATTTTGAGTAGAGGTTGAGTAAAGTTTTAAATTCCCAAGACCTCCCTGGGAAGTGACATCCTACTTGGCAGAAGAGTCATGTATGTGTCAAGTGGAAACTTCTAGTTCCTTGGAAAGTTATGTCAAATGATGTTTTGCTGGGCACACAGGTGAGAAAAAATGTTTTGCTAAAGCAGACACAGGTAAGAGGATGTTTTGCTGGAGCAGACATGGGAAAGAATGTTTACCTGAAGCAGACACAGGTGAGAGGATGTTCTGATATCACAAACACATGAAAGGACCCAGGATGAAAAAGAATAAATATGACCCTTCAGACAGTAGGAGACAAGCACTGGGCATTGGTTTGGCTTGCGCTGCCTTACTATTCTTTGTTAACAACGTGAGTGTATTGCTTTGCCTTAGGTAGCATTGTTGAGTTCAACTCGTGATAATGTTGCCATTGAGAGAAACTGACCCAAGAACTGCTTCTGTGGTTCCTATGGAAGCTTGCCACTTCAGTGGCCTCACCTCAGACCAGTTGGCAAGCCTGGTGGTTTCTTCAGGATTGAACTACAGATGCAGGTTTGTGCCTGGTTCTGTCTGCCAAGAGGCCTGGACAATGGCTGCCAGTTTCTGTGTGGTGTCTGCAGCTGCTGAGTCATATCTGGTGTTTGCTATGGGACTGAAAGAAGATGGAGCTCACCCTCAACGAACTATTGCTGAACAGGTCCACTTCCCCCATATCCTAATAACTGTTCTCTTCTACTACCTCTGCTGGCTGGTGGGCTAAAGGAGAGCCCTTTGAATCCTTATTAAAAGTAGGTTCCAAAAAATGTATGCTTACATATGTGGGTAACTGACAACCTGGTTGGCAAGTTAAGACAAATTAGATAAGGCAAATCACCCCTCCACAGATGAATACCCCAACTAATGGGAACATGATAAGTGTACCACAAAGACATGTTCTTAAGTAAGTCTCCTATCCCTAAATCTTGATTGGTGAAATAACTTGGCACCAACATTTATGGATTTCAGGCTTAAAAGCTTTATAGGATGCTAGTACATGGTTGTACTCAGCTCCCAAGCCTGGTCTGTGGCCCTGATCTACCAGTCTCGGGGCAAATGTTCAATAAACTATCCCTGTCCCTGTCTGACTGAGATCAGTGTCCATGTGGTTTGTGAGGGGTCTCCTGGACGCCAACAGAAATCTACGGACCCTACTTTTTGTGATCTTCTTGGCCACCCAGATGAGTGAGGGGCTCCTTTTACCTGTGTGTATCAGGTTTAACCTCTGCAAGTCTAACACAGCATAGGTCATATTGGTCATGTTTATTCAACTCCTCTAAGTCTGTTTGCCTCCCCAAGCAAGCTGGAATTCCTCTAGGCAAATACCTCACTCAGCATCATAGCCTCAGTGCATAGAATGCGCGCGATCGGCCTTACTCAGTGCTTCTGGACAAATAAGGAATGAATGAAGGGCACACAAACAAGGGATTAATGCACAGGATGCCATGAAAGCACCTGAGCTATTTGCATTTCCCTAGAGCAGCATCAGTGCTGAGCCCCAAAACGCAATAAGAGATCATTCATAGGCTATTCTCATCAAAGAAAACATCTTTTTTTAAAAATGTCAACAATCTCAGCCCCTACTCTGTCTCTGCCCTAATTTTTTCACAAGAAAGACACCTCTTTCCTTAAGCTCTCGCAAACTGTCCTTGGTGGCAAGCCAAAACTCTAGGAGCCAATGCCTCCCTTCTGGAAGCCACGAGCCCTATGGGGCTCTCTGATGAGGAAATGACTATTGGAAAATGCTCACAGGCCCCTCATGGATTTGACATTGGGACCTCAGTCAAAGCTGTTTTGCATAAAATATAAAATGTTTTTGTTAAATGTTATTTATTTTTAGACCCCTACGCATGTTTTATAAAGTAACATGAAACAAGTTAATATTTCTTCATTTTTTTCTCAGACTTACTCAACTGAGCCAAAAGAAAGCTGGTGAAATAATTATCTACTAATTAAAAATATCTACTAAATAGCTACTGTTATCTACTAATAATAGAGCAAATAATCTATTCATTATCATTTCTTTCCTTTGTAAAATTTGTGTTCTCTTTCTTTTCCTCCTCCTCCTCCTCCTCCTCCTCCTCCTCCTCTTCCTCCTCCTCCTCCCCCTCTTCTTCTTCTTCTTCTTCTTCTTCTTCTTCTTCTTCTTCTTCTTCTTCTTCTTCTTCTTCTTCTTCTTCTTCTTCTTCTTCTTCTTCTGACAGGATCTTTCTATAGAGCCCTGGTTGTTCTGGAACTCATTATGTAGAGTGGCCTCAAACTCTTAATGATCCTCCCGCCTCTGCCTCCCAAACGCTGGGATTAAAGAAGTGTACCACCACTCCTGGTTTCTCTCTGTCATTTCTATGATTCTGTAAAATACAAGGAAAGAGGGTTCCCTGAAATCTCTTACCAAGTCAGTTGAATAATCCAAATATCAATAAGGGAAGTACCTCACTGAAGTAGCTTAGACATTTTTTCTTGAATCCAAATGTATTTTCCTGATCTTTCAAGATACTTTAAGTCAGTCAATTTTTTTCCCCTTGTAGTGCTGGAGAGCAAACACAATCTTAGAATGTCAGGCAAGTGTACACTATTGCAGTAAACTCCCAGCCCCAAGTGAAATTCATTTCCCCACACCGGTTCCCTCAAATGAGTCTTCAAATGTATCAGAGAAGCATTCTGGGTATTTTGGCTACAGCATTTTCTTGCTTTCCCCAAGTATTTTATATCCATGTCTGTCACTAGAGATTAAGAAAGGAAATGTGGGTCACATATCTATCTTCACTATCCCTAGGATTACTTTAGTTAATGTTGCTAGGATTAAGCACCCAAGAGCATCACTAGAAAGTCAGCTAAATCTTTAACCAGTCACTTGATCAGTGATGTGGAAAGGCTAAGCCACAGATTGCTCATTTAAAGTCTAAGATTTTGAATATATAAAATTCTAATCCTTGGGTAGAGTACTTATTCTTTCTCTGCCTCTCCATCTCTCCCTCCCCCTCTCCCTGTTTCTGTTTCTCTTTATCTCTCTCTGCCTCTCTCTCTCTCTCTCTCTCTCTCTCTCTCTCTCTCTCTCTCTGTGTGTGTGTGTGTGTGTGTGTGTGTGTGTGTGTGCATGCATGTAGAGACCAAGTTAAGACTTCTTTGTAAAACAAATAAATAAAAGCGGGCTTGTCAGAGACTCTGGTGTACTCAGCAATAACATTTTTCACAATCTTTCCCAAGTTGGAAAATATTTGCTGATGTTTAACTACTATGAATAATGGATATTTACTATGTAAAGGAAGAGATTTTTCAGAAAAATAAGTTGTGTAAATGTAACACTTTTGCCTCATTATCTGGGCCTAGCCTAGAAAGTCAGAAACAGAGAGGACACATTAAGTGACCTCAAGAATAGACAGAGGTTTAATGGGGGCATTCACTCTCCACCATATGAAAGAAAGGGAGGGAAGGAGGGAAGGAGGGAAGGAAGGATGGAGGATAGGGGAGGGAAGGGGGAAGGAAGGGGGAGGGAGGGAGGGAGGGGGGGATTTTCAGCTCAAGAGATGATCAGACCTAAGAGAGAGTTTAGAGATTATAGAACTGGCTTGTGCTCCCTTCCTAAAGAGAGCAAAGAGGTGTAGATGGAGTGGCAGTTGACCTGGGAGGAGGGGAGGAAACTAAGCCACACGGCCTGTGTTCTTCAAGAAGATGCAATCCATTTGGGAAGATGAGAGATTATCTCACTAAACGGAGGTTATCTCAAGAAAAATAACTCAAATTCTGCCTGAGTGTCCCTAGGGGCACAGAGGGAAGCCAAACACTGATGTCTCTGAGTCCAGACAGGCAGAGCTTCTCAGAGGCTGGAAGAAGTATAGATGTTGGTGTCCAGCCTTACCGGATGAAATAAATGGGATTGAGAAGAAGAGAGGCAGAGGAGGAAGACGAAGACAAGGAGGGAGGAAGGACAAGAGGCCCGTACGTCAGGAAAGGGTACCAGGTTTAAGCCTGAATGGTTAAATCCCACAACTAGGTGTGCACGACACCTACGGCAGTCACAGTCACGGAGAGGACACAAAGCAAGGCAGTGCTGGAGGAGGAGGGGAGGGAGGACAGGAGGGAGGAGGATGGATTGGTTTGGGAAGACGACATTATTCTCTCTGCGGATGATAGCGGTGGTTACATTACCATGTAAATGTGCTCAAAGCCTCAGACATTCACTCAAATGCCTAAGGTGATGAATTAGATTATATGTTTATTCTTCTTAAGTGGTCTTGAGGTAGACAACTTTCTGTCCCCAGGAGAGAGGGGACCAATGCATCCCAAACTCTGACTCTCTTTTTCTTCTATGGTCCCTTATCGGCTATTTTCAAGCTTTACTACAAATGGCATTTAACGGCAGCAGTCAATCAGCCAACAGTCACCTCCACGCTTACACGAAGCTCCCTTCTTGGCAGGATGCCCACGCGCCAGTGGGCAGCTTTGCAGCTAAGCACTGCACACGGGGGCACTTGGTGGCCTATGAAAGAGAGCATGAAGTTGGTGGCGGGCGGGAGGACTGGGGGTGGGGCTCAGGGGAGTCTGTGTGCCAATCTGAGAGGACTTGGAGGAGCACAGGTGGTTGAGATGATCAAAACACATTTTATATATACACATATATGTACATAAATATATACATATATACATAAATACATATAAGTGCATGCTGCATTTATATGTATATGCTTATAAGCATGAGCAATGCATTCTCAAAGAATGGTTAAAATGCCCATTTCCACCATAAGAGCCAGTTACCTCCTCAGCATCATTATAATAAGCCTGGCCCTTAATGTTTAAAGAGAAATCTTCTGGACGGTATATTATTGGGAAAGTTTTCACCTAGTTTAAGAAAGAAAGAGAAGGCTACACTATTAGGAGCATTCCCCCTCCCTTTCTTTGTACGTTTCTTATATGAGGACACAATGCAGCTGGCATGGCCATGTTCCGTGCACCTAGAGAGATAAAGGATGGTGGGAATCCCACCTGGAGTCCTCACAGCCTTGCTGCTTTGCTAACCACCCTCAAGAATGCACCCCTCGTTTTGCAAGCCACTTTTACTCTGTATTCTACACGCAGATACGATCAATAAATAGACTTTGGTACAGTCCTCGTGTGTGTTGCAAGGGCTCCCATTTTGAGCTGGAATTTGCTCCTCCTCACTGTGGTGAGCAAGAAGGAAGATAATACAGCAGAATCAAAGCAAAAATGAAGACCGAGAGAAGAGATGGGACCCCGTGGGCTGGGAGAAAAGGCAGCAAGTGGCCAGGTTCCCCCGTGTGTCAGAACCATCAAGACTCCCTTGCTGAGGGACATCTGGGTTCTTTCCAGCTTCTGGCTATTATAAATAGGGCTGCTATGAACATAGTGGCGTATGTGTCCTTATTACATGCTGGGGAATAAAAAAATGTGGTATGTATACACAATAGAGTACTATTTAGCCATTAGAAACAATGAATTCATGAAATTCTTAGACAAATGGATGGAGCTGGAGAACATCATACTAAGTGAGGCAACCCAGTCTCAAAAGATCACTCCTGGTATGCACTCACTGAGAAGCAGATATTAGCCTTGAAACTTGGAATACCCAAGACATAATCCACACATCAAATGATGCCCAAGAAGAATGGAGGAGTGGTCCTTGGTCCTGGAAAGGCTCAGTGCAGCCCTGTAGGGCAATACCAGGACAGGGAAGTGTGAAGGGGTGGATGGAGGAACAGGGGGAGGGAAGAGGGCTTATGGGACTTTCAGGGAGTGGGGAGCCAGGAAAGGGGGAAATCATTTGAAATATAAATAGCATATATATTGAATAAAAAAAGACTCCCTTGTTTCTGAGAAAGGTGTTTATAAAAGAGCTGCTGGGAAGAGTGGCAAAGCCTGCCATTGAGAAGGGTCTAGAAACAGGCAAGCAACAGTCCAGGAGAGATGAGGGTAGAAAACCAACAGGCACAAAAGACAACTGGCAAAGCCCAGAAGAAGATAATTCTTATGCCATCTACAACTGGCCATTTGCCTTTCTCAACCCCACAGATGGTCCAAGTTCTCTGCTGCACAACACTTCTATATCTGGGTGAACTTTTCTCTCCGCACGTCAGGATAAATCCCCATCAGGTCTGCGTGGTCACTTTTATTCATAAAGAAAGATTCTGGAACTCCTTCATCATGTTCGCCCATGCCAAACACGTTTTTTGAGGATATTACAAACTCAGTGTTTATTAAGCACATTTATTAGGTGGTAATATGCTAGCTGCCTACAGAACTGGTTAAACAGGAACCAATCGGAGTGGGAATAAAGCTCCATCTGTTCATGGAAGATTCTGGCATCCCTGGCAGGCAGCTCCAGGCCTGGGGCAAGCTGTCGAATGCCAGCTATTTCTGTCCTATGGCACTCTTAACAGGACCCAAGAGGGTCCATGGGCAGAGGGCCGGAGTGAGAAGCCACTTAATATACTAGTGTGATCTAACTCTCTCCATGCACACCACTAGGTATTTTGTTATTTGTTTGTATTTTAAGGAAAGCTTAAGGTTCCCCACAGGAAGTCCCTCCTAATACTTTTCTAAGAACTGTGTTATAAAACCTAAAAGAAGGCACAGTTGTGAACAAATGCATACAATACCATCCTAACTCAAATCCTGGTGGAATATGGCTGGCCCCGCCCACCAGGGATTAGTGACCCCTCCCACAAGGCTCCTCTTCCATTTTAGGACTTGGTTCCCATGCATAGCATCTGATTCTGATCAGGGATAGATTTTTGTTTGTTTGTTTTGTTTCTTTTGGTTATTCTCTCAGCATTTGAAGAATGTAATATCGTTCCCTTGATAGCACGCAAACTCCATGAGTGGCAGAGTCCCAGGGGAAATGTGTTTGGGCGAACATGAATTTCGGTGGAAAATGTGATTCTGGTTTCAGATGAACCATGTTCTACATCAGAAAGACTTCTAAAATTGTACTTTGAGGAAAAAGTTCTCAAAGGAGCAATGGATAGTCCCAATGGCCTCCTAACACCACGTGGCCTGTTCTCTTCATGAACCTAAAGAGAAGCAATGAAGAGGAGGAAGAAAAGGCCCGCACCTGCTCAGCTTCCAAGATCAGCAGAAATCATAGAAGGTTTAATTTTCTATCCTGGTGCTTTCTCATTGCATAGCATCAAACAATTAACTAACACGAGTGTCTACTCTGGCTACTCGGGGAGCAAAGATGAGTCCGTTGTTTCTGTCAGTTGGTCTCTGGACTATACAAGTTTGAGGCAATTCCTTTTTCTCCACTATCTGGGCCTCCTCGTATATGAGGATAAAATCAAAATCAACATCATTAGCTAAGTCCAATTAGTTAGTGGAGAATAAAAGGAAAATCATAGACTGTGGGGACTCCACATCATCCCTTACCCCTCCCCAGAGGGCGGCCCTTCCACCAGTGCCGTTAGTGTAGAAAGCAATCGATGATGTAGCAGCCGGTGTATAAATTCCTCTTGCCCCTGATCTTTGTGAATGACCCCACATTTGTGTAAGAAGAAACTGGGACACCGCTCTGGGGCCTGCTTTCAGGATGGTGCCCTTGGAATACTTCCCAGTATGTTTTAAACAGATTTTTGGCAGACAATATGAAGATGCAGAGCTGCATTCTAATTAACTATCATGTTCAAACCAGATAATAATATACATTTCATTTACTATAATGATCTTACTATTGCCCCATAAGTATGGAAAATGTCGTCATTGCTTCTCGGTCAGGGAGCTTCTTGTGCATCTGATTCAAGCTGAGTCCGTTCCTCAGCGTTCTCTGGAACAGGGAAAGAGGGAATTTGGTGTTCATTTCCTATACTTTATGGTCATCAAAGAGAAACTGCTAGACCCATCTCCCAACTCCTTGGAGGTGGGAATATCATTGCGGAATGAGTTTGTGCTGGATTAATCAATGGTATATACTGGATTAATCAATGGTATATTCTCAAGCATGTGAGACTTCTTTGTTTTTTCATCTTTCCTTTTTCCCCAAATAAATATCTATGCTAAACTAATAGCTGCCTTCAGCCATGCTCTCATCCAAACAGTCATCCTACATCCAGACAGTACAAAGATTGTTTGCCTCAGAGTAACCTGCTGTCTGCTGCTTTCCCTTCAATGCCTCCCCAACCCTGGAGGTCACTTCCAGAGCCACCGTTACCTTCTTCAAAGCCTTGCTCTATGCCTGTCTTTCTTGGCAGTCATATGCTAGCATATCTCTTCTTTCTCTTTTGTTGGAACATCCTGAAGGTAGGATCGTTGTCTCACTTTCCAGCACCTTCAAGAGGGTCGCATGTGGTAGTGTTTAAAAACTATTGGTTGAATTTATTGAAAACATTGGCATATCTTGAGCAAACATTTGGTGTTGGGACGTACAAACGAAGTGAGTTTAGTTACTCTGATTAGTGGCTTCCATGGATCTCTGAGAGAGTCACAAATGACAAGGGACCCTGTAGACTACACAGGCATCCTGAGAAGCCAGGGTCATGGAGACATGACCGGAAAGAACACTGGAAATTTCAGCTACGCCTTATGGGCCAGCTCTTTGAGGACCGCTATCCAGTTTAAATGGGTTAAAAATGGCCAAATCCCTCAAGTGGTTTCAATTAAACCTATGTAACCCTGTCCTACATGTCAGAAGCCAAGGCATAGCTCCTTCCCCTTTCTCATTTATAGCTCCTACCAATGATTCCAGAAGGTTCTACTTCCCAAGCTGACGTTTGTATCGTCTCTGCATGCAAGTAAATTGGAAATGAAGGCAAAAATAATCAGATTGCTTAAGAGGCCTCTTCTGCTCTCTTCTCCTGTCCATCTCTAAATTTTCGTCCCAGAAGTCCATGTGACAAGGCCAGCTAGAAGTATTCTGAGGAGTAAGGGCCTTAGAGTTTCTGTGAAAGAAGGCAGTTTTGAATGTCCTCTCGCCCTGACATGCCTGTGCGTGTGCATGTCTTCTAAAAACAATGGACCAACCATATATGGAGGGCTGTACACCTAGCTCCGAATCTTCTAACACCACACAGCCTGGCAGAGAAGAAGGAACAGATCTTATTTTGTATTAGTGCCTCTATTGGCACAGGTCTAACCTTGGACACCTGAGTCCCTAAGACACTCCCTTAGTTCAGCCTTATCAGTGAACATTTGCCTATTAACTAAAAAGTTGGCATAAGCATTTTCAGTTCCTCAGAGGAAAGACAAGGTCATATTATTTGATACAAACCATGATGGCCTTAGATTTAAAATTGAGATTGGAAAACTTGAGTGGATGTGGTTATCTTTCTTTCTAATGCCTCAGCGTCTCATGAGAAGCTTAGCGTAGATCTGCAGCTGTTTAGTGGCAGAGTTCTAGACTCCTCTGTGCCAGAAAGGCTGGTGTTCTGTTAGTAGCAAGAGCGATAAGAGCTGTACCTAGTGACTCTTTGCTTTGCACCAAGAGCTCTACCTAATCCCATTACATGCATTAGCTCTGAAGTTAGTCTGCACAGACTAGAATACCACAGACCAGAAGAGCTAAAAGAGACATTTGCTTTCTCACAGTTCTGGGTACTGGAAACCCAGCATAAGGTGTGAGAAAACCCAGCCTCTGACGGGGTCTTGCTTCCTAGGGAATGGCTGCTCATTGTTTTTTGGATTTTCCTCATTTGGATTTTCCTCTGTGATGGACAGTGTGGAGGGGAGAAAGGTCTTTCTTGTCTAGGGATGAAGGTCCCACCCTTCAAACCTCATATTAACTTGTCTCCACATAGGTCCCATCTCTATTCTCATTAGAAGTTGACACTTCAATATAGGAATATTAAGGGAACACAATTCAGTCTGTCACAACCTCACTATGTCACAAGTAGCTTTAGAACTCATAGACATACTCTGCTTCTTATCCGTGAACACAGACTTCGGTAATTTGCCCAAAGATCTTCACCAATAAGTAAGTTCACACTCATGTAGCCTTTACTTTTAGGAGAAGTTGTCTACATGTAAAGTTCATTTGAGTATATATAAGGTTGCTCACAAAAAAGTCAGAGGCCAGCAGGTGAAAACTGGACCAAGGTACCAAATCCACAGGTGTTCTGCTCAGTTCAGTGGGTCACATGCCCCTTTGCCGGAGTCCAGGCACACGCCATCTTGGTCACTTCATAGGAAGTCTTTTCTTCCTTGACTGGATACCACTGCCAAGCATGAGTCTTCCCTTTGGTCCTCTTCCTCCTCTGAGATACTCGAGTCCTCTTTTGATGCTTTTTCTTACCAGAGGCCACCTCCAACTTGCATTCTGCACCGTAGCTTACTCAGGTTGTCAGCGGTTGCAGCCCATCTCCTGTTATCCCCTTTATTAAAACAGCTTGGGTCCAAACTTTATCATTTCCTTGAGCATATCTCTTAGCTAGGAGAGTTACAGTGAGCTGGTGGTTTCTTCTGGATAATATTTCACTGGTGGCTTCTGGGAATTGGTGACTCATAGCATATATTTTAAGATTAAAGGGTTACACACACATACATATGTATATATGTGTAAGCATGTATAAATATATAGATATAGGTATAGGTATAGATATAGATATAGATGATATAGATATAGATTGCAGGCATTTCTGATGGCAAGTGTATTTATCAGTGGGCATAAAAGCCATAATCCATTCCAGGAATCTCACAAATAAGGCTGTTCCCTCTACAACACCAAACTGTGCTAAAATGTTCAATGCAGACCTCTGTAATCATTCATGTCTCTTAGGCATTCCATTTCAGATTCAAAAGAGCCAAGTTGCTTCTGATTACCTGACAATGGCATCCCCTGGAGTAAGCCTTCAACCATAGTCTCTAGAGAGATTGAGTATAAATACTCTGTCTCCTCCATCCCCTAGATTTGATTATTCTGAGTCACATGCTATAAACTAGGAGTCAAGTCTCCCCGTGAATCCATGTACTCAGTACAAAGGCAAAGGTTAGAACACACCAGCCACTGCCTATGAAGGCTGGGGTCAGGACATGGCTGGCCACTGGCTATGAAGGCTGAGGTCAGGACATGCTGGCCACTGGCTCTCCTGTCTTACTGTGTCTTTCATTGTAACACCGTGTTTACCTACTTCACAAACGAGTTACCTGGACTGACATCTTTTCTCGGAGTTTACTGCTAGAGAGATTCAAGACAAGCAGAGAAGTGGGCCGAGGAGCACAGCAGAACACAGTGTGCAGGCCCCACCCTGCCACTGGGCCGTGTGACTCCTGCCACCCATTGCCTGTCTTTTGCCACTGAAAGAGGATGGGTGCTACCAAGAACTGATCTGCCCATGGACATGTCACAAGAAGACAGTTCGTTCTGACTGTCCCTCATAAACACAGACTCTGAGTCTTGACTGGATGGTTAGATCTAGTTTCTTTTGATAGAAAACGAGACATTTGGTGTGAGAGTGGCTTGTTTCTGTTGAACTGTAGCACATGGGAGTGGTATGGCTAGTCAAATTCTCAGGGTCTCACTTTACTCATGTGTGAGATAGGATAACATTTGCTGCCCAAAAGAATCACTCCAATGATGACGATAAGTGCTCGCAGAATTCCAAGAGGCTCACGTGAAGTCAGCGTCGCTCAGCAACACTATGCAGGTATTCCTAGGGTATCTCACCCAAAGCTCCTGAAGCCGGATGAGGTGCTGGAACCCAGAATTCATACTTAAGTATGGAAACTGGAACATATACCATGTATTACAGAATGCCCATCAAGTTCTGGAGCAGTGGCCTAGACCTAAATGGTCCCCTAGGCTTCTGCTTGGGATTTGTATTTCATGAACAAAAGAGAAAAAGAATATGCTAGAAAGGTAACGCCTAGAAAATATTTCCATTCAGAGTGGCAGATAGAGGATGGTGACTCAGAGAACTTAAAAGGACTGGCTCTGGAACACCAGGATCTGGCTCTTGGAAGCTGGATGCCCTCTCCAACCTTACCTCTGTCACCATCTGTAGTGATGCAGTCCCCTAGCCAGAGGGAAGATGCATCCAGGAGCATAGATCCCAGTCACAGGGGAGGTGACGGCTGCTTTTCATTTATGTCATTGATAACTTACACAGTTCATTTCTCCTGGAATAAAAGATGCAACCAAACTGCTATAAAGGATCCACCTTTTAAAAAAAATAGCTATTATTTAGGGGCAGCTATGATGGCACACACCTCTAATTTCAGCACTCAGGAGGCAGAGACAGGCAGGTCTCAGTGAACGTAGCAAGTTCTGAGGCAGCCAGGGCTGTACATTGAGATGTTACCGATCCCCAAAGGCAATTAGAAAAATAACTTATCTAAATTCATCTGTTTGATTGCTCCAAGAACCTTTAGGGGTTTTATTCTTATTTCCCTCTAGCACAGGTAAGAACAAGCAGCAACTTAACCTAGCCCACCGGTAAGTGGCAGGGAGAAGGCCCCGCTTTGATCTCTAGACCATAGCTCTTCCATAACTTTTGTTTATTAAAGGACAGTCCGCACCTCTGACCATCGCTATGAGGCTTCCCCAAAATTACAGTCGAGAGCTCTGCTCATCTGAGCTTTGAGACCTTAAAGGGCCCTTTGCCCTTAGAATGCCTGCAGCAGTTGCTTCTTCTTCCTTGGACAGCTCTGCAGCTCAATCCCCTTGCTCCTCGCTGCCCAGTCTTGGCACCAAGTGAAGAACAGTAACCAGAACCCAGGGAAGATGCAGGAGAACTGATAAGAAAGTGAAATTGAATCTTATCCTCGTCCCATCCATAGTGATGTCCTTTTCTATATTTAGACAAATGCTTGGCAGAGCCAAAGAGGCAATAAAAGCAAGATACAAAGATTCTAGGCTGGTGCCATGGCACAAGAAAGAGCTGCAAGCTCTCGTGTCCCCCCCCCCCAAAGAATGATCGCTCTGAAAAAACAAAATACAATAAAAACAAGCTGTATCAGCAAACACAACGGTGCGCTTGGGGTCTGGGGCCCCTCGTAATCGTGGGCAGGGACTGTATGAAACAGCAGCCTCTTCTCTCCATAGGTAAATAAGGCTAGCATCCTTTGAACAACTTGTAAAGTCAGTGAAGAGCAGGAATCAGGAGTGGCTGGTGGCCCAAGGCACCATCTTGATGCCCAATGTTGGCTACTAAACCGCAGGCCAGATTTGAACCTTGATGCTTCCAAAAGACAAAAGCAAGCATGCTTGCGTGAGACAGAAAAGCGGAGCTTCATTTGTTAGTCTGAAGGCTCAGTGGACCGTCCTATCGAGAACTCCTGCTTTTGACCCTCGGGGAGTGTAACAATCCCTCCATTCTTGACAGAAATGTATATGTTTCAATGAACCTCATCTTCTGCAGTGGCCTGTACATCTGTGTTCTTCTACTAAATGATAAAGTGCTTGAGGGCAGAAATCACTGCCTGGCTATTTCATAACCTTTCCACGAGTTCGAGTGCAATTTACAAGGGGGAAACAGTTCAATGAAACCACATCACTCAAAGCCAGTGGCAATTATGTCATCTGCAGACTGGAGTTTAAAAAGCAGTGTGCTTTTCCAATCCTGTGAAACATCAAGTTTCTGAACTCTGTCCAGACCCTTTCATCTCTGCAGTCGCACAAGGCGAACCTTGCCTGAGCTCACCTCTGTCTGTCACACCTTGCTAACACACCAGTCTCTTTCCTGGAGACCAAAGTTTGTCAAGCTCTTGGCCTTGCCTTTCCAATTATCACCAGCACAGATTCACCCAAGGCTCTTCCATCCCCTCCACAGGTCTCCATTCCCCAGCCTTTCACTTCAGTGTCTAGGTCACCTCCACCCAAGTGCTAACCCAACAACCCAACAACCCAACAACACAGCGCATTTCAGGTGTTTGTGCTTTATATTAACCCCCAAGCAGAAATGCCAGTTTCTAAATTTACCAGGTAATTACCACTAGCTGCTTTAGTAAATAAAATTCCAAGACCCAATTCAAATTCAAGTTGACTCTTCCTTACAAAATGTGGGTATTCCTAGGTGATTGGCATCTGTCTTCTGAATGCCGAGTTAGGGACCCTGGGAAGCCATGTGTCTATCAGCTCTAGCCCCTAGCATCCCCTTGGCTTCCTCATGCAGCCAAATGAAGGAGATGTAGACAACAGAGATGGCACCATCTAAGGTTTTAATGCTGTGATGGACAGCATTTACTACCCAGATGCCCACTGTGTCATCTCTCCAGACCAGATGCAAGGAAATGCTGGCAGCCGTGGCTGTCACAAAGCTTAATAAATGCAGCCAGATGATACCTTATGTATCGTCACAGTGAAAACTGTGAATGTTATTTCCTATATAACAACCCTGAAAAACTAAAAATATATAAATGTATGATTCAGTTTCTGAGTCTTGGTGACTATAAATACTGTATAATGTTGAACTGCATACACACACACATAAACACACACACTCACACACAGATCACAGGGTAGACAATTTGTTCTAAGGCACACAATATAATGGCAGGTCACGATGTAAACCCACAGCCATGTCACTTCTAAGGCCTTCCCTGCTCTGCAGAGCAGAGTAATATACATAGGTATTTTACTTTGAGGCTGTTACCTGGGGAGAATTATGTATAGTGACTCAAGCTGGACTTTAAAAGCAAGGATCTAACCAGACAGTTACTATAGTTAGTAAATGACTTTGTTAGTTAAAGGTCTACATGCAAAGGTACCGAGGCCTGAAAAGTCACAGAATGCCTATGGAAGACTCATGTAAGACATGATCATGATGTTTAGACACCATTAATACAAAGGTATTATAAATATCCTAAACCTAAATCCTAAATCATATCCTAAACCTCAGCTACCTCTCTCTAAAATTCCCCTGAGGAAACCATATCCCTTCAAAAGAGTAAACAACAGAAAGGGGAGCCAGTGTCCCATGCTATAGAATTGTGCCCTGATTGAAATATAGTCTGTATACTCTGGACCACACTGGACTGGAAATCTCTGTATTTGATTGGGGAGTGCTGGGAACAAAGTCTTTAAGAGCCTTTCTTCTGGGCCTGACTTAACTCTCAAGGCAGTGAGGTCTCCAAATGGAGCCCCTGAGGCCTGGGAGGAACTCTGGGCAAACACGGAGACTTCTGGTGACAACATGACTCCTGCCACCTGCCCAAAGCCAGCTTGGAGATTTCACCAGACTTCAGCTGCTGTAGGTGAAGACCAAGCAGACAAGGATGCCTGAAGGTGCTATAGCAGGGCAGCAAGCTGGCTGGGCATATCCTAAGCAGAAGGGCTCTGCTTCCTCCCTGCCCAGGCCACGTGGAAGCAGAAAGGAGACTGACTGTTTCTGCAGGAAAAAAGAAAAAAAAAAAAGAAACAGGTGCAGAAGAGAATTCATCTTTGTTTTACACCTTTGGTTTACACCAACTCTACAGTGATGGTGTATTTTTCTCATAGCTGTGACATCATGCCTCACATAAACAACTTTGGGTAGGAACAGTTTGTATTGGCTTACAGTCCATGGCAGCCAGAAACATGGAGGAGGACCAAGACGCAGACAGAGCCAGCTGAGACAGCAGCCTGGGTTCTTCCTTCAAAGGCCCACCATTAGTTACTACTACCCTCAAGGCCCTGCATCCTACAGGCTCTATGGCATCCCACAGCAGCGCCACCAGCGGGGGAGACAGAAGCCTGCCCTGGGGCTTCTTTGGTGGTTTGAATTGAAACGGCACTATAGACTGGTATAACTGAATGCTTGGCTTATAGGGAGTGGCACTAGTAGGAGGTGTGGCTTTGTTAGAATGGCCTTGCTGAAGGAAGTTTTGGGGTCTCATGTATGCTCAGGCTATGCCTAGTGTGGCATTCATTCACGTTTGCTGCCTGTGGATCCAGATGTAGAACTCTCAGCTCCTTCTGCAGCTGCGTGCCAGCCTGTGTGCTGCCAGGCTTCCCACCACGATGATGATGAACTAAACCTCTGAGTCTGTAAGCCAGCCCCAAGTTATAAGAGTTGCTGGTTCATGGTATGTCTTTACAGCAATAAAGCCCTACGAAAGGACAGTTCACATTCAAATCACAGTAGCTCTGGTGCACATAAGATAATATGTACCCATTTTAAGTGCATTATGAAACTTTGGTCTCCCAAGAGAACACCTCTAGAGCCAGATGGCATCATTTCTTCCTCCTGCCAGATTCCTTCATGACATTCTGTATTCTGTGTGCCTGCTTCAAGTCTTATTCTACCAGTGCAGTGATGTAACTGTAAACGGGGTTTTTAACATTTCCATATAAACTCACATCCTATGAACACTTTGGGATCTGACTTCCCTAGTTAATCAGAACAGGTTAGGATTTGTGTATCGATAGCTTGTTCTTTTTGCTGGTGTATAATATACCATCTTATGGTTATATCACAGTTTGTTTAGTGTCCCTGCTGGTGGACATCAAAGTTGTGAGGAACTTTGTGCTTGTCATATGTATGTATGTATGTATGTATGTATGTATGTATGTATGTGTTTATATGTGTGTGTATGTGTGTGTCTGTGTGTGTGTGTGTGTGTCTGTGTGTGTGTGTGTCTGTGTGTGTGTGTGTGTGTGTGTGTGTGTGTGATGGCTATTCTTGGTGTCAACCTGACTACATCTGGAATTAACTAGAACTCAAGTGGCTGGGTACACCTGTGAGAGACTTTTGTTATTTCTATCATTTGAAGTAGGAAGACACACCTTTAATCTGCATCTTTGGAGGTGGGAAGATCCACATTGAATCTGGGCCGCACCTTCTGGTGACAGCCCTGTTTATTCAGGGCTCCAGGACATACTGAAGACCAGTGGAGACACCCAGCCTTGTGGACTGAACAACTACTGGATTCTTGGCCGTTCTGTTGGCAGACAACCATTGTTGGACTAGCTGGACCACAGCCTGTAAGCCACTCCAACCAATTCCTATTTTATATAGAGAGATTCATTGTACCTGTTCTGTTCCTCTAGAGGACGCTACCATAGTATGTGCTACATGTGTATGTGGTGTATGTGCACACATGTATGTGTGAATGGGGGCATGTGGACACTACGTGCTCACACTTGTGAAGGGCAGAAGAGGACATCGAGTCCTCTACCACTCTCCTCTTTTGTCCTTTGAGATAGCAACTCCTGCTGAACCAGGAGCTAGGCTGGTGGCCAGCAAGCCCTAGCAACCCTCCTGTCTACCTCCTAGAGTTACAAGCACACATGACTATGCCTGAATGGTTACATGGATGATGGAGATTTGAACTCAGATGCTCATGTGTGGACAGCAAGTGCTTTTGCCGACTGAGTCATCTCCCCAGCCCTGCGTAAAGTCTTCATGTGAACATTGTGGATTATTTTTACTGATGAGAGAGCCATCAAGCACAGTCCAGTGTCCTAGATTGTCACTATATAGGATCTATAACATATAGAGTCTGAAGTATATATTATCTATGACATATAGTCCCTACAGCCTATAGAGCATGTAGCACATAGCATCTGTATCATGCAGAGTCTACAGCCTATAGAACATGTAGCACATAGCACATGGTCCTTGTAGCATATAGGAGTTATATATAGTAGCTCTGCCCCAGAGCTCAGGAAGAGGAGACATGGTGAGCACTGTAACTCCTACAGGGAATGCCCAGGATGTCCATTTCACACCACAGATCCCCCTTCTTCTTCTGTCTCCAGTGCCCCTACACACACACACACACACACACACACCCTTGGTTCTTTCTTCAATTTGGTGTTTCTTTTTATTTAGCTTTGAGTGCTAAAAAGGAAACGTTTTTAATGATTTATTTTTATTTTATGTGTTTGAGTATAGTGCCTGCACAAGTGGTTCCCACAGAGGTCAGATGGGAAGGGGGGGCATTAGCTTCCCTAGAGCTGGGGTCCCAGATGGTTGTGAGCTATCATGTGGGTGCTGGAAACCAAACCCGAGTCCTCTGCAAGGACAGCACGTGCTCCTAAGCCCGGAACCATCTCTCCACACCAAGAAAACCTTGTTTTCATCCAGAGTCAGGGCAGCTTCAGCAGTGACTGACATCCCAATTTGCTTTTAAACATGAGATTGACTTTAAATATCTGGCAGCTCCTTAGAGAAGTCGCCGGAGAGAATGTCAGATTGCATGAAAACCTCCAAAACTGTGGGCCCCGACTGCCAGGGGACCATGCCACCTTCCATACCGTGACGCTTTTAGAGTCCTACAGTAGTGAAGCGTCTCACTATGTCACACACCTCTGCCTGCCTTCTAGAAACGAGAGGAATCAGCAAGCAGGGCTGGACTCATTACATTTTCTCAAGAATAAAAACAAACAGGCAAGAAAACAAAACCCGATCCAATGAGCATTGGTGGTGAGTCAGGAAACATGGGAAAACACACACTGCATAGGCAGACACACCGGCTGACATGGTAAAACAGGCTGACAAGAAATCCTCCCTCCCTGCTCTCTCCTCTCCCTCCCTTTCTTCTCCTTACTCTCTCCTCCTGATCACTCCCTCCCAGTGAGGCCAGATGCCACATCGGGAGTGGAAGGGCCCACATTGTAAGGGATTCAGCTGCCAGTGGCCATGCAAGTGAGCCTTCTCGGAAGTGGGTTCTCTTGCTCCGGCTGGAGCATCAGATGATACCAGCCTCGGCCCGTCTCCATTCACTGCTGCTCCATACAAGTCAGAACCATGGTCTTAAACTGCTTCCATATGTCTGAACCACAAAAGCCCCGTTTGTGGTTTGGGTTCATTTGAATATTGTTGTAAGCTGTGGAACTGGGGGAATTTGTCATACACTGTCCTCATCTGAGGACGGGGAAAGAGAGAAGAGAGGCTGCTACAATCCTTTTCCTGCCTAGGTATGAAGATGTGCTATAAAGGCACACCCTTTTATGAAGCGTTTTCTAACAATTCCTATTCAATTACCGAGAGGCTATAAAATTATCTAGAACTGTTACGATTTGGAACTCAGTGTATTAACTAAAATCAGTATTTCCTAGTTTTAATTAACTTATCAAAAAATCTTAGTCTAAACATAAAAGTGGGCAATGTGCTGGGAATAAATTTTGAGACAGTCAAAAAGGAACACTAAGTCACCTCTTATTTGGGCTCACTGAAGAAAAAACATGAATATGTTTTAATATCCCTTACTTTCAGACTTCTTATATAGATTAAGTTATTTTTCACATGCAATGTTGCACCCTCCTCTTAGGATGCAGTGACCTTGTCCCTCAGTTTCTGGCCTCTTAGCTCCAGTTACTGACTCCCAGGTCAAATTCCAGTCTAAAATTCTTGTTATTCCAAGAGTGTTGCACGGACCTGTTGGACCGCTAGCACCTGAGAACTCTCCCGGCGTGCAGGGCCTCAGATCCTGTCACGCTTTTACCACAGGGCATTTGCCCTTTCCTTGACTGAATGGATAGTGCTTCGTTATTTGCAGGAAGCCGCCCTGTTTTTGTCTTCTCATTTCTGCCCGAATGTTTTCTGAAAAGCAAAGCCACTCCTAGCCAAAAAACTAATGCTACATTCCCGCCAGGTCCTGTCCCCGGGTTAGTCAGGGTTCTCTAGACTAACAGGCCTTACAGATGAATCTCTAGAGATAGAAAGGGGGGTTATTAGAATGACTTACAGGCTGTGGCCCAGCTAATTCAACAATGGCTGCGTATGAATGGAAGCGCCAAGAAGCCACTAGCTGTTTAGCAAACGAGGCTGGATGTCTCAGCTGGTCTTCAGTCTATATTGGAATTCCAAACAAGTGCCCCTCAGTGCCAGTGAGGGGACGGCCTTGCTAGTGAGGCAAGAGCAAGCAGTCCAAGAGGAAAGTTTCCTCCTCCCACAACCTTATACAGGCTTTTAGTAGGAGGCGTGGCCCAGATTAGAGGTAGGCCTTCTCACCTCCAAGATGGAGATTAAAGATGTCTTCCCACCTCGAATATATGGATTAGAAGTGGATCCTCCCACTTCAAATTAAGAAAAAAATCCCTCACAGGTGCACCCCTCCACTTTGGGGTTTTAGTTCATTCCAGATCCAGGCCAGTTGACAACAGAGACTGGCCACCACAGCCCCTACCATTCTGCTTTCTCCATGGAATTTTTATAAGGCGATATTGTTTTACATAATCATTTTTAAAACTTTCAGAAATATTTATGCAAGACCTACCTGCTGTGACTTAGGGACTATTCTCAGTTCTGAGGACACAGTAGGGAACAGAACAAAGTCTCTCAATCTCTTCCTGCATTAGAGCACACAAATACCCGTACTAGTTAGAATTTCATTTTTAAAAAACAAAACTAGTAATTTCTTCGAGAAGAGGCAATGCCATCCAGTGCAGAAGGGCCCATTGCAGGTCCCAGCACTCGAACCTTCCACCACTGCATAGTGAGAGGGGCAGCAGTGTGCTTCTATGCTAGGCCAGGCTAGAGGAGCCCAGGTGACTTCATGAATTCTGCTGTTGCCCCAAGGCAGCCTTCCTGCAGCAGAAATGTCTCTGACATCACACACACGCCCATTTTTCCAGCTGTTGGTTGCCTTGTTCCCATGCCCTGAACTGAGTTTGATACTTCCCCACTATGGGACTACACTGTTGTGTATCACAGTCAGCCAACAGTGGCAGCAGCAGGAATGACAGCCACAAACTTAGGCTTGAGAAAAGCTTTTTTAGGACAAAGCGTTTTAATGTCCTTTCTGTCTCTCCACACCTTTGCCGTGGTCTGTTTTGTCCACCCTAATGCCCTTGCAGAACTCCATACCAACGTGACGGTGTTAGGAGATGAGGCTGAGGAAACAGCACTCACTATTCATGGGTGGAACGGGTGCTCCTGGGAAAGGAGATTTGTATACGCCTTGGTCTCTCTTGTCTCTGTGCCTTCTACCATGGAATGATGCAGCAAAGGATGACATTAGCTTCTCCATCTTGGACTCCCAGGCTCAAGAACAATGCACAAGGAACACACATCTATCATTAATTACCCACTCTTGAGTCATAGTAGCACAGCATTGACAGAGGAACCCTTGCCCTACCCTAGTTCACAGCTAGACTCCATTCTTTGGAGGTCTGCTTTGCGGTTGGTCATGTACCCCCTCCAAAGGTGGCGATTTATGCGTGAACAGGAAGCTCCCGGAGATCGCGCAAGGGAAGGGGGGAACATGAATATTTATTATGTACCAGTCTTTCTCCTTGGCAATCATTTCGGTATGTGAAGAAATGCCACTCTGGAAAGGTGCAGCATGTCCTGCATTTCACAGGTGAGAAACTGAGGCTCGGGTACATTATCTACCTGCCAACCTCAAGTTGGATGGTCAGAAACCAAAGCTGCTTTTCAAGTTTCCTTGGCCCTAGGGCTTTAAAGAAGTATTGTCTCCACAGAAAATTGGAAGAATATTTTATAAACCAAACGTGTGGAGGTAGGAAGAGGTGACAGAAATGGGCAGGGGGAGAGAGCGGTACTGCAAGACCCTTCAGCCACAGCCCACGAATTCACAACTATAAGGCGTCTCAAGTCAGATCTGCACCATCCCCTTCTGTCTACAGAAATCAAAGGAGATGAATAATACTCATTTGCATCTAAGTCACCGAGAGCCTACAACTTAGGAAGAGCACACCTATGTGGTTATAGTCACAGGAGCCAAACTACCCAACAGTCTTACCTGACTGACTTCTCAAGCAGTTTTCAAATCCTCTGTGTCCCCATCTGTGATCAACAGAAATGCCACCACCATGACTTCATAATCCTGTAGGCGGGATTACCGTTCCTAAGTAATTTCTAAATTCAGCACTACCCTCATGTCTGTAACCCATCCCAAACTGCTGGATAAATAAATACAAGTTTCATCATAGGAAGGGATGAGTAATCAAAGAGTAGACTTATTAGGCACATAAAGTTTGTACATTTGTTTTGCTTTTAAAAAAAAATCTCTGAAAACTACTGGGCTTAGCATCTCATAGCATAAGCATGCTTCCAAAGGGAAATCGCCTATGATATGATCTTTCTTGCTCAATGAATACGGGGCTTTTTTTTTTTAAAAAAAATGTGCAAAGCAGAAAGGATACATCCTTGCTCTATCCTTTGGATACTGGAGGTAGAATTGCGTAAGAAGTTGTCAACTTAGGAATATTTGAATGCAATAAAATAACCCAGTTTCTGAGTGCTACTCTCTGGAGCAGTATCAGGTAGAACATTGCATGTTAGATAAAAGAGAATGTATACTCTGAAGATTAAACAGTGCTTGTAAAAAATAAATATGTGTGTCAGTGGTAATTAACACCTCTGTCTGCAAACATAGCAGGATAATATTCTGAGGTATTAACTGATGTTTTCTCTGCTCAGTGATTCTGTTACCTGTGACCGTTCTCCTATGCAGCGTTTTTTGGCATTACTGCCTTACGGAGTGGGTTATGCTATGGAACAAAAGAGGTAAATTCTTGGCTTTTGAGTTTCAAAATCTGAAATCTTGGCAAGAGCATTATGTTTGGGAAGAAAATGGAGCACAAATTAGCCAAAGTCAATTTCCCTACCCCTAAGACAAAACTGGAAGGGAAAAAAAAAAAACTGAGAGAGAGAGAGAGCCAAAACAGAAGAGTCAGACCCTTGACCAGGTCGTTGAGCAGACGCTGCTCTGTCCCCTTTACCCTGACCTGGTCTGGACAAGTTCCTGGTCCAGAAGAGAAGCAATAGACACGGTAGGGGAAATGAGGAACTATGAGAAGACGCTAACCAGCAGCCACCCCTGCCCCACCCGCCTGTTACTGGTGGGCAATGCCACCACAGACAAGGGTTCTTAGGCCCTTGGCCTAGGAATTGAGGTGCCAGTGAAGAACATCTACCTGACAAAAGTATCTGGATGGAGGAGCCAAACGGCTTGAAAGTGCCCCTCCATGACCATGGAATTAAGGGACAAAGCCAAGTATTTCTAAGAACCCAAGAGAAAGGCTGAGAGAGGCCTATATCTGAACGCCCTTGTGTGTGTGTGTGTGTGTGTGTGTGTGTGTGTGTGTGTGTGGTGGGAGGGGGTGGGGAGAGGGGGCTGGGAGGAGCCAGGGTGCTGTATGTGGAGAGGACACTCAAGGAGCTTGTTCCATTTGGCTGATGCCAATGTGGCTGATGAGAAATCCCTAGGGCTGCCGTCTACCTCCAAGTCTTTCCCACCCATGCCAATGGGTCCCTAAAGCTCACTGGGTCTCACGAATACTCCAGGTTCCAGTCCTGCGTATATGACTCTCCGTATTCTCCGTCCTAGAAGGCAGGCACCAGGTGCCTCATCCACTGCCTGTAGAACGTCTTCTGCTCTCCTGCAATGCAGGCACCGGCTTTTTTTTTTTTTCATTCGTAGGAAGCAAAAGCTCCAGGTAGTAATATCTAACAGCCTGTGATACATCACCAGAAACCCCCTCCCAAGGACCAAAAGGTCCTACCTAATTCCTATGGATAGAACCTGTGCAGAGGAGTGGGAAACAAGGTTCCTCCTCATGTGCCTAGAGCAGCCTGCTTTCCACTCGAGGGGATCTTAGTGCCTTTACTCCTTGTCATGCTTCTTGCTTCCTGACTACAACAGCAGCTCCGGTCTCCACAGCCAGTCCGTTAAATACACCTCACTGCCATCTCTCCTCTCTAATCCATGCCTACAAGTCTCTTCTCCCAGTCTGTGAACACGGTAGAATTTCACGTCCCTTTAGTTAAGCTGGTCTCGCCCTGCCACCTAATTTGCTTTGGGTAATGAAATGTAGGTTGGCACGACAGCAGCGTTAAACTGCAGTGTGTGACATGTCAGCACTGTCCTCCCCGTTACCGAACTGATACATTCCAGGAGGAGGGGAGTCTTCTCAGCAGACTTCCCAGCCAGTGTGCAGTGCGGGCAATGTGCAGCCAATGTGCAGTGTATACACTGGGTAGGGACATGGATTGGAGGCAAAGTAGTCATTCGTTAGGTGAGGTCCCTGGTGGCTGCTGTCTCATGCTCTAACCCATCCCGAGGCATGGCTTGGGAGACTGCTGGGCCCAGGCTGTCATACTGCTCCTCTGAACTCTAAACACATGCTACTGCAAATAGCTGCTGGTCTCCAAAAACCAAGTGCAGCCACTTGGAGTGAACATGTATCACCTCTTACATCCAACTGATTAGATGGTGAGAATAATCAGAAAATATGTATTTCTTCTAATGTACATTTTTGAGGGAAAAGAAATGGTGTCCATGCAATGTTTGAAAGATCATCAGAAGCTGTTGAGCCCCACCCTTCTAAGAAAACTACACAAACTACACAAATGGCATGCTCTGTGTGCCGTGTGACAAGTGTTCTCCAGGCTCATTGGCAGCATCGTCTGGAGTCTGGGATGAGAGCTGCCATTGTCTCTGAGTTTCTTGCGGGCACGGGTCACTCTCACCCAGCACCTTGTCCACACATTATCTGAGCACGTTAAGAAGCAGTTGCTGTCGACTGCATCCTGCCTCTTCATCCCAGTGTGACTGGATTTAGAAAAGAGTAGAGCTCTGGGAAGGGATTAGTGGGATGTGAGGGTACGAGGGCTCCGATGACAAGGCTGTGCTCCTCACTGTAAGAAGAGAGGAGATCCCAGGGCGTTTCCTCTCTGTAGAAAGCAGGGGAAGGCCATGAGAGACAGAGCTAGAAGGAACGAGCCTTGGGCCAAATCAGCTGATCGGGAATCTTGATCAGAAACCTCTAGATTCTACAACTATGAGGAAATAAATTTCTACTTCTAAGCTACCAGGCCTACAGTAATGTAGTGATTAAGACATTAGTTATAATAGCTGATATGTTCATAAATGGATGAATTTTAACAAAACCTTGTCTCTACTCAGTAGCCCTAAAACAAATGTCAGTCTTCAGATACTGATTTAATTAATTTGAGGGACAGTTTCTCAGAATCATCAACTAAAATACAGTTGGGCCTCATAGTAACTCTATTAACATATGATCTTTCTACCTTTGGCATTTGTGAGCACATGCGGTTATTAGTCAAAGGCCACTAAGCAGATTACACTGCAGAAGAGGCCAGTTGTCAGCAACAGCAGTTACTGGCCAGAAAGAAGAGGAAGCCTATGATTAGTGGCCCAGAGGACAGCACATTGTTTCGTAAGGGCTTAAGGTAAACTACAGTTGCCAGGTAACCATCTCCTGACAGGAGTTCTATATGTCTTGGCAAGAAGCACCACGCAGCAGTAGGAAAGTGGCATCCTGCTGGGATAGCAATGGAAAAAGTGACCTCACAGAGGCATTCAGCACAGAAATGCTCTCTGAACAAGAAGAAATCTTGAGTAAAGCTTTAAGTTGTTTGGTTCCAGGTTTATAAAACTGTAAAGATGTTTCAGCCAGTGAATACAGATTACTTGAGAAACGCTGTAAGTGCTTATCTGTTGCAATCTTTGAATTTGCAAGTGTCTCTGCGCCCATGTTCTCTACAGCAGCCTGATGGTGTGGAGAATCTTCTAAAGAGGTCCAGAGAGAAGAACAAAAGAAACCTGTCAGGAGCTATTGGACCTGGGTGACTTCATGCTGCTCTGAGACGTCCCAGAAGAGGGCAAGCCAACCAGGAACTCCAGGGGAGAATAGCCAGAGAGATCCCACAAAGCCCTTTCCTCTCCTTCCAACTAGAAAGAAGGAAGCAAGCTTAAATGAAATAGAGAAGTAATTCATGCCTTTTCCTGTAGGTATTTGGCCAGAACAGAGCAGCTTCAGAGCGGAGGCCTGTGTGCTAGGTAACTAACCCTGAGTCTCAGTGAATAAATCAGGCTTTTGCAAGCAAAAATAAAAGGCATATGGATTGGGGGGGGGGGAGTTTCTCCCACTCACCCCTTCCCCCAACAGGCTTTTGCTTTTAAATATAGATTTACATTTTGAGCAAAGACTGACTCAACTCACATATTTAATGCGGGTAGTGTGTAATTTTAAAGGCTTGTCAGAAAGAGGGGGTGTGGGCACATAAGACTTATTTGTATTTTTATTTATACCACTTCCCACAGATTTAAACAATTCAAGAACTCTTCTCAAAAAAACCCACATGCTAATTCAAGACCGCAGTCTGGAGATTCTCGCCTAGTCTACAGCACCCTCTGGTGTCCATGTGGACTGTTTAAATTTGCCTCCAGGCAAAAAGCAAGCCACTGTCTGCATACACTTAGACGCAAGTCTACATACAGCATGCTTTGTTGGCCAAATAGTTACTGAGTCTTCAAAGTACCAGTTATTGTGGGAATCAGGACAGAGGTGTGTTTTTAAAAGACATGGTCTCCTGTTCTGTTCTTAAGGACTCTTGCTCTAATGGAAAAAATCTAATGTAAACTCAGCCACAAAGTTATTTAATCAAACGGACCACTTCACCTAGTTGTTTCACTAAAATGAGACGCTTCCCTTCCCTCCCTTCAGACTGTGTTAGGACACTGTTCACATTAGCAGGTATCTAGCCAGCTCTGGCAGAATAACTTGAAGCCACAGAGAACATTTTGAAATCAACAACCCAAACTGTACAGTGAAACTGAGTGCCAGCCTTGGACTTGAAAGGCCATTTTGGTCTTGTTAGCTAGCTCTGACTCAGTGATCTGACCTTTGTTAAGCTTCACATTTCTGTCTGAAATATAGAATGCTCTCTCCTGTACCACAGCGAAAGAATTCCTTACATGCAGTCCAGTGTGACACAGCAGGAATTAAGGTAAGAAGTCATACCTTAGGATTCCTGGATCTGGAACTGCCACACTGCAGTGACAGAAACATGTTCTTCAAGCCTTTGGGGGCAGCAAAGGGAATCTGAAGTTGTGAAAGTCTTTTATCAAGAAAAAGTGGGTCTCGGTTACGGTCAAGGAGTACAGTTGACTACCAACCAAGAAAAGCCTGTTACACTCTGTGTAATACTCCGGCCTTTGTCGGGTTGTTATTGTTTTTTCCCATTCCTGTCACTGCTGCTTCCTAAGGAGCCACGAGATCTGGTATAGGAGGAAACCGTGACTTGCTTCTAACTGAAGAACAAGGCAAAAGAGACAGGAGACCTATGACATCACATGAGACAGTAAATCCAACCTGCTCTCTTGTTGGCTTTGAGAAAGCAACCAGTTGTGCTGGGATAGCCCACGTGGCAAGGCACAGAATGTGGCCTCTATCAAGCCCTCAGAGGCAGAGTGCTTCACAAAGCTGCCGCTGATGACGGGCTGAGAGGAGGTGCATCACAGTGGCACCCCAGCTGGGACGGCAGCCCCAAGGCCACGCTTGCTGTACTGGCCCATGAAAGCATACGATCACAAGTGTGCTGTTACAAAGCTAGCTTCGTTGCTGGCTTTAGCATGCAGTAATGGATGACTACTACAGATTTCAAGATACTTTTTATTTTAAACCATTTTATTATAAAAGTAATACAAATGACAGATGAAATGTGGAGAAGGGCAAGGCATCCATTTGCTGCCCCGCCATCCTCCTGGGACCACGACCGGTAATCTGATTGTCTGCTCTCATAGCCTGGCGTGGCATTCACATCCATGACCATGTTAACACTGTGTCCGTTTTCTTGCTGCAGCGTGTCCTCCATACCATTCCCAGACACCTGTCTTTCGACAACGGGTGTGGGATGGCAGAGGCACGGTACCACTCTGCATGTATCCTTGGTGTAAACCCGCATCTAACTGTATTGTCTCTGATATGAAAGTTCTAGGTTAACTATATTTACAAGCAATACAGTGCTTCCATCCGAGAAGGTTTTATTCTGAAAGGAAGTTTCTGGGTTGGGACTAGCTAAGTGAGCCCTGACTACCTCTGAGATAAAAGAGGACGAAGCATGCTGAGGGGCCGCACATCCAATCTTTCAGAAATGAAGTCAGCACCAAGAAGAGCAGATGTCATCTTCTAAGAGAGATATTCTGCAACACAGAGGAAGAAGGTCAGAGTGTACTTAATAGCGAGCAGATGCAAGACTAAAGTAGGCGGACTAATGTAGAGCAAGCAAACATCAGGCATGTAGCTATATGTTACAGCGAACATTAACTCAGTATTCTCTAAGTAAGTATTTGACTACAACCATTATTGGCCTTTACATTTCACTCCAGTTACTTAGATGCATGACTGCACAAAATGCACGGGAAATATAGGATATTCTCCACAAAACAAGAAAATTAAATTATTTCTTCAAAAAAGCCTTCAAAAAGGCTTCTAGGAAAATGCAGCCTTTTCTTATTCTGAAGAATAAAAACCAGGCCTTTTTTGCCGTGAATTTCTCACATGGCAAAGGGAGTGGAAGCCGATGGCCTGATCCACACTCAGGGTCAGCCCACGCCACTCTCCACATTACTGTTCCTGTCAGTCACTTCAAAACCAACCTGAGGGTCTGGCAGCATGAATCCATCAGTAAGTTTATAATAGACTATTGTGGAATCGGACTCCACTATGGCCAAAGTAAAAGACATCGGCAGTTCCGGATCGCCCTGCAACTTTCTGGATGCCTTCAAGATTTCCCTTATCCTGAAAATGAAGACAAAGTGTGTTTGAGATTCGTGGTTACTCAATTAACAGCAGGATCAACCCATATAAATTCTTGAGGGGAAGGCAGGATATTACATCCAAAATGCTAAGGCCATGTCTGTAGACTCAAATGTCGCCATCTGAAGCTGTCTTCTCAGAGACCATGACCTACACACTCCCTGCCTTTTCATTCTCTGGGTTAGCTGATTCTGGAACCTACAAAACACAACTACAACCAAGTGTGCTTTGTGCATCTAATTGGCTAAGGACCATAGATGTTAATTTTCCTGTTTTCCAGCTTGGTTACTTACTGAACAAAGTGACACTTGGGTTCATTACTTTAAACAGATTACAGGGCTGTTGTGATAGAAGACATCTGGACTCCCAGCCTAGGAGGCAGAGGCAGGAGAGTCACAGAAAATTAGAGAGAAGACTGGTTTACAGAGTTTCTGGCCAGCCAGGGATTACACAGTCAGACCCTGTCTCAAACTATCTGAAAACTAAACATGCCCCCTTGTTTTTCCCTGGGGTTTATAACTACTGCCTTTGAATATGTAACTGCCCCTTGGGTATCCATTGGCCCAGCTGTTCTCCTACTGTTGTGAGGTTTGTTTTTGTTGTTTTGTTTTTCCCAGGTTAATGGGGGGGGGCACGTTAGTCTTTTATATTAACATTCTCAAGACTTCTGATCATCTTTTATTCACATTATGCTCTGGCATCATTTCCTCGCTCAAAATGGTTTCCATTCTCCCCTTATACTTTTTGTTTAAATTGTCAAATATTGCTCATTAAAAGTTTTTTTTAATATGTAAGTGTTTTGTCTGCACATATCTATTTATCCCATGTGTGCAGGGCCCACTGAAGAGGGTGCTGGATCCTCTGGAACAGCAGTTACCAGGCAGCTGCCATATGGGTGCTGGGCACAAAATCAGAGGCTTCTGCAACAGCAGCACTGCTCTCAGCCACTCGTACTGCTTCTTTCCCAGTACACAACATACACAGAGCCTAGTAAATGCCCACAAACACTCTGTAATGGACACACTGAAAGTAAATTTCTCTAAGTATCCCTAATTGGCAGACTGTAATAAGAACAGGGCAGAGACAAAAAGAAAGAGAAAAAAAAAGAAAGAAAGAAGAAAGACCTTGATAAGACAACTTTATGTAATTTCTCTTTTTTAAACATGTTATTATTAAAGGCAGGTGAGTGTGTGTGCATTTGCACACCTGTATGTTTTTGTGTGTGCTTGCTTCTCTGTGTGTATGTGTCCTAAGGTGACCTGGGCGGGGCATGTGCATCTCACACTACATGTGGGATGGAAATGTCCACTGAACTGACTGTTGTTCTTTCATTCTCAGGTCATACTTGTTTTCGGAATCCAAAACATTCTCAGGTTAGAGTTGTAAAGGAGGTTGTGTTCTCAGAGCTAAGGGAAATTACTGCCAAATTAAATGGAAGTTCCCATCTCTGAGCTCTTGTTTATCCCACTTGGTGCAGTGTGTGGGAAAACTACAGGGTGTCCTCATAGGAACAGAGGCTAGAACAGTACCGAGCTACTGCCTGACCACAGTTGGGCAGTCTTACAAAGTATTCTGTTCAAATCATGTCTAGTCTACTTTGAACATGTGTCTAATATAGAGACATCATCTTCCTAGTCAAGACTTTATTTTTTTCCCTTTACAATACACTGTATAAGCTCATAAAAATACTTAAGCCAAAAGGCCATTGTTACCTTAATTATTAAAAAATATGGATAACATCAGAGGCTCTGAAGTTCTACTTTAAAAATACCATAACTGCTAAGACACACTAAAAGATAATGCTTAATTTTCAATAAATGTGAAACCTTAATTAGAAGCCAGAGAACTCTACATATGAACAAACATGATTTCTTTTCTACTTAGTGAAATCCCAGGGAAGAAATTCTCAACTAAAGAAATGGGTATGTTAATAACAATCACGGCTGTTGATTATAAGTAGCAAAAATTGATTCTGCTGACATACTTCTCCTTTTGATAATTCTTCACAGGTGACCTCTGTATGCTGAAAAAGCGGGGTTGATTTTTAATAACTTAATATAACCAAAGACAAACTCAACACCATTTGGCTAATGTCCCGAAGTCAGATTATTTAAGCCTTTTCCATAAACTTAAATTGTATTTTTCTCTAATGACCCTAAAACAGAGACTGCAAAATCTTTAGAGGTTTGCAGTGAGGACAAGAAACTGAGGAAAGTATTACTCTTAACTAAAAATGTTGAAATAAAATGCACCATGAATTAAAAATCATATTAATTTTGATTCACAGATCCTTCTGTATTCCTCAATAGCCAAGAAGGCTATACTGTGGTTCCATCTATAAAAGGCACTGATTTCCTCATCAGCCTCAGCGTGCTGTAATGGAAGGTTATCCCTGACAAAATCCCTGACTTTGAGCTCTGCAGTAGCTCAAAATTCACTATGTTCTTCCATGGGCTCAGGCCTGAAGAAATGTGCCAGGGAGAACAGACACCTCTTTGGGAAGCCAGCCAAAAGTGCCAGTTTTTTTTTTTTTTTTTAAAAAAAAACAAAACAAAAAAACAAAAAACAAAAAAACAAAAAAAACCAATCCCACGGCAGCTGAACTCTCAGGGGTCTGCTGAAGGCCACTCGCCTGCCTGCGTGGCTAACCACCTTACAGGGAAGTCATTTTGATAAAATTTAAAAAAAAAGTGAGCTTACATTTTTTTCCTTCAGAGTTAAGGGGGAAAAGAGAGTCAACTGAAAGACATGGCCAGAGTTGGGGTTTCATCCGCAAGCAGCAGACCCCAGCAGAGGCTGCATGAGGACATGTGCCCTGACTATCAAGGAGGCCAAACAATACCCTTCATTTTCTCAGTTACCAGACTTCAGGCCTCAAACAAGTGGCTGCTAAATGAACTTATAATAAAGCCATGCTTTCAGAAAGGAGTGTTTTAAGAGTACAAAGTCATAACTCAAGAAAAAATGTAGCATTTATGCACTAAATCTCAGCCAGATGTGGAAGCACAAGTCTACCATAATTCCAGCACTCAGGAGAGTAAGGCAAGAGGATCATCAACCCGCCAGCCTGGGCTACAAATAGCAAGGTAGCCTGGGCTATAGTGTAAGACCCTGTCTTGAGAAAAAACAGTTAAATCAAAATACTAATAATGATTAGCAATGATGTAAAGAGACTTCTAAGCTTTCATTTTGTGAAACACTTCATGGGGACAGAGGGTGAAAGGGCAGGGTGCACACGGGTGAGAAAGATCGCCATGGAAGTGACGGCACTGCAGATTGCCCTGTCAGACTGATGACCTTGGTCAGACGTGCTGTTACAGCAGACAGACGGGGAAAGGTGAGATTCTGCAACCAAATGGCGGTGTGCAAACACATGCCCTCCACCGCTCTGTGTGAGCTCTAGAAAGACACATGGCTAACATACATCCTATGTGCTTCACTGTACTGCCTCAGAAGCTTAGCCACTCAACACATCCTGAATTCTGTGTGCCATGCACCGAGACGGATGAAGTGAAGTCTCCCCTTCCATGGATCAAATACCAAACACATGATACGCTGCCTATTGACAAATGTGCCAAGAGTAGTAATGTCACCTCAGGAAGTCGGAAGGGGAGACGGGAGCTCGAGCCGCAGTTAGTAAGCTGAGGCAGAGATGGGAAGAAACCGAGATTCTGGGCAGATTTTAGAGTAGGAGAGTGTTTGATTACTTGTCATCAAATGTAAGGAACAGCAAGAAAAATATGTATTATCTCCACCCATATATAGTCAGTCACTCAGCTCTCTCTCTCTCTCTCTCTCTCTCTCTCTCTCTCTCTCTCTCTCTCTCTCTCTCTCTCGTGTGTGTATGTGTGTGTGTGTGTGTGTGTGTGTGTGTGTGCGCGCACGTACTTCAAAATGAACAAAATTGCTATTTCCTAACCTGGAGAAATCACAGAAGGCGCAGATGGAGAACAAATCAGTTCTTTTGGACACACTCATTGGTCACCTTTGGTTCAGGGCAGACATGTCAGGTAAAGAGTTAGATATATGAGTTGGAAGTTCATAGTGCCGGTTAAAGTGGAAATCCGGAGATATAAACTGGAGGCATCAGTGTACTGACGACACAGCCACGGCAGAGGAGTGAGACTGGAGATGAAGACTGAGCCCGGAGCCTGGCAACACCTGGAGGCCAGGAACTTGAAGGCTCAACGGAGAGACCGCGACGGGTGACGGACCACACACCCTCAAGTTCCCAGCACACTCCTGCACCTACAGCCTCTCACGCCCTCGAAGGCTCGTCCACTGCAGCTGGGATCCCTTATGGAAAACAAATGAGCATCACCAGAGCTGACTCAGTTTCCCTTTCAGGCCCAGCTGCTGTTTCCTAAGGACCTCAAGGTGACAAACAGCTCTAGCTCTCTCTTACCTCTGACCTCCTTCCTCTCCAATGCCGCTCTCCTCAAGCTTACCAGGCTGCTCCTGGAGAACGGTCGCCCAGGAGGGTTAGTTCTTAAACTTTCTTCCCTTTCTCCTCTCCACTCTGCCCCGCTCCTCCACCCATTCTCATCTCCCACTGCACCTCTCTCTCTCTCCCTTGCCCCACCCACGTGCACACATGAACTTGAACACACAATCCAGAGCCCTCATCAGGTGTGGGTGGCTGCTACCTCTGCCATTACTACACACCCGTTCACAACCAACAGCCACAGCTCACAGGCTGGCTCAACAATCCGTTTCCACCATGACCGATGTTGGGAGCCTCCTGTCCATCTCAAGGTCTGTACTTGTTTCAAATGGCTTGTCATCCGGGGAACGCTCCCACACCCCCTATACCATCACATTCCATCTCCTCCCTCTGCAGTCTTCTAAAGTGCTGTAGACACATCCCTCCATACATTAAATCACCTGAGTGTCATCTGTCCCTCTCAACCCTGGGCTCTGGGCATCTTGCAGGAAAGGTCTGTGATACTTTGTACCCTTGACCACAAGCCTCCAATATAAAAGGGGAAAAAATCACGAGCAATCTGAAATTTACCTTCTTATCCTCTCCCCAAACCAAAACATCCTCCTATTTTGCCTTTCAATAGTCTATAATTACATTCATATTAATCTATATTCACTGTACTTGATGGTTAAAAACATAATTATTTACATCTTAACATTGTTATTTTAATATAAGAACAGCAAACACAATTTTCTCTATTCAGCTCAGTGTTTTAAAATATCATCTTCTCCCTGCAAATCTATTAATTCAACTGGCATACAAATAAATAATTTATCCATTTATATTGTGTGGGAAATCTGCTGTGATATCTTACTGGGATAACACTAATAGCTGATAAAGTACTTGTGTAAGTAATCATGTCTCTTAAAGAAAAATTACTATTAATGGTCTTCAAAGCTAAAAGAACTACAATTTATTTAGTTCAAGGTAGGAAGGAAATCCCTTCTTCTCAGAGGGCTGTGGCAAACACACATGATGTGCCTAAATAATCTAGATTAGGAAAAACCAAGAGTCCTAACTCTGGCTCCATATTCTTTCACCGTACAGGAATCTTGCCAAAGGCGTCCCCTCCCCTCGGTGGCCTATGGCTCATCTTAGGCTCTCCCTCCCCACTTCCCACCTCCCAGGGGGGAACTGAAGACAGGGAGTGCGGAAGGAGGCTGCTTCCCGACCAGAAGTCATGCCAAGAAAGAGGCCACCTGAGTGACTTCCCCTTGCCCAGAGAATGCTCTACTGTGTGGCTGGGAGGCTCCGCCCCACCTGCACTGCCCTCTAACACTGAGAAAGCTTTACAGCTTAGTGAAGTGTGACAGACCAGCAACTCGCAGCTATTATCAAGGACAAATAATCTTTACAACCATGAAGATTTGACATGATGTGAAAACAGCACTCTATAACTCTGTGGATTTTATAATCTTATAAGAAATCAATTCTACCAGCTCAGTTTAACCAGAGAACTACAGAAAGGCTTAGACACCCAGCTATGGTTCTAGTTTCAGCCTTTCTACTATCTTACTAAATCAGTGTTTAGTCCTCAACCTTCCTAATGCTGTGACCCTTTAATACAGTTCCTCATGTTGTGGTGACCCCCTCAACCACGAAGTTATTGCCATTAATACTTCATAACTGTAATTTTGATACACTTATGAATCATAATATAAATATCTGATATGTAGGATAACTGATATGCAACCCCTGTGAGAGGACTGGTTCACCGCCAAGGGGTCGTGACCCACAGGTTGAGAACTACTGCACTGACGCCAAACTTGACACAGGATGTTAGGTCTCTCAGGAAGAAACAAAACACTGGTAGTCAAAAAACAGAAAACCCCTTTCCCCTCCTCTTTCACTCTGAGCTTTGCTGGAAGGTACTTAAAAGTATTTCTCCTTTACAACTCCCTGTACTTAACCCTACTCCAAACACCTAACCTATAACCCTGCCTCAGGTGTGACTCAATGGCAGAGTAGCTTTTCTTTGAAGGAGTGTGTATTCTAACAGCTGTCAGTATATGTGATCATGGTAAAACACTTAGTTTTAATTTTCACCCATAGAGAAGCTACCTAAACATAAATTTTACTTCATTTTTGAAATCTGCACTGAAAAAGATAGGACACGACTCAAACTGATGCAGGCTTCCTTGTTGTCTCACATTGTTCAGAGAGAGAGAGAAAGAGAGAGAGAGAGAGAGAGAGAGAGAGAGAGAGAGAGAGAGAGAGAGAGAGTCTGTCTGTCTGTCTGTCTCTCTGCTTGCCTGTGTATCTGTTAGTATGTGTGCATGTGTACATGGTGTGTGTCTGCTTGCCTGACTGTGTTATCTGTCAGGTGTATGTGCATGCATGTGTGGTGTGTGTGTGTGTGTGTTACACAGGTGCACACATGAAGGGTCCAGAAGAGTATGCCTTCTTCAATTATTCTCTCTGCCTTAGTCCTTTAAAATAGGCTCCCTCACAGAAGCTCATTGTTTTGCTAGGCTGGCTGGCCAGCGAGCTCTCAGATCTGCCTATCTCTATCCCCTCGTGTTGGAGTTCCAGGCACACAGCTGGCTTTTGACATAGGTGCTAGGGGTTTGAACTCAGGGCCTTAGGCTTGCACAGCAAGCACTTTTGCCCAGTGAGCTACATCCCCAGTCTTCATCTTTACATTCATCAGCTCTAGAACCACTGTGCAAATCCATGACTGTGACTTTCTTCATATACCGTCTACTCTCATCCATGGGCATTACTGAAGTGTTACACAGACTCCTGAGATTCATTTAAGCAGAACACAAGCTGAGGACACACCATGCTAATTTATTATTTCATAATGCAGACTAAAAATTATCCAGGAAATACTATAAATAAAAAGAAATATAGCAAATAGACAACTCATATCCATCAGCACAATATTCTCACTAATTAGAAACAGACATCTTGCCAATTTTATTCTCCAAAAGGAGAAGAGTAATTAAAGTTAAAGTAGTATTTTCAGAAGGACACACACACACATCTTCTGAGACTGAAAACTGTGACACACTACATTAACTGTACCTGAACGGCTGTGGGTCTATATCAGTAATAGAATGAAATCTGCCTGTCTAGTACCAGAAACTACAAAAACAAAGCCAACAGGACCAAAGCCTGGGAAAGCAAGTAGGAAATGAACACAAAAAAAGTCTGGATATTTTGAGAAATGTACAGTGACATTAGGAACTGATATTAATATCCACTTATCAGTGAGTGCATACCATGTGTGTTCTTTTGTGATTGGGTTACTTCACTCAGGATGACACTTTCTAGTTCCATCCACAATTTCTGAATCCATTCCTGTTGAAGGACATCTGGGATCTTTGCAGCTTCTGACTATTATAAATAAGGCTGCTATGAACATAGTGGAGCATGTGTCCTTATTACATATAGGAGCAGCTTCTGGGTATATGTCCAGGAGTGGTATAGCTGGGTCCTCTGGTAGTACTAAGTCCAATTTTCTGAGGAAATGCCAAACTGATTTCCAGAGTGGTTGTACCAGCTTGCAATCCTACCAGCAATGGAGAAGTGTTCCTCTTTCTCCATATCTTCTCCAGCATCAGCTGTCCCAAGTTTTTCATCTTAGCCATTCTAACTGGTGTATAAACATGTTATAATTCACAGACCACAGGAAGCTCAAGAAGAAGGAAGACCAAAGTGGGGGTGCTTTGGTTCCTCTGAGAAAGGGAACAAAATATTCACAGGAACAACTATGGAAACAAAATGTGGAGCAGAGACTGAAGGAAAGGCCACCCAGAGACTGTCCTACCTGGGGATTCATCCTATAAACAGTCACCAAACCTCAAAACTACTATGGATAACAAGAAGTGTATCCTGAAAGGAGCCTGTTATGGGTGTCTTTTGGAGTGGCCCTGACAGAGCCTTAGAGATACAGAGGTGAATACTAGCAGCCAACCATTGGACTGAGCACGGGGTTCACAATGGAGGAGTTGGAGGGTGGACTGGAGGAGCGGGGAGGGGGAGGAAAGGGGGGTTTGCACTCCCATGGGAAGAACAATGATGTCCAACCAGACGTCCCAGGGTTACCAGGGTCTTGGCTTCATCAACCAAGGGGTACACATGGTTCCAGCCAAAAGAGTGGCAGAGGAATGCCTTGTTGGGCATCAGTGGGAGGAAAGGTCCTTGGTCCTGTAAAGGCTCAATAGAGATCCCAGTGTGGGGAAATCAAGTGGGGGTCGTGGGAGTGGGTTGGGTGGAGGAGCATATTCTTGGAGGCAGGGGGTAGGAGGATGGCTTGGGGGTTTTCAGGGAGGGGGAAACCAGGAAGGGATATAACATTTGAAATGTAAGTGAAGAATAAATTCAATTAAAAAGAAAAAAGAAAAGAAGGTACACCCTTCTCCTTCAATTAAAAAAAAACAAAAAAACAAAAACTGATATTAAGAACTGCCCAGAATTATCAACTTTTAAGGAATCAATAAATATATGTGCTATAGCATAAAGAATGAGCCATGTAAACACATCTATCTGTTTGCCACTCAACACTCAAACAGCAAGACAGCTAAAGGTTTAAACTGATACAATAGGATTGTGTCTACACTAAAGACAGATTCTGTATCTGCACTGTAGTTAACACAAGCCATACATGGTAATACATGCCAGCTGCCCAGCTTTACAAACTCCAAAACTCTGAATGTACACAAGGAGTTACTGTAAATGCATATGAAACCATACCCCAGAAGCCTGTCTATGTCTTTGGCTTTCTAGTTTAGTATGCTTCCCATTTCCCTATTAATAAAAATGTTATTTTTGGTGTCAAAATACAGAACATTAAGAACAAGAGTTGTAAGAAGCTAGCCAGCACAGCTTCAGATGGCACCTGGAAACAGTGTGCTCTGTGAGGTGTGACATGTCATTTGTTTCTAACAATACAGGCAAGGCAGGGTGTTCTTCAAGTGAAATCAGCGTTCTTGTATACATCAGTCAGATCCACTCACATCCCAACATAGATTCTGAGCTGCACAGATAGGTCAACAGTGGTCATTCCTCACAGAACAGTGGTCACCTGAGAGGAGGAACAAGCCATTCCATGCACTAGGAAGGGCTCTGAGAAGACCTGAAAGGGTCGTGGTTATGGGAGTTGGAATGGCTTTTTTTTTTTTTATGATAACTCGTATTTTGAACTATGAGGTATTCTGTATGGATTTTATTTTACAATAAAAGATCTTTTGAAATTCAATAAAGAAAAACAAGGGGCTGGAGAAAATCTTCAGCAGTACAATGCTTGCTGCACCAGCGTGAGGACCTGTGTGACACTCCCAGCCCTGGGAAGGCAGACAGGTCTCCAGAGCTCACTGGCCCTGCAGCCAAGCATTCTGGGAAGTGCTAGGCCAGAGAGACACAATAACCATTTAATCTAAATAAGCCTTTGCCATTATACATGGTGTATCTCTTCTCCTACACTGTCAGTCGCAGTGTAAACTGACAGCCATTCTCCTCCAGGACACCTTAGTAGCCAGTAGTGTCAAGAGGCAGGTATGACGCGATATGTCCCAAGCATTCCACCTCTAGGTGCTGACCCACAGCTGAGCACAAGAGCTGCCTAGAATGTGCTCATTAGCGAGAGACTCATCCGCAGGGAGGAGCAGGCAGCGAAAGCCTTCCTGACCTAGGAGACTGGACCGCACCCTCTCTCTCCTCAGTCCTGTCACTCACTTGGCTCTTCCCTCTCAGGCAGACAGTTCTAGTGCTACTCAGTGACCTGCAGTTCCCCTGCCATAGTGGTTGTCAGCCTTCCTAACACTGCGACCCGTAAATACAGTTCCTTAGGAGGTGGTGACCCCAACCATAAATGATGTCATTGCTGCTTCATAAGTGTAACGTGCTACTGTCATGAGTTGTAATGTAAAAAGCTACTATGCCGGACACCTGATATGCCACCCCTGTGGGGGACAGGACACAGAGGTTGAAAACCACTACCCTTACAGAACACAGTGTCAATAAACTTTTCCTGCTCTAAGATTAAATCCTTATCTGCACTTCATTAGCATTTATTCAATTACCTAGTAATATAAAGGACACGGTCTTCAAACCACATTCAATAAAAGATTTGACAATTTTGTTCTTACTCTACTCCCCACCCCAATAATAACCAAACCAGAAAAAATTGTTTTCCAAGTCAACATTTGATACTAGAATAATACTTTCATGAAGATAATCTTGATTATTATGGCATCTCCAACACATAAAAGTTGTTCGATAAATACATAGTGAATGAGAATTTTACTATTCTAAGCAATATTATCTGACAAATGGTATGCATATCATGATGAAACAAAATAGAAATAAAAATCAATAGCAAGAAACATCCAAACTCCCTGAGATTACTGTGTTCTTCGGTGATCAGAGGGCTATTGACAAAGTCCGGGAGGAAATTTTAAAACTTCAAATGAAAACACAACTTAAAAGAACTTAGGGATATAGCAAGAAGAGAGCACAACCTTCAATTAAAAAGTGTGGTCTCAAAAAAATAACTTAATGATGTAGCTTAGGTTTAAGAAATGTAAGAAAAGCCAAACTCCAAATTATAGATGGAAAAATAATAATAATGGTACAGAAATTAATGAAATGGAAATAAAACATACAATAGACAAAGAGCCAATGACAGTAAGAGTTCATTCTTTAAAAAGATAAAACAAACACTTAATCAAATTAGCCAAAGATGGGGAAGTCCTGAACTAGTAAATGAGGAGATGAAAGGTGATATTATGACAGATACTAACAAATTCGGGGGCTCATTAAGGAACTGTTGGAAAACCTAAATTCCAGTTGGAAAATCTAGAGAAAACTGACAGAACTATTGTCTCCCAAACTCATCAAACCTAGTAGCTATAAACAACATACAGACCCAGAGGGGCCTGAGAACAAAGCAGCAGCAGTCCCCAGCAACAGCAGCTACACCCAGCAGCCACACCATGGCTTCTGCAGTATAGGAAGGTGACAAGTGCTATTCAGAGCGGAAGCCCTTTTTCTCCTTTGTCATTTATTTAAACACAGAATCTCTTGTTAGCCTTTTAAAAATTAAAAACAGGCCTTTACTTAGAATGCAAAGCAGGGAATATACCTTAAGCTAGACACAAAGATGATCATAAAAGATGGGATGGGTACACATGATTATACTCAAATTACGATGTTATTCATTAAAGTATACCCTAAAAATGGCAAGAGTGGGTTTAAAAACTGACACACATGACACAATGAAAGATTATTGACAAAAACATAAAAAGGACTTATAAAAGTGAAAAAAAACAAAAACAAGAAAGAAACCCCACAAAGTAACAGGCAAGGATCTGTTAAACTAAGACAAAAGTCCTCCCTCACCTGTTATGGCTGAGGGAGGCAGAAATGGGCGTAGGCACCACCGTCTGCAGCCCTTCCCCTTCGATCTCAGTGCCAAGGAGGCAGATGAGCTGCAGTTCTGGTATTCCTACACAGTTTACTTCATGCCAGCTTTTACCTGAAAGAGCATCAAGAATGGACAAATGCATTCATTCAGAAGCAAAGATAAGCATTCTAAACTTCTAATGTTCAGTTGAGCACTGCACTCATAATATAACCGCCTCTATTTGTTTTTCTAATCTTTTCCATGACCTGGGACTTCCCAATGTAAATGAACAAAGAAATGTAAAATTAACTGGCAAAATTAATAGTAAATGAAAAAATGTTTGCTTATTATATGTGAACAATCCTACACAACAACCCAATCCCCCAACCTCCCCACACCCCAACAGCAAACCAAGATAAACAAGAAACTTACTCTCCATGAGATCCAGGTAAACCAAGAATGCTATATAAACTTGGGTGGCATCTCCTATATCTAATTCCATCATTTCTAAGTACTGAAAATCAAAACGTAATTGTTAAATAGAGAAGAAAATAACAGCTCAATATTTTCTTTCATTTAACAAATATTCACTAGATACATGCATATATTATATACATATACGGATATAAACTATCTTCTAGATTTAAAGGAAGTTAAAAGGATGTAAGGTCTTATCTCTGTCTCTAAAAAGAAAATCTACAATTGTTAAACACATCCATGCAGCCTCCCTTCCTGCATGAAAAATACTTATCAATCACCAAAATCTAAGAATGTTCAAGTCCCTTATATAAAATGCAAGAATATTTACATATAATCTGTGCAATCTTTCTATTTACTTTAAACTATCTATAGGTTACTTTAAGTGCTACATAATGTTAGAAATAATGATAATAAAAGTCTGAACATGTACAATGTAGAGGACATTTTTTCAAATGTTTTCAATTAAAACTTAATTAGCAAACCCTCCATTATGGAGGACTAGCTATACTTAAAACTGGTAGGCGAATGACAATTATTAAAAGCATATGCGTTATAAAACAACAACAGGTCAGAGGAAGTGTTCTCACAGGATGGACTGGCAAATGTTTCACGACAGAATAGATGCAAAGTAAGCCCTGCAGGACCTGAGTGTAGAGGAGTTATGGGCTGGTGTGAGTAGAAAGAATCACACCCACCAGGAGCAGAGGAAATGGAGATCTTCATAGGCCTACGTTATGGGATGCTCAATTTCTCCACCATCTAATGTGTATATATATAGAAAAAAAATCTGCTAAATTCTTAACAGCTCCTACTCTTGAGTGGGAGTTATTTAATTGAGTTTTAAAGAAGCGAATTACTTCTTTCAGACCTCTTGTTGTTATAGGAAAACCCCAGAAAGGAGCAGTCCTGCAGGGAAGGCCCTGGGCATACACACACAGTGGGACAGGTGTAGTTGATGCACAGATCAGATATTTGCAGAACTTTGAGGGGGCAGACCTAAAGTCACCATCTCCATTGGCAGCATGGTAAATGTACAGAATCAAAAGGAGGACTTTATGCGTCCCAAATCTCAAAAGGTGCTTGGCAATGGAATAGAAACATAATTTTGTGTTAGGCTACAAGGTCTAATTTGTTGATCCTGGAAGGAAAAGAATAGCAGGAAGATTCGGTGGTTTATACAGCTATTAAGTTCAATAAGAAAAGAAATCTGCAAGTAAGAAAACTGTCTAAAGGCAATATCAAACCTAGATGGAGTTTCAAAGGGTTACTAATATATATTATATAATACTAATACTTTTTATATATGTCAGATAGTTATAAAAATTACCCTATGAGATTAAGTACTACCATTATCCCCTATTTTTAAATGAAGACAGGTAAATATACTGAGACACCACAAAAAAAATTGAAGCACAACTATGGTGAAGTCAAACAAGTCAAAACAAATCAAAGTTTACCAACTTTGTAACAGAAATAAGATTCAAATTCTGGAAGTCTGAATTGGCGTCCATGTTCCTAGTCACTGTTGATGTCTTCTCTGTCTCTCTGCCCTTCTCCTGCATTATGGAAACTAGTAACATTTCCATGGTGTTGTTTATGGGGATGATGATAGCAAATCCTAAGAAAACACCAAGCTTCAAGAAGTGGGGAAAAGTTCCTTTTTTAAGATTTGTATTTACAAATAATTCGCTTTCCTTGTTTTGAGACTTTCAAAGGGGAAATTTGCCATTTTATGAATGTACCAGTCCTCAAGGTCTCTATACAACCTTCATTCATTATCAGCAACTGCTTGTGCCTTTACAGACACAAAGCCATCAATTTCCCAAGCAGAAGCAAGCAAAAGGTTATCCTTATTTTCCTTGAGGCCAACACAGAAAATACAATGTCAATAGTACTCTGCCCTGTGCAAGAATTACTCAAACTTTCAAAGAAATATGAAAAATGAAGATTCTGCTCCCATACTGAACCAAGATGTACACTTTGGGCCTAATGTTAAGTGTAATGCAACTGTGCCTAAATACATTATTTACGGATTCCTAGATCTCAGCCATAGCCCACAGACTGTTTTTGATCCATTAACTGTGGACTCGGTCCATCCCAGAAAAGACTATCTAGTTAAGAAAACAGGTATTAATGGAAGGCTCATCAGCGGCCTCTGGATTACGAATGGCCTTGGCAGCCTGACAGGAATGGTGTTAGTCTGCACTATATAACTCTATTATATAAACAAACAAAAATGACACTGCGGTCGACCAGTGGCCTTACACTCGGGGTCCCCCACCCCACCCCCCCGCCGCGAGGCTGGCGTGCGTCCTCCACGAGACGCGGGCCAGAGAGCGAGCGCGGTGCGGAGGGCCAGGTCGGCGCCCTGCTGGCCTCGCGCCTCCTGACCTTAGGGTGTGTGCCCATCCAGGCATCCTCGGGAGCCCACGTGTGGCCAACGCCGCCATCGCGAGCGGGACCCGGGCCAGACCCACTACAACCCGGGGTAGGCTCGGAATCGCTGCGCTCCTCCATGCCGCCCGCGCAGAAAGCCGTGGTGCACCGCAAACCCCACCCGGCCAGAAGCAAGAGTCCTGCGCGCGGGAGTTCCGCTTCCCGCCGCGCACACTGGGCGGAGAGTTGGCCGGGCCACGCCCTCTGACCAGGGGACCCTCCAGTCTCCTCCTCCTCTTCCCCCTCCTCCCCTCCTCCTCTCTTCCCCTCTCCCCTCCTCCCCTCCTTCCCACCTCCAGTCTGGCTAGGTTGTAGGGTAGAGAAATTTAACTAACAACCTGAATTCAGAATTCTTCATTCCCTTATAAACCCCTGCTCTCGCTTGAGAAATGAAGGATTCTTAATTCGTCTTTGCCTTCAGATCCTGATCTTCAGTTCCTGGGAACAGGAAAAGACCCCATTCAGTGCCCTGCTGTCGAAGTTTAAAATAAAAAACATAGTTGTACAGCAAGCCCATTTTTCAAGATTAAAAAAAAAAAATGAGGTGTTGAACGGGTTTTGAGAACTAACATAAACACGTGACTTAAGAGCCAAAGATGAGAACCCTCAGACTGATGGCAGGGCAGGGCAAGTGGGTTTGGATTCACCCTGAGTGGAAAAGGAGCCAGTGGAGGTTCCTGGTACATATTGAGAGGAGTGGTTACAAAGCCACTACAATAATCATGACCAAAAAGGCTTCCAAAATTAAAAGTACCAGGCAAAAGAAAACATGTGATTCAAAACACAGTAGATTAAGAATCTTGCGTTGGGTCAAGATTTTGATGAGACCATTACAACCACCAGCAATGAAGTACAACAATACATATTTCTAATGGATGGAAATCTCAAGGGTCAAATCTCAAAAATGAAAAAAAAAATTTAAAAATCCAAATGGGCATTCTGTAATTCAAGATTACAGTTTTGAAAATAAAGATTTCCAGTGAGTGATTTTTTTTTTTTTGACAATAAAAAAGTGGAATTTGGGGAGGAGGTAAGGTTGCAGGTAGATCAAGTGATGAGCAAAAAAGAGTGAAATTTTATTTTCAAAAGTGTGAGGGGGGAGGAAAATGCCAGTATTGGTGGTGAATGCTTATAATCTCAGTAGTTGGGAGGCTGAAACAGAAGGATTGTGATGTTGAGCCCAGCTGAGTCTACAGAGTGACTCAACCTGGGCTATATATCAAAACTCGTCACAATAATGAAACAGCCAGACAATGAACAAAGCCTTAAGGATTTGCCACATTAGTGAGATGACAGGAGAACAGGGTAGAAAATGGTGAAGAAAGGATGACCAATTTTTTTCACAATTTTAATGAAATAAATTTGCCAATACAAAATGATAAATAAATATCAATTAAACTAGACATGAGTTCACATTGTTGAAGAAAAGAAAAAGAGGAAACCTTAAATGTATCAGAAAACTAACTACAAGGAAACTCCACCTAAAAAGATTCATATGAAATCATTATCTTTGCCTTCACAAAACAGCTATCGACACCGTCTCCCAAAAGCAAATAGTACTAACATTAGGAGGCTCCCCGAAGCAGCAAACACTGACAGGAATTCAAGAGATTAGAAATGAGGAAAGGCTCCTCTCTGGCTCCTAAAGACTTAAATCAGTCAGAGAGTTAATAACATTTGGTTGTTAATCTGAGGCTGGAGATTCTTTAACTCAGGAAACAGATCTGAGGAGAGTAGATTCTATGTGAACAGGACTCCAACATGTGCAGGGGAAGAATTTCTACCTTAACGAGGTAGAATGGGGCCTGGGGTGGGGGGTGGGGGGTGTGCTCAGCACTGACTGCTCTTCCAGAGGTCCTGAGTTCAATCCCAGCAACCACATGGTGGCTCACCACCATCTGTAATGGAATCTGATGCCTTTTCTGTAGTGTCTGAGGACAGCTACAGTGTCCTCACATACATAAAATAAGTAAGTCTTTTTAGAAGGGGGAGAGGGATAAAAGATAAGCAGAAGAGAGGAGGGAGAGAGCCCTGAAAGGGTAATGAAAGCAGCAGAAACTTTTTAAAGGAAGATTAAATTCTATTGTGTAGAAAGATAATGATATATATACACACTTTATATAAAATGCTTCTGATTTTTAATTCCACTGTCTATTTAAGAGTTTAACAAAAATGGAATTTTTTCCTGCCAAACTAGGAAATGAAGACTCTAAAGTAGGTCTTGCTGGTTCAGAATGGCTAAGAATAAACACAAAGGATTCAGGACTCTCCGAGAACCTTGCATTTAAAGCTCAGAATCAGAAGGACTCTTGTGGCAAGCTTAGAGAGAAATCTACCAGACAGCGGGGTAGCGTTTCAGCTCTGATAGGCTGCAGGAATTTTCCATTTGTAAATGCTTCAATAATTCATTAGATTAGAGTACTGAAGGGCTTAGAAGGAAAAAGCTAAGTAAGCAAGTGGCAGTGACTACAGTACCCTCCTGAATATTATGTGTAAGCACATTCTGTGTAACCTGGCACCTGCAGCGATGATTTCCCAGGCTGATATTTTACCAGGCCACTTTATTCCTACAAAGAAAATCAGTAATATCTATGCAGAGATATATTAATTCAGTTAGTCTCAAGAGAGAAAGCCCACACTAAATTGTGATTCAAAGTATATTGAAGAAAAAGAAGGGTTTTTGCATAGCACTGTATTAAGACACTAACTCTAAGTTTTAAAATATGTAGCATTTTAGAGCTGCATATTTTATGTAGCTTTTTATTCATTAGCTTTTTTATTATATCCATATATGTATATTGTAATTTATGTTTTGCACACAAACCATGCGACTTCTCATTCTCCTGTTTCAAGACTAGGTGAGATACTAATTCTTCTAGAAAATATTTGGAAACTGTGATTGTTTGTATATGCTTGGCCCAGGGAGTGGGACTATCAGAAGGTGTGGCTTTGTTGGAGTAGGTGTGTCACTGTGGGTGTGAGCTTTAAGACCTTCATCCTTGCAGCCTAGAAGTCAGTCGTCTGCTAGCAGCCTTCAGATGAAGATGTTGAACTCCCAGCTCTGCCTAGAGCATGTCTGCCTAGACACTGACATACTCCTGCCTTAATGATAATGGACTGAATCTCTGAACTTGTAAGCTAGCCCCAACTAAATATTGTATAAGAGTTGCCTTGGTCATGGTGTCTGTTACAGCAATAAAACCCTAAGACAGAAGTTGGTACCAGTAACTGGGGTATTGCTGTGATAGGCCTGACCATGCATTTGTTTGGAAGAATGTGGATTTGGGGACTTTGGATTTGGAAAGCTTTAAATAGAGCTTAATAGGCTATCCTAGGAGAAATATGAAGACTTTGTTACTGAGATTGATATGACCCTGCCTGAATTGGTCAGACCTGGTCTAAGAGGTTTCAGTAGAATTTTCAATATGTGGCCTAGAGACTGTTTTGTGATATTTTGAAGAAAGTGGCTACATTTTGCTCTTTTCTGAAGAGTTTGCCTGAGGCTAAAGTGAAGAGACTCAGATTAATTGCATTAACAAAGGAAGTCTCAGACATGTCGACCATAGACTTTGTTCTCTGGTTAAGTAATCATGGAGAGCATTTTAAACAAGCGTAGAAAGCTGAAAGGAAAATTTTAAATATATGGTTCAAGTATGAAAGGGATACCAGAAAGTGAAATGGAGCTGAATCCTGTGTTCAAGGAGATAACAAATTAAGGAAGTAGGACTTTGATGCAAGATGCTACCCAGTTAAATTTAGATCTAGGCATAGTGGTGCACACCTTTAATCCCAGAGATAAAGCCAAGCGGAGAAGAGGTCAAGGCTAACCTGAGACAGAGTAATTTCTAGGTGAAGAAAAGCTTAAATCTAGGCAAGGAGGTACACATCTTTAATCCCAGTAGACAGGCGCAGATCTCTGAGTTCAAGGTCAATCTACAAAGATCCAGAACAGCCAAGCTCAGACAGTGAAGGGGTTGGAAAAAAGGGAAAGAGGAAGCCAGTCGTAATATAATAAAACAAGAGGGTAACCAGGTGGTGGTGGCACACGTCTGTAATCCCAGCACTTGGGAGGCAGAAGTGGGCAGATTTCTGACTTTGAGGCCAGCCTGGTCTACAGAGTGAGTTCCAGGATAGCCAGGGCTACACAGAGAAACCCTGTCTCGAAACAAAACGAAACAAAAACAAAAACAAGGAGGTCATGTTCCAGGTCCTACAAGCAACAGAACTCAGCAGCTTCAGCCATGTGTCTCTGGTTTTATAGTCAAGAGGAGAAGGAGACTACTGGGACAATTGATGCTGGTTAGTTAGAGCTAAGAAATTATTGTTGATTAAGAAAAGACCAGCTTCACTGAGGTGAAATCTTCTCAGAAGTGTTTTTCTGAGAGCACAAAGAAGCTGTGTTCCAGAGATAGTCAAGGTTATACCTCATGCTGAAGCTGTACTTGGTAATTTGTAAGAGTCACCCAGGTTATACTGGTTTGGAAGGCATGCAGGCATCATGAAGAACAGGTCAGGTTTGGCACTGAGAGAGGCCATAGAAGACCATCGGTGAAGGTACAGCCTCAGTTGTAGTTGAAGGCCCGGGACTGAAGGTATCATGCAAAAGATTTAAGGCTTGGCCCCATGAAGAGAGCCTATGAGAGGCTATTGGTGAAGCCTAGTTGCGGTGGAAAACCCCAGTGTATTGGAGATGCCAGGACCATGAGATGATCACCGAGAACAGCAGTGGCAGTCAGGGGAGTAGAGTCTACCTGAGCTTAGAATGCTACAGAGGGCAGAGGATGAAGTTTATTGCAGTCAACAAAGGTGAAAAAGGAGCTGGAGATCTGAAGACCTCCTTGAACTCAGACAAGGAGATACAGAGTTTAGAGTTTGCCCAGCTGGTTTCCTGTCATCTTGCTTTTGGGATTACAGTTAAATGATTAGATGAATCTCAGAAGAGACTTTGAACTTTGGACTTTTGACATTGTTTAGACTGCTATAGACTATGGAGATCTTTGAAGTTGGACTAAATGTATTCTGTATGCTATGTTTAGGTATGACCCCCATAGACTCATATGTTTAAACAAGCCTATGGGAGCCAGGGTGTAGAATGTGATGGTTTGTATATGCTTGGCCCAGGGAGTGGCACTATTAGAAAGTGTGACCTTGTTGGAATAGGTGTGTCAATGTGGGTGTGGACTTTAAGACGCTCATTCTAGCTGCCTTGAAGTCAGTATTCTGCTAGCAGCCTTCAGATGAAGATGTAGACCTCTGAGCTCTGCTTGCATCATGCCTGCCTAGACACTGCCATGCTCCTGCCTTGATGATAATGGACTGAACCTCTGAACCTGTAAGACAGCCCCAATTAAATGTTGTTTAAGAGTTGCTTTGGTCATGGTGTCTGTACACAGCAGTAAAACCCTAACTAAGACAGAAAGCTATAATATTTTTCCTACCAACAAGCACAAACATATATGAGGAAATCATCAACAAGTACAAAAAATATCTAGAATAAACCAAATGTAAGTCCTCTGATTCTTTTCACACAATTAAAAGTGTAACCTAAACCAGGCTGTGGTGGCACACGTCTTTAATCCCAGCACTTGGAAGGCAAAGGCAGGCAGATTTCTGAGTTTGAGGCCAGCCTGGTCTACAGAGTGAGTTCTAGGACAGCCAGGGCTATACAGAGAAACCCTGTCTCAAAACAAACAAACAAACAAAAAAATGTAACCTAAAGCCTCATTTACAAAATCAAGATTATAATGTATTTCATTTTAAGGGCTATTTACTTTTAGAACAAAACAACAAAAGTAAATTTCTTAGGCTATAAATCAAGCAAGATGTTTTTTAAGAATATTGTTGATATTCCTAGAGGTCATTGGATAAAGTCTAAATACATGGATAGAAAGACTGTACACCTGAAAAGGTTTCAGTCTTATAAAAAACAAACAAACAAAAAAACTTTCTTTATCTATAAATTCTATCAATCCCAATCACAATGCCAATAGAGATTTTTTCCCCTGATAGTTGATGAGCTGGTTCTGAAATGTAGACATAAAGGGTACAACATATCTCAGTTGTTTTATGATTAAAAAAAAAAAAAAAAGGAGAAACCCGCTTATGAAAGTCTGCAGTGAACCAAATATGGTGAACCGGCAGACCATGTGTATGTGCTACCAGCACTGGAGAAACTGAAGCAGGAACACTCTGAGGTTATAGCCAGAAGGAGCAACAGCACAAAGCCACGATAAGTTGACAGTTATGTAGATAAAGAGAAGCATATATGCATGCTCAAATAATAACTGACTTGGTAAATATGAAAAGGTGTCAAAATCAATTTATACTCCTCCAAACATCCCATCTCTGCTCTTGCTTACCAAAAGGGAGAATAGGGGAAATGGCTGTCATGTGATCAGAGGAGCTAGGAATGTCACGTGATCAGAGGAACTAGAAAGTTGCAAATCTGCAGGGCAAGCTGGCAGGCTGGGAACAAGCCCAAGGAAGAGTTGATGCTACAGCCTTGAATTCAAAGGCAGTCTGGGAGCACAGTTTCTTCCTTGTTCTGGACTCTTGATTGGATGAGGCTTAGCAACATAACAAAGAGGAATGTGTTTAGCTTAAAACTTACTGAACTGAATGTTAATTATATCTAAAAGAAAATTAACTCACAGCTGTCTCTATACTGTTTGGACTAAATAATAGGGCACCCCCTGCCTAGCCTTGCTGACACCTAAAATTAATCATTGGAAAAAGAGTTCCAAAGAAAATAGAGACACTGAGTAGCCTAAAGCTCAGTCTACTGCTCATCCCTGGAAGCAAAGCATGTGACAAGAAGGGACACAAGAGGGTTTCATGTTGGTGGCTATCATTTGTTTCTTCAGGCAGGTGCTGAGCACACATTTGATTAATAGTGTTGACATTAATGTGGGTTTTTGGATTATCTTAGTTTGTAATATAGTTTGTGTTTATAAATACTTTAGGAACACAAAGGGATGATCTCTTTAAATAAAGAGATGTAGATACTCATGCTTAAATAACAGCTGGTTATGAAAAAGCATCAAAACTAAGGGCAGTCTTCCAAACATCTCGTCTCTAGCTATATAGTCAACATCAGTATCTTAGATAGAGTTTTATTACTGTGAAGAGACACCATGACCACGCCAACTCTTATAAAGGACAACATTTAATTGGGATTGCCTTACAGGTTCAGAGGTTATGTCCTTTATCATCTGAAGTGAAAACTTAAGGGTTCTGTGGAAAGTCAGTTGTGCTGGATGGTGTTTTACTGGGGAAAACACGTGAAAGGACACCATGAAGAAGTCTTCACTAAGAAGTACCAATACATGCCTTGGTCCACCTTACATTGTCTTGTTGAACTCCATTTGTCAGGACTCCACCTTTTTCTCAGCACCTCATGGTACTTTCTCCAAAATCAACCATATAATTGGTCACAAGACAGACCTCATGCCTCCTATCAGATCACTATGGATTAAGAGTGGTCTTCAATAGCAACAAAAACAACAGAAAGCCCACATACATATGGAGGCTGAACAATACTCTACTCAATGACACCATGGCCAAAGAAGAAATAAAGAAAGAAATCAGAGACTTTTTAGAATTTAATGAAAATGAAGGCACAACATACCCAAATCTTTGGGACACAATGAAAGCAGTGATAAGAGGAAAACTCATAGACCTGAGTGCCTCCAAAAAGAAACAGGAGAGAGCATACACTAGCAGCTTAATGGCACATGTGAAACCTCTGGAACAAAAAAGAAGCTAATTCACCCAAGAGGAGTAGAAGACAGGAAATCATCAAACTCAGGGCTGAAATCAATCAAATGGAAACAAAGAGAACCATACAAAGAATCAATGAATCCAGGAGCTGGTTCTTCGAGAAAATCAACAAGATAGATAAACCCTTAACCAGACTGACCAAAGGGCACAGAGAAAGTATCCAAATTAACAAAATTAGAAATGAAAAGGGGGATATAACAACAGAAACTGAGGAAATTCAAAAAATCATCAGATCCTACTACAAAAGCCTATACTGAACACAAATGGAGAATCTGGAGGAAATGGACAATTTCCTAGACAGATACTGTAGTGGCTATTCCTGGTTGTCAGCTTGACTATATCTGGAATGAACTACAGTCTAGAATTGGAAGGATCACCTATGATCCTAATTTGGAGGCTCAGAGATCTAAGTTTCTGACCTGGATCTTGGCATGGAGACCTTGAAGCATGATGGCTAAGACAAGGAGATCTCGAGTTCAAGATCATTTGGGATTAAAGGCATGGATGCACACACCTTTAATATGGGCCACACCCTCTGCTGGAGACCCACAGGCTAATAATCTGGGCCACATCCTCTGTTGGAGACCTACAGCCTTTAATCTGGGCTACATCCTCTGCTGAAGATATATAAGGACATTGGAAGAAGGAAGATTCTCTCTCACTCTTTCTTGCCTGCTTGCCTCGTGGGACTGAAAAACTGCTAGATCCTTGGACTTCCATCCAGAGCTGCTGCTGACCAGTGTTGGGGAGTTGGTCTATAGACTGTAAGTCATCGACAAATTTCCTAACTATATAGAGACTGCCCATACGTTCTGTGACTCTAGAGAACCCAAACTAATACAGATACCAAATACCAAAATTAAATCAGGACCAAATAGATCATCTAAACAATCCCATAACCCCTAAAGAAATAGAAGGGGTCTTAGAAAGTCTTCCAACCAAAAACATCACAGGACCAGATGGTTTCAGTGCAGAATTCTATCAGACCTTCAAAGAAGACCTAACACCAATACTCTTCAAACTATTCCACAAAATAGAAACGGAAGGAACACTACCCAACTCTGACGAAGCCACAATTACGCTGATACCAAAACCACACAAAGATCCAACAAAGAAAGAGAACTTCAGACCAATTTCCCTTATAAACATCAATGCAAAAATACTCAATAAAATTCTTGCCAACCGAATTCAAGAACACATCAAAACGATCATCCACCATGATCAAGTAGGCTTTATTCCAGGGATGCAGGGTTGGTTCAATATATGGAAATCCATCAATGCAATCCACTACATAAACAAACTCAAAGAAAAAAAAACACATGGTCATTTCATTGGATGCTGAAAAAGCATTTGACAAAATTCAGCATCCTTTCATGCTTAAAGTCTTGGAAAGAACAGGAATTCAAGGCCCATACCTACACACAGTGAAAGAAATATATAACAAACTGGTAGCCAACATCAAACTAAATAAAAAGAAACTTGAAGCAATCCCACTAAAATCAGGGAATAGACAAGGCTACCCTCTCTCTCCTTATCTTTTCAATATTGTACTTGAGGTACTAGCTAGGGCAATTAGACAACATAAGGAGATCAAAGGGATACAAATTGGAAAGGAAGAAGTCAAACTATCACTATTTGCACATGATATGATAGTCTACCTAAGTGACCCAAAAACTCCGCTAGAGAACTCCTACAGCTGATAAACATCTTCATCAAAGTGGCAGGTTATAAAATCAACTCAAGCAAATCAATAGCCTTCCTATACTCAAAGGATAAGCCGGCTGAGAAAGAAATTAGGGGAATGACATCCTTCACAATAGCCACAAACAGTATAAAGTACCTTGGTGTGACTCTGACCAAACAAGTGAAAGATCTGTATGACAAGAACTTCAAGACTCTAAAGAAGGAAATGAAAGAAGACCTCAGAAAATGGAAAAATCTCCCATGCTCACAGATTGGCAGGATTAATATAGTTTAAATGGCCATTTTGCCAAAAGCAATATACAGATTCAACGTAATACCCATCAAAATCCCAACTCAGTTCTTCATAGAGTTAGAAAGAGCAATTCTCAAATTCATCTGGAACAACAAAAAAATTCAGGATAGCTAAAACTATTCTCAACAACAAAAGAAATTCTGGGGGAATCAGTATCCCTGACCTCAAGCAATACGACAGAGCAATAGTGTTTAAAACTGAATGGTATTGGTACAGTGACAGACAAGTGGACCAATGGAATAGAATTGAAGATCCAGAAATGAACCCACACACCTATGGTCACTTGATCCTCGACAAAGGAGCTGAAAACATCCAGTGGAAAAAAGATAGCCTTTTCAACAAATGGTGCTGGTTCAACTGGAGGTCAGCATGCAGAAGAATGAGAATTGATCCATCTTTATCTCCTTGTACTAAGCTCAACTCCAAATGGACCGAGGACCTCCACATAAAGCCAGACACTCTAATGCTAATAGAAAAGAAACGGGGGAAGACCCTTGAGGACATTGGTACAGGGGGAAAGTTCCTGAACAGAATACCAATAGCTTATGCTCTAAGATCAAGAATTGACAAATGGGACCTCATAAAATTACAAAGTTTATGTAAGGCAAAAGACACCATCAAAAGGACAAATCGGCAACCAACAAATTGGGAGAAGATCTTCACCAACCCTACATCAGATAGAGGGATAATATCCAATATATACAAAGAACTCAAGAAGTTAGACCCCAGAAAGCCAAATAACCCTATTAAAGATGGGGTACAGAGCTAAACAAAGAATTTTCACCCGAAGAACTTCAGATGGCTGAGAAGAATCTTAAAAAATGCTCAACATCATTAGTCATGAGGGAAATGCAAATCAAAACAACCCTGAGATTTCACCTTACGCCAGTCAGAATGGCTAAGATTAAAAATTCTGGAGACAGCAGGTGTTGGCGAGGATGTGGAGAAAGAGGAACACTCCTCCACTGCTGGTGGAGTTGCAAATTGGTACAACCACTCTGGAAATCAGTCTGGCGGTTCCTCCAAAAACTGGGCATGTCACTTCCGGAGGATCCTGCTATACCACTTCTGGGCATATACCCAGAGGATTCCCCAGCACGTAATAAGGATACATGCTCCACTATGTTCATAGCAGCCCTATTTATAATAGCCTGAACCTGGAAAGAACCCAGGTATCCCTCAACGGAAGAATGGATGCAAAAAATGTGGTATATATACACAATGGAGTACTATTCAGCCATTAGAAACAATGAATTCATGAAATTCTTAGACAAATGGATGGAGCTGGAGAACATCATACTAAGTGAGGTAACCCAGTCTCAAAAGATTAATCATAGTATGCACTCACTAATAAGTGGATATTAGCCTAGAAAATTGGAATACCCAAAACATAATCCATACATCAATTGATGTACAGGAAGAACGGAGGAGTGGTCTGGTTCTGGAAAGACTCAGTGCAGCAGTATAGGGCAAAACCAGAACAGGGAAGTGGGAAAGGGTGGATGGGAGAACAGGGGAAGGGCAGAGGGTTTATGGGACTTTCGGGGAGTGGGGGGCCAGAAAAGGGGAAATCATTTGAAATGTAAATAAAAAATATATCGAATTAAAAAACAAAACAAATGCACCAAAAACTTCTGGTGGTGTACCACAGTTTCTTGTGCTTCCTCCGACTCAGGCTGATTTGCAGAGTGATGTCAGCTGACACCGACACACATGCTGGAGGACCCATGATGTTTGAAGGGATATAAATAGGACTTGTGGCTGAGCTGGACTTGCTTATAGAGCTAGCTGTGCAAGGCTGGTTGGTCTCTGTCTTCACTGATCTTTGTCTCACTGAGAGAGGCTCAGCAGAGCACTCCTAGCACTCCTGGTGGTCCCTCCTGCTAACTTGTGCTCAGGCTGCGGTCCAGTTGTTCCTACTAGGTCATGCCACCAATACTGATTTGGGGTCTGCTATCCTGAACCTACTGAACTAGACTGCTGGTGTATCCATGAAGTGTTTGTGAGCAGACAGAGCTGCCACTGCTGACCTGTGAACGGAACTGCCAACGTTCTGGCAACACAGAGAGGAATTGTTCCAAAGACTCTTTCTAAACAGGCCCACTTCCTCTGTATCCTTTCTTTCCCACCACCTCTTGTAGGTGGTGGGCTAGGAGGGAGGTTAACACACTTAAGAACCATCATTAAAAATAAGCGTTGAAAAAATTAAAGTTGCAATCGTCATGGCGGGAAGCATGATGGCCTGCAGCCAGGTGTGCTGATGGAAGAGCCTAGAGTTTCAGTTCATCCTGATCCGAAAACAGCAGAGGGAGATTGTGTATCACACTGGGTTAGCTTGAGCATAAATGACTCAAAGGCTGCCTCCACAGTGACACACTTCCTTCAGCAAAGCCAAGCCTCCTAACAGTCCCACCCCCTATAGCTAAGCATTACAAACACATGAATATGTGGGGACCATTCCTTTTCAAATCTCCACAATGTACTTCCAGCGTGGGTGTTCAACCTCTCTAAAGATAGCTAACTATAAATATACACTAAATACATGAAAATTGAAACTGCTATTAAAATTATTCCAGGGACTGGAGAGATGGCTTTGTAGGTAAAATGCCTGCTGTCCAAGCATGAGGACCTGAGTCTGCGTGTTTCAATGAGAGAGGCTCAGCAGGGAACTGTGTCCATGGGAAAGGTCATGACATATGTGTAATGCCAGGGATGGGGCACTGAAAGTCTTGCTGGAAAGCCACCAGAAGGAGTGAACAGTGGTGGTTTGTATAGTAAAGCCTTTATGTCTGGCTTTAAATGAAATGTATAGTAAAGTCTTTGTGTCTGACATTAAGTAAAATGTTTCAGCAAAGTCTGCTATGTTTGGATCAATTAGTAGAGGATGAGAAATCATTTTGAGACTGTTTGAACCTTGAAGAAATATTGTCTTTCTAGAGAATAACCCTTGGTGCTATATGAGAATTTGTAGCTGCACCATCCTTGGTCCTAAGGCACTCCTGGCAAACCAAACCTGGAGTTCTTACTTTTGATTATGGCTAGCCATGGTCAGAAAGGACTGAGATTTGTGGGGGGTGTCTGTTACAGGCCACAAGTGCAAGACAACTTTGGTAGCTGGAACCTTTCCCAGCCCCAATTAACCTTGTATAATGTTTGAATTAAGTAACTTGAGTGAGCTAGCTTGGTTTCAGTCTTTTCCAAGAAGGTCAAACCTTCTGCTCCTTCAGGAAACGGAGGCTTAACATCTTGGTGAGCTTCTCTTTCTACTCCAGAGTCTACAACCAACATCAATCAGTAGTGGACTTCATGCGCAGTAGGTAGCAACTGAAACACACAGCTGCTGTCAATCTCTGGCCTCCACATTCATTAAAAAAAAAGAGAGAGAGAGAGAGCTAGGATAAACTGTTAAGGCAGCAGAAAGAAATAAAAAGGTAATATGGCTTCTTAGTTTTAACTCACTTGATTTGTAGTATGACTAACAAATGATGAATATTAAATCAAGTATTCCTAACAGTAAGGGGATTTTAGTTATGAAAGTTGAGTAGATATGGTTTGGGAGAGAAAAGAAAGAAGAGATAACACCTCTGAAAAGTCCTTCTAAAAGGTAATCCATCACTACCACCCCTATAGAAATGACTTTGCCTTCCTCAGCTCTTGCCTGATACACTTCTGCCTCAGTGCTTCTAAAAAATGTTTCACTCAGTATCTTCAGCAAGTGGCTGAGTCTCTGAGAGTGAAGAGAATTCCTGAGGAGGATGGAGGGGGAGGAAGCAGATTTTAACCCATTAGTTATAAAAGTATAAATACCACAGCAAAGGGTTAGGGCAGGAGACCCAGATTCAGAGAGTGAAATTGGGCTACAGACTACACAGACCAGGTAAAAGAAAAAACATATGGAAGTAACTGAGATAAAATGGTATCAGGAGTGGGGTATTGCCTGACAACTCTGTTTGTTGGAGGAATATGGAAGACTTTAGGACTTTGGATTGGAAACACAACTGAACACTTTAAACAGGGCTTCCTGAGCTATCCCAGTGGAACACGACAAATGCTAAGAGCAATATAAAGGATGATGACCTGCTCAAGATATCTCAGAGGGGAAAAATATTACTGTGTGTCCTAGAGACCATTCTTGTGATACTTTAGCAAAGAATGTGGCTGCTTTTTGCCCTTTCCAAAAAAGTCTGTCTGAGGTCAAATCAAAGAGTTTGGACTAATGGCATTGGCAGAGATTTCAAGACACTCTGCCTAGTATTTATTGACTATGTTGTGTGGCTATTAGTGGTAAATGTTATGCAAATCTATAATGAGAAGGTACAAGCTGAGAAAGGAAAAATATAAAATGTAAAGGCTGAAGAACAAAGAGCTCTAGGAAATGAAGTCCCAGTGCTCAAGGAGATGAATCTAAAGAAAAGCCTGATTCTTCATGGAATAAAGACCATGGGAAAATGACCTCAGGGCTAGACCCCCACCCAACTAAGCTTCCAACTTGTGAAAGGAATTGAAGAAAAGCTTAAGCAGTCAAGGAAACCACCAACAAGAGAAAGCTAATATAATTGTAATTTTACAAGGGGGCCAAGTTCCAGGTCCATCCAGAAGCACAGCCTGGCAGCTTTGGCCATATGGTTCTAGCTTTAGAGCCAAGAAAAAAAGAAAGGGGTTGTGGGAAGGGGTTCCTCCACCACTGAGGAAAGCTGCTGAGGCTAGGCTTGTGTCAGGGATGTCCCTGTACAGAAGCCCAGAGATTGTATGAATCTGTGATTGGAGACGCCAAGATGGCGGAGATGTCTGAGTTGTGAGATGCCTGCCAAGGAGGGCTGCAGACTGGGAGTGAAACCAGGCCAAGAGAGAGAAGAATGTTACAGTCAACAAAGCTGAAAGGGTTTGGAGATCTAAAGAGCGCTTTGACATCAGACATGGAGAATTTGGAGTTTGGAGTTTGTTCTGCTGGTTTTAAGTCTTGCTCTGGTCCAATATTTCCTCATTATGTTCCCTTTCCATATATATATATATATATATATATATATATATATATATATATATATATATATATATATATGGAAATTATATATATGGAAATTATATATTTATATATACATACATATATATATATATATAAAATTCTGTGCCATTATATGTTGGAAGTATATGATCTGCTTTTGTATTTTAATTTTGCAAGGTGTTACAGTTAGGAGATTGCCTTGAGTCTCAGAAAAGGCTTCAAACTTTGCACTTTTCGATGGTGTTGAGATTGTGAAAGACTTAGGGGATTCTAAAGTTGAACTAAATGCACATTGCATCATGATGTGGCATCAAGTCTCTGGGAGACAGGGAGTGGGATGTGGTTGTTTGAGTAAGAATGGCCTCCATAAACTAATATATTTAAATACCTAGTCACCAGGAAATAGAACTGTTTAAAAGGATTAGAAGGATTGGGAGGTGTGGACTTGTTGGAGGAAGTGTGTCACTGGGGATGGGCAAGGCTCTCTCTCTCTCAGCTACTTCACCACCTCTGCCTGCTACCATGCTCCCACCATGATGATGTAATTAAACCTCGGAAACTGGAAACAGGGCCCCTGTAAACAATTAAACGTTTTTCTTTTGTAAGTGTTGTGGTGGTCATTGTGTCTCTTCACAGAAACTAAGACAAGAAGGAAGTTGCAGACAAATAGAACCTTAAGAAGCCAAGGAGTGGAGCTTACACGACAGGTCTGGAAAGCTGACAACAACAACAACAACAGATCTCACCACATTTGTAAATACCAAAGTCTCTGTGGATTTTGCCAGAAGAGTCTCACAGGAAGAGCTGGACAACTTTTTCTATGGAGAGAGCAAAAAGGAGATTAAGAAAAGAGGAAGGCAGTGTTGACAGAGTACCACAGGAGACAAGGTTGTTATTTTTGTTTCAGAAGCAGTTTTACATAGCCCAGGTTATACAACATTGTGATATGTAGGTAGCCAAGATCACCTTGGACCCCTGATTCCTGTCTCTACCTCCTTGGTGTTGGAATGGGGAGTCTGGCCACCATGTCCACCAATGCTTGTACAAAGTGTCTGTCTGTCTCTGTGTATGTGTGTGTGTTTGTTTTAAGTCTGTGGGAAGGGGCTAAGTCTTAGGATGAGAGAAGGGAGCTGCTGCAAATAGACCCCTGGAAGGTTTGGAGAGCAGAGCAGAGAGATTGAAGCCTTGCAACTGTTATGGAGAGGGAGCAATACAACCGGTAAAAGATTGCGTGTCAGAGCTGAGGGCTGGCTGGCCTGGCAGTGACAGTGGTGAGCTTCCAGGGTCCCCAGTTCAGCCTGCACACAGGGCAAAGGCTGTGGATTTCATGCCACAGTTTACTCTGGCCCCCATGCTATCTTCAAAGTAAACATTTGTCAGCTGACTGTGTTTTGTGTTCTACCGAGGTCCTGTCTTCCGGTCTTCATTCTCTCTCTTCTCTTTGACACTGATCTTTGACACTGATCTTTCCACTCTTTGTCAGTTTGGGTGATTAAGCGGGGAGGGGCATGTGAATCTTTTCATCTCACTTAGGAAGGGGCTCCTCAGGCTGGAGTGAGAGCCCAGCTGTTAAGCGTTCATACTGCAACCTATCTTGCAGACAGAGAGAGAGAGAGAGAGAGAGAGAGAGAGAGAGAGAGAGAGAGAGAGAGAGAGAGAGAGAGAGATTCCAGAATAGTGATCCATTAGAACCTGTTATTTTCAGGGTTCAGATTTGAGGTCTAAAATTCTCCGAGTCTTCAAATTTTCAGAAGTTGTGTGTCTGTGGAAGTACACGCATTCTGCCTCTGTGGAAGTTATAACATTGTTTCTCACAGTCGTGGGTGGTTGGGGAGACAACCAATTTTAGAACTCTAATCTGTCAATAGATGCCTTATAAAACCCTGAATACATCGCGTCACTGTGAAGGACTTCATTCAGACTGCGGTTTGCAAAAGCTGAATAAATTTTCTTGGGGGATTGTACCGTCGTTATGTACACACACACACACACACACACACACACACACACACACACACACACACACACACACACGGCCCATTGGCAGACAGGGCCACACCTCACAGCTCTGGAGGAAGCCGCAGACCTCATGTGGGAGCACAGCCTGGACTAGGGGAACTTTCCCTGGAACTCGGGAAGACCAGACCTGTCCGCAGGGCGGAGCACGGGGCGAGCGCTGGTGGCAGGGAGTCGGTGCACTGGGGACTTAGTGGTCAGAGCCGGGCGGCGGCGGGTCCCGCGAGCTGCAGAAGTCGGTGCCCCCGTGCGCGCTCCCGCTGTCCCAGGGCAGCCTCATCCCCGGCGCCGCGGGCAGCACCGCCGCCTCCCGCCGGCTACGGAACATGGCTGCGCGCCGCGCCACCGTCGCCTGCGCGCTGTTGCTGCTGTCCTCCGCCCTGCTCCGCCGAGGCTGCCGGGCGCGCTTCGCCGCCGAGTCCGACTCGGATGAGGACGGAGAGGAAACGGTGGCGTTCCCCGAGTCGCCCCTGCAGAAACCCACGGTGTTCGTGGCCGTCCTCGCCCGCAACGCTGCGCACACGCTGCCTCACTTCCTCGGCTGCCTGGAGCGGCTGGACTACCCCAAGAGCAGGATGGCCATCTGGTGAGTGGGTAGGGGTCCCGGGCCACCGCGGAGGATGAGGGCAGCCTGCTGCGCCCGTGGGTCCGGGAATGAGACTGTGCTGGGGCCGGGAGGGAGTGAGAGAACCAATGGGCGAGAATCTGGTGACCTTGACTTTCCCCATCCCCTTCCTCTGCCTGGTTTCTGCTGGGAGAGAGGCTCCAGATTGTGATACCCAGAACTTAATTAACTAAGACAGGGAGGGGGTTCACAGAGACTTGCGAGATGGAGAGTGAAGTACCCAGACTTGCAGGTGCTAGGCTCCAGCTCCTTGCATAACTTGGCTCCTGGTCCTCCCCTGGGTTATCTGAACTCGGGGATGAAGATTTTGAAGCTTTGTTTGGAGTCTTTCCAATCACACCACACTGTGGGCTGGTCTTTGGGAGCCCCAGAAGGTCTGCCTGTTGAGCCTCCTGGGACACTTTCCTGCTGCAGCGAGGTGCCCTGGGGTTTATATGCTCGACGAGATGGAGCCACCTTTGGGAGGATAAACAGTCTAGTTTTGTCTTTAGGCTAAAGAATTCTATGCTTGGTTCCTTTGGTGTTTGCTGTGGATCAGGACAGGGAATCAATGGAAGTCTGTCCCTTCCTCCTGTAGACCTCAGTCCAGTTCCACACCTTTCAATCCAAGCGTTAGTGGCGGAGTTGGGCAGGCAAGCTCTAGAATGGTCTGCAGAGACGGTAAAATCTGGCCAGGGAAGACAGGCTGTATCCCTAAGAATAAAAGCTAGAGGCATCCTGGAATGTTTTTTGAAAGGAGCCATATCCTAAAGACATATCCTAAAGCAGGGGTGGGGGGGGGGGAGGGGAGTTCATTGGCAGCCTAACAGTACCTAGTACCAGAGGTACTGAGGCTCAAAAGCAAACAAGTGGAACAGTACAGCTCTGTGGGCACACTGCTCCCCTATATGCCCTGCCATACGTGACTGCTTCCACGCAGAAGAGCGTATTACGACGCAAAGAAAGTGGGAACGTTGGTTAGCCAGATTTGAACCGTGTGTGTGTGTGTGTGTGTGTGTGTGTGTGTGTGTGTGTGTGTGTGTGTTAACCACTTCCATGCCAGAAGCATTTCAAATCTCAAGTCTTGTCCTACTTTCTTTGCAAAAGAAATCTACATATGGTTTTGGTTTTTATGTGCTATTTAAGATTTCAAAACCTTGCAGTATTTGCCATAAGGAGTTAGGAAGGGGAAAAGCAAGTACTGAGACTCACTTAAGGCCACAGAATTAATAAATGGTGTATTGACAGAAAGCAACATTGAGAAAGAACGGTCAAGGGTGTAGTTCACCGTGGCGAGAAAGGCTCAGCTGCAGAAGCATGCGATCGCTGGTCCCCTTGAATCCAGGCAGACTGCAGAGGTGGGTGGTGATATTCCTCTTGTCTCTGGCTCAGCCCGGGACCCCTGTCTGTGGAACAGCGCCACCTACAGTCTGGGTAGGTCTTCTGGTTTCCGTGCTGAAAGCAACTTCATAGACACACCCAGAAATATCTTTCCTTGGTGATTTAAAAATCCAGTCCAGTCCAATCCAATCCAATCCAATCCAGCTGACAATGAAGACAGGCCACCACAAAAGATAAAGCTAAAATCCGACACGCGGGCTTGTCTACAGACTGCTTGCTCTTCAAAAGGGAAGAAGGTTAGGAAAAGCAAAATTTACAGACGTCTATAAATTAGAATATCCTAGAATAACTTCTAGTCCAGTCCAATCCAATCCAATCCAATCCAATCCAATCCAGCTGACAAGGAAGACAGGCCACCACAAAAGATAAAGCTAAAATCCGACACGCGGGCTTGTCTACAGACTGCTTGCTCTTCAAAAGGGAAGAAGGTTAGGAAAAGCAAAATTTACAGACGTCTATAAATTAGAATATCCTAGAATAACTTATGTGATTGGGACCACAGATTACAGAATCCAAGGATATTGATTTCTCATAATTAGGAGAGAGTTGGAGTAAATGACTGAAGAAATTATTCCTATCTTAAATTCTGTATAGGTTTTGTGACATAACTGAAATCAACAAGAACCAATGTTTTATCCTAACTTCCCTGGGTGGTCCAGATCACGTGAGCCCTCATGCTCGCTCAGACGAGCACCATTCTGATTCAGGATAGGCTTCTGTGGCTTCTTTCCCCTTATCTTCACTTACAGTGCCTGTCACTGTACTCATCCTTTAGGGCCAGCATGAGAAGGCTCCCAACACGGTGAGGATGGGGCAATGTTCTCATTAGTCTCTGGATGCTCTTAGTTCTATCTAAGAAACTTGGCTCTTTCTTAGAAGCCCTGTATAACACCTTAAATATCAACAGAAATGCCAGTTCTTAGGGGGTGTAAGAGCGTTGGCTGCTCTTGCAAAGGACTAAGCTGCAGTTCATTTCCCGGCACCTTGTCAGACAATTGATAGCCATAGAATCTGCAGGTCCAGGGCATCCAATGCCCCGTTCTGTCCTCTGAAGACACACCCCCACATGGCCACAAATACACAGGGGATACAGAAAAAAAAAGGAATAAATCTGTTTTTAAAGTCAATTTTAAAGTAGCCTCTAGAAGGGGACTTGCCTGGGGCATAGACAAGTGGAATAATAATTGTTTCCTTCTTGTTTTTTCAACTCAAGATCTACTCAGCATCCGAGATGCCACACAGGATATCTACTCTGCAACTTTAAAAAGTGGCTGTGAATTACCACAGACATCCAAGCAAGCACTGCAGAGTGCAGTCTGGGATGCTAGCTTTCGCTGAGTGACATTTCAGTAACTCGGTGCAGACTCATTTTTCGCCTTCACCCTCTGTGAGGTCTGGAAGAACACAGGATAAGATTTCTATCCTAGACCACTGAAGATCGAGACATTTCCCCCTCGCTAACTGTGTCATTGAGTCTGGCCCATGGACCACATGCAATCTTCCTTGCCATGTGATTCTCTTATGTAACTTTCTAGATCTGATCTGACACACACACAGGTGAGACAGGCACCAACTCCTGCTTCTGGAAAATGCATTTGGGGTTGGAAAGGTTGAGTGAGCATAGGAAAAGTTTTGTTTCATACAACATATTTTACAGCAGCAAAAAGTGAAAAAAAAAAATTCCATCCTCTTGTCTGATCTCAAACTCAACACAATATTTGTCTTTCTTCAAGTATCACAAGCTGGGATAGGAAACAAGGCCGGAACTTGATTCTGAATGCTCTAAAACTTGTGGTACTGCTCTGAGGTACAGGAATTGCGAGGCCTTGTGCCAGGCGGCAGTGTGCTTTGATTGCTTCTCTTTAATTCCCTGGTGCCCAGAGGAGCAGCCACAGCAATAGAGGGAAGGCTGACCTCCCTTCACTCTCTAAAGCTGTGGTTTGGCTAAGTAAGGTCCATGTGCCAGCAGTGAAAACTGGAAAAGGGTGTATTTGGCCCAAAAGAAGAAATAACCAAAAAAAAAAAAAAGACCATAAGTTTATCATTTGGATGGCCTGTGGTGTTTATGGAGAGACAGTGACAGGGCAGTAGGTGCTGTGTGCCTGTGGAACAATCAGGCATTTCATCTGGCAGAGGGTGCAAGTGTTTTACTAAATTGAGAACCTCTTTTTATGGTGTTAAATACAGAGATGAGATTTTGTTGTCATGAGTATGCAGCAGTGGGCTTCTGCTTGTTTTAAGGAACTAGTACAAATATTTTGGTCCCTACTTTATCTCTGCATTGTTTGGGGATTAACTGGAATTTCCTTCCACATTCTAATGGCTTAGCAACAGCATTTTGGCAGATGCTCAACTAGATACACTGATGTAAGTGTGTTTGTAAACTGTCCTAAACGGCTATTAGTCATAGTTTAAAGCATCTCGGGTAGAAATGATGTCATAGTTTGCCAGGAGCGTGGCCTGCACTGTTATCCCATCAAAGACAAGTTTTAGCAGTTTTATAGTGAAAACAGATGATTCTTTAGTGGCATTATTGATATTATTATTTTTTTCTTTTTTCTTATTTTTTTTCCAACATGGTTAATTGGAATGGGGTTAAGGTTTTTATAGATTAGAATCAGATGGACTGAGGTAAGGTCTTCTGGGTCACCACAGGCACACCTGTGGTGAGGTGAACCTTCCTCATTGAAGTGACTGACGTAAGGACTTCCTCAGTTATTGTACTGATAAGTGTAGTATATGCATCAAGCCTTTTACTTGACTCCTGCTAAATAAATGAGAAGAACTCTCCTAAAAACTTGGTTTTTCTTCCTTAGCTTTCTCTTTCAAAAATGAAATTTTATTTTTAGGTTTTTTTTAAATGATTTTTCATTTATTAGTGGTGTGTGTGTGTGTGTGTGTGTGTGTAGGTCAGAGGACTTTCTTCTACCAAGTGGGTTCCAGGGATTGGACTCGGGTTGTCAGGCTTGGCTACAGCACCTTCACCCATTGAGCCTTGTCTCCAGGCCTCAAAATGAGGTTTTTAAAAAGCACTCTGACCGACAGTCATGTACAATCAGTATGTGGTTATCCAAAATAAAATAAAATAGCAAGTAAAAATATTAATCACTCTAGCAAGAAGCTGCTAGCACAACAAAGTTAACATCTATAGGACAGTGTTCTTAAAGTTTTGTGAGGCGTGCTGGCTAGTCTTATGCCAACTGGACACACAAATTGAGAAAATGACTTCATAGGATCTGGCTATAAGGCACATTCTTAATTAATGATTGATGGGGGAGGGCCCAGCCCCTTGTGGGTGGTTCCATCCCTGGGCTGGTGGTTCCTAGGAAAGCAGGTTGAACAAGCCAGAGGAAGCAAGCCAGTAAGCAGCATCCCTCCATGTCCTCTGCATCAGCTCCTGCCTCCAATCTCCTGTCCTGACTTCCTTTAATGGTGAACCAGTGATGTGGAAGTGTAAGTTAAATAAACCCTTTCCTTTCCAACTTGCCTTTTGGTCATGGTACTTCATCACAGCAATAGAAACTCTAACCAAGACATGTGGTAACAAGCTTATTCCCAGTAACAAATCTAGAAAGGACTATTACATATTTCACTACCTCACTTCATATAAGAGGAAGCTGAGGCACAGAGATTGTAAATGCCTTGTGTGCATAAGGTCGAAAGGCTAGACCGTGAGCCAGTGACTGATGTACCACCAAAAGTGCACACGGTCCACGTTAGAGCAAGAAAGGACCAATTAGTTCTCCTTTTGGCTTCTCTGTCCAGTTGGCCCAGCTTGGGAAGATAAGACCACCGGCGTTTCTTTCAAATGAGAATTGTCTCTTCCGCTTGAGTGATGGTGAGGGCTTGAGGGCTCTCGTCCACTTGAGCGGTGCCGGGGTTCCATGGTTCTCGTCCACTTGAGCGGTGGCGGGGTTCCATGGTTCTCTTCCGCTTGAGCGGTGGCGGGGTTCCATGGTTCTCTTCCGCTTGAGCGGTGCCGGGGTTCCATGGTTCTCTTCCGCTTGAGCGGTGCCGGGGTTCCATGGTTCTCTTCCGCTTGAGCGGTGCCGGGGTTCCATGGTTCTCGTCCGCTTGAGCGGTGGCGGGGCTCCATGGTTCTCTTCCGCTTGAGCGGTGCCGGGGTTCCATGGTTCTCGTCCGCTTGAGCGGTGGCGGGGCTCCATGGTTCTCTTCCGCTTGAGCGGTGCCGGGGTTCCATGGTTCTCGTCCGCTTGAGCGGTGCCGGGGTTCCATGGCTGCTGTCCCAATCATTTCATCACTTAGCTCAGGCACTGACTAGTTACTTACTGAGCAGCGCTATTTTAGAAGATTCTCCAGGAACAAACAATAAAGGCTATAAAGCGTGTTGTGTGTATGTATGAAAGTCACTTCCTGCAACCAAAAGAAACCTCCCAACCACGACTAGTGGCAGTAATTAAAACAGAACTTTGTATTCGTTTGTTGACTCTATTTGGGGTCCCTATTGCTAAAACCTTCAAATTTTCAGCTTCTTCAGTGGGTGATTTTAGATTTGCTTGTCTAAAATATAAGCCAGGCATAGTGGTGCATGCCTTTAATTCCCAGCATTTGGGAGGCAGAGGCAGGTAAATTTGAGGCCAGTCTGGTTTATGTAGTGAGGTCCGGGACAGCCAGAACTGCTATGTAAAATTTCTTTGCAATGATTGGAGAAACCTGTCCATCTTTTCCAGCCTCCAATTTTGAAATATGATTGGATTTCAAAACGATGCACTCCTTTGAGTAAACACTGAAGTAGCAAATGCTTCTGCCACCGATCCCATTGTTTCAACGATGGCAAACTGCCTACCGCCATAGAAAGGGTCCTGAAGTTGTTCCCAAATGCATTTCACACATGTGGACTCCAAAGCAAAGGGCGGGTGAGGAATTTACCCCAGTAGGTTGGGTGGTAAACAATGCTGTGGTGACATCATCGATCGCCACTCTTAAATCCTGAGCGGTTGTTTTGGTGTTGTTTGTTTTATAGCCGCCCCTCCTGGTTTGTGACGCATGCTCATTAGACCTAGCAGAAGTTGGTTTTACGGATATTTCTCCGGTCTTTATCCTGCATCCCCTTGCCATTCTTTGAGCATGGGCATGTGCTCGCCGCAGTCCTCCAGCACGGCTGTCTCCTGTGGCTGTTGAACAATGAGCGCTCTGTGACCAGGAATGCTGTCGGTTGTGCTGTGGTCCCTTCCCAACACTTAAATGTGCACACGGGTCATTTCACTGTGTGGCACTGTCTCCACTCTGCGGAGCAGGATAGTAGGACCATTATGAGGGTTTCCTGGGGTTGATAGTAAGGAATTATAAAGGTTGTTTCTACACATTACTTCACAATATGTAACATTGTACAGTAAAGTCAGGAGAAGGCTGTTGGCCTATAATGTATTTGTTGGGCTGTTCCTCAGTTACCACCTTATGGGGAGATTTCACTGTGTGCTATAAATCATAGCTATAATTCATTAATGACTATATGGCTTTCACATATTTGCTCTCAAAGTGGCTTGGAATTTTGATTACATTTATGTTAACATATCAAAAACTTGTGATTAAAAGTTATACCAGGGGCTGGAGTGATGGCTTGTTGGTTAAGAGTGGTACTGCTCTTGCAGAGGACCCAAGTTCAGTCCTCCACCCCACCCCCACCCCCACCTTTCAGCAATCATTTTGGGAGGCTCAGAATCACCTGAAACTCCAACTCCAGGGGACCTGATACCCTTTAGTCTCTGAGGGCATTGCACTCATGTGCAACACCAACACCCCCCCCCCCGGACCCTGACACACATGCACACTCCCCACATATATACACATAATTTAAAACAAAAATATCTTAAAAGGTTAATCTTTCAGCGCTCATGTGTTTTTACTTATTTATTTTACAACTTGAAATGCCAGGCCCCCATACGAAAACCATCAGACACTGTGCGTGGGAACTCGTTGAGATGTAAATCTCACCTGCCAGAGGTGAGCAGAGAGAGTATTTTGCATATTTGTCTAGAAGCTGTCAATGTGTGTGCATATTTTGGCCCAAATATAGATGCTGCCTGTACCCTGCACAAGTGTGATGGTTTGAAACCCATCTTTCTGTATCAGGGTCTTTACCCACCCTGGGTCTTTATCCAGGTAGGTACCCTTAGGGTCTTTACGACAAGCCACCCTTTCCTGCATCCTGCATCTTTCCAGCTGGTAGAATCAGAACAGTTTCACATAACTTCTAGTTCAGGAAGTTACTCTGAGCGCCTCTCTGATCACATCCCCCTCTCTGATGACATCATTTCCCTCTCTGATGACTTCGTCCCCTTCTGATGACATCAATCCCCTCTAATGGCATCTTCTCTCTGATGACATCCCCCTCTCTGATGACATTCCCCTCTCTGATGACATCATTCCCTCTCTGATGACATCATCCCCTCTCTGATGACATCATCCCCTCCCTGATGACATTTCCCTCTCTGATGACATCATTCCCTCTCTGATGACATCATCCCCCTCTGATGGCATCATCCCTTCTCTGATGACATCACCCCCCTCTGATGACATCATCCTCTCTCTGATGACATCATTCCCTCTCTGATGACATCATTCCCTCTCTGATGACATCATTCCCCCTCCGATGACATCATTCCCCTCTCTGATGACATCTCCCCCTGCTTTCTTGCCCTTGGCTCTTTGTCCTCTAGAAAATATGGCCCTAACCACTCTTTCAAAAATATTTTTTAAATTTTTACTAATTTATGTGTATGCGTGTTCTACCTGCATGTATGTTTGTGCATCACATGTGCCTGGTGTCCTCGGAAACCAGAAGAGGGCATCGGATCTGAAGTTACATATGATAGTGAGTTGCTGTGTAAGTACTGGGACTCAAACCTAAGGCTCCTGTTAAGAGTAACCAGTGCTCTTAATCACTGAACCATCTCTCTAGCCCCCTTAATCAGTCTTTTAAAAAGTACTTTTGTAATTGTACATAAATTGTAATGTGCATCTGCACATCCTATATCATAAACGTGTGAGTTGATAATGTTTTGCGAGTGAACATGTCTGTGTGATGAATACCTGACATTGCCAGGTCTGCATTTCTCCACGAGAGGCTGAGTAGTCTCTGCTGTGAGCTTGGTCCAGGCTGCCAAGTGCCCATCAGCCCCACACTGTGTGAGTCTACAGTAAGCCCCTGATATCTCTTTGACTTGCTGTACCCGACCTCTGCTGGCATTTGGGGACTCCCTCCTCAGGCCCAGACCCAAGTAGTAAGTACTTAGCATTAGAAGCCTTGGCAAGTGGCCATGGGGTGACCTAGTGTTAACCAAATCAAGGTTATATTACCTTTCCTTCTGTTCTTTATTCTTCTAGTAGGAAAGCCGTGTTAATGTTCATAACTTAAAAAAAAATCTTGTTATAGGTAATAATTGAAAATCCATGCAGAATACACTCATAATGGCCAGAATTCATTTAGTGGGACATGCTGCCTTTCAAACACTGCATCTGTGGTCAGTGGCACTAAAGTTTCTCACATGAATTAAACCTTAGATTTGGCTAGAAAGCGCTTCTTTTCTTCTTTAGGAACACCATGTGTGCAAAGATTTTTTTTTTCAGTCTTGAACATTGAGGAACAACTTCATGATGGTCTGCTAGGGCTAAACCCAGGGCATAATAACAAGTTCATTTTGTTGAATCTATAATTGTTATTGTTATTATTTTAGCTGGCAAATTCAACAGGCTGTTGGCTATCTCCCACCTCATTGAGATTTCGTTGTTTCTATAAACATAATACAAAAATAACTTTCCCCCTCCTGTGCTTTTTGATTCATGATACCTTGGGAAACATGCATTCAGGAGCAAGGATTACTTAAGTATTCATCCTAGACTCTAAGGTCCCAAATGAGGCAGAAAGCCAGAAAGACTTCTGCTAAAGGATTTGTATGGGTATCTGGGTTCTGTGGCATGTTGGCTGTGTTAGAATAGTTCATTTCTTTCCGGGTTCAGTTACTTCAGAGTCAGCTGATGGGTATATACTAGGCTGGAGAAAGGTTTCTTAAATTGGAATGTCCCCATTTGGGCTACTAGCTACCACCACTGCCACCACCACCAAACAATAATAATAATGAATTAGACCATAGCCTGTGCACTTTGGACAGTAGGATTTTAATACGGTATAGGCCTCTTTCTTCGCTCTTCTGAGAGTGACTGTCTGTGTTTTGGTGAGCAGGATAGAGGGCAATCACAAGGTAGGCAATCCTAGAAGGTAACAGATGAGATGGGAAGCAGAGGAATCTAGGATGAGCTGTTGCTATTCTCCCTGGAAGCTGCAGTGAGAAACTGCTCCTTTTTAAGGTCTTGAGAAATGCAGGATTTTCTAGACACTCAACAGTAGAAATTAAATTCCTGAGATACCTGTGAAAAATGTATTTGTAGACATTCGGGGCTCTGGCATTCCCAACAGAGCATCTTGCTGGGCTAATAGAAGGACTTCTTTGTTTGTTGGTGGCCAGCCAGCCTTATAACCCTAGCCAAGTGGCACACACCACAGTGATTGTGGTGTAGACCTGCCAAGATAGTGGAAAATCGATGCCAAGTGGGATCAGGGTTTTTCATGTCATTACTGTGCCATGGAACAGACAGCTTAGCACACAGCTCCTGCAGGCTGTGCTCCCTCTGGAGCACAGGTTGAGGGGAGAGCACCCAGGCAGCCAGAACGTGCCTTGTTTTGGGCAAGTTTTGTGGAGCTGACATGGGAGGCTTGAAACAGCTAGCACTGGAAATATTTTAGAAAACAACCATTCTCCAGACTTCCTTGGTCTTACTAGATTTTCAGCTTTGCTAAGTCCACTAATTTTCATTGTTTGATTCTAACTTTAGCAAGATAATCTATGGTTTCTAAACCAATGGGTTAATGATATCTATCAAGGACCTAGGAAGCAAGTGCAAACCAGCCCCCAAATTAGTATAAGAGAAGGATTAATAAAAACCAGAGCAGAAATAAATGGAAGGGGAAAAAAAGGTCCAAAAGTTCAATGAAAAAAAGTTATTTTCCCAATGCAACTGACAAACTTTTAGCCAGAGCAATATATATGGAGTCTATATAGTCTACAGATTCTAATAAATAAAATCAGAGATGAATAAAAGGGAGAAATACCAATGGCACTGGAGATTATTATGAACAAGAACAGGTCAATTAGCATTCATTCTTTCTCTAACAGTGGCTGGATTCATTCCAGATATGTTTAAAGACAGTACTACAAATGGTTGACTCTTTGTATATAGCTTGTGCATTATACTCAGTATAAAGAGGCAATTCCTCAAGCCCCCTTCTCAGTTTGCATTATTAAGCATTTAGTTTTATAGAAGAACGATATTTATTGGTGGACATTATTTGAGTGGTGGGAGATGAAGCTAGCTAGCATCTAACTATACACAGTATTCACTCGTACTATATTGGTTCCCATTTTCCTTGATCTTTGCACCCTGTTGCTTGTATTTAATTTCTCCTTTTCCTTCTTCTTCTTTTGCCTCCTCCACTTCTTCCACTTCTTCCCCTCTCTCCCTTCTCTCCCTGCCCCCCTGTGTGTGTGTGTGTGTGTGTGTGTGTGTGTTAGTGCATGTAGTATAGAGGCCAAAGAAGGATATCCTTTTTTAAAATTTAATTTAATTTAATTTTTACTTACTCAATTCACAACCTGCTTACTGCCCCCTCCTGGTCACCCCCTCCCTCCTACAATCCTTCCCTATCCCCCTCTCCCTTTCTCTGCTGAGCAGGTGGGACCCCTTCTCCCCTCCCCCTCCCCCGGTGCTGCGGGAAATATTAAAAAATGTACCTATAGGCTTCCTGTGCTACTGCCGGCAACTATTGGCAACTGACAGACCACATGGCCAGCCGGGTGATCTCAACTCAGCCATCTCTCTGTGCTGGAGCTCCCAAGTCCCTTGGCGGATCTCTGCAGCCAGGCCCACTCACTGACTGTCCACTCCACAGTCAGCCACAACACCCATTTACCCAGTAGAATCAAAACTCTTAAAGCTTATAATAAACCAATCAGATTTATGTATCAATAAAATCTAAATTTACAAGATGCCAATACAACAATTTCAGAACCAATTGATAATGATAAAAGCTTTATTGCAATTATTCTAACATTATGATATCATAACAACCTGTGGCTGGTTAAAGTCACTCTGGTTCATGTCTGCCTCCATCTTGGCGTTCCCTTTCTCTCTCTCTGAGATGCTCTCTGTCTTTGCAACTCTTACCTCTGCCTCCCCTTTCCCTGTCCAATCACAGGCCTCCTGCTACCCTAATGTAATTGGGCAAGGAAAATCCTGCAACACCCTGGAAGTCTCTGCAAGGCTAGGCACTTCCTCTCCCACTGAGGACAGACAAGGCAGCCCAGCTAGAAGAACACATCCCACTACAGGCAACAGCTTTTGGGATAGCCTCCGCTCTGGTTGTTCAGAACCCACAAATACCAAACCGCACATCTGCTACATATGTGTGGAGGTTCAGCCTCTGTATGTTCAAAGAAGGATATCTAATGTTCTCTGTTCTGCTACACTATGCTGTCTTACTCGGTTGAGACAGGGTCTCTCTCTGTCCCTGGAGCTTAGATTGGTGACCAGTTAGTCCAAAGGATCTGCCTGACTCCATCGGCTAACATTCAGGTGCCTGTGTTACCCTGGGCTTTATGTGGGTGCTGGGGATCAGAACTTAAGTCTTAATGCTTGTGCACAAAGCACTCTTACCTACTGCCCCCTCCTACTCCTGAGAAAACATACCCTTTTGTAAGACAAAGCCACACACTGTAAATAGCCTATGCCATCTTGTAACTAATTCTTTAGGCACGCACTGGCCTTGGACTTATGGTAGTCCTCCCACCTCAGCCTCCACAAGCTAGGATTGTTGGCATAAGCTATTATATCCAGCTTAATATTCCTATGTTTGATTTCCCTTTTTCTCATGTCATTAAAACTTCCTCCTCCTACTTGTGACTAGTAAAATTTGACTATTTTCAACAGCAGGCAGTTTAGCTATTAATTACATGATGTTACACATTCCCCAAGCCTGTGTCCTCACTCATAACGAACTTGCCATTTACCTTTTGGACAATCATATCATTCTAGCCTTCTATACAAAAGACTGCTTTGGGTTTGTCACAGATGCATTTTGTAAGAAGCCAATACAGTGGCATTATTACAGTTACAAGGGCCGCTGTCTCCTATGGGCAGCAATGACTTGGCTGCGAATCTTGTATGTTTCATACCCAGTTTTCTTGAATTCTTTCAAAAGAAATACCTATAGTGAAGATTTGTAAGTGCACAAATTTATAGGGTTTTACTGTTTGTCTTAGTTAGGGTTTTATTGCTGTGACTAGATACCATGACCAAGGCAACTCCTATAAGGACAACATTTAATTGGGGCTGTTTATATATTTATATTTGTTTTTAACCCTTTTTTTTTTCAAGAATATGAGCTGTGTTCTATAACTGAATATACAGCACCAAGCAATCACTGAGAGATGGAGTTAAGGGAGGTAATTGGTTCTCTGCCTCCAAACGCAGCTCTGTCCATTACCCATTTTCCCTGCAGTGGGCATTCAATTTGTTAATTGCATTGTCTTGTGAAAGGACCCAGATACATTGCTGTGTGTACCACTTTGCATAAGTAACTTATTCCCTGTGCACCTCAGTTTCCTGTCCAGTACTGTGATGACTTGCATATGCTCAGCCCAGGGAGGGGTACTATTAGAAGATGTGGCCCTATTGGAATATTTGTGTCACTGTAGGTGTGGGCTTTAAGACCCTCATCCTAGCTGCCTGGAAGCCAGTCTTCTCCTAGCAGCCTTCAGATGAAGATGTAGAATTCTTAGCTACTCCTGCACCATGCCTGCCTGGATGCTGTCATGTTCCTGCCTTGATGATAATGGACTGAACCTCTGAACCTGTAAGACAGCCCCAATTAAATGTTGTCCTTATAGGAGTTGCCTTGGTCATGGTGTCTATTCGCAGCAATAAAACCCTAAGACAATCAGTAAAACCCTAACTAAGAGAAATGTCCTAGAATCGTGGCTCTCAAATGGGACTAATTTTTAGAATCATTTGAAGAGGTCTTTTTTGTTTGTTTGTTTTTTTCGAGACAGGGTTTCTCTGTGTAGCCCTGGCTGTCCTGGAACTCACTTTGTAGACCAGGTTGGCCTTGAACTCAGAAATCCGCCTACCTCTGCCTCCCAAGTGCTGGGATTAAAGGCGTGTGTCACCACCGCCTGGCATTTGAAGAGGTCTTAAGGAAAGACCTAGGCCAGGGCTGATGGAGTAGGGCCAAGACAACTGACGCATTTTATAAACCTCCCAAGGGATCTCAGTGTGCAGTTAAGATTGAAGACCTCTGGGCCAGATGTTCTTGGAGTCCTTTTAAAATGTGATATTGTTTCCCACACCCTTAATGAGACTGACAATTCCTGAGAACTTTGTAGAATCATAAATGTGTAAGTGATTCTTCGGGGATCCTTAGTCCAACTTTAAATCTTTTGAGAGTGGCCTCAAAATGTCGGATTTTATTAGGAGTTCATAGTATTCCACCCCACTGTCTACTGCTACAGAGGTTCTTCCCTGACAGATGTTCCATCCTTTGGATGGAATGTGCTCCCGAAGGCTGGCCTTGCAGAGGCGTGTTTGGCATTTTCCCATAGAGGGTTCTGTGCACCAGGTGTAGAAGCAGCTTTAGGCCAGGACTTTCTTCCTTGGCGTGGACGGCTGCCCCTTGGCTGGGGGAGCTGGATGCGGCACAGCTTTTAAAGCACATTCAGCAGGTTCTGGCCAGCCCAGGGTCCCTTCCTACTCTGGGAATTTGGTACATCGCCCAGCTGTGCTTTGGGTTTTCTGTTTCAGACTGATGTGAGGCCTCTAATCATCTCTGGGTATTGAATTGCTGATGTTCCTTTTAATGGCTTTGGAGTTCCTGGATTTGCATAAACAGTACTGCCTTTGTCCTGTGGTCTTGACACAGCTTCAAAGCCTTGACCAGGCCTGAAAGCCGCACTGGGTCCTCAGCTTTCTAGGATCAGGTTGCAGCAGTGTCCGCAGGTGACTGAGGGGGACAGCAGTGCTTCTGGCTGGGTTTTCTGTCCACCAAAGACTAGGCTCAGTTCTGCTAAGTTTTCTTCTGAATCTCAAGAGAGTTCTCATGACATCTATGCAAAGACTGCTGAAACAGAAAAAAAAAAGGAACTGCTGGTGTTTTATCTGAGGGGAGGAGGAACATGCCTCAGGCATGAATACCCTCAGTCAGGGTTCCTGTGGGAAACAGGAGGCAGCTCAGTCCCCTCAACAGACATGCCCCTGGAGTGCATTTTGTGAGGACCCAAGCCTCATTTTGCCAGGTGGTTCATAAGCATAAGAGAAGCCCTTGACTCCTCCGTGGCCTCAAGGGATCCTTAGTTTAGATGTAACGAGGCCTATCTCTTACCAGATTTAGTCCAGTCATGTGATCCACCTTGTCCACGCTTCCCAGTAGTGTGCAGTTAAATATTTATTTTTATTAGTAGTAGTCATCTATGTTCATTTTTTATATGTACACTATATATATACATTTTGGTTCCTTTCTCCCATTTCCTTCCTCTCCTACCAGAGCCTCCTCCTCCTTATACATCCCTTTCCCCTAGTTACCAGTTTGGATGTTGGTTAGTATCCTAAGTTCCATCATGGTCATCTGGGACCCTGCCTTTGGGACTGTGAGAGCCCAGTGGTCTCCAGTGGGTCTAGAGCTTCCCATTCTCTAGGAATCCACAGACCAGCAGGATATGTGGCAGGGCTGGTACATCCCTTCCCCCAGCTAGCTGACCATCAGGAATGCTCCGCTTCCATAGACCCAGTACCAGTACCAGTACCAGTATGCACATCTGCTTTGAGTTCCTAGTCTCCCTGTGCTTCCTCAGAAGATGGCTTCTCACAGCCCCTCTCCCCACCCTCTGACTCTTACAAGCAGGTCTAATCTTTATGTCAATTCCAAGACAGAGTGAGTGAGAGGTATCCTGAAACATTCCATCTGAAGGCTCAAAGCTCCAGTCTCACTGGATTTCCTGAGTGCTATCTCTTTTCATCATTTCTGCCTTGCGTCTTCTGTGCTTTGAGGTTTCCCATGATGCTTTGCCGTTTATGTAGTTCCACCTCCTAAACCCTAACTACAAAACACCTCACCCCCTTGACAGGTTACTTGAAATGACATGTTGAACTCCACCCAACTTTGTGTCATATTTGTTTGCCTTGACTGGTTTGGAATTTGCTATATAGACCAGGCTGGCCTTGAATTCATAGAGATCTCCTTGCCCCTGCCTCCCAATTTAAGACACACAGTACCATGCCCCTTTTACTTGCACTTGAATTTGAATTCCATCCCAGTTTGGAGTTATCCATATCTCAAATCCCCTGTACCACAACTGATCGCTCATATCTGTGTTGGAAAAGGGGGTGTTTAGCCCTTTAACACAAACAAAATGCAGCTTTTATGAAAATGGCAGCAAAAACCGGGACTCTGAAGAGAAGAAACAGAATGTGGAGAATGTTGTAAGAACAGCCTGCTCTAGAGCTGACAACTAGGGAAGCCACTGCCGCAGCACTAGATAAAGCACGCGCTTGAGTGGACAGGATGCAGGTGTCCCGTTACATTTGACAGTTTTTATTGCAAACAGAATAAGTGAACAGAACTAGGCTCTAGAATGTTCCCTCTTTTACTATGGGAAAGACAAAAATGGGAGTGTGACATTTGTGGTCATGATGGGAAACAGTTTGTGTGTTTCTTCTATGTGAAGGCTGCTGGTTAGCCCTGGAAGCCAGTGCACTCTGCTCGGTCCATCACATGGTGAGGGAAGTAGCTTACTTACAAGTTATAGGAGTTAGGGCAGTGGTTCTCAACCTCTGGGTCTCGACCCATTTGAAGGGTGAATGGCCCTTTCTCCCTTTCACAGGAGTTGCTTGCAATCATCCGATAACACAGATCTTTACATTTCAATTCATAACTGTAGCAATATTACAGATATGAAGTAGCAATGAAAATAATTTTATGGTCGGGGGTCACCATACCATGAGGGACTATAATAAAGGGTTATGACATTAGAAGGTTGAAAACCACTAACCACTGTGTTAGAAGAACCAGGTCCAACAGGCTAAAGATCAATGGGAAGGTTTTACTTCACCTTGCTGCCGTTATATCAGAGGTGCTTATAATATCCTGCAAGAAAAGGCAAATGAAGAAGGCAAAGAATGTTCTCTTTCAGGATGTTCTCATTGGTGACCCTAACTTACCTGTCTGGGCTTTGGCCTTCAAACTCAACTCTTCCATTCCTGAACACCAGGGAATCAGAAGGCAAATCCCTCGGGCTGTCAGAAGCCCCTGAGAAAGCCCTGTTCCTTGGCTGCTTCCCTCAGCCTTCCTGCTCCTGGCTGCTCAGCTGACACTCTGCAGCTGTAAGCTGTCTGCCTGCAGTCCTTAAGGCCGGTGCCAGATGTTTGAGCCTCTGGAGGAAGATGCTTTAGAAGGCCTTGGTAATACGGAGCGCTGGGGCCTGCGTGTGTTAAGCAGACGATGCTTTGGTGATTGTTTTCATTCTGATCTCATAGCAAGTGGGGCTCAGCAGATGGGAGGCAACCACTTCTGCTCTGAAATAGGTGGAATTTTGAAGCTCGGTCCCTCTTCTGAGTATTTGGGATTTGATGTAGTTTTGCTAATCTGTACGCTACCTGTCAAGTTTCAGATAATAAATTGCCCTGGCATTCCGGAAGCTTTGAGGGCAAATAGTTTTCCTTAGAGGGACACTTTGGTGCTTTGATGTCAACCAGGCAGACAGCCTGTGAGTCTCCATTTCACTTCCTGAAATCATGTCTCCTTTTGAATCTTTGGGGTTTTCTTATTAATTATCTAGCCTCTAAAATTAGCTTCATTTTCCTGACTCTTTCCTTTTGTTTCCAAAGAGTTGTTTCCCCAGGCTGTCCTTCTTTGGTTCCTTTTACCCATATGGCTGCTTCGGGTGATGCTAGATCACCCTTCTCTGTCTTATTTGAAATGTCAGGGGAAAGCTGTGTGCTCCGTCCACCTTTGGGAAGATGATTAGGACATTTAAAAGTCCAGACAGATAATTCTTGTTTTCAGCAATTTCAAGACCAAATATTATCTCCTTTTCTCTTTGATCCCCAGGAAGGTAAAGGTTACTGATGATTGTGGTCTATAGTTAATTTCACACTGGGTGGTAAAATCACACACTATCATTTCCAAACCCCCGAAGAATCAATTGTTAACAAATGAGGTCATTTTTTTGGTAGAACTGCATATGTCATTGTCTCAAGGGGAAAAAAAAAAAAGACAGGCTACAGGTTCTGTCTGAGGATACGCTTCCAAACGTTTGTCTAAACTCCTCTCAGCTTAGTCTGAATATGGCGCTGATCCCGCTTTGACGGTTAAAAAGTTCCAATGTGGCACATCTCCAACAGTGAGAAGAAACAAAAACCAAAAACAGCCACCTGTTAGTAAAAAAGGGTCGACAGTTAATCATTTTAATAATCTTTCAATTTATACTGTCACCAAGATACTCATATTTCTTTGTGTGTGGATGCAGTTCTCATGCATGGGTGTATAAATGTTCTCATGTGGAGTATGCATGTGTTTGTGCATGCACATGTGTGTGCGTACATGCTATGTGTATCGAAGTCAGATGCCAATGTTTTCCTCTACCTGTTTTCTGCTGTTTTTTCTTGTTTGTTTGTTTGTTTGTTTTTGTTTGAGGTGGGCTCTCTCACTGAACCCAAAGCTTCCTGTTTTCCCTAGTGCGGTTAGCCAGGCTTGAAACGAAATCTCCTCATCCCTGCCCGGGAAAGGACTGGAGATTTTTGCAGGCCACCACACGCACCCAGCATTTACACGGAACTCCAGGTCCCACCCTTGCATGTAGCCAATGGACCATCTTCCTGACTCCAAATTTATATTCCTTCAGCCCCTGCCCACTGGCTCTATCTATACCAGCGAGTGGCTGGCCATTTGGGACTATGCCGGTGAACAAAGTCTTATCTGCTGGGACTCCTGCATCTTCTCCAATCCCTGGCATCCTTCCTGTGACCTTTCTCCTTTACTGACATGGGAGCTCAGACCTCACATAGATCTGTACTCATGTCCTGTCCTAAAGCACTGGGAGTGTTGACCGGACTTGTTGACCATCTAGCAGGCAGCAGCTGAGTTCCTGGTGAGCCTTCCATTTGATTCGCCCATGTAGCTATATATATATATATATGTATATGTATATGTATATGTATATGTATATGTATATGTATATGTGTGTATATATATAATATATTATATACATAATATGTAATATATGTAATAATCAGTGGTGCTTTAGATCCTGCTTTTCATATTCATGTAGATGTCATTTAACACAGTCCCTTCAATGTTCCTGTTCCTTCAGTTGATGTCATAACATGTCTCCTATGGATTTAAAGAAGCTCTCAGATCTGCTCTGGGCTACATAGAGCAGTGTCTTTGGGGTTTGCTTCAGCTTGTGGTTGCATTCCAAACCTCAACCAGAGACTGTTGGACTCTTTTAAACTACCTATTTGCTTTCAATTATTTTAGGCTTTGATTTTGAAATTAGAAATATTATCAGAAATCCATGAAGAATGATTTGAAAACAACTTCTTTGGATTGAATATTTATTTTCTGTTTCCTATCAACTTCCATGTCCTAATTTATCAATTAATATAACAAGGAAAGTATAAGTCAGGTAACCTATACTTGTCAGGCTTAAGGTCAAGGTAACCAATTATTGAGTTAAAAAAATTCCCCGTAAATGAAGTATGTCCTGCATAAACCATTAGCCTTGTCCTGGGAAAGTCTCAATAAGGAATTATTTCAGACCAATGAACTCACAGCTGTCTGCTTGGCAGGGCCCAGCTCTGTTTTCTTCATGAAGAAATAAGGGCCAGGGAATTTCTATCTATGTTTCTACTCAAGCCTTCACAATGCTACTTTAGACCCCCAGCGACTGAGATTCTTCAGGTCAAAGGCATCCATTTCTCCTGCCTCTTGAACCAAGAAGGGAGTTGATGTTATGTTAAAAAAAAATAGAGAGAAAGAGAAAAGAAAACCAGAGCAGAGAGAAATTGTTCATTTCTTCTGAAAGGGAAATATATGGATACAGTGACTGTGTAGGGGGACATCAGCTGCTCAAATGGGAATGTTCAAATTCAAGATGTTTCAGAGTCTAATCTCTAATGTAATCCAAATTATGATCTGATTGGCTCTAAGCATAGCCCAAGTCCACAGTGCACTCTGCTTTTTCAAAGCCTTCCCCCACATTTGGAATTCTTTCTGCTTGCTACTGGCAGAGAAATCTTTCTCCCTTCTCTGTTTACTCTGATTCCTGCTGTCTGGAGCCTCTTCCAGCCTATTAATATCTGGCGTTCAGAGATTTCATGTTCATTTCTATAGAGGGTGTCTGTGTTAAACTTGACTCTAAAGTACCAAACCTTTTCAGCTGGATGTTTTGTGTAGTGTTACTGTGTATATCTTATTAAGTGTATAGCTTTTCATGGTAACGTGAGGGCTGTGCATAATCCGAGAGGTTTGCAGTGTTGTACATTTGGTTGTTAGCATCTGTGAGCTGGGATACAAGAAAAGCAGTTGAGCTTTGTCTCTTGAAAACACTTCCATCAGACATGAAGCATTTGAGTGAATGGCTCCGTTTTCATTAATGTCTGCTTAAAACAAAACTTCTACCAGAGACATGCTAGGTAATGAAATGAACTCAACTGATTATTATCATAAGCAGATCAAGGCATACATCCTTTTTCTATGAGAATTTGAGAGATTTTTTTCCCCTGGGAAACAAAACATGCCTGTGCCTACTCACCCCAGAAAGGGGAACCATCACTAAGCATAGTAATAATAGCACCAAGTCTAACTTGATGGATAATGAGTCTTTCCTGGGTTTACTGACAGGAGTATGAGTGGCGAGTCACTCACAGGAGCAGGGACAATCCTAAAGCAGCGGAAACATGGAAAAAGCCAGTCCAGCTGGCAAAAGCTGTGTTCCTGCAGTCCTTGCATAGCTCACAGGCATCAGAACAGGGAGAAATCTCTCCCTGGTGCAGCTCAGCCAGTTAAATTCTCCAAATCCAGTAGCTATTGACTACCCCTCTAAGACTGAGGAAGGGCCTTCAAGGAGCTTGTACCTAAGTGTTCACTGTCCCAGACTTATGATGACCTGTTGTTTACTTCTGAGTCTGCTCATCCCTCTCCTCCTTCCCGGAGGGACCGTTTCAGTTTGGAGCAGACTGTCATACAGCAGGGAATTGCATGAGATACAGCAAAGCTGTTTCTAGACAAGAGGTCTACAGCAGCCTGCAAGTTTGAGCAAGTCGCCTCTGCTTTAATGCCTCAGGGCACATGAAAGGCACCTTGGGCTGACAGTTCAACATGGGATAGTTCATAAAAGGGTCACCAACGTGGTCAATGGATTAGTTTCCATGTTGCTAGTGAGATACAAACTTCAATCAACCATGATAGAAGAAAGACTGAATTATGATATTTCTGTTCCCACTCTCCAAAAAAGAGTCTGTGAATACTTGTGAAAAAACGAGACCACATAAAGAAAAATACAAGAAAGCAGACTGATTGCACTTTGTCGGGCAGCTGGTCCATGACAGGCAGCTGGTCCGTGACATGCTTTGAGTCTTGGATTTTTGCAGCATTTCTTGACTTTTAAAATACAGCAGATTTGTTTTCCTAGTGGAAATAAATACCTTGCATAGGTTTCTGTATAAGAGAATTACTTTGGGAGCTGGGGAGAAGATGGCTAAGGGGTTAATAGCACTTGTTGCTCTAGCAGAAGACCTGGGTTTGACTCCCAGGACTCTCATGGTAGCTCACAACCCTCTAGAACTCCAGTTTCGGGGATCCAATGCCTTCCTCTGCCCTCTTCTGGCACTGCATGCATTTGATTCACAGATATACATGCAGGTAAAACACCCGTACTTGTAAAAGCTGTAAAAATAGAAAATAGTCACTCATATTCAATCCATTTGAAATTGTGTATGGATTTTCTTAAAAATGCATTGCCCAGCTAAATATGCCTTGAAGTGTTACAAAGGCTGGATGAAATTGCACCAGACTCTTCCACTCACAGCCTGACAGTAGCACTAATACCAACAATGCTCTTTCAGAAATTTTGTTTTCACTTTTGATTACATCGCAGAGCCTGCCCTTCCTCTGTTAGCTTTGTGGTTCATTGTCTGCACTGTCAGAGTAAATGGCAGTTGGCCTACTTCCACACTGAAATATTACCACTGAACAAAGTAGCATTCCCAGGCCCGTAGTTATAAATATTAGTTTTAACACCTACACTCATTTCCCACAGTCAAATGCGTTGCGGGCCTTACAGATGGTCACTTTTGCCACACTGAATAGAACAAGCCATAGCACAAGAAGAGTCCCCTTCCAGACTGGCAGGATAATTCCCTCCTGGACCTTTGGTGTAACTCCATGAATGACAACAGTTTTGGTTTCTGAAGATTTATATCCATGGTGTAGAGCTCTAAAACATTTTGACTCAGGTTAATTTAATAATTATCATTTAATGCACAAGAAATCATTCTGTCGCATTTTATTAACTCTACATGGTTCTAGATACTACCATGTGTCTATAAATAAAGCCACTCTGACAGTTTGAGGCTCGGAGAAGAGCTCAGGTTTGCAGCAGCACCTTTGCCATTTGAAGCTCTTCAACGCGTTCACCGAAACTAAAACGACAGTCAATGAGTTATAGATAGAATTTCTAATATGCTTGAATCCCACACACATCGTGACATCCACACGCAAGATTTAGAGTCTTCTCTTAGTTTCATGTAATAGCTCTGAGCTCAACTCCTCAAACCCTCTGTGTCACACAGGAGGGGTCCCCAGGACCTGATGACTGTCACCTGCTGGTCAAGTCTCACTTCTTTGTTCTCTCAGCTTCCTTCCTGGCTTCCAGCAGAATGAGACCCTGGCGGCAGACCAGGGACCACCACTGAGAGCCTCAGGGCTCAGAATACTGCAAAGGTAGCTGAGCAGAGATTAGGGCACATGGACTCCATTCTTGCCAAGGTAGAAGATGTACAACCATGTAGAGACATCCGTACATGTATCCATCCACTGAAGACATCAGCTCTCATGCACTGCTACCTCCCTCTGCTTTAGAGAGGCAGTGTCCCAGCAGCTGCAGTGTGCAGCTGGGCTCTGGAACCTCCAGGGGGAGGGACTGTGGGTGACAGCATAGGGTAGGGACTGTGGGTGACAGCATAGGGTAGGGACTGTGGGTGACAGCATAGGGTAGGGACTGTGGGTGACAGCAAAGGGTAGGGACTGTGGGTGACAGCAAAGGGTAGGGACTGTGGGTGACAGCATAGGGTAGGGACTGTGGGTGACAGCATAGGGTAGGGACTGTGGGTGACAGCATAGGGTAGGGACTGTGAGTGACAGCATAGGGTAGGGACTGTGGGTGACAGCATAGGGTAGGGACTGTGGGTGACAAAATTCGGATCCAAACTCCTCAGAAACAGGAAACTGGAGCTCTTTCTGTGGCACCCTGCATCTTATTTGTTTGTTCAGGGGGAAAGCATTCATTCCAGATGGCACAAGAGGAGAATTTTATGTTCATTTGAATTTCCACATCCACACTGGAAACAGTTTACTTATCATGATACTAAGTTCAAGAAGACATACTGTGCTCTGTCTGATGTTTCAAAAAGCCATCACATTCTCTGTGAAATCAGAGTCGAGATTTTATTTTTTCTCTCTCTGAAGAGAGAAATACACAGGTGTGTGCACGCATGCGCGTGTACAAACACACAGACACAGACAGACAGACAGAGACAGAGTGGAGGGGGCAAGGGGTTGAATTTAGATTTAGTGATGCAATCTCTGATGTCATAATTTCTGTATTTTCAGAACTGATGTGACTATACGAGGCTTTTCTATAAATCAGCTTATAGTGGATAGTGGAGTTTAAGGATGGGTCACACTGACCATGCTAAAGAAGAAGACAGCAGAAGTGTGCTCAGACTTGCAGACACGTGGAGGACCCAGGGGAGACCTTGGAAGACTCTGGTTTTCCTTGGTTTATTATTCTATTTTTATTCTCTTTTGAAAGAGGAGCCTGGAGAAAAGCATCCTCAACAAACTTGCGGAAGTCCAAGCGTTCCCTTTTTTCCCTGTGTTCTCCCTGGAGATAACAGAATCCTGAGTTACAATCCAGCATTCTATAGTAAAAGCCAGGGTAAAACGCTGAGAATGTGCAAGACTTGCACTTCCTAATCAATCCATGCTGGTTGGGTGATACTAATAACTGGTTTATATAATAGCCTGGGAACATACTAACACAGGGGCCAGCCTGCTGCTCACTTGGCCCTCACATTAAGCTTGTACACACATGATATGGACATGCTAAAATATCAGCATATAAAATGGAGAGAGAATTGCATGGTGATTGAAGCACCACCACTACACAGAGGACAAAGGGGAGAGGGCTTCTGAACTGCAGCCCACTGCAGTCCTGCTGGGGCGGGCTGGAATGCCCATTAATGCTGAGAAGCAAGGCTGGCGAGGGTATTTCTCCTTCCATGTTAAGTCACTGGAGAACTGTGTTGGAGAACAGGGGCCAAAATGAAAGCTCAGCTTCTAGTCTTCATTCAATATGCACAGTATATACTCTGAATACACTTGTATAGCTACCCGTGGCTTGTGTGTTAGACTCTGTCTGGAGGAAAGGAATGTGGGTTTTATTCCTCCTGTATGGCTTTGAATACTTTCTTGAAAAAAGCTGAAATAGCCCTTGTCTTCCAGTGGCTTCTTTAGTATACTGTTGCCATTGGTAATTACATAGGAGGTAATGGCCACCTCCCAACTTGCCCCTTAGCCACAGCATGGTGACACTGGATCTTCCCACTGGCCCACTGGATCTGCTTCCTCTGGTTGCAGGGCACTGCCAACTTTTACCAAGTGGTTGCCATGCATCTCCTGGTAACTGGTAATCATTTGTTCCTGCTCCCTGAAATCTAGACAAGAGATTCCTATTGGTGTTTTTCTTAGAGGTGACAGGACCTGCAGAGCAAAGGCTGAGGTCTTGAGGAACCTTGATGTTCTCTCCTATAGGATATCAGGAAACTCTTGGCTGAGATTCTTGGCGGCTCTGTGACTTTCCTGTCTGTCTTGTCAGGTAACCAGCTGTCCCTCTAACCATGAGAGAGGAGCTTCTTTGCTCAAATCTGTACACCTCATCCTTTAAGAAGAGGACAGAGAGGCTGATGGGAGAAGAGAGGGGAAGCATGTATCCCCTATTTCTGGAGACACCCCTTTGCCTGTAGATGTCTGGAGTTTGGTTACTTCCTTGTCTCATAGGACTTTTTAGGGTCTTGGAGTAGTCTGGAGACAGCTGGTGCTTACACAGCAGAGCTGTCCATGGCTGTCAACCTCAGTGAGGAGAGTCAGGGGACTCTAAACTCAGGACCTACGGTGATAACCTGCTGAAGAAGCTAGAGGAACACTGTTTTAGTCAGGGTTCTATTGCTGTGAAGAGACACCATGACCAAAGCAACTCATAAAAGAAAGTATTTAATTGGGGCTTGCTTATAATGTCAGAGGGTGATTCTGTGGTCATCAGCAGACAGGCAGCCATGGCCCTGGAACAGCAACTGAGAACTCACATCTGATCTACAAGATGGAGGTCAAGAGAGAGACTGAGTCTGGAGTAGGATTTTGAAACCCCAAACTTCACCCTGCAAGAAATACATTTCCCCCAACAAGTCCACATGTCCCAATCCTTCCTAAACAGTTTACCAACTGGGAACAAGCATTCAAATATATGAGCCTATGGGGGCCATTCTCATCCAAAGCACCACAGAATATCGAGGGCTAATTTTTTTCTACAAACAAAAAGAAACTGGATTTTTATGTTCTCCTTATGAATTAGTCTTGATGTTACTAAGGTTGAGGTTCGAGTTTTCAGAGTTCTGACTTTCAGCTAGAGAATGTGGCTCCTCGCCAGTGCCATTGCTTAGGGACAAAACCTGGATCCCAGAACCAGGGGTTTTGGAGCTCTCTGTATTCAGTGTTTGTCGGTTCTTGCCTTTCACCATGTCTGAAATAGGGTCTCTTGTTTGCTCCTGCATACACTGTGCTGGCTGACCTAGAACCTTCTGAGGACAGAATCTTCCCTCTTACCCTAGGAGCACTGGGGTTACAGCTGTCTGTCTGGAGGAAGTGAAGAGGATTTTTAAAGAGGGCAGAGTATGAAACAAGTAATTTGAAGACTTGCCGTCAACAAGCCCAGCTTCCCATAGGCTCCGGGCATCTGAATTCATGACATCATCAACAAGCCTGGCTTCCCATAGGCTTTGGGGAATTCATGTCATCACATGCACAGAAACTGTTTTACCCACTGAGTCCCAGCTGTCAGTTTTCAGAAACTTTGCCATCTTGAGCTTAGGTGGCAGTGTTGCTAGGAAGTGTGGTCTCCTTAGGTTTCATACTTCTCTTCTTAGTCACCGATGCTACCTCAGATTTGATGTTACCAGTCTGGGTGACAACCGTGGCTCAAATTCTTTTCTTGGATGCTCTCAGTGTGCCTTCTGACTGGAAAGTTTTAAAAGACAGTAAACCAGAATGAGAAAGCACATCTGTCAGCACAGATAGCAAGGTCACACCCGGCTACCTGGTCTCAAGTGACGGGACAATGCAGGCTACCGGTGAATTCAGGGCTGGAGGTCCGAGGCAGTAATGAAGTGTGAATGTATATGGCATGCCAAAAAGAGTAACTAGCAGAATTAAATATGGTGGTCTCGTGCAAGGTTGGTGGGGATGTAAAATCAGCTCAAGTATCTCTTGCGCTGTAACCTGTTATCTTGCAGAAGGTGGTTTATAGCATAAGTACCTAGTTTTTTTTTTTCAATGCCTTAATGTCTCTTTGCATAGCTTGGTCTCTTTTCTAAGAAAATTACAAGAGATAGAGTTAAAGTTTTGTGACCCAAACATGCATCACAGTACTTCTAAAAATGTAGGCTTAGAAACAAGAACAACATTCAGCCTATGGGAGTGGAGTAAGAGAACGTCTCCCTGAAGTATTTAATCACATGCTCCCTGGAGCACAGGGAGATGCTTGCACAGCACGCTTGCATCTTTCTTTAGCCACATATTAGACCAGAAAGTGACACACAGGAGGGTAGAAAGAAGCTGCTTCTGTATGGATCCTTTCCTATAGTTCTCTTCAAACATCCCAGGAAGACCTCTTCCTTTCTTCTGTACGTAAATCACCTCCAGAGTTCCCAAGACAGCAACTACAGATGAACTGCGCTGCAGGTCTTTGTCTTGTGCTTCTAGACTGGTTTCTTTACCTCTCCATTTCTACCTTGTACACATTGCAATGAGGAAGTGCACTCAAGCCATGGATTTTCTCCATTAGGAGGGGATTCAGGTGCGAGCTGCCTCTGAGATGAGCCCACTGGGAGATGGGTTCTGGGATTTACACAGGGTCTAAGAAGATATCTATGGGAATAGCCCCACTTACATCAGCACTCAGGGACCAGATCTGTGTGTGTGTGTGTGTGTGTGTATGTGTGTGTGTGTGTGTGTGTGTGTGTGTGTGTGGCCTGCTGACATGGTGAGCATCAGTGGAGAGACAGAATATGGGTGGGGAGTGTACGCACTGCTAAGACAGCTTGCAGGAGAGTAGCTATCCTATCCACACAGCTTAAGACAGGAAAAGCATGAGGTAGGAACTCTAGAATCAGAGGATCTTTTACAAGTCTGGAATAAACTCAGATCCCAAAGAGCTGTCTGGACCTTAGAAGGCATGTTCATCACACATGGAAGCCTGAAAAGTACCCCTGACCAAGAAGGTTCTCATTACTAGTCATCCAACTACCAACAGAGAAGCCATGACTAGGGGAACACCAAGCAGATGGAGGAGATGAAGATGATTGGCTCCCAAGATGCCAGCTGTTTGAGGGCCTCTACTGCGGCTCGACGTCCCGTATGAGAAAGCATAAGATCAAGATGTCCAATGTAGGGATTTTATGTGTATTGATGGCTCTGTGTCCATAGGTTCAGGAAGCCTGGAGAACTTTGGGGCTTCCTGCAAAGCTTTCATCTGTAAGTCCGCATCCATCCTCTCTTTGGTGTTCTGTTTGTCCTTGGCCCAGGGCCAGCAACCTGGGAGAGAGAGTTTCTGAGTCCTCGCTCAAAGTCTGCCCCTCCTTCCACTAACTGTGTGGGATTCCTTCTAAGCTGGTAGATGATTTCTTTTCACTATAAAATATTAATTATTCTCAATGTTTCTTTCATAAACCTTCTGATACAGGGAACATTTTAAATATGTAGTAAACTATGGGTCCCTTGAGAGAAGGATACTTTGTGACTTCTATCCACCTCTTCTCTGCCATGACTTCCTGTTGTCCCCACACTGAGACTCTTTTGTCATGTAGTGTCTGAAAGCCATTTCCCACAGCATTCCCAGAATGCTAATGCTCTCTCTAGAGTCTGTAAAGGGTCATTGTAACCCCCAGGATGTTAATGCACCATCTCCCATGCTGGCTCAGACATTATAAAAATGGAAAACCCTGTGCTGTATTCTTCACATGAATGCTGTGTGGGTTTGTAGAGAACTTGTTACCTCTTGCCATCTAACATCTCCAGCAAAGGATTTGTAAATTAAATAAATGAACTAAAAAATACAGTAGGAAGGCGCAGAGCACACTAAAGAACTTTTTCTTTACTTCTTGAGATAGAATCCCGCTGTGGCTAGCCTGGAACTATATGGACTGGGTTACCTTTGGACTCACAGAGGTCTATCTGCCTCTGCCCCCCACAAGACCCATGCCCAGCCTCTAATGAACAAAATCCAGTTTGTTATTTTCTGTCTTATTTCCTCGTATTACTTGGAGTTACTGTTGTGTCTGCATCTTTCCCAGTAGCTTCTTCATTATGCAAAGAGGATTATTAAGTTTTATCTCCCCCCCATCATTATCAGACTAGGGGGCAGTGTATGAATTCCAAAGGTGCCCTGCTTGTCAGCAATGCTTAGGAAAGAGACACTGATGGAATTTCAACTCTCCAGCTCCCACCTCACTGTCCCAAGCTTGCCTTGCTTAGAACAAACCCAGTGTGTCTGTGTCTGGGTGTCTTTGTTTGTGTCTGTGTCTGTGTGTGTCTGCGTTTGTGTCTGTGACTATGTCTGTGTGTCTGTGTATCTTTGTCTGTGTCTGTGTGTCTGTGTCTGTGTGTCTGTGTCTATGACTATGTCTGTGTGTCTTTGTCTGTGTCTGTGTTTGTGGCTGTGGCTCTGGCTGTGTCTGTGTGTCTGTGTGTCTTTGTGTTTGTGTGTCTATGTGTCTGTGTGTTTGTGTCTGTGTGTCTGTGTCTATGACTATGTCTGTGTGTCTGTGTCTGTGGCTGTTTTGGTGTCTGTACTCTGGTTTTGTCAGTGACTGTGACTATGTCTGTGGCTGTGGCTGTGGCTGCTTCACCATTCAGAGGTAGATGCGAAATGCAAGTAATGTTCAGTATGCACCTCAGTCTAGATGAAAACGGGGCGGTTTTTTGATCCTGGGCATGGAGATCACTGTTTTCTTTTTTAATTACTAATTTTTCATGGAGAGTGGGATATTAACAAAGCACGTGGTGTGTGGACACGCTGTAGTTGCTAAGGCTGCTAGTAGGTTATTTGATTTTAAATACGATGACGCCTTGAGCATTACTTATGATCCTTGGCCGCTTTAGCACATCGTGCAGGAGCTGGAGACCTGCTTGCTCCTGGTGATGTGACCTGGCAAATGTCCTTGTTTTATATGCACCTGAAGATGCAGTAAAGCATAACGGAGGTGGTAAGAGAAAATTTGAGCTGCTGTGGAAAAGCACACAGCGGAGAATACTTCTCAAAACTGACTATGAGCACAGCGCAAACGCCCACAGGTTTAGTGGCACACAGTGGCAATTGTCTCACTACCATCACTAATTCTGTGGCTCAGAAATTCAGCAAGCACAGTAATGGGGACATTTCTCTGCTCTATGATTTCTGGGTTCTCAATACAAAGAATTTGAAGGCCAGGAAGTCAGAGCCACCTGAAGGCTCTTCCACCCTATAGACGAGGCCGATTCAAAGAACAGGAAGTCAGTGGAAGACATACACAGGGCCACTCTCTTCATCAAAGCACGGCAGCATCTTGTACACTCTAATGCATCGGTGCTCTGAACAAGGAGGATGTCACCGTGTCTTGTTCTTAGAAGTCCCACAGTATCACTTGTGCTGCCCAGATTTAAGAGGGAACCTAGGCCACATCCTTGAAGGGTAAAATACCCAGGCTATATACAATAAAATACGAGAGACTGTTGCAGCTCTGCTGGAAATGTAACACAGCCCAGAACTGGGAGTTTGCTTCACCTGGAGATGACTTCACAATCATGCCTCGGACTATTAACAGCTAGGTGATAATTGACAGCTTGCAGCACCTGATTTGGGTAAAACTGCCACCTTCGGTTGCAGTTTATTTGCAATCCTTTGGTACCATGACCGATGATACAATACATATATTCGGATTGTCTCTCCTTATGAAGTGGCCACCTGCAGTTATAGGATGTGGCCTTATGCGTAGGATTCCTTGTTCGAAGAATTAAGAGTTACAAGTTTAAACGTTAGCAACTCTCAGAGCTATATCATTGCATAAAGATTGTCTTGACTCTGGCCCAAGCCTCTGAATAACAATGGCCAACACCCATGAGGAATTATTTTTCTCCGTGAGGGAATTTGAAGGCGGAGAGGCCAGAACCAATGTGGTGATTCCATAGCATCAGGAAACCCATCTTCCAGCTTTCCACCCTGAGTCCCTCCAGTTTGTCTCTTGTCCACCTAATACAGCATAGCACCTCGCCATCTCGTCTCTCTGCCTTAATGAGCCTTCTCGGAAGCCATTTTTGGCCCTCTTCCTAAATTTCATTAGCCTAAAATCGTGCACAGAAAGGTGGGGATCTGGGGTAGTGCCAGCTTTGACATGAGTGGCGGTTTGCCCAGACAACGTCATAATTCTTACCCCTCAGGATGGGGAGGAGAGAGAAAGCTTGCAGGCTGCCAGCAGTTTCTGTGTCGTTCCTTTGTATGAGTCACCTCTAAGGCTCACATAGGGGAACTGAAGCTTAGAAATAGTAAGAAACTTTCCCTGATTCCCAAAGATAGAAAACAGAGAGTACACATTTAGATCTAGGCCCCTCTTTTAAATTGTCAAGGACAGGAGTGTAGCCCCAGCTCAGCATCTCTCCAGGCCATCCCAAATGTGATTACTTCACATGGAGACCCCAGTAGGGCTATTTGACTCTGTTTTGTTTGTGTGGTACCTGTACAGTGTCCATAAAGTTATCGTCATGATAATTCTTCTTGAACCGGTGATTTCCGTTCCTGCTTCTACACAGCCACCCTGGCGTTAAGTCGGCTGTGTGTTATCTTCACGTGAATTGTAATGTCCTCCGCAATGCTTCCTTTCATAGTTCCTGGCCTCCTGCTCCTCACACAGTGCGCCCTTTCATGAAGAACAGCTGAGTCACGAGCTGCAGTGCAGATGGCCACAAGTTTGTTTGCAGCCTGGAGTCCAACCTGGATTTCTTTCTGCAGCCTGAGGCAGCTGCCACCTGACAGCACTCCAGTCCAGACTAAACCAAGCCCACTTACTGACAGGTTCAGGACCTCTGGTCTGAAGGTTCTAAATATGCAGTATGTGGTGCGGGACTAGAGAGGAGGCCAGGATGGACAGAAGGAAACACTAGCCTGTCCATTCCAAACTCTCAGCAGCCTAATGCTTGCTGCCTATAGTAGTGAGGTGTGGAAAGGACAGTGTTCAGAATAGATTGAGGAGGATAAGCAGGACTAGCAGAGCTAGGGCTTTAACCGTTGTCATTAGGAAGATTTACTGGGAAGAATTATAAAAGAAATGAAAATCTGTACCCTACAACCATGAGGTCCAAACTCTTAATCCTGTGGGATATTCGCACCATGTCCTTCTGACTCAGCCTTCAGATTGTAAAATTCTATACTAGCAGAACTTGCTTTCAAAAGGAATCAACTGGACACCTTTTCAAGCAACAAGAGCTTATTCCTGGTAGACACATTTTTAGTATGTTTTGCGCTGCTGTCACAGAATTCCGATGGTCCTCGGCTCACACGGTAGCTCCCACAGACAAACCCGTCAGAAGTGGTAAAATGGTTATGTCGAGAAAGCATTTAGTATAGTCAGCCTTATATTCAGCCTCCCGAACACCATTCGGCTTAGCAGCCGTGCCTGGAGAGTTCCAGGCGTTTCCCGTCATGCACCACGGCTCTCTGCTGCTGCTCAGCCTCTCAAGTGTGTATCAACCTCATCCTGAAACTAACGAAAGCCAGGAGGGCGAGGGCTACCTGGTACACCACTGCTTTCCACTGTGGCAAAGGAGAAATATTCAGTGCAGGCAGCATTAGGAGACCATTGTTATCCTAGTCTGAATAACTTCTAATGGACAGACATCCATGGCTCAAACTCCTCTAGCCTTGGAGGCCAGATAGTACAAGGTCCAGTTGCCCTCATCTGATAAAGGCCTTGGTGTATCATCCAGGCAGAAGGGGAGGAGAGGGAAAACATTCTGGTGATGGAGTAAAAAGAAAGCACCTTTTATAAGGTGTCTAGGGCTGCGATGATGAATCTGTTCCTCTCAAGCAACAACAGGAGACTCACAGGGCCAGGCCCCGGTGACTCGAACACCTCCCAGCACCACATGGGGGGGGGGGGGTGCAGAGAGGGCAAGCTTCTAACTCATGAACTTGGGAGAATACATTCAACACATCCAAGGAGGCACCGACCCGCATCTTCTCCAGAAGTAAAGAAAACAATATCAAAAAGAACATCCAGGCTGCAGACAGCAGCGGTAATCAAGGAAAGTGGCAGCAGGCTGTGGAATCTTGGACTGTTGACTTTATAAAATATCAAGTGTCTAATTAGGGCACTAAAAATAGAGATAGAACTAAATTTTGGCACGATGATAATGTTTTATTTGGAGTATGAGCCAACTCGATTGTTAGGTCGCCCTAAGGTTATTTGTTTGGAGAGGATAAAAATGTTTATTAAATTTAAATGTTGTTATATTAGACATACACGCATCCTAATTTCTATGCTAATCATTAATTATCACAGGGGAGAAAAGAAAACAGATGGGGAAAAGATCTAAATAAGGCAAAAGAAGGAAAAATCTTTAACCTTGCAGCTGAAAAGCATAGGCTCCTTTCAGACACATGGTATATATATTTATATATAAGAAATATATATATGCGCAAAACAAAAATAGGAGAGACCTGGTAAATTGATGCACTCTGGGGAAGTAATACTGGCAGAAATGAGGAAGAAAAATGGAACTCAAATATTGCTGTTCTATTTGAAACCTAAGTCAAAGATGAAAAAGTCGATCACAGTGGAACTTTAGAAAACAGAAAGGCTTGCCCGCTACGTAACCTAGGAGAAAATGTGTCGTCTTGAGAAAGAACCAGAATAAAGTGAATAAAATAAAGAATTATAAATACAAAAATGAATGAACTAGAAGAAACTAAAGATAGTAAAGATGATCAATAACCCAATATAGGATTAAAAAATTAACAATGTCCTGGTAAGACTGATCTTAACCCAGTACAAAATGAAAAGAATAAATAATGGTGCAACCAATAAGAATATAAGAATGCGACTAGTTTGTAATAGCCAGATTCATATGTAGATACAGATGCTTAGATAGAATATTGAAAGTTTTAGAAGAAAAATATATAATAGTTCAACTCCGTGAGAAAAGAGAAGTCCCAAATATTTCCCAATCAAAAGGGAAAATATTTTTCTCCACAAGAAAAGAAATCATGGAGGGACTGGGGATCCAGCCCGATTGGTAGAGCGCTTGGCTAGCGCACTCAGCCCCGGGATAGCCGCCAGCACTGAATACAGCTGATGGCACACTGTAATTCCAGCACTTAGAAGGTGGAGGCAGGAGGATTATACATTTAAAGTCATCCTCAGCTACATAGTGGGTTTCAAAACAGCATCAGATGTATAAGACCCCATTTCAGGAAAAACAGAAAAGGAGAAACAAATGAAGAAAAGAAAAGGGGAAGGAGGGAGGGAGAGAGGCAGTCAGGGAAAAGAAAGAAAGAGGTCAAGTCTGGGAGATTGTATAGGTTAGTTTTACAACATTGTGTATTCACTGGGTGATTAGAAAAAGAAGGAATATTTTCCAACCTCCTTGATATTAACACAGTCATATCAAACCCTTGCAAGGGCAGCATAAGAAAGGAAAACGCTGGCTAATCCTACCCTCACACTCAGAAGTAAAATTCCTAGGCATCAGATCCAACTGTCAAAGTGATTCTGCATTAAATATAAATTGGGATTATACCAAGAATTACAGGTTAAAAAATCCGTAAATTCATTTTGTGGCAGTAAGAAAGGGAAACAGCTGTTTGCTCTATCTCAATAATCATTCATAAACATCCTCTAAGCAGTTTAAGAAAGCAAGAAAATTAAACTCCTAAATTTTGTCTACAAAACAAATAAAACAAAGGGAAAAACTAGACATCAAATCAGGCTATAGTAGACACAATATTTCATGGTAAAATAGTAAACTATTCCCTTTGAACATGAGAAACAAGATATAGGTGCCATTGTTACCCCTTATTAAATTTTTCTTCTTTTCTGAGAATTTCAAACATGTATACAAAGGGACTTAATCATATATAGGTCCCAGTTTTCTCCATCCAAATCCCCCAATATTACTCCAATAAGCTTTCTGCCCAGACTTATGTCTTTTGTTTATAACATCACTCTTATTTTGCAGTATCCAGATGTTACACCTTCATCCATATGACCAAAAAGGAAAAGGTTAGAGGTTTAAAGAAGAAAAATAACCATTATTCCTAGATGATATGATTACTGGGAAAACCTAGAATTTGTAGATGTTCTAAGATTTAATCGAAAATTTCACAAAATTTACATATAGAAATCTAGTCCACTTCTGTTTATTACTTATTATCAGAAAAGGCACTCTCATTAAAAGTTTTATTAATTAATTTATTTATGTTTGCTTGTTTTAAGATTTATTTATTTACTTATTTTTAGAGTAATGTCTATGCGTGTGTCTATGTGAGCAGATATTTGTGTGCAGTGCCCACGGAGGCCAGATGAAGGAGGTCTTCTGAAGCTGGAGTCACAGGACTGGTACCCACCAGGGAGGGTGCTGGGAACTGAACTCAGGTCCACAGAAGGAGGATGCACGCCTAACTGCTGAGCCACCTCCTCAGCTCACATTTGTTTGCTTTGAGATGCGACCTCACTTCCAGACTTCTTAAAGTCTCAAACTTTGCATACCAGCTAAAAGACGTCATTTATAATAGCTTTCAAAATTATAGGGCACATAAGAACAAGCCAAACTAAATAATTAGCATACTTATGAAGAAACCTAAAATGTGTTGAAATCATTAAAGAAGACTGAAATAAGCATGGAGTCATAGGTGTTTGCGGGTAGGACAAGTCAGTCATCACATTCTCTCCAGGCTGGTCAACAGAATTAACATAATTTTTAACAACAATAATAACAACAACAAAAACTGTTGTTCATTGAAACAGTTGATGAATGACTTCATGGATAGACCATATTAATACACATACCATTTCCTAAACAAATGTAACCTGTTCCCTGTGGGCTGGGAATGATGACAATCACTCAGGTCAAATAGCTTTGACCATAGCAGGAAATCTGTATCCGAATAATCATGCCTACAATTCATTCCTTGGCACAGCAGAACTGTCAACTCTTAGCTTAGCAACTATGGAGATAAAATCCTTTGGTTATGTGAGAGATATTGAGGTACAGCCTTATTACAATGAACTCCAATGTCTAAAAATTGTTCTTATTTTGGGTTTCTACCTCAGTGAGAGCCAAGATTTTACACTCTACTAAAAACACAACAAACAAACAAACAAATAGACCTTATCTTTTTATGTTCACTAAATAACATCTCCATCATTTTTATGATTGGTATAAAAATATAAATTGTGTTGAATATAATAAAAAAATAAATTTAAAAAAGGAACAAGATTATTCATGATCTTGGATTTATTCAAAAGAGCAAAAGTCCTGAGGAGGATATGGAACAGTTGGAGGGTGGATGGGGGGTTGGGGATAAAATATGGAGTGAAAAAATAAAATTAATTAAATTTAAAAAAAAAACAAAAGAGCAAAGGTTTTTGTATGAATCTTCAGTTACTCATAAATCACAATTAGGTTAAGGAACAGCTTTTAATCAAAAGATGCCATAAATAATACAAACAACCCACGAAGTAAAAAAAAAAAATCATCTTTGCTGAACACAGAATGATAATATAGAGAATCCGAAAAGACAGGGAAATAGTATAGACAGAAATAGTAAAGACAGAGTGGTGATATAGAGTATACAAAAAGAGCTCGCAAGTGAGCAAGAACCCGATAGACACAGGTAAACCCAGAACATTCACAAATAAAAAGCACCAATGTGAACTGGAGAGATGGCTCAGCAGTTAAGAGCACTGACTGCTCTTCCAAAGGTCCTGAGTTCAAATCCCAGCAACTACATGGCAGGTCACAACCGTCTGTAATGAGATCTGATGCCTCCTTCTGGAGTGTCTGAAGCTAGCTACAGTGTACTTACACATAATAAATAAATTAATCTTACAAAATAAAAAGATTCTCCTAATTCAAATTTACAAAGTCTTCTTAAAAAAAAAAAAAACAGTGCCCATGTATGTATGAGACAGTCCACCAAATGCTCGGTAAACAAATGAGGTACACGAACACCACAGTGAGAGATAAGTTCTCACCCAACAAGATGGGAAAAAATCTAAACCCTAGCCCAGTCTGGTTAGAGTTGTACAAGAGAGGTTAGAGAACTCTGTAATAGCAAAACAGGAAAAGTGATGATCAGGTAGTTGACTAAACCATGGTGTAATTGTAGAATCAAGTATTACAGTGCTGACAGTGATTAGCTTTAAAGACAAGTATTGGCTTGTATGAACTTCAGTATCAATGCTGATGTCACAGGAAATATGCACAGTCTAAGTCTGGTTACATGAAGTTCAAAAGCAGTCTAAATGAAGATGTAGCGTGTCTTGGGTTACACGTATCTATTAAAAAGCAAGAGGGGCCTGGGATACGGTTCAGACAGTAAAATGGTTGCTGAGTTTGGATTCCCAGCATCCACATGGTCCCAGCATCCTGTGAGTCCACTACTGGGAATGTGAAGATAGGAGGTCCCTTGAGGTGGATGGCCAGCCAGCCAGCACAGCCAACTGGTGAGCAGCAGGCTCAGGAGGAGACTGATGAAAGCGAACACCACCAGACAACCTCTGGCTTCGACATGAACACTGTGTGTGCATACAACACAGGCACACAGCGGATAATTAAAGGACAATATTTCAGTTGTTATTGGCGAGGGGGAGTATAGGCAACAGAGAGGCACACAGTCAATTTCTAAGATATCTACTCAAACTAGTAGATAGTCTTTGTTGTTGTTGTTGCTTTATTGCATTTTGTTTTGTTGTTTTGTTTGTTTTGTTGACACAGGGTCTCACTGTGTATGAATCTCTGTCCTAGCACTCACTCTGGCCTTGGATTCACAGAGATCTGCTTGCCTCTGCCTCCCAAGTCCTGGGATTAATGGCATATGGCAGCACATCTGGCCTTTTAAAAAATATTTAAGCCTCTTATATTTACTTCATAAAAAGATCCATGACATTATGTGGCTGATTTATGTAAACTTACAAATCCTAGCTGTTTCTCCAACACAAAAATCTATTTACACATTCTTTTATAAGAATGTGCTTAAAGGGATAGATAAACTCTTTACCTTTTGCTTTTAAAGCATATGGATATACTTTTATGATACAAATTACAATAAGAAACAGCACAATTGGCATTGTCTTATGTGGTTTTTGTTTGTTTATTTTGTTTTGTTTTTTGGGGTTTTCGAGACAGGGTTTCTCTGTGTAGCCCTGGAACTCACTCTGTAGACCAGGCTGGCCTCGAACTCAGAAATCCACCTGCCTCTGGCTCCCAAGTGCTGGAATTAAAGGCGTGTGCCACCACTGCCTGGCAGCATTGTCTTATGTTTAAGGGATACTTTTCAAGGAATATTTTTTATTTTAAATTTGTTATAATACCCCCTGTTAAGCAAAAGACAGTTTTGGTCTACAGAAAATAAACTTGAGTGGTAAATTCATTTGCTTGAAATTTCACACTAGGTTTGTGGTAGGCTCAGAGCCAGACACCCGGCTTCTTATTTGCAGAAAAAGTCCTGACACTCGCCCCTGACCCGGATCACGAATTCGTTCTCGGTTACTCATTTGTTCCTTTAAACACCTAATGCGTGTTGTGTCCTTGCTGGACTCCAGCACTACCCCACTGAAATTGTTTCAATAATGAGAAGTAAGAATGGAAAAATGCTAAATAGTTACTAGTTGAATTTCCTTCATGGTGGTGCCCTCTGTATGCAGAGTCATCATGTTTATAATAGGTCGTCCCCTCTCACACACCTGCGTGTCAACAACTTGGTCTCTGAGCAGACGATTCTCTCTGGTAGGCCTGTACCTTCTGATGGAGCCCATGAGTGTTCAAACAGCAGCCGGCCCTTAGCCCTCCCCTCAGAGCAGGGGCTTCTCACAAGGGGAGGCCCTAGTAGCTTAAAAGTCCCAATGTTTGCTTCTGTCCAGGAGAAAGTGCCAGAAAATGCCCGTCCCCTCTCAGAGCGCAGTACCCAAGGCTTAGGGCTAGGTCTCCTTTATTTCAGCTCCTCATTCATTGTTCTTTCCATTTTAGATCATCTGTGCCGATATCTGATTCTGAGTTGAAATGAACAATACTTGGTCTATTTGAAAAGTTAAAAAAAAAAAAAAACCACACACACTATTATTGCTATTTTGTTTCCAACCCAATTCCCTGGTAAAAGAAAGTTCAACTCAATCAGTTAACAAAACAAGCTAGATTGGGCAGATCTCCCACTACACTACTCTATTCCCATCTATATTATCCCATATAAATTGCAGTTTCTCCAGGCCATGAGCTTGTCTCTCTCAGTTGATCTCCCGTAGCTCCTTCCTATTTATCCACACCCCTCATCTCTCCTCCCCTAGACTCTCAGCTCCCCCCACTTCCTCCTGCCCAATCATTGGCTCAAGCCTTTATTTGAAAAGTTAAGGCAAGAAGAAAGTTCACAAGTTTCATCTGCAGTGGAATTAGCATCAAAATACAAGCCCAGGGCTATCCACAACACATGATCATTGGGAAAAGTAATAGAAAGTTAAATGTTAGGAGAAAAAAAGATTATAGTGAAAGTTGCACTTTTAAAATTAGATAAAAGAGAGCAGCGAAAGGTTGTATAGCATTCTACCTCATGAAGGTACAACTACAAAACAATAAGTGGGGAGCACAGGGAAGAGGGTGAAGGAAGGACGCTGGGATTCAGGCTCACAATTAGCTCAGAGATAAACACTTCTCAATGTCTGTGTAGGACAGGGCAATACTTATGATTGATAGCAATTGATCATATATTACAAAATAGCTAGTCGAGAAGATTTGAAAATGTTTCCAACACAAAGACATAAGTATCTGAGGTGATGGGCTTGCTAAGCTCCCCCCCCCAATCCAATCACTACGCACACACATAGTATGCAAGCTTTAAAGTATCGCATTGTATTTTATAAATATGTAAACTTGCTGCAATTAAAATCAATTTCTCAACAGGATACCTGAAGATGAACATGATATGTTTATAAACTTTAACATAATTAGAATATTTTAAGTAATTCAGGTGTTGAATTTAAAAAAAAAATATGAAGAAAATTCAGAGTGGTTCACAGAAAAACAATTGGGCAAACAGACCAAGACAACACACACATGCTCTGCCTGAATCACAATCACAACACACAGCAAAGCATTATGGGAAGCCCTCAAGCTCTGGCTAGCTAGTGTGGTGTGACTTCTCAAGGCTGAGACTTCACTTGCAAAAAAATTCTAGCTGGAAAATGTGTCATGAGGAATCCTAAGATCTGTCCTTTCCCCAATCCCCTAGCTAACTGGGATGAGTACCTCTCTCGCTGGGACTAGAGCGTTTACTAGGAGTTTGTTGTTCACCTCTGTTTAGACACGACTATATGCACTGGGAACTGTTCACCACTTTATGTGCCATTTTGCAAGTGAATGAGGTTTTTAAAAACTTTATTTGGGGGATTTTATCCTTACTGAATGAAGACCAAATGTCCTTTTTTTTATTATGATGTATACATATCATATTACTTATGAATTACTTATGCTTGCAAGTTATTGTTACAAGGTTTTAGACATTTTATGCATAAAATGCCTGTTAATGGGGTATGGTGGCATCTGATCATAATCCCAACACTCAGGATGGAGGTAAAGACAGTGGAATCATGAGTTCAAGGCCAGCCTGGGAGCAACATAGCAAATCCTTCTCAACAACAACAGCACACGCACTGTTGCTTCTCTTGGCTTTTTTCTTCTTCTATATTGTTCCTTTGTGGTAAATTTAATGATGAGTGGGGACACTGATGTTTATGGCATGGAGTGACCTGGCCAGTACTGAATACCTGGAGGACTCAGTCCCGAGTTGAGGATGGATTCTATCAACAGCATAGAGTCAGCTGCAGGTGACTCTGAGGTATCTGGCAAGTGTAAGACATCTGATTTTATGTTTAGCACTTTGTTGTTGCTGCCCTTGAGGCTTCAAACAAAATGTTTTCATTGTCTATTTCTTTTGAAAATACCTCTTTATTTACAGATTAATTAGGCTGGGTTATCAGTTACAGGCCAATTGGGATCAGGATACTTTAGATTCAGAGTCTTTGGGATATTGGAATATTTGAATAAATTTTATTCCTAATCCCTAAATCCAAATGCTCCAAGCCTTCTTTTTATTTATTTATTTTTTTTAATCTTTCAGATTTTGGAGCATTTGGGCTTTCTCAGACTAGAATGCTCAATCTGTATCTGCTTTGGGACTATTTTTTTCATCCAGGAATTAGAAAACACCTAATTCCTGGAATTTGTACAAATTAAAAGGAAAATGCATGTGACTCGTTTTCTGGGCTTTGTAAGAATGCGTGTAACTGTTTACCAGAATCTGAGTTCTGTACTAAATCTGAGGGCTTCTACCATGCATGGAATTCACAATTAGCAGTCTTCTGAAATGGGAGCTCCTTTTGGGGTTCTCTACTGAAGGAAGTTGGGTTGGCAGGTTTGAATATGGCTCTGGTGATGCTCTCTCCTCTTCTACACATCAGCCCATGGGAACGAAAGTAAGACTTTCCACAATGTCCCAGCAGAACAGAATTTAGAGACAGACAATTGAAAGCTTAGCTGGGAAGCCCCAGGGCAATGAATTCTGGTGACTGGACACCAACTGGCTAGTCTTTCATTGTGTCTCTAAAGAACTCCTTCAGCATGGGCTAACCTGGCAAGAAAGGGCTACACTAGCTTGCTTGGTCCTAGGGCGGCTTGCAAGGGAAATTGCTGTCTTCTCCTGAAGTAGTTCATCTGGACTCTGTTTACAATGGTGAGTGCCAAGCCCTTCTGCTGGATTTCTAATTTGGCTGGGAGGACACACCCCAATGAAAGTTGGGAAGAAGAATGACTCATCTCTTGCCATATTTACCACCATCCAGTCCCATTTGCTTCAACTCTGCCTTGGCCCAGCGTCTTCTGGGGTGCTGCCTTCAAAGCAACGGATCACATTCTCCACTACCTTTCAACAGCTCTGCACCAAACAGCATCAGACCCCAGTCTCCTGTCAGGGCCTGTTTCAAAGTTAGACTGTCCAGATAGAATTGATTCAACAGAAAGGACGTGCTCCAAAGACTTCACCATCTTTACCTGAGACTTTTTATTTCTATGGATGAAATATTTGCATATTATGCATTAAGAGAGGAAAAGAATGACACTTTTACATTCAATAACTTGTTTACTTGAGTACTACCGGCACTCTACTCAGTACTGGTAGACACTCACCTGAGCCTAAGGACACAGTGATAGAAAAAATGGTGTCCACATTTTGTGTCTTTGTCCTTGTGGACACTATATACTGGGGGTGGGTTGGGGAGAATAAATCATCAGTCTCAGAACAAGAAAGGGGGAAGTTGGTATCGAAAACATTAAGTCAGGGATTTGACCCACTTGGGGAAGTCAGGAAAGTCTTTGCTAAACTAGAAGTTTAGGATACAGAATCCAGAACTGTAGGTAACTTCCAGAGTCACCAAATGGAATCTGGAACAAGCTTTCAAAGGGCAAATGTTTTATTCATCCTTAACACAAATCTCAACTCAAAGCGACAGCAAAATCTGGGCCTGGTGGTGAAGATCTGTAATCTTAGCTCTTGGCACATTGAGACAAAAGGATTTCAAGTTTGAGGCTAGCTTAGGCCACACAGCAAGATTCTGACTAAAACGAAACAGAACACCTGCAACAACAAATAGGCGAAGATCTTTAATCTCCTACCTGTTGGAGGACAAAGCTAATGGTTTGAGAAGCATAGAAAAGAGTGACCAACCAGCTCTTGTTAAGCACTTACTGTGGACTCTTCAAGAACTCATTCAAAATCATAAACATTTCACTCGTCCTGGTGTAATGAGGATAGCTAGTGAAGGCTCCCAAACAAACTACGTTCTCTGTAGCCCAGGCAATTTTATTGGCTACAGACTGTGTATGCTGACGGGCCTAGCAGTCTGAGAGAACAGTTACAGCTTTCCTTCTACACATTCCAAAGTATTTCCTTCTGATTTGAACTTCCCTCCTAAGTACAATTTCCAGGTAAGACATGGAGTATTGGATGAGGTGATCATTTTCTGAGGCCAGCTGCCTGACAAGAGACTGGCTCCAACTTTTACTATCTCTGAAGCTTCAGGCCTCTGTGGCCCTGACTTTTCTCATCTGTATCATGGAACTAAAAAGAACACTCCACTAGAATGCAGTTAGGAGGAATACAGGAGATGCTCTAAGAATTCTGGGTCTGGGTCTGACAGATGAAGAATGTTCAAACTGATCTCTCTGTTGCCCTCTGCAGAAGACAGCAAGTCCTAATGACAGTCAAAGAATTTATGAACTGTGTGTTTGTGCAACACACACACACACACACACACACACACTTTACACAGACACCCAACCCATGAGAACTTCTAGGAGTACACAGTGTTCCTCTCCTCTGACATGAATTTTCCATAATAGGGATGGAGGAAAATATCATTAGCATAGCCTGTTTTTCTCTGACACTGCCATTAACTTGAAACTCTTCAGAAAACAGCTCTTGGGACTCCCAACTTAAGAGTGACTATGGGTAAAGAAAATGGACACCTATGAAGTGCCAGGCAACGGTAGTCTGTGGAGGGACCCCTCCACAGATGGAAACCACAAATGAGGTGACATGGGAAGACCAGACTTACGGCTTTTTAAAGAAAGTAAATTCAAGGCAAACGTTTTCTCTCCCCTGTGAGCGCTGGCTGGTGTGTTGTCCCTGAAATGGTGACAACAGGTATTAGACAGCTGAGACAAGCTGACTGTAGTTTTGTGTCAGTTGAACCAAATTTTTGTCTAATCAGAAAACAGCTTAAAATTTAGTTTGCAAACTGGGTCCTTCTTCCCTTGGTTCTTGTTTCCGGCCTAATTCTATCAATGGGGAAACAAGGTCTGTGGTAGGAATGAGTTCAGGGGCTTAAACACAAAACCAGAATGGCTTGCACAGGGCTGCTATTATCCTGTTAGACTTTTGATGTTTTCTTTGATTAAGTGCAGAATCTTAGCAAGCACGTTTTCATTTTGTTATTAACTTATAGGAACATTTGCTTATCCATGTAGAAGTCATCCAGCAACATACACACATGCACACACACACATGCACATGGTAAGCATTTATTGTTTGCCAGGAACAGTTTTTGAATGAAAGCATTGGACATTTTACCTGAGAAGTACAAATGAAGTTATGAAGAAAAAGGTTCATAATGTCAGACCTCATACCTTTCCCAGCCTATGTGACTACTGAATCTGAGAATGAAAGTTGAAAACACCCACTCCTTTGGTATACAAGAGATTAAATCTAGGCCCTGGCAGATACTGAAATCCACAGGTGCTCATGTACCGTGGCCTTGCCTCTGCACACATAACCTATGCAATGACTTCACTTAGTGGAATCACCTCTAAATTACTTGTAATACAATGTGCATGCCCTATAAGTGTTTCTGTGTGGTGTTGCATAGGTGATAATAATATGCATATATTCAATACGGGCACAGTTTATAGAAGCATATTCCACCTTCAATACTTGAATCCACCAATGTGGCCACTTAGGCCATGGAGGACCCAAGGCAGCCGAGAGTCTGGTTATCACATCCTTCTCAGTTGAAGAATTCAAAGAACAAATGTATGCCCAAGACGACATTACACTCTGAAACAATGTATTATTTCATGGGCGAACTCCCTGGCTCGATGTTTTCAAGCAGGACAAGATGCTAAGAACCTAGGGACACGGGGCACACAGCACCACTGCTTTCCAAACCCATGTCGTTTGTAACATTCTGACACCCCAAACTTTTGCTCTGTCTCACCTCCTCGACTGAGAAGTCCTGACCCAACAGATTGATATTTACTTCCCAGAAACCATCGTGAACCGCTCCACACATTTTCTTCTTTCTGGAAAATTCCTCTATCATTCCCTCCTAAATATCTGTCTTCCTCATGTTTCCTTCAGGCTCCCCATTTTTAAAGTTTTCCATGACCCCTCACCTCTCCTGGCATTCCCTCCCCGCCAGCATCAGGAACTGACACACAGAGTTATAAATACGTATGCACCTTTATTTCCTATTGGACTGTGAGTGAGTCTCCTTACCTTGACTTCAGTGACAAGCTAGGATTTCTCAGCAGCTGCTATGATCCTGGCACAAAGGAGAGGTGTGGCGGTGTGGGAGGGGAGGGGGATGGCACAGCGCTATTGTAAGTTCCTGTTAGGTTAAGCATTTGGGAAGAAGGGAATCACTCAATAAGTATATTCAAGCAAGTCCTATGGAGCATATCCAGGCACTGACTTAAAGTAAAGATGGGGAGTGAGCAGGACAAATAACACTATTTCCAGAGCACATCCTCTCAACTCTAACTCGAACGTCCAGAGGCAAAGTTAGATTCTACTGGGAAGAAGAGAAAAATGGTTGTGAATACTTGAGTTCATTCTTTTTTTCCTTCTGTGTTTAAATAGGCATGTATATTTTTATTAGTTCTATTAGTTCTTTGAGGATATCATGTGTTTTGGTCACATTCACCCAACTCTTCCGAGATCTACCCCCCCTCTTCCCTAGTCACCAAACATTGTGTGCTTTTATATCAACCTATAAAGACCAATTTGTGCTGCCCAAGTATTCTTGGATATGTCATCTTCCACTGGAATACAGTCAACTTACCAGAGACCACACCTAGAGAAAAGTGTCTCTCCCTCTCCCAGAGGTGATGTTGCCAATATCTCCACTGGCAGGGGTGGGAGTGTGTGCCCACCTCTCACCTCCATGCATGGATTTTGTGTATGCTGTTGCATCCACTGTGAGTTCTGTACGACTTCCCTGCTGTGTCCCAAGGACACTGTGTCCTTGTAGTTATCCACTGTCTCTGACTCTTACACGCTTCTTGTACCCTCTTAGCAATGATCCCCGAGACTCGGGAGCCGAGGGAGGAGTGTCCGTACTCCATTCGGGACTGGGAATTCTGAAGTCTCTTGTTCTCTGCACCTTGGCCACTTGGTCTCTGCGTTAATCAACGTCTACTGCAAACAGAAGCTTCTTGGATGAGGCCTGAGGCCTGCACTGATCTGTAGCTATAATGATAAGTCACAGGCCGTAAGTTTAATGTTTCATCTATTTAGCAAAATAATAGTAGTAGTATCTCTCTTACAGCCTATGACCTGTGTAGCAAAAGTAAATTATAACTCTGAATTTTTCACTTCAACTTCTTATGTTGAATATTGTTACATGTACCTTAAACTGATTTAACAAGATGCCTATTTCGTACGTGAGTGAGTATGTATGTAGGTATGTATACTTACATGTGTACTAACATGCACATATGGTAGAAATAGTCATCAGAAAAAAGACCAATTTTCAAAGTTTTGTGATAATCCCCTAAACTATTTACATATATCACACATTGTTAGTTCATTTTACAGATAGGAAAAACAAGACATAGACAGATGGTAGAATCATATCCCCAGTCTCCTCAGGTTTTTGTTTGTTTCCGTTACGGATATGATTTGTTAAATAGTTGAATAGCCCAGTTCCATGGGTAACCAAAACATTTACTATCACGTTTAACTGCAATTGTTTCTGAAGAGGAAAGCTGTTCTTCCTGTACAGCCTCCTCCTGATTCTTCATCACAGGAACCAGGTAGCCCTTACACTGTGAACATAGTTGATCCAAAGCAGTGCTTGGTGCTGGAGTCAAGCCCAGGCTGTGGGCTGTGGCCTTCTCTGTGGTCACCCTGGCTCTGGCTTACCATGACCTCATGTTTCACATGTTCCATGTTTTGTCGTGACATTGCCCTGCCAGGCCTTAGGGCTCGCTGTTTACATCAGGAACGTTTACCCAGCCTCACCATTAGGCAGTGCTGGCGTCCATCCTGCCCGGGTTTAATCATCACATCCTGTTCCAGCTCCTCCACAAAGACCTGACACTCCCTGCATACCAACGACTGCCCCTGAGATTCTGAGTTACTGTATCTGTTCATGTCATGAAGTCAACATACTGTGAAGTACAGGAAGTGTCCTGTACCTCAACATGGACACCTGGACATTTCAAAAGTTAAGAAAATATGTATCAAGGGTTAATTAGAAGTAAAAAGAGAACGAGATTTGGGAGAGGGTCCCTTGGCCTCGAGGTTCTCATCTGTAAGATGGGACAGTAGGAGCTGGGGTGATGTCTCAGTCAGTAAAGTGCTTGTGCCATAAACACAGGACCTGAGTTCAGATCCCTACCACTCACTTAAAAACAAAGAATGAGCATGAATGTCTATAATGCCAGCCCTGAGAGTCAGGGACAGGTGGGTACCCATGACTGGCTGGCCAGCCAGTCAAGCTGAAAACAATGAGAGAACTTGTCTCAAAATACAAGCATATAAGGTAGAGGAGGCATGCACCTACATGTGCAAGTGTGTGCATACATGCACAAAGTATATAACACACACACATAAGATAGAAATAATAATAATATCAGTATAGCGTAAACACTAGCATATAATAATGTTGGTATAGAATATCCTTCAAGATTAGAGTTGTGTATATAAACTATGCAGCTTTATGTCTGAAATGCAGTAGGCTTTCCATAAGTGGCGGTAGATATATTTAATCTCTTTCTGTGAATATTTGGGGGGACAATACTCACGGAAAATGAAAAGAGACCCACCTAAAAAGCTTGTGCATGTTCTCCATAGCAGCATTCTCTCCAACCACTGGGAAACAAAACTATTCCAATGTCCATTAGCTAAGGACGGGATAGAGAGAACAGAGATGAGACAGGGATAAGCCCACGCAGGGGAATTGTGTTTGGTGGTAGAAGAAAATGAAGTGCTGGTGTGTGTTACAGTGTGGAGTAACCTTGGGGGCATGTAAAATGAAAGAACTCACACAAAAGACCATTGTTGTACAGTTCAGTCTGTACAAACTATTCTGGGCTGACAAAGCCGGAGAGGTGGAAAGTGCAATTGTGCATAGGGGACAGGGAAGGAGGAAGGGCTCACAGACTCGGGGTTTCCTTCTGGGGTGAAAAAAGCAGTTTGGATGAGACCACAGTGATGGCTGTACAACTTTATTAACTGTCTTAGTCAGGGTTTCTATTCCTGCACAAACATCATGACCAAGAAGCAAGTTGGGGAGGAAAGTGTTTATTGAGCTTACACTTCCACGTTGCAGTTCATCACTAAAGGAAGTCAGGACTGGAACTCAAGCAGGTCAGGAAGCAGGAGCTGATGCAGAGGCCATGGAGGGATGTTCCTTACTAGCTTGCTTCTCCTGGCTTGCTCAGCCTGCTCTCTTATAGAACCCAAGAGCACCAGTCCAAAGTGGTACCACCCACAAGGGGCCCTTCCCACTTGATCACTAATTGAGAAAATGCCCCACAGCTGGATCTCTTGGAGGCACTTCCCCAACTGAAGCTCCTTTCTCTGTGATAACTCCAGCCTGTATCAAGTTGACACACAAAACTAGCCAGTACATTAACATATTTAAAATCACTGACCTGTGTACTTCAAAAGGTGCTAAATATGTAAATACATCCTGATAGAACTGCTACTTAACTGTCGCGAAGCAGTTGTGATGTCTCAGTTGCTAATCAACCAGCGAAGGCATGCTGCTGGGTGTGTGCTTTCCCCCTGGTGCTTGTTCCATTTGTTTGTTTATTTGAGAATTTTATACATGTATACAATGCTTTAATCAAATCCACACTGACACCCCCTCTTCATTAATTGTTCTATGTCCTGTTTAGCTTTAATGGTCAATTTTGACGTAGCTTGATGGGAAAGCCTCCAGGGAGAAATTGCCTAGCTTAGATTGGCCTGTAGGCATGTCTGGGGTGTGTGTGTGTGTGTGTGTGTGTGTGTGTGTGTGTGAGATAGTGTGTGTGTGTGTGTGTGTGTGTGTGTGAGAGAGAGAGAGAGAGAGAGAGAGAGAGAGAGAGATAGTGTGTGTGTGTGTGTGATGGTGTGTGTGTGATGGTGTGTGTGTGATGGTGTGTGTGTGATGGTGTATGTGTGTGATGGTGTGTGTGTGTGATGGTGTGTGTATGATGGTGTGTGTGTGATGGTGTGTGTGATGGTGTGTGTGTGTGATAGTGTGTGTGTGATGGTGTATGTGTGTGTGTATTGATTGTTATTGGTGTAGGAGGGTCCAGCCTGGGGCACAGCACTTTCCCTGAGTGGGTAATCCTGGAAGAAGACTTGCTAAGCGTGGCCCTGAGGGTGAGCAGCCAAGCAGTGTTCTCCGTGGTTTCTGCTTTGGTTCCTGCTTGAGCTCCGGCCCAGACTTCCCTCAGTGATAGACTGTGACCTGGATCTGTAACCAACAAACATTTCTCCCCCGAGCTGCTTCTCATCAGAGTGTTTTATAACAGCAACAGCAGCAAACAAGAACACCCCACCTGTGTGTAACTTTCCACTGGCATCGAGGATGCTTTCTGTGTTGATGCAAATGGAGAAGTGATATTTTTTTCTATCCTCCTAGGCATATTTGAAATATTTAATTACCAAACTATGCGCCCTGAGCGGGAGATGGATGGGCCTTGGCTACCAAGAGCTGAAATAATGTCGTCTTTGTGTTGGGTTCATGGTTTCCTGAGAAGCCCTGCCAGACTGGAATATTTTCATGGCATTTCAGCCTGAGAGCTCTCATAGGTTAAAAAAAAGAAAGAAAATAAAACACCCCGACTTTTATCTCTAAAACCTGCATACCTGGCTTCTTCTAAACAATTGAAAAGTCTAGAGTTTCTGAACATAGTCTCTCAGGGCGACAATCAGATGTAGCCTACGTGTGCCTCTCATTAACAGTCCCTTCTAGAGGCTCATTCCTATTTGTGCCCAACTTTTAAAGGCTTTGTATGGGATCCGTCCCCAGGAGATTTTTCATCCATTCAATCACCAAGTCCATACTTTATACTACAGACCCTGATAAGGATGGGATAATCCTTATCCTCAGGGACGGGTCTGATAGCAAAGAAATCAACCCAGCGGGCCACAATAGATGTGTAAATGGAGCAGTGGAGGTCAAAGAGAGATTCAGGCATCTAAGCCTGAGGGCTGACGGGGAGGGGTGGCATCAGACTCCCAGAGACAACTTTGTAGCCTTGCTTCAAAGGGGAAAGCGAGTCACTGTCTTCTGAGTACTTGTACACAAGAAAGGACTTAGTAGTGATGGTCAGAAAAATAAAAGGAAATCAAGAGTGGGTGAAACAGGTGGGGAAAAGGAATAAATGAGGAACAAAGGAGTGTAAAAACAGGAAAAGGAGGTACTTAAGACAAATGCAGAACAGATTGGTTTTGTCTCAGATAAATGCACTTGGTATTTTCAAAGACTAGTAGGGTTTTGACTCAATGGGAAACTGTGATGAATTAGTCCTAGCAGAACTTGTAGCAGATAGACAAGTCTGCCCATTTTTCTTGTTTCCTGTTGGGAAATTTCCATCCTCTCCTCCTGGAGAGATCATATTGGTAGTGTAGACTGACCTCCTGGTGGCCTGACAGGTGTCTCGTGTGCATCTACTTGCTGTTGAGACAGTGTGATGGGAACTTAGAAGGCCAGAAAGAAGCACTGAGGACCTGTAGGATACAATTAAAGAGAAGGAAAGAAAGAAAGAAAGAAAGAAAGAAAGAAAGAAAGAAAGAAAGAAGGAAGGAAGGAAGGAAGGAAGGAAGGAAGGAAGGAAGGAAGGAAGGAAGGAAGGAAGGAAGGAAGGAAGGAAGGTCCCTGACATGACATTATGGGATAAGGCACCTCCAAAGACGCCACTGAGTTTGTTTTGGGTTGGCCTCTAGTGAGGGGCATGAGTCTACCCTTAGGAATGATTTGTTTCCCCACTGAGACTCCCTTGGAGAAAACGAAATGTTCATGTTTAAGTGGCTGTCAACGGAAGGCTGCTTCTGTGTCAGAGGCAGGATGTGTCTGCTTCTCCTTTCAGCTCCACGACTCCAGCCTGTGCAGGCCCTGCGCATGCTCCCCCAGTCTCTGCGCGTGCACAGGGGCCTCGGTCCTGTTGTGTTTAAAAGGCCTTGTTTCCTGGTGTCTTCCATCCTCTCTGGCTCTGACTCTGCCTTCCTTTCACAGCGTTCCCTGAGCCCGGAAGAGAGGGATTTGATGGAGACCTTTTGCTTACAGCTGAGTGTTGCAGGGTTTCTCACTCTCTGGAAAATGTCCAGCTGTCTGCTCTATTTTGCTCCCATCTTCTGCAGGAGGATGCATCTATGACAATGGCGGAAGCAGGCACTGATCTATGAGTATAGCAGAATGTCGTTAGGAACCATCTTATTGCTATGTTCCTTTAGTGGCACAGTACTATTTGGTTTTAACTTAGGTTCCTGGGTTATCTACTCTCAGGTTTTTGGTCACCCAAGCAGCTTAAGGTATGGGCTCCATCCATGCAGTGGGCCTGAAGTCAAATCAGACATTGGTTGGGACTCCCAATTGGGTTACATGCCTTAAGTAGCACTTACCCAGTCTTCAGTACCATGTCTGTGGTTGTTTCTGGAGTGAAGGAGTGCACTGAGGGAATGGTTAGAGTACAGACATTTCACAAGGAGAGTTTCATGAGAAATCAATTTATCTCATCTCCTAGTTTATTAAGACCTAGGAAAGGGTTTTGTTGGGAGAACTCTCCAGTTTCCTAGTCTATACTTGTATCCTTAATTGTGTGTGTGTGTGTGTGTGTGTGTGTGTGTGTGCTCTATATATAGTTTCCAACCACCAAGATGGGTTCTAGATATTTGAAACCCTACTGGGTGACCAGGAAGCAAGAAACTGTGGGCATATTTTGCAGTGGCTAAGTGTGTGCCTCCCTTGGGTAAGTTCACTGCTGGGGAGGATCTTCCTGGAATCAGAATAAAGATGGAGTGCTTTATGGACTAACTTAACTGGATATTAATTTCATTAGTTATTTCCAAAAGTGGGATTTTATTTTTTAGGTGTAATGTTTTTTTATTTTCACCAATGAACCTTTCCTGAGTGCAAACAGTCACTGAAGAAGGCACTTCAATGTTGAAAATCTCAAGCTGGAAAATTCATTTTTTTTTTGCCAATTACTACTCACGGTGAGAATTGTCCAGGCCCTGACTAGCAGTGTTCATTCCACCACTGTTCTCTGCATGACTGCTGTTTGGTGATGCTGTTTTTCTGACATCAGCTGGAGTCCTGTTACTCCATATGCCGAAGGCCTAGACATTCCGAGGCACCAGAGAAGCCAAGAACGTCCCCCCGGGACCTAGTGCATATGGAAGCGATCGAGAGTGCATGCCTTCAATAGCTGAGAAATCCAGTCTAGCTTCAATAGGGTGCCAGTGCCCCCCTCCCCTGGCTTACCAATGTGAGTTTAGCCATAACAGCCTCCGAAGGACATGCGGTTAGAGTAAATGAGCCGGTCCTAATTATTTCAAACTGGTTATCTTTTAAGAGCCAAGATTTAGAAATAAAAACCGACTTTCTGGAATAAGGAGAGATGGCAGGCTTAGCTTAGCTGGTTTTAGCTATCCCCAGGTAAATCGGAGTCCTGGCCCCACCCGTGTCCTCCCTGAAGCCCTGGCAGCCTACCGGACAGGCTTCTTCAGTGGCCTATGGACTGTCTTCTACCAACCAGTGGCAGTGTGCCCATCAGCCCAAGGCCTTCCTCAGCTGATACAATCCTACATGTGCCATTGGCCACAATTCCAGTGTGTTTGCTTTTGACCTTTATTGATGCCTGAACCTTTACTGACTTTCAAAGCTAGAGGCGAGAAAGATTGGGTACATGGAGAGCTTTAGCTGTGGCCTGTGTGTCCCTTGGAGCCGTGTGGGTGTTGCACCTGTTTCTGTCAGCCCTACCATCTCTGTATAGAAAAGGAGGTAATCCTATCTACTTTATTTTCATTTTCTATGATGATGCTGTTTTTCTGTTTTCTTTTTTAAGCCTTGAGAGCTCTGGGATGCCATTCCTTTGTATTAGATGACTATGTCAACAGTAATATTTTGATTCCTTTTTCATTTATTTCAGTGTATAGTTTTTGGTTGTTCTATTAATGTTCCTCTGGGTATTACAACTCACAACTGGGTTTATAACTAGAGATCAGATTGGTAGCTAATATAGTTTTAATAGTGCATTGGTTCTGTATAGCTTTCACTCTCCATTTTATGCTCTTTTTAAAGTCACAAATCATATGCGATGTCATAGAGTCTGTTCACTCATTCTTATAATTACTGCTTTATAAAGTTATATTTGAAATGCTAGAGGTAAAACATTTTACAAAATTAAGATACTTTAACACTGCAAAAATACACAAAGAGGGACTAATAGTCAGAGAGGGCCTAACACTGAGTCCTGAAAACATCCCAGGCCAGAACTCCCTAAAAGTGAAAGAGGGACACCCCTCAGTGCTGCAGGTCTAAGTGTTCCCCAGAGGCAAAGAGAAACCCTTCCCCACCTGACCGTCCTGGCTGCATGTTTGTCAATTCAGCACAAGCTAGAGTTAGGGGGGGGGAAGAGGAACCATAGGTGGGAAAATACCTCCATTAGACTTTCTATAGGAAAGTCTGTGGGGCATTTTGATTTAAGTAAGAGAGCCCAACCTGTGGAGGGAGCTGTCACCTGGACAGTGGCCCTGCATTGTTTAAGAAAGCAGCTGAACAACTCAGTAAGCTGCGTTTCACCGTGGTCTCGTCTTCAGTTGTCTCTAGGTTCCTGATCTGACTTCCCTCAGTAATGAAGTGTCACCTGAATATTACAAGCTGAAATAAGCCTTCTCCTCCCCGAATTGCTTTTACTCGCGGTATTTACTACACCAATAGAAACGTAAGACCATGGCCTAAGACTCTAATCTTAAAAAAAAAAAAAAATCAGTGAGGCTCAAGCTTATTTTTTCCGTGTTAAAGCTCAGAAATGTCTGAGCTCCCCTTTCACGCTACTATAGTTTGGAGCGATTGTGGGACAAAGACACGTTATCAAGAACCTGCTTTACCAGCAAGTGCATGTAATTTGAGCTATTGTAACAAAATATCTTAGATTACACCATGTGTAGGCAAAAGACTTAGCTTTGGAGCCTGGAAAGTACAAGACTGAGTGAGGGGCTGGTAGAGCTGGTGTCTGATGAGGGCTCCACCTCTGCCTCACAGGTGGTGGCTTGTTGCTGCATCCTCAAATAGCAGGAGGTGCCGGGAAGGCTTTTCTTCCTTCTAAGGCTTGCCCACCCTCTTGAGTGAACAAAGGCCCAGAGTCTTATGCGATCACATTGGCCCCAAGTCCCACCTTCTGACTGAATTCCAAGAGGAACAATTTGGACCACAGTAGCAAGTTTTGTGTTTATGTGGACAGTGTCTGGTTTAGTGGCCACAGATTATTTGTGTGCCCAGCTGTCTGTTGCATCATGGTGGATTTGTGTTTGCTTGATGCACATTTATTTTCTTGATGCTGGGGATTAAATCCAGAGCCGTGTATATGCTGTGGAAGTATTCTACCATTGAGCCACATCCCAAGCCACTTCTCTGGTTATCTGGTTATCTGATTATCTTCCGTGTCTGAGGGAAGCCCCATCATTCCTCTGGGTGTCTTTCCTGGTCTGTCTGACAAAAGGATAAAAGACTCTAGAGAATTCTCACTTCCCCTTTGGATCTGATGGAGGTCGCAAGTTAAGTGGAGAACCAGAGAGCCTCAGCTTCTCCTAAGGGGACTCACACAAGCGCTGTGCTCTCAGTTGGATGGTTTGTATTCTTATGGAATCTCGTGGTGGAACACACCCCTCACTGGTACATTATTCTGCAGGACTATGAAAATAGACCCATTAACACAAGCCTCGTGTTTCCTCCCGGAAACCTGCATCTGAGCCTTTGGTATCTCTCTCCTGCTTCAGCCTGTCTGAATATCCCTGAGCCTACATGTTTTCATTATTCTGAAGACACAGGAACACTTATTTGTACAGAAACAGAAAAAGCTGTAGTCTGACCTGTCTGCCTGGGTTTCTGTGTGTTTGGCTATTTCCAAGGGACTAGGAGGTCTTAGTGGGAGATGAAAGGCTTCCTCTGTGGGCTGGGCTGGTCCAGCAGCACTCTTCCTCTGGGACCTGCTGTTGGAGAGATGGGCCCAGAACATCAAAGGTCAGAGGAAAAGCTTCTCCCTCAGCTGCAGCCAGGAAGTTGTCCTTTGCTGAGGAAGCCAGCCTGAGAACAAAGGGAACCCTGCCCACTGGGAAGGAACGTGGGCCTGCTTTAACTCTGCGCTTCTATGTTTAGTTACACATGGGTGTCTCTGCAGAGCCCATGCACCCACCTTCCCAGAACAGCCGTGGCTATTTGGGCAGATTCGGGGGTTGTTTCATCTGCAAGCCAGAAACCCTTATTTCCTCTAATAACAATATTTTTAAAGGGGACTGGGAAACGCTTCCATATGCAAAGAGGACAAAGGGAAGGTAGTCCTGTGTGACAAAGAAACAACCACCAAGAAAAATGAATAAATTATTCCACATTATTTAAAAAAAAAACAATTAAAAAATGGAATTTTACTGAAGAATGCTATGCTATAAATCTAATTCTTGAGAGAGTGGCTCGATGCTCCCAGCACTCTGTGTGGCTCCGGAAGTGCTAGCCTGTGGCCCTGGGGACCGGTGGAGAGGACGGTAGCTGCCACGCCTCAGTTCTTGGCACAAACATAAGCAGTTCCGTCCCTCCTTTGGAACCGCTTCCTACCTCCTCGGTTGTTTGCTGCCTCCTATAACCCGGTCTTTGTTCTCAGATACTCCCGGTATCACACACTACTCCATGTCACACGCTACTCCACGTCACACCGCTCCTCTCCCTCTCCGGGCAGCACAGGGGCACTGTGGGTGGCTGCGCCTTCTAGATCTCACGAGAAAAGGAGCTGCTTCCGGTCGGTCCACTTTCAAGAAGACACTTGAACGTACTCCACAGTTGGTCCCTGAAGCTCTTACCTTTCGAGTGATGTTTTTTAATAAGGCTGCTTTTAATTCAAGTATCTCTTTTGATGTACTTCATAATTAAGAGGGAAAAAACAACAACAACCTTGCAACTAGAAAACATCACACACCAAGAGTAACCAGACCCAAAGTCTGTGTATTTCATTGAACTTTTAATCAATTAGAATATCTGTTATGAGGCTGTGAAGCTTTACGCTAGAGGTTAAACTGTGTTTTTATACATTTATTCGCCACTAACACTGAAATTCCATGACACAATTAGATCTAAAAAATCAATTAGCTTTATAACATATACCTGTGCGTTTATCCAGATGCTGGCGTATACGTCTGTCTGTAGCTGTTCTCAATTTGTGGGTCATGACTCCTTTAGGGGTCACATATCAGGTATCCTGCATATCAGATAATTACATTATGATTCATAACAGTAGCAAAATCAAAGTAGCAATGAAAATAATTTTTTACTTAGGGGTCACCACAACATGAGGGACTGTATTTAAAAGGTTGCAGTATTAAGAAGGTTAAGGACCTCTGGTTTAACTCCATAATTTCGCCTCTTTTAAATTGATTTTGTTTTATTGGAGTGAAGAGTTATCCTTAATATCTCTGACTTTGAATTATATTAGCTTGCGTTTGTGAGCTCTTAAGTTAGCCATAATTGAAGAAATACCCTGGAATTGAAATACTTATTCCAGTTTAAGTATCAGGATTTTTATCAAGAGAGAAGTCAGAAAATATTCTAAAACTTACATTAATAAACATGGTTAGACTTTGCAGGCTTAACAGAATTTCCATTCCAAGGTAGTTAATTTTTACAATTTTTAGTATATTTACTTTGTTTTGCAAAAAAAGTAAAATTTTGATATCCCTTTTCTCACACTATGAAATTATAAGAAACTTCTGGAAAACCTTGTTAATACTCAACCAGAATTTCAGAAGCCTTGTATAAAATAAATCAATAAAGCTAGTCTTAAATGTTTTTCAAATTATCAATTTCAAACGACCAGTTTTTTTCAAATATTGACTGTGGGCCTCCGCTCTCCGTACCTATGACTTAAAATCACACAGCCTCCAGTTAGTTAATATTTTACAGAAATGTATTCCCTTTCGCTGTGTTTTTATCTAGCAATTTATTTCATTCTTGAACATTCCTGGACATCCTATATCTTAAAGATTTTTTTTTTTCTGTTACTCTTGGAACAAAACCCCCAGTGAATATAAGAAGAAATCCACCATGGACCAGACCAGGCATAACATCGCCATATATGGTGAAGTGCCCTGGTTCAGGAGTCTTCCTCTGCTCCTGTCAGGGCTGCGCCTGTCCAGGGGCCAGCTGCTGACAGGCTCAGCCTCTCCCATTTGTCACCTTTTAAGGGTGTCAGGCAGGCCTGTCTGCCCACGACTCCTTTTTATCTCGGTCACTCAGTTTTCAGTCTTCCTTCCCTCTCCCTCCCAGTTCCTTCTTTCTTTCCTCTTTTAGTTTTATTAAATGCCTAACCTCTGCCGATAACTTGCAAATCAATCTCTATCAAGTTGAAAATCTCATCTACCCTACAAAGCTAGGTTTTATTTTGTGATATAACTTGAAAATAGTTTTGGTTTTAGAAGCCGCTTCAGCTCCCTTTTAAAAATCCATTTATATGTGTCTGTCTGTGTGTCTGTCTGTCTGTCTGCGTGTATGACCACAGGTTTGTATGCACTTGTGCTTGCATGGAGGCAAATACCAGAAGGAGGTCTTAGACCTTTTGGAGTCAGAGTTACAGGTGCTTATGGGATGCTTGGCTCGTTGCATGGGTCCTGGGATCTGAACTCTGGTCATCCTGATTGTGCACCAGGTCCTGTGAAGAGCTGAGCCATCTCTCCAGGCCCTATCTGCCCCTCTTTAAGTGTATTTAGGTTAGTTTCTAGGTAGAACAGACATGCATTCGTATATATTATTTGAAGGATTTTTCAAATACTCTACTTTGGGTAAGTGATGCAAAAGCTAACAGGAAAATTCAAACAGGCCAAGCCTCCTTGGATTTTGGGTTTTTACATTTGAAAATACCATTGTTATTTCTCCTTCAGATAAATGACTAAAGCAGTCCTGACTACATATTTTGTTGTCATTTGAAATTTGATTTGAAATGAAAATAATGTATGGAACTTCTACGGAATTAATAAAATATGTTGGGAGAAAAAAAAAAGAAAGCAAAAACACTCCAATTTTATAATTATTAGAGAGTAGAAATTTTATCTTAGACAGCAATCTTACTTTCTCTAGGTTAATTCATTTTGTACTTATCAGGGTTTAGCATTTCCATGTGTTTATTAATAGAACCACGTGTGGATTCAACCGTTGGCTGAGCCTTGATTTGTGTTTTCATAACATGAAAATGATAAGAAGCCAAAGCTCTCACTTCAGATGTCCTCCAGTGTGGTCCATGGGAGAATTACTTTATATATAGTTCCTCCCACTCCACCCATCCAGAGCCGGAATGTCTCCTTTTAGTTTATTTTATTCAATTATTATTATTATTATGTTTTTTGAAAGATGTGACTGAATCATACTGTGTTGTCTTCTCACTCAGGGCAGCCACTGATCACAATGTGGACAACACAACGGAAATACTCAGGGAGTGGCTGAAAAGTGTGCAGCGCCTGTATCACTACGTGGAGTGGAGGCCTATGGATGAGCCAGAGTGAGTAACAGGAGAGACGCAGAGTAACAGGAGAGATGCTGAGTAACAGGAGAGATGCTGAGTAACAGGAGAGATGCTGAGTAACAGGAGAGATGCTGAGTAACAGGAGAGATGCTGAGTAACAGGAGAGATGCTGAGTAACAGGAGAGATGCAGAGTAACAGGAGAGATGCAGAGTAACAGGAGAGACGCAGAGTAACAGGAGAGATGCTGAGTAACAGGAGAGATGCTGAGTAACAGGAGAGATGCTGAGTAACAGGAGAGATGCTGAGTAACAGGAGAGATGCAGAGTAACAGGAGAGACGCAGAGTAACAGGAGAGATGCTGAGTAACAGGAGAGATGCTGAGTAACAGGAGAGATGCTGAGTAACAGGAGAGATGCTGAGTAACAGGAGAGATGCTGAGTAACAGGAGAGACGCAGAGTAACAGGAGAGACGCAGAGTAACAGGAGAGATGCTGAGAACATGGAGAGACGCAGAAACTCTTCTTCCTCCTTTGCTCCTTCTCCAGCCATCGAGGGGCTGTGCGCAGATTTTCATCGCTATCCCTTCTGCATCTGGGTTGCAAATGCAGCCTTTCCTTCTATTAATAGATTCGCGCAACTCCCTGTTCCTCTGTGTTCCTGGGCTGCCAGCCAAGCTGTTTTCAACAGCTTATAAATTATAATGGTGGTATATGTTTTAAATGTTGATTCCGTTTATTGCCTTTTTAGGATGAACTGGTTTGTTTTCAAGAAATCAGGGTGAAAGTTTATAAATCTTCTGCACATATCTTACTTTTAAGTTATGTCTTGAAGGTTATCACAAAGCAATCATTCAAGGTGCTAACTCACTTTGAACTGCTTAGTATCTGTCGTATACTGTGATTATTTAGTCAATATTATTCTAGTGCTGTTTCACTCCTGACATAGAAATTTCGTAGTCATTTCCAGCTCTAAGTCAGCCCACATAGTTACATTACTCTTGATTCTCTTGAGAAAGACCACTAGGAAGTATATAGTAGAATATACAGAAAATATTATGTATCGGTGATTTTTTTAGACTGGTTTATGGACGGGAGAAGAGATAATCCAACAACATCTCTCTGTATGCTAGATAGCCAGAGAAACCAGACGCTTCTCAACCCATGAAGCTGTATGCCTTAAAACAAGAAAAAATGAACTTATAGTCCTGGCTGAAGGTCTGGAGACACCTGGGGGGGGAGGGGTATTTGTGTGCAGCTCCATTGGAAGACTGAAGGAGCCAAAGGTGTGGTGACAGGAGTTAGCACATGCTCAGACGGGAGTTAGCGCATGCTCAGTCCGCGAGCCTGCTTGTGCTGTCTGGTCTTCTGCCTTTGTACCTAGGCCCCCATCTCCTACAGTGCCATCCACATTTAGAGCGGGTCTTCCCTGTCACTGGTGGTTCCTCATGCCAATCATCTCTGGAAATGCACACACAGACACACCTGCAATTTATTCATCCCCTTGGTGTCTCTCAAGCCAATTGTTGGTCGTCAAGATCAACAATCCCAGTGTCACACCACCAAGTGAAGTCTTCCTAAGATACAAACTTCATTTCTTTATATTGCAAAGACTCAAATAGATCTCCTGTGCATACAGAACAAAGCCTAAACCCCTGAGACATCCATCCAAGCTTCCCATATTTCTTGCTCTTTCCCCCCAAAAATATACTTGATCCAGAATGTCAAGTTTATTTCCAATGCCCAAGTCTGAGGCACATCCTGGAAGTGTTTTTCTTCATTGTAACCAGCTATGATCCTAAATCACAGACACTTTATTCACGTGTAAAGAACTTTTTTCTTCGATTGCTTATTTTCTATTCTGTCCTTTTGACCCAATCCATTGGGCTAGCCTTAATTAACTGCGATTTATTCAAGCTTTTTGAAATTAACTGTGAGCTTTTTGTAAAGGGTACACTATACAAACATTCTCCATCTCCCCAATCTATCTATTTTTAGAGGGCAACAAATCAAAACTTGCTGGATGAACAAATGAGTGGATAAAATAAAGAATAAGTCTATTTTGTTCCCCAGGCAAATATGATTCCAGTTTTAGGATTTATAGAAGCTGAGTGTACAAGTAGCCTGGGTTTCTGCACAAGAAAAGCCATTTATCAAAAGCCAAATGTATAGAGTAATAATATCAACAAATGTCATTGCAGAACAAATACATTCTTCTAGACTCTGTCAGATACATATAAACATACATAATAGTTGAATACATATGTGTATATACAATAGCTAAAGTCCAAGTCTATGGTCTGTATATTAAGCAAATTTATCAGTTAAGTTTGAACACTACTATAAAAGATTGTAAATAGCCCTCCGGTATTTCTTGGATGAAAATTAGCCTACTCTTAAAAATGTTACACAGGAAGACTTTGTTTCCCTGCTTTGCTTCCCAGATACGTTCTCTGGAGCCAGATTTTTACTTCATAGATTATATGCCAAGGTCAGTTTGAAAAATATTTCATAAGGCATTAATTTTTGGCGATATAGTCAGAAAAAAACAGGAATTCCAGTAATTTCCACTGAAAAGGTAATTGAGGAAGACATTCCAGAGAATTCCTGGTTTGTATGCATTTTATTTGTATAGTTACAGTTTCAGTGTTTTGTGACTTTTCACTTGTCAAGGCAAACACACTGCCCACACATCTCCAAGACCGTGAAGTGCCAGCCAGCTGGAGTGGCATTTTTATCCACCTCAGATGAGAGCTTTCAGAAGGACCTAGAGAATGCACTGAATCATTTGCCTCTGTGCCATTTACGAGTCTTAGTCTATGAATCTCATGAATGTCAAAAGAAATCTCTAGAATGTTATGTGTCTGCTCCATCACCTCACAAGACAGGTCAATGTGTTATAAACTTTAGAGAATCATTTACTGAGATTGCAACAAGTAATCTAAACCTTTGACTTTCATGAGACACTCATATCTTTACCTTGTACTTTCAAATTTATTTAATAAGATACAATAAGTATCTAAAAACAAAAGCTTTGGGGGAATATCTGCCTGGATACTAATTCTGGTTATATCACTTATTGTAACATTAATCACTCTACACCAGTATTGTCGCCTTTGAAATGGAGACATAGCAGGATTACTTCATAAGGCATTTATTAGAGGTTGCTGAATGAAGAAAAATCAGGCACAGCAGCTATTATATACTATTATATACTTTATAATTGGAAGGCTTGGCAGGAGGATACTTCAGGAACTCAAGATCAGTCTCAGCAACATAGTGAGACCTTCCTCATCTCAAAGAAGGAAGAGAAGGAAGCCAGAGAGAACGAGAAGGAAACCCTGCCGATGTACTTTATATAAAAACTCTCTGTTCAATGGGAAATAAATTTCTTAATCTCTCATTGTTCCAATTTGCTTGTCTATGATATAGGGATGATGCTTCCTGGTCTTTTGTGCTTGGTTCCTAGAGTGGCAGAGGAGTCATTGCATACAAACACCGAAGGCCGGGCCACATCCACGCAGGTGCTCAGTGACTGTGAATTCTTCTTTCAGGTCTTACCCTGATGAAATTGGACCAAAGCACTGGCCCAGCTCACGGTTCGCTCATGTCATGAAACTGCGACAGGCAGCCCTTCGAACTGCGAGGGAAAAATGGTCAGACTACATCCTGGTAAAAACAGATGCTTGATTCCTTGACAACTGTTTTCAAAAATGTATCTACAACATTTTTGAGGTGGTACCCAGGCAACAGTCAAAGCAGGATTTTGTTAGGCCTGACCTTTCCCATGAAAGATTCAAGGGAAAACTCTTGTGATTAAATAATACAATACCTGCACCTCATCTCAGATGCCCTTCGGAATGCGTTTGCAGTGAATTGTGTGGATAGTGAGGTTTGTTTCATACCACAGGCATAAGTCATCTAAATCAGTGTTGTAGGTGAAGCAAGAGTAAATGTCTTAATGGTTTTTGTAAGAATTTTAAAGACATAAGAAAAGGATTATATAACATGAGATCAAAAAGAACACATTTGACACTCTGCCCCTTTATCTCTTGGGTGATCTGGGAAATCTTCTGTTTGTCATTCTGGACACCACCTGGTTCTCACACAGAATTTCTCTCCCCGAATAGGTTCCATCACAGTCATGAGAGCTTACAGAGTGCTTCAAACAAATGAGGGGCTTGGGAACTAGGAGTCCATGTATCCTCATCCCCTATGAACCCCTCAGTTAGAAAGTATGTCTCCTACCTGGGGATAAAGGGGCCACCAGCCCTTGTTGCAGAAGCCTTTTCTCCATGGGTTTGTTGAGCAAATGTTTTCCACGTGACAGAAGAAATGAAGCCGATATTACCATATTGCATTTATGGGCATCTGATTTCACAGCCTCTGATTCCTGTAGGAAGTGGATACTTGTAATCTAACGCCACTCCCTAGTCCCCTGAGCACTCAGAAAAAGTCAGTTTAAAATGTTTTAGAAACATTGTCAACACATGCAACTTCACAGAAAGTTTAAAATTGTACTATAATATTTAGTGTTATATGCAACTAGTAAAACGTTAGTAAAATCTACAAATTCTAAACTATAATTTTTTCATAAGCAAATTGACTAATGATGTTTCTGATTATTTGGAAGTTATAATCACATAAATTGCAAAATCTATTGTTTGAGCCTTATGAAAGCGAACATTTCTCTGTGATAGGATCTGATTCTGTCTCTATAAATGAATCAGTGCTGGCATGAGGACATGATGCTAAGAAACATGATACTTGGCTAGCATGAGTTAATGAATTGACATTTAAACAAAATTCCTATTTGTGACATTGCATTGGCACTAGAGATCTGATATGGGCCATTTTGGCATTACTGTCAAAAACCTAAATAGATCTCCTGATGGATTCTGAGAGTGGGCACTGGTATGTGTTTGCATGAGTCTATGGGACCTTAGGGACCACTGACATCTTGAACCTAAATCATTTACCAATGAGTAACTTGTGTCCTGTTGATTTTCTACGCACCCACTGGGGCAGTACTGGTTCACAGCTTAGAGCTGAACACGGGAAGTTAGATTCAATATGTCTGACTGACTGAAAGCTTCCCAGCTGTAATGGCTGCTGAGGAGGGAGAAGAGTTCATGACCCTTTAGCTGTACTGAGTCATTGAACCCTAACCTTTCCCCTGACCTTGTCCTTCTCTTTTCCTAGTTCATAGATGTCGACAACTTCCTGACTAATCCACAGACACTGAACCTGATGATTGTAGAAAATAAAACTATTGTGGCGCCCATGCTGGAGTCCCGGGGTCTATACTCCAACTTCTGGTGCGGGATCACACCTCAGGCAAGTCTTTCAACTAACCAGTGGAGGCTGTGAGTTTGAGAGGGCAGGACCATGTGAGTAGTAGCCTGCTCTTTCTCTTCTCCTCTTTAGACATGAGTGAGTCACTGAAGCAAGGACACGCACTTGTCACTTTCAAGAAAGGAGGTAAATCCACATCAAAGACCAGAGCCAGTAGGCATTATTATCAACAAAACATTCTAAAGAGCTTAGTCCTAGAAGTTTCAATTAACCACTAAAGTATAACAGAATTTCTATCCCTTTTATCCAGTTCAAGGATTAATTAAATTTTTTTGCCACTCAAATATCAACATAAGAATACATTAGAAAAAAAAAGTACAAAAAGGTATCTTAAAAAAGTTGAACAACCAAAAATATGCATCTCACCACTCTACCAATGCCATAGACAGAAACTTGCATTTCTTTAATGACTGTGTCATCACCAAAGACTATCTGTAATTTACTCAAACTTCCTCTTACTTTGAACATTCAAGTTGTTTACAACCATTTTTAACAATTATAATTACCATATTATGGATGCACAGTCCTTGGATTAGTTACTAGTTATTAGTTATTAGTCTTAGTTACTGTTCTACTGCTATGAATGGACACCATGACCAAGGCAACTTTTTAAAGAAAAGCCTTTTTCATTAAGGGCTTGCTTATAGTTTCAAAGGGTTAGTACATGGTTAGCAAGGGAGGGAACATGGTGCCAGGCAGGCATGGCACTGATGCAGTAGCTGAGAGTTCATATAATCCACACAGTGAAGGCAGAGAGAAAGGAGAGAGGAGAAGAGAGGAGAGAGAGAGACAGAGAGATAGACTGACAGAGAGACAGAGAGATAGACCGACAGAGAGACAGAGACAGACAGAGAGACAGACAGAGACAGGCAGACAGAGAGGCAGGCTGGGTTTGGCTTAGACTTTTGAAACCTCAAAGCCCACCCCTAGTGACACACCCTCTTCAATAAGGCCACGCCTCCTAATCCTTCCCTAACAGTTCTACTAACTGGGGACCCAACATTTTAAAGTCAGCTTATAGAGGCCATTTTTATTCAAACCACCAGAGAAGCGGTGTCACTGTGTCAAAATTTATTCTGATGGTCTTAAATAAACAACAAATTTATTCCTATAGAGTTCTGATGATTGAAATGGACACAGAAGTTTGCTTTTCAAAACTTGAAGTTAAAAAATGTGAATTTCTACCACTTCTTTTTCTGTAGTAAAATCTTAAATTTTAGATATCTGTTGCAGTAAATGTCAATGACTGTTTTATTTCAATTCTTAGTGAATTAGACACATAAATTAAACTGACAAATATAATATATCCCCATAAGGCAAAAATGTAATAAAGGGGAAGTATGTTCTGATGGTTAGCAAGCTAAATTCTGTTTCACTGTGTTTGGTTAGGCTTTTGATGAGGAATGAGGCCAGTGTGTGATGGATACTTAATAACTGCCTTTGCAAAGGGAACCTTAATTGGTATGATGTTCTAATTTTTATGATGTAAATAAATACTTTCATACAAAGAGCTGCAATGCAGCCACTTGATGAAATGATTATTTTTTTTAGTGTAGAATAGAGTTTATTCAGGGCATGGGGAGGGGTAGTAGAGACAGAGAAAGGCAAAGAGTATGTGTGTGTGTGTGTGTGTGTGTGTGTGTGTGTGTGTGTGTGTGTGTGTGTGTAGAGGAGTAGCGGCTGGCCATGAGCACATGGAAAGAGAGGGGGCAGAGGGAAGTGGACAGAGAGGAAGCAAGAAGGTAAGAGAGAGATGAGATGGTTATAAAAAATGCACAGCAAGGCAGGAGACCCAGAACTGAGGCTCGGGATGAGCGGTCCAGAGTATAGGGCTGGGGAAGTGGCTTCATGTTTTCTGTATGTACACAGGACCTGCCCATGTAAAAAGAGCCAGGCATGGATGGTCCCATGTGTGCCTATGACGCCAGTGCTATTGGGAGTGGAGGATCACTGCAGAGTGCTGGCTGCCAGCCCAGCTCTGGATCATCAGGATAACCTGTCTGAAAAGAATAAGGAGGAGAATGACTGAGCCTGATGCCTGTTGGGGAAAGTATTGGCTCAGACCCTCCAAGGCCAAGTTCTCAGAACAAAAGAGATGTATTCGCCTCAGAGGGATGGAGGGCAGGGAAAAAGAGACAAGGACAGGAGATGGAGGATTAGGGAGAAGGAGAAATGAACAAGGGAGGGGGAGGGGTGTATCTCCTAGAGGACAAAGGACTGCCTCTGGCTAGAGAGGTGACAGACATGGCCTGTAAGTGACAGTAAAATGGAAATCTCTGTATTAGGATGAGGGGTTTAATTTTAATTGGGCATGTAAAGTAGGTGAACCAAAGGGAGATTTTGATTGTTGGACTTTCATACTTTAGATGGACCTTGGCAGTCAGCCTCAGGAGGAGGAAATGGCCAAGTAAGGGAATAGACCTTGGTGGCAAGCTTTAGGAATGTAGTCTAAGGGTTTTTATCAAGGCAGGGGGGGTGGGGGGAGGCAAGGCCAGCCAGAGCCACGCCCACCACACTTGAGCTGGCCAGAGTCCCTTCAGTACTTAATGTCCTGCTGTCCTCCATGTGCGCTCATGGGTGCATGCACTTTCCCCAAACACATGTGTATACACCACCCACATATATATCATACACATAACCTGACACATGTTGGATGACAAGACTTTTCCTGGGGAGATGCTACACATAAATCTATTCACCCCAGATACAGAGCACATGACAGAACAATGCGCAAATACCACCAAAGCCCAACTTGGTGAACCCTAAGTTTTACCAGGTTTTCTTATAGGAATTTAGGTGAGGGGTTAGTTACAGGAACAGAGGGCACTCAAAGACAACTCTATCACCAAAGCCTGTCCTAGCATGGGTGACACTCACAAAAGCCAGGAACCTCTAGCACTCTGTGCAGCCTGCAAGCAGCTCAACAGGTTAGAGTGTCCGGTCCAAACGATTCAGTTGATCTAAACCACCTCTGTCAAGCAGCTTGGGGGTAGGGGGCTAGTTTCTGCTTCTCCTAGGCAGCTGGTTTGGTCTCAAAATCCTCTTTGCAGTTTGCCTTCTCTTCTGAGACAATTCTCTGCAGTTCGGCTATTCTGAGAATGACTCCTAGCAGGATTATTGCTTACTCTGGCATGGAGGTACCTAGTGAATCTGATCAGTTTCAGGGACTTCCTGAAGATATTTTGGGTTTTTTAACCTTCCAACTTAAGACACTTCCCTGCAGGATAGAATGTTTCAGTCTCGGGGAAACTAATATACAATACACACACACACACACACACACAGAGGGGGGGAAGGGAGAGATTGATTCAAGGCCAGTGAGCACAATGGTGCATGTTTATAAAACTCAGAATTTGGGAATCAGAGGAAGAGGGTCAGTAACTCATGGTCATTCTCAACTGCTTAAGGAAGTCAGAGCACAAGTTACATGAAATTTGTCTCAATCAGAACAGAAACAGGCTAGTTTAAACTATGTAATAAAGCCTTGTCCCCAAAACCAAATTCTCACCAGAACAGTCTTAACGTGACTTTTGCTTTTACACATTTGAATCTACCAACATCTCAAATGGCTTGCCAAACTCCTGAGAACACAGTCATGAATGGCCCCAACATAGCACGAGACCAGAGATTCCTGATTGTGATTATATTTCTTGGTCCTAAGAGCTTTTGAATGATTCTTACTACCATCTACCTGACTTTAAAGAGGTGACACATCGATATGTAGAAAGTTTATTACATTTCTTGGGAGAAAACATTATAGTAAGTTAGAATAAACTCTCCACTAACCATCTGCAATGTTCTATTAGGCAGGGCCACTTGAGGCTTGTTGCTGGTAAGTTCTGCTTTTCCACCAGCAGCAGGGGTGGGGGCAGGTTATCCTGGTGACTGCAGCCTTCAAGTTTCTGTTAGTTCCTTATTAAAAGCAAGTAGGAGAAATGTGCTCACTTATTTTGCAGAGCAAAACTCAATTCTGTGCAACTTGGGCCAATTATAACCCTCCTCATCTGGTTTTGGCTTTCTTCCACCCCAGTCCATTTTCAACTTGGACGGGAACAGAAATGGCCAGTGACTTCATAAGCTCAGGGCAGGCCTACTTTCCAGATCCTTTAAAGACATCCAAAACAAAACGATCTTGGCATGGTGTGGCTAATGAACAGGACTTATACCAATAAACTTTAGTTCTTTCGGAAGAATGAAACAACTACTAATGTGTCCACCTCTCTTTGTGAAGCATGTTGGTTGTCTTTCGCTCTCTGCTTCCTTTCCTACCATTCTCTCTCCCAGGATACTGAATGATTCACCATCCACCTAAATTTTCCAAGTTTCTCATTCTGAGACTATTACTCCTAACAGTATTGACTTCAGTCTGTAGGGAGCCTCTTGAAGAACCACACCCGCCCCACATCCATTAAAGAACTCTCATAGGCTGAAGCATTAGCAGAAACCAATATTCTAAGATCCCATAGCTCACAGGTGGTGAATCTAAGGTGAATTAATATGAATCTAAGACACTGTCTTAGTTAGGGTTTTACTGCTGTGAACAGACTCCATGTCCAAGACAACTCTTATAAGGACAACACTTAATTGGGGCTGGCTTACAGGTTCGGAGGTTCAGTCTATTGTCATCAAGGCAGAAACATGACTGCATCTAGCCAAGCATGGTGCAAGAGGAGCTGGGAGGTCCACATCTTAATCTGAAGGCTACTAGCAGAATAATGACTTCCAGGAAGCTAGGATGAGGATCTTAAAGCCCACATCCACAGTGACACACCTAATCCAAGAAGGCCACACCCACACCAACAGGACCACACCTTCTAATAGTGCCACTCCCTGAGCTGAGTATATACAAACCATCATAGACTCAAATCTTCCAAGTAGCAGTCTGTGGTCCTTATCACAGGGGATTTTAGAGTTAGTTAAAGTCAGTTGAACTGCTCCATACCCTGAAAGGTATATCACAGAAGTAGAAAAGTGGGCGGTACCTGATGCATGGTGCCTACATCACAACCAAAACTGCGCCATAAGAGGGTAGTAATGCTTAGATATTTAGAACCTTCAGTATCCAGTGAGCATTGTGAGCCTCACGGTAGTCTTGTGCGACTTTCCAGTCGTCCCCTGAGCCTGCATCTCCTACAGTATGGTTTTTAAAATGCCTTTCAAAGCATTTACATACTTTAAAGTATATTGGAATTTTTATTGTGGTCTTTATGACTAGTGCCGCTGGAGTAGAGATCCTCTACAAGATCCTACACCCCACATCGGCTAAGCCTGTGCCGTATCAGTTATTAACTCTCCATCATTCATCTCAGCCGCAGCAGGGGCTCTGGAAGTATTTGTTGAATGGCAATGAAGTTTGGATGGGAAACAAGGAGAGTCACACCAACATTATTGAGAACCACAAAAGAGAGGATAGGTTAAACTGTGTTCTCACACCGGTTAAGGGTCCCCAAAAAGAGCACTGAGAAAAAAGATCAGGAAATAATGTATGTTTCAAAAATGTTAGCCATGTAACAGTCATTTCAACGCTAGCCAATACTGGTTGGTGCTTTCTTGATGCTAGACATTGCTCTAACTATTTCAAAGCACCTTCTGAAATAGACGAGAAAAACCTCTGGGGTAGATAATAGTGTCTGTTCCTGTTTCAGAGCTCAGGAAAGTGACTTAGCAAGGTCAGGTCAGGTGAGACACCTATAATCAATAAGGAATTGAGGTAAGGCTTGAACTCAGAGGGCCTGGACCAGAACACTCGCCCATACTTGCTTGCTCTGGCTCCTCCTTGTTCACATTAGTCCTTTGTATTTAACCATAAGCCAGGATCTACTACACTTTTCGAAAGTATTAAATCAACAGAAATGAGATAAAATGGTTCCTGCTATTAAAACCCCTCTACATTTTAAGGGCAGATTAATTTCTCAAGATCATTTAGAAATTTGCTCATGACAATAAAAGTAGCAACTCTGGAGATTTCTATTGCCCTGGGATGGCTTAGAGGGTCCAGATGCCTGCATAACGATGCCCTCAGGTGAGAGGACACAGTCTGTCTACTTGCTCTTTTCCAGGGCTTCTATAAGCGGACCCCAGACTACCTGCAGATTAGAGAGTGGAAGAGGATGGGCTGCTTTCCTGTCCCCATGGTTCATTCCACCTTCCTGGTTGACCTCAGGAAAGAGGCCTCTGACAAGCTGGCTTTCTACCCCCCACACCAGGACTACACCTGGACCTTTGATGACATCATTGTTTTTGCCTTCTCCAGCAGGCAAGCAGGTACTGTTTGTGCTCTGTGTGTGGGCTGCCATAGACACACTGCAAATGACATGCATATTTAAAAACACACCTATCTCAATTTCAAGTCTGTTAGAGGCGATGAGGTGTTTGTAGCAACCATGCCAGAATTCTCTGTGTTGCTGTCCCCAAGCACCAAAGAGCCGGGCTAGCAGCCACACAGGACTCCAGTCCTGTTTAGTGAGGATCTAAGTTGGTGAAAAAGACAAAGATAATAGGGGCCTTGGAAATCTCACTGACTCTAAAGCTAATGGTATCGTTGTTGCTAATTACAAGAATCCTGTTATCAAATTGGAACCTAGAACAACACTGGTTCAGTCTCCAGGCTTTGCAAATGGAACTGTTTCTTCTCAGAAATAATCTGTGCTGCTGTAGTGACTCTGGCCCACAGTTCTTAACAGCCCAGATTCTTTCCACATTACCTTTCCATCACTCAGGAGGCATTACCCTTAGTTGTAAGATCCAAGATACCTCACCACCCATCTAGGTAGGCACTGGGTTGTAGGACTCTGTCCCTGTCAGAGTCCAGTCCAGTCCAGTCCAAAAGTTGAACTCAACACTTCTGTGCATGTCTCCTTAGCCAGAATTTAGCAAGCTGTCTCTTCCTAACTGGGAGGGCTCAGGATGTCATTGGTATTCTGTGCAGTCATAAAACCCAACCCTCTCACTCTTGAGAACGGATATCAGAAGCAATCAGTGGTCTCAGCCTCCATCTCTGTAGAAGGGGAGGCATAGCCAGACTTAGCTGCTGAGTCACTAGACCACCATTGGCACTGGATTGTGTGAGCTTCTTGACAAATCCACATCAACAGGAAGGAACGGGGTTTTGGTTTGGTTTTTCTTTTTCCACCCTTTTCTTCCTCCCATTCCCTCAGGGAGGACTAATTCACCAAAAACAGGTCAGGAAGATTCATGGTTTTACTAAGGCAAACTCTCCTAAGTACCTCAGGCCTGCCTGACAGTCCTTGGGCCTATTAGCAATGTATCATTTAGACTCTAACAAAATGGGTCAACAAAACCAAGAAGATGGTGAAATATGACTATCTAAGTTATGGTAAAAATGATTTTCCAAAGCTTCCTGATAGCTTGCTAGAAGGCGAGAATATCGATACCAAATCCAAGCTGTGACATGCACATAGTCATAGATGTTCCACTCACTTGTGTGTGTACATTTGAAAAGAAGGAGAATATTTTGTAGAAATGGGAATGCCGGTTTCCATGTTTGGTAGAATCATTTAGACTCTTTGGCCAGACATAGGCATTTAGAGGCCTTATGTTAAGGGAAGGACGGGCACTCCTCATATGGTCTGGAAGTTTGCACGAAAGTCCTTGTGTCCATGTTAATAGGAGCTGCTTCTTAATGTGTAATTTGCTGTGACATCTCCAGGGCCAGAAACAGAAGCAGGGCCTTCCTGTTCCAGCAAGTTCTGCCAAGTCTTTGCTTTGGATTCTGAAAAAAAGGATGTTTTAAGAAGCGAGGCTTTTGATGATTATGGTGATGGTCAGTGCCTAACAGAGATCTCCTTCATACCTGGTGCACAAGGCATCTTTGTGACCCAGGAATTAAACGATGATGTATCTATTTTAAACTAACACACAGGTCAGGCCTGGAAGACAGGTGCAGGCTATACTGGAATGCTTCATCTTTGCTATTTGTATTGTCTCTTCACCACAAATTCATGCATTATTTGCCAGGCTTCCCAGACATATTTATGAGACATTAAAAGCAGATATAGATCCTCAAGGCTGTTAGCAAGTCATCCGAGGGAAACAAGAGGCAGAAAAGGAAAGAGGCGCTAGAATTATGCCCAGCATTATAGAGTCTATATTCTTTGGGAAGTTCAGATCCTTTTCCATGGAAACAATACGCTTTTGAGAGCTATGAAGACTGAGGGCCAGAGTAATGGTGCTGACTACAAACAAGGCAAGAGAGAATAGCTGAAGGCTACTGCCACACCTCGTGTTCTAAGGTTATAGCTCATTGATGTTTTCAAAAGAGGTTTAAATGGACCTGGGAACCACCTAGCCCAGGGCACTTCTCAAGGCTGTTTCTTTCTTCCTACTTGTCGGACTGGAGAGATGGCTCAGCAGTTAAGAACACTGAGTATTCTTCCAGAGGTCCTGAGTTCAAATCCCAACAACCACATAGTGGCTCACAACCATCTCTAATGGGATCCAGTGCCCTCTTCTGTTGTGTCTGAAGACAGCTACAGTGTACTCACATATAACAAATAAATAAATCTTTAAAAAAATAAAAAGAAAAGCATGTTCCTTTCCCCTGACAGTCTAGGGTGAAAAATAGCTGTAAATCTTTTGTTTTCATGGTTCCAAAGTTCTCTGAATGTGGGTTATCCATCAGAACATCAGTTTTAAAGCATACCTAAAGAATCAAGTTGTCTATACCAGACAGGACCTTGGGACCACATAAATCCTACATCTCAGATTATAGACTTTGGCAAACGTGAATGATAGAATAACACATTCCAAGGGTTTGGGTGAGCTATATAACTGGAGCAGAGAGCAGATGGTCATAGAAGACTCTCTGTAGCAATATGATGACAATGACAAGAATTCACCTCCCGTGTAACTAGTGATGATGGTTCTGTGTCATAGCCATGGGAGCTCTCTTCTGTACTAGTCAAGAATCTTCCAAGTAATTCATCCACTGGGAACCAAATAAATGTATGGTGGTTGGGAAAATCTGCCTCTGCATCACTTGTTCTGGTCCTAAATGCCTCCCAGGGGAGAGATGGCAGTCCCAGGAACCAATGGCCTTGAGACTATACTGTAAGCTACAGGCAGAGAGAGGTTGGAACTGGCCCTCAGGGACAGAGATTTGGTACTGATGAGTTACTTTGTGGCTCTGAACCAGACACAGCCCATGTCTGATATCTCATCCCAGGGATTATCTATCTGTCTTTGTGATTCACAGGTATGTGAGCTCAGGAAAGCATTTGGTTCCTTTATTAAGAAAACAAAGCACTTCCCTGTAACACTCACCTTTCCTTCCCAGAGATTTACCAGAAACTGTTACTACAAGACATTCTCAGAGACTTGATATAATTATCAGTGCATCTCCCTATTTTTATATTATCCATTCACATCATTGAAAGAGTCCAGTGACCTAAGATTTATGAAAACGAACACTCTCAATGTATCACTCTTGAAGATGGCTACAGAGGCATAGTATTAGTATCTTTGAATGTAAGTAGCATACATTCCTCTTTTCTTGCTTGCTTTCTTTTCTTCTGCCTTATATTTCCCCTTCAAAATCAACTCTTCATTATAGAAGATAGTAAGTTAGTTCCCTTCCCTTGGCCTTCATTCTTCCTATCACCTGTCCTCTTGATGTTATTTAATATGCTGGGTGTTAGGGGTGGATAAATAATTCAGTAATTAAGAGCATGTGGTGTTCCTGCATAGGCCTTAGGATTGGTTCCCAGCACCCACATGGTGACTCACAACTGTGTACTTTTAGTTCTAAGAGGTCTGATGCCTTCTTCAGTCCTCCTTGAGCGCCAGGCACCCATGCGGTACATGGACATACATATGGGCACTCACAAGCACACACAAATAAAAATAATTAAATATTTTTAAAAGACCTTTAGGTTTTTATTATAATCACATGATCCTAAAACACCAAGAGGAGTAATTTTTCATATACTATACATTTTTCCTTTATCAAACGTAGTCATTCTGTGTGTGTATGTGTGTATTGTGTGAGTGTGTGTATGAAATGGAGATCACTAATACAATTGAAAGCTTATTACTCATTTTCTTAAACCCTCTTATTGTATTCACAATTATCAGCTGTCCAATTCCACTTGGAATTGTATGAGACAATTCCAAGATGTCTCTCTTGAAATCTTCTGAGGAACTCCAATCTCTGAGCTTCACAGCCATCAACTTGGGACAAAGTTTGATTCTGTTGTACATCATCTTTCTTGTGTCTTGAGTCTTTCTTGTGCATGATGATCTTTCTCCTTTTCCCTCTTACTCTCCTCCTACTACTTGTCTTTCTCTTCATCGTGTAGTAACTTCCTGAGAAAGTGTGATGGGAGGTAAATGTTCCAAGGATTTGCATTTCACATCTGGAAATGCCTTCCTCGTACCTGCTCACCTGATGGATAGTTTGGCTAAGTATCATATCACCTTTTAATGGAAGCCATCGGAAGCTAAATGATAAAAGGGGGAGGGTTGTCTGAGTACCACAGAGAGGCAATGCAAACACTGTCTTTTTCTTCCATGTTCTTGGTTAATTACAACTTTGTAAGAAGTCACATTCTGGTTTGTATCCCCAGAAGTAGTCACGTGAGCAAATAGCACAGCTTGTGAGTTCACTTAAACAAGTCAGAGGAGGTGACAGCACCCAGAGAGACCAACCAGGATCAGTAAAGGTGGCGGACAAAAGCCCTTTTCTCTCCTTGTTCGTCTCCGTTAATGCCCCAAGACAGCTTCACTTGGCTTGGCAGGTGTTACAGCTAACTGCTGGAAATTTCATCTGTCCCAAATAAAGATGTCACTATGTAGATAATTTCCTCAGGAAAACACTGATGATTGTAGCAATTAACAAACCAGAGACTTTAGTGCACCGCCCAGAGGTTGGCAGGTTTGTCCTTGCAACTAAGGAAGCTGGGTTGGTGGCTGGGACTGTATGAGGCCATCTTGAGTCTTCCTTTTTTAGCTGTCTGACTGAACAGAGATGCTTTATAGTTCTCCCTGCTCACTGGTGGAACTGTGGATATTAAGACAGAATAGAACAGAACTAAGACATCATTGACTCTGCCACACTGTAGGTGCTTAAGTTTTGAGGGGGATGCTTTTTTTTGTTATTATTTTCTTATTCTTGGAAATTTTGTTCACTGATCATTCTAAATCCATCCCAGCACAGGAAAAAAAATAAAACTAAGAGGAATCATGGGAAGTTATAAATTTCCTCTGTATCTTTTAAATATTTTGTTTTTCATGGGCTTGGCTTTTGCTTCAATAGTCTGTCATCTCTACAGGATCTTCCTGCACGCTTTCATATCAAATATGGATTTCATTCCTTGACCTCTTCTTATTTCCTGCATGTGGATTAGAGTGTTCCATTCTGCTCTCTGGAACAGGAATTCCTTCTTCCTGTCTGATTGCTTCATGTCCATTTCAAGCCACAAATGTGCTTTTTTTCTTCAGAAAGAAAAATCAATTTCCTCTGGACTGAAGAATGGCTCAGGGTTTTTAAGAGCACCCCAGTTCAGTTTCTGGTGTGTTTATAAAAACACAAAAGCAGAAAGAATATGTTCTATGGGGGTGTAGTGAGGTGTGGGGGAAGGGGTGCCTCAGCGGGCCCATGACAAGGCATCCCTTCCTCCTGAGGAACCAGCCACATGATGGTATAGTATAGAAAAGAGTTTATTCAGGGCATGGGGAAGGGAGTTAAGAGGGTAGTAGAGGCAGAGAAAGGCAGAGAGAGGGAGAGAGTAGAGAAGTAGAGGCTGGCCATGGCCCTGAGCACATGGAGAGAGGGGGAGGGGAGGAAGAGAGCAAGAGCAGGAGAGAAGCAAGAGAGCAAGAGAGGGAGGAAGGGGAAAAATCCCCTTTTATAGGGGACCAAGCCTATCTAGCTGTTGCCAGGTAACTGTGGGGCGGAGCTTAGACAGAATGCTAACAGTTTCAACTTTTTAATAAAAAAAATATTGTGGAGCTCTATAGATAGCTTCCCAAATAAGCCCCTTGTTGGGCTTCAGCATTGAATTCCTGTCAGCCCCAGCTCCCGTTCTTACCTGGTGTGTTTTTTGATTGGTTGACTCTCTTCTCTCACCTCTTCAGGCATCCAGATGTACCTATGCAACAAAGACCACTATGGCTACCTGCCCATCCCTCTGAAGCCCCACCAGACGCTGCAGGAGGACATCGAGAACCTTATCCACGTGCAGATAGAAGCAATGAGTGAGTGACCCGGGAGCCAGGGCAGTGGTGCCTTGCTCATTATCACAGTAACCAGGCCGGCCACAGCCAACTGGGACCAGCCGTGGCCAGCCCTGGATCTCTGCTTCTCAGTCTGACATTTCACGGCTGTAATTCTGTCTAGGCTGAGGCACAGACATTCATCTGCCCTTGTGTTCTTAAATATTTTTCCATGAGATACAGATATGACAAGATCAGCTGGACAGTGGTGGTGCACACCTTTAATCCCAGCCCTCGGGAGGCAGGGGCAGGGAAGCTCTGAGTTCAAGGCCAGCCTTGTCTACAGAGCAAGTTCCAGAACAGCCAGGGCTTCAGAGAGAAACCATGTTTCAAAAACAAACAAACAACAACAACCCCAAATTCGATAAGGTCATTGTTCTCAGGGAGCTTCCTGTTTTGGTGGACAGCTAGATCCGTGAGTAAGTATTTGTTCCACGATGCAATACATGCTGTAATGGCGCTGTGTAAAATGAAGCTAAATCTTATCTTTGTTACTTTCTAATTATATGACTTTGGGCCTGTGGGGGGTATGCCATATATGTGTGCTTGTGCATGCATGTGTGTATATGTGTGTGTGTGTGTGTGTGTATACTAACCCGAGAACAGCAATTATAACTTTAATTTAACAATCATTTATGATGTAACATATACAATGCTGAATACCTTTTGTACACTCTCTCAATAATTGTCACAATAACTCCATGAAGAGCAACTATTATTCCCCCAAATAAAGCTGAAGAAATTCAAGTATAGGTGAGTCTGTCATTCTACCGGTGGCAGATTAAAGTTTGAATCAAACATGGTACCTCCAAATGCCGTGGCCTCAGTGACCACTGTGTTGTCATTGCCACTGAGTCTGGCACAATTTTGGAATTGATATGTTTAATCATCAGTAAGTAAACTTATTGGTGGCCAAAGAAGAAAAGCTAAGTGACCCATCAGTTCTGGAGCATACTGGTGGCGGCTTCCCACAAGGAATCTTGTCTGTGTCTCATGACAGTCAGGTGGGTTGGGGACAGTAGAAAGTGATGCTGGAACCTGGCGAAGAGCACGGGCAGAGGACACTAGTGAAGTAGAGGACATTGGACTTTTTTTTTTTTTGAAGGGAGGGAATTGTGAAGGATTTTGTGCTAAGTCGTGAAGTTAGGTTGAAATTCAGATATAGGGAGATTGCTCTAGGAAGAGAATAAAAGAATGGGTCATGAGCCAGTGAGTGCTGGTCTACACCAGACTGAACGGGACCCTGTGGACGCTGCATGGCACATCAGGCAGAGGATGGTTAAAGTTTGAACTAAAGCAGGGATCATAGAAATGGAAAAAAAAAACTTTTAAAGTGAAATAATGGAAATCAGGATGTAAATGTAAGAAGATGAAGCCAGAGTTGGCCACAGATGAATGAGCAGCAAGAGAGCTATGGAAAAATCTCCAGTGTCCACGTGATGTTAGGAGTTTTAAATGGACTAAGCCTTTAAAAACCAAAGTTTTAAAGAGAAGCACACAACTTTATTTTAGACCCACCAAGTTGTCTGTGAGTAGTTGTTTCCCATTCTCTCCACCTATAAATTTCCCTTGCACCATATTAGTCTCGGGACACAGAATACATCCCACTGCCTCCCGTAGTTACTGGGTCATGATTGAGTGGAGGGACAGATGCACTAAGGACAGAAGAGGGTTAACTCACTGACATCACTTCTTGGACCAGCCCATAGGAATCTCTCTCTCTCTCTCTCTCTCTCTCTCTCTCTCTCTCTCTCTCTCTCTCTCTCTCTCTCCCTCCCTCCCTCCTCTCTCCCTCTCTCCCCCTTCTCTCTCTGTGTATGTGTATATGTGTGTGTGTTTATGTATGTGTGCACATGTGTATACAGATGTGGTTGAATGTGCACATATGGAGGGAGAAGACCAAACGCTATCTTCCTCCATCACCTTACTGAACCTGGAGTTCGCTGAGTGGCTGAGCTGCCTGACCAGTGAGCGGCTCAGGGAACCCATCTGTCTCTGCAGCTCTCCCAACCAGCACTGAGTTATAAGCATGCACTATCATGCCCAGCTTTTACATGAGTTCTAGGAGCTGCACTCAGGTTCTCATGCTTACATCTCGAGCCCTTTACCCACTGAGCCATCCCCCCCCCCACACACACAGTGCATATGTGTGGTTTCCGTCTCGGGCCCTAGGGACAAGGTTGTTATGTTATTGCCTTGTGCCTCAAACACCTCACATAGTGCTCTGGCCTATGGTTGGGGGCAAAGAAATGTTTCCTGACTGTATGATCAGACGTTTGAAGGAATTAATAAGTGAGTGGAGACTGTGTTGACTGGAGCCTGAAGAGCCATCCCGAACCCAGGCTTTGTCACCTAGAAGGGGAGAATCACTTCAGGTTTGTTTTTGTTCTTTCTTTGTAAAGTGAAGATAACTAACTTTGAAGAACTGAGAGTAAAGAATGATATATACAATCAGTTTCATAAAATAATAAACTGTGAGAATTACATATGCACATAAAGAAGTGTGACAATTATATATTACATATATAATAATTTTCATAAAATAATAGTGTGATAATACATATATACAATCAGCTCTATAAAATATGAACTAAAGGGTGACAGTTATTATGACTCCATCTAGCTCTTCATGAAAATGCTAATCCTTATGGTTACCATTTCATGGCTTACAGCCTCGACCCCCACACAGATGGCGGCTCACAGAGTGACCGACTAGACCTTGTGCTCTCTTATTTTCTTCCACATGCCTAGGCATGGGAAAAGTTCTCCTACATGTGGTCGATAGGGACCTTAATAATCATAATTTACAAATATGCACAGCTCCTTTTCTAGCCAGGCAGACTTCATCCGAGACAAGCCGGTGAGTTCTGCCTTTCAATCTGCTCTCCCCACACATGGTCGCCCAGGCAATGCTATATATGGTATTTTATTTAATCCTTGTGCTTGTTGTTTAATAACTCTGTTAAGCATTCCCATCTTCAACTTTACAGCCCAGGACACAATTGAAATACTAAACCAATTGGAAACTCACAGGCCGCTCTGTGAGTCTAAAAATAAACTCACGGGTCTTTCATACAAACCTCTCCTTTAGTCTCAATGATTTGTTTCATGAAAGAAAAAAGGTTGATGGTTATAATGCAAAAAAAAAAAAAAAATGTGACCTGAAGTCCCATGTAGGAAGTTACACTCCGGTAATGGTGAAACCATAGCTGTAAACTTTCTAAATGGAGCTGAATGAGCTATTAAACAACCCAAGATCTGGATTCCCATAGGCAGTAGAAATTAGCTACTGACAGTGTTGTTGGTAGATGATTGAAGCATTGGAACATGTCATTTTTAATGAGGAGATGTGGGATGCATACCTGTGGTATAAGTCACTTCACAAAGGTATTAGGAAGTCAAACCTTTTATAGCCAACCCTCAATTTTCAGAGGATCACAGTTTAACTGAGGAGACAGGACTCATATTTACTAACATGCCACTAACAATACAGTGCACTGTGAACTGAGCAGGTGCAAAGGCAACAGGAATTTAGAACAGAGAGAGGTTACTGTGGCCGGTGTGCTCACACGCAGCCCTGAGACTTCTTCAGCTGATGTTGGAGAGAAGTGAGAAGCTCAAAGGAGAGAACTGATAGTCAGGGCACCACAGGATGAGGAAGGAGACAGGCAGACAAACGACTTCCGTCCTGAACAAAGTGGGCTAAAACATTAGAAGAAACTAAAGTTTGAGAGGTTGAAGTGGCTTGAATAAAGTGGTCTTTAATTGGACAGTCCAGATGAAGTAGACTATCTATCCTAAGGAAGCAATGAAGGTTTTAATATAAAAGGATCAGGCTATATAAACTCAGTACATGCACGGTGCATAATTTCTCATAATAATGAATTACATCAATGGAGAAATCAAGCAAAACCTTGCCACCACAAATTTGTATTTTAACAGAGATAAAAGTAATATATTAAGGAAGCTGTTGCATTAATATTTGGGGGATGAATTCCAAACATAAAGAACAATACATATAAAGACCACTAGAGAGGAGAAACCTTGGGAGTGATCCAGGGCCAGAGGCCAACATGGTAAGGAACAAGGAGCTGGATAGAAGGAGATGCAGCCATGGATAAATGCAGAACACACTAGCCATGGCAAGGAATTTGGATTTTATCCTAAGAGCACTGTGAATCCATAAGGTGGTGTGATGTGATTTATGTCTTTTAAAAGATCATTCAAGCTGTGGTTTGGCTATTAGAGTATAAGGAATTAATACGTAGCTCATGTTTAGAGATGTTAGTGGTTGAGATTTGAGCTGTAGCAAGAAGGTAATGAGAAGCAGACAGGCTTAGGGTACATTTGAATGGCAGAGTCCATTGTGTTTATAGGAGCTTGGAGGTAGCCCATGAAGCAAAGGGGAAATTAAGAATGTCTCTAGCACTGAGGTCCATTCAACTTATTGAGCCCATCATGTATGCTTGAAGTATTTATTTCAAATCTGAATAGAGAGGCTAGGATATACATGGATCTGTGGGTTTAGGGAAGAGATTCCACAGAGAAAGACATTTAAGACTCATAACATCAAAAGGATATTTGAAGCCAAGGAATAATGTGACCTCATGTAGTAAAGCAAAAGAGGACAGATCCCCAGAGTAGACAACAGCCAGAAAGTTGGGAAGGAAGCACGAGTTATGTTTTGAGAAAAAGCCAAATAATGGTGGGAAGCCAGCAAAATGAGGGCAAAGAAATGATGTTCAGTAATGTCGGGCTAGAGCTCTGTACCAGCTACGGTGGCTCATGCCTGCAATCCTATCCCTTAGGAGGCTGAGGGAGCAGCCTCGAGAGTTTCAGGCCAGCCTGAGCTACATAGAAAGTTCCAGAGTAATCTAGAGTACAGAGTGAGACCCTGTCAAGAGAGGATGGGAGGAAAAGAAAGAGAGCTCTGATAGGGACACAAGCTGGTTAGAGCGGACCAAATAGAAAAGGAAAATGAGAAGATGGAATTTTGATGGAGTGTGGAACAAGGAAAAGAGGCAAAGCTGCCGGGAGAGATTTGCTTCATTTGTATTTGTTTTGACCTGGATTCTTAGTGCTATCTGTTTGTTTAAGGTAAGAGTCTGCAGTGTGTCTATGTGCTGATGGGAAGGAGCCCAGATAAAGGGGAACTTGATAGTTTGGAACGGAAGGTATCTGTAAGGTTGAAATTCTTGGGAAAACAGTCCTATTGCCATAGCCTAGAACAATAGTGTAAGACAGTAGTTCTCAACCTGTGGGTTGTGACCTGTTTGGGGGGGGGGTGTCACATATCAGATATCTTGCTTATTAGATATTTACATTAAGATTCATAAAAGTAGAAAACTATAGTTATGAAGTAGCACTGGAATAATTCTATGGCTGGGGATCACCACAGCAGGATCCTTGACCATAAAGTTGGGTCTCAGCGTTAGGAAGGTTGAGAAGCACTTCTCTAATGGTTGTGTTCAGAAGAAATAAGAATCATCTTCCTTTACAAATAGAAAAGCACAAAGCAGAGATGTGGGTGCGGCTGGCTTTGTGTGTTTGGAGGAAAGAAAAAAATCTAATTGGATTCTGCATATTTTCTTGGACTTGGGAAATTAGTTGGAGATACCAGAAAAATCGGGGCACAGAACAAATCTCTAAAACACTAGGAAGTAAATTCACTGTTGGTGCCATGTCTGATGGGGTCACTTGCCGACTTGGCATTGATTTGTCACTTTGAAGTGACTCACACGGTGAATTTGTATAATGTGTCTCCTGGTCTGGTTTTTTGGATGCTGAGTTAGTGCTCAGTTGGGTATAACCAGCATTATGGTCTTATAAAACAAATACCAATGGTAGAAAATTAAGAATGTTTACAGGGGAATAGCTAGGGTAGTAAGCAAGGTAAGGCGTTTGAGCAGAGTAGACCTGAGTCCTAACAGTAAGGTCCTAACTCCATGAATGCACTGAGGTATATGGAGAATTTTCTTCCTGTGAGAGAAGACTGGCAAGGCAAATCTTGTTAAGGCAATTGTTAGTTTCAGGAATTTCCTGAGACTTGTGAGTTATTTACTTCCTGAGTCCCAAGATAGAATCCTGGATAGAATGTTTAAATTCAGAGGAAACTGCTGCACAACAATCACTATCAGTTCTGTTTGTGTGACCGTGGGTGTTTCTGTGTATATGTGGTATATGGGTCACATGCATATGTGTGCACCTACATGTGGTATATGGGTCACATGCATATGTGTGCGCCTACATGTGGTATATGGGTCACATGCGTATGTGTGCACCTACATGTGGTATATGGGTCACGTGCATATGTATGTGCCTACATGGGGAAGCCAGAAGTTGATACTGTGTGTCCTTTACTTTTGTCCACAGCATCTCATACTAAAATCAGAGTTTGCTGATTGGCTGAACTGCCTAGCCAATGAGTTCTGGGTGTCTGTCTGTCTCCCCCACCCTGCCTCAGGAGTTACAGATGTGCACAACAACTGTACCTGGACTTTGCATGGGTGAATTTAGGTTTCCATGCTGGTGTAGCAAGCACAGTACTAACATATCTCTCCAGCCTCACTGATAGTTTTCTGAGCACTTCAGCAACCAGTTATTACTTAAAAGTTTTGTCATCTTATCATTTGAAGGGAAATCAAATTGATACTTGAATTTATATAAGACTAATAAACCTTCAAGGCCTTCTCAGGTTCTTTACAAAAGTATTACCAAGTACGGGAATACATATAGTATATAAAATTTGCTTTTTTTTTTTAAGGCATTGAAGTAACTTCTAAAAATGTGATACTTGATAGAATGTCCCTCCCATCTGAAATCTTTTCTTATTCTTGTACCAAGTTCTGAGATGTGAGGCAGCTCTTAGAGCTAAGCTGGGGCTAAAACAGGAATCTCACAGTTATAGCCTATTTAGATAGGATAAAAGTGGTCCAGACTCTGGAAGTTTTAAAAGATTAGAAAATACCTGTCTTCAAGGAAAAAGATTATGTTTTGTAGTTCTTTTCCCATGGATCACAGTAGGAAACAGCTATAAGTATTTCCTCTGCTAATATACTGAATGGATTTGCATGCAGGTCTCACCCAAACGTTATAGTACAGATAGATACATGTATTATCCCAAACTTATGTACAAAGAAACAGATCTCCAAGGCCTTCTAGGCCAAGGGTCAGGTTGATGGGTCTGACTCCTGAGCGTTTTCAACCATCACCCTGCTCTGCACCATCGTATTCTTAGAATGAATGTTAATGAAAATGAAAATGGAGCAAATATTTCCACGTGCAAATGGACAGGTGCTCTAAAGCCACTGCACCGACCGTTAGTGCCTCGTGAAGCTGCTCAGTCCTGAGGAACTTCAGAACGGTGGTCCCCTGCCCTGGTCACCAAGCATGGCTCTCAGCCTATCGGAGTGGTGGCAGAACTCTATTCCTGACCCTTCCTCTGATAAAGCACTCTGTTTCTTCTGTTTCCCAGTTGACCGTCCGCCAATGGAGCCTTCCCAGTTTGTGTCAGTTGTCCCTAAGTATCCAGACAAGATGGGATTTGATGAGGTAGGAAAATCTGTCTGTCTGTCTGTCTGTCTGTCCCTCCCTCTGTCTCTGTGTGTACGCTCTTGCCCTTATGTGCATATGTGTGCACTAATATGCACATGTGTACAGAGACTTCTGTGTTTATGTTGGAACAGAAGACAGAACATCTGTCTGAGAGCAAGCAGGCTAGCTTGGCAACTGGAAAGACCCTGAGGACTTGGGTTGGTTGTCATTCTGTTTTCTGGTCTTTACAAAGGAAAATCATAGAAAATTGAATCAGAAAGAATTATATGGCAATGCATGTAAATTTGCTACATATTTTACCAAACTTTTTATTGAGGTTCAAGGGTAAGGTAAGGAGAATATATGTTTTAAGTTCTGGAGGACATTAGCTTTATTCTGCGAGAGTTGAGTGGGTGGAAACTATTCTAGAATATTCTATGTTTTGTTTGCTTTCTTCTTTTCTTCCATGGAAAAAGGTTGGAGGGCAGAGTTGAAAGGACTAATGAAGAGAAAAACATGTTCTAAACTTTGGTCTTTCGGCAGGCAGGAACTTTAGAGCATGTTCCCCAGGGCCATATCTACTGTGCAGTTATAAGGATATAAATAATGAGCGAAGCAGACGGGGAAGGTTAGCTCAGTGGTAGAGCACTTTCTTAGGATAAGTGAAGCCCTGGGGTCAAGCCCTAGCATCACAATGAAAGGGGGAGGGGAGAGAGAGAGAGAGAGAGGAGAGGAAAGGGAGGAAGGAAAGGAAGGGAGGAGGCAGAAGGAGGAGGGAGAAGGGAGGGAAGGAAGAAGGGAAGGAGTTGAGAAAAGAGAAAAGACGGTAGGAAAGAAGAGAGGAAGGAAGGAAAGAGAGTAATATAAAGAGGAGCTTTTCTTGGTTGTGTGTAAAACAGATGGTTGCCAGGGCCAGAACTGTGAGTCTGCGACATGAGACCTTCACGGCCCCTTATGTGGTTGCTGGTCAGTGCTGAGGAGTCTTGTGGTCTAGAGCGGTGACCTGCCAGGAGTCCACAAACTGAGACAGAATTCTTCCAGGGGTTCTGTATTCAAGCCAAGTATTGTGCTTTGAGTTCAGTATGCTTTTTTGGAAGAAAAGGCCTTATCACATTGGAACATTAACATCTGTGTCCCCAAATCATGTTCATCCCAAGGAGCTAACAGAACTAGGAATTGGGATCTCTGCTAGACTTCCAAAAGTAGGAAGTGAGTATTTCATGAATACCAAATAGTGATTGTGCCATTTCCACAGAAGGCAGAAAGGAGAGAGATGAATTTAAATGTGGCAACATATAAATAGACCCTATTGAGTCTATTCCTATTTACTAAAAATAGGAAATAGTTTCAAAACTGACCAGTGCTACAAGGGTGGGTTCACTAGCACCACAATGGTGGGTCCTTGCTGTGACGGGGGAGGGAGGACTCCCCCACACAGCTGCCTTTCGCCAAGGGCAGTTCTCCTGCCCAGAGGCTCTGGCCTCTCTTCATTTTCTAGGAAAGAGAGCCCAAGGGTCTTTCAGAATCTTCCTTTTTCCTCCTGGCATCACATTTCTGTGAGGACCAGATCACAGCAAACGAAACAAAGCCAGGACCATCTTGATCCGCCTCGGGCAGGGCAGGGCAGGACGTGGCCAGCCCTAGAAAGAGAGGCAGGCAGGGACTCTGCTTTCCACAGCCCAGGATAATCATCTCTCTGTCTGCAGCAGACATGGGCTGTGGAAAAGAGGTGTCAGAGGTCTTTTCTGCCCTCCAATCCTGTGACCTGGTTGCTAGCGTCTGGCTGTATTTGGCACTCAGTTCTTTGCTCTGTTTACTAAGTATGAGCAAGCCGTCTATGTTTTCTCTTCATGGCTACTGAGTTTATTGCCCTTGCCCTGGCAGGGCTCGGGAAGGGACTATTATTTACTAAAAGCTTCCTCGACTGGAGGCCTCTGGTTTGCAGGGGACCTTTTGGATGCTTCTCTGTTTATTTTGCTTTGTTTTGCTTTGTCTCCTCGGGTGACCTCAGATGGCTCTGTGGATGCGCGGGGGATATGCTGTTTCCTTCCTATGTCTGTAAAACCGGGGAATGGAACATAGCCCTTGATGTTAGGATTCTAAAGATGGACAAAATGAGGCATGAAAGATACAAGCACACACTTTAAGCTATAAGTCCCAAATATACATCACACAGAAATGATGGTGTATTTTTTGTTGTTTTATTAAAACTTTCCTGTTAAGTAAACTAAGAGGCTACCAAATCCTGTTGCGTGCCTGCCCTGCCCAGCATCTCCAGAGAACTTGCAAAGAGCATTCTGGTGCTCCTGGAACTCTATGTGTGAACAGAGACGAGAATATCTTGCAGGGGAGAGTTGAGAGCTTAGTATAACTTCTGATCCTGATAAAGCATACATTTAAAATTATATTCAGAGTGACCATTGAGCCCAAGCTCAGTGCAGTATGGTCGGGGCCTCAGCCTGATTACACAGTAGAATTTCTTCATGAGTCTCATAACATGAAACCAACTTTATTATAAACCGATATGCACAGATTTTCATATGTAAAGAGCTTGAGAGGTGGATTTGCTCTAACCCCTCCTTTTCTAGATGGCGAGCTAATTGCACAGAAGCATTAAATGCTGTCTCCAGAGTCACCCCGACAGTCAGGAGTGTCCTCTGCCCTGTTCCTTCCTATTGGTTTCTCCTTCACTGGGATGTAGATTCCCAGTGCTGGCTGGTAATGTCTCCCAGTCTTGAATAGTTTAATGTTCGAATCAGTTCTTCAGCGCTTGCAGACAGAGGCCCTTATTCAAATGCTAACTTATGCACTGGTAAGACAGACAGTCTGGTGGCAGAAAGCACTTGCTGCCAAGCTAGGAGACTGCCAATTGTCCTCTGACCTTCACAGCACACACAGTTCCACTCTACGCACTAAATAAATGAATAAATGAATAAATAAAACGCTAACTTCCCCTCAGCAGTCTCCATTATTTTGGATGTTTGGAGACTGAAAGCATAAAGACTCAGATCCTTCTTAGTTCTTGAAAGCTGCAAAGCTTACCTAGTGGATGTGAATTGTGACGATACCAAGCATAGGTCTTGTGGAATAGAGCCACCGTGGACCCCATTCCTGGATGAGGAGATCAAGACATGGAAACAGCAGGCCTCAGACAGACAGCAAGCAGCAGTATTAAGCCTGAAGTACATAGATGCATTTAGTCATTTGGCTTGACTTAGCCATTTACAAACCACTTCTCCCCTTCTGAGCTTTGTGCGCGCAGTTTAATTCACCTTTGACCTTTGGGATCTTTTGCTTTTGTTGTTGTTTTGTTTTTGTTTTTGTTTTTTGAACTTTATTTTCTCAAAATGAGAGAGAACTTGCCCGCCAGTGACTATCAGGAAAACAGCAGATTAGGCCATTGCTGACGTGGTTGCATTTAGAAAGCAGCTCCGTTCGGATAAATAGCATTTGCCCCCCACCCCACCCCCGTCCCCACTCATGAGCCCGAGAAGGGAGACGGAAGTAGAGCCATAGCTTTCTTTCCACCCCTTATGCTACAATCCCCTCGGGTCCTCATATCCGGTTTCCTACGCTTTTCAACCAGCGTGTTTCGTTGCCCTTTTGTACCCTGCTTTAGATTTTCATGATCAACCTCAAACGCAGGAAGGACAGGCGGGACAGGATGCTGCGCACACTCTACGAACAGGAGATCGAGGTCAAGATTGTCGAGGCCGTGGATGGGAAGTGAGTCCTCCCCCCCCCCAACCCCTGCAGGTGTGGTTGGAGCAGTGTGGTGCCTTGTCTGACTGAGAAGGAGTCCTGGAGGGGAGGGACCTCTGAGGCTCTTCCTATAGACCCGGGAGAGAGATGCACACAGGAGCAGTGACCTGGGACCTGGAGCGTGGGCCTGGGACCCACTCCCCACCCCGTGACCCCTGAGCCTCACGCCGCGAGATGTGATCGCCCAGTCTCTGGCCATTCTCAGACCTGTGGCAGTTTCCAGCTTTCTCTCCTGTAATAGAGGGAATGCGTCTGAAACCATGCTCAGGTCTGAAGAAAACAAACAAACAAAAGATAGATAAAGGTCTATGTGTCCTGTTGTGTGAGACATCTAGATTCCTCCTGGTCTGACCACAGTGGCCATTTTTCCTGGAGATGTGACAGGAAAATCATACATACCTAGAACTGACTATAACCTAGGCTAGACTTGAACTTGCGATTCTCCTGCCTCAGCCTCCAAAGTGCTGGGGTTTACAGGTATGTGTCAGTTTTCTCTCCTACATTTGAGCCTTTGATCTATGTTGAGCTAAGTGTTTCTATATGTGGTACGAAGCAGGGACTCCCTCCTTGTTTCCATATGGTCATCTGGCTTTCCCTGTACCACTTATTTCAAAACTAAACTTTGCCAACTGAATTCTGGGGCCCTTTGTCAAAAATCAGTTGACCACAAATGTAAGAGACTGCCCTGACCTCTTACTTTCATTACGTTACTTTGTAGCTCTATCCTAAGGACAGTAGCACACTGATGAACAGCAGCAGCTTTCTGTGTAAGGAGCATGAGGCCTCTCCTTTGTCACTTGGTTGGAAGGCATAGGTGCTCGGCGGTGTTCTGTGAGCTTTACTGCTATCTTGTCAGTTTACACATAGATACACACACACACACACACATACACCCCAGCTTGGGTGTTGATAGGTAGGAGCCGCACTGACCTACAGGTCAGTTGAATCATAACAAGTCACTTCATTTATTCGATATATGTCAGTTGTTTGAATGAGGATTCCTTGCTTTCAGTTTTTAAGTCTTTCATGTACATCGTTACATTTATTCTTTGGCATTTGTTGATGTGCGCGGGGGGAGGGGGTAATAGAATTATTTCCTTAATTTATTGTTTTTAGTATTTATTGCCAAATGTATAAAGACACTGTAGGTTGTTGAATACTGATCACATATTCTGCAGCCTTAGTTATCAATTCTAATTGTGTGTGTGTGTGTGTGTGTGTGTGTGTGTGTGTGTGTGTGTGTGTGTACACTCATTGTTTTGGTTCTTCTGTAGGCAAGATCTTGTCATTTATAATTGGAGGAAGCGTTGTTTCTCCTTTTGCAATCTAGATAGAGCTTATTTCCTTGTCTTGCCTTATGGCCCTGATTGGTTATTGCCTTGAACACAACATTCAAAGGATACAATGAGAGTGGAGATTTTTGTCTTATTCTTGATCACACAGAGAAAGCATTTAGGTTTTCTCTGTTAAGTACTATATCCAAGGTGCAGTTTTATCAAGCTGATGGTGTAGACTTTTTATTACTGTTTTCTTATCATTTTTTTTAGCACTAAAGTTCATCAAATGCATCTGCCATTGGGATGACCACATAGCTTCTTGTCCATCAACATGGTGCATTGATTTTATAGATCTTCACAGGTCAAACTACAGTTGTAATCCTGGAAAGCAAATTCACTTAGTCCTGCTGTATAATTCCTCTGTTGCTAGATTCTGTCCACTAGTATTTTCTTTAAAATTCTGCAACTATATTAATAGGAATATTAGCCTGTAGTTTTCTGGTTTCATTTCAAATAATACTGGCTTCATAGAATCCTTGGGTTCCCTCCTCTTTCTCTTTTTCAAAGGCTATTAGGAATTGTACTAATTCTTCTTTAAGCATCTGGCTCTGGGCTTTTCTTTGTGGATTTCAAATTACTAACTCAACCTATTTTACTTGTTTTAAATTCTTCAGAATTTCTTAAGTTTAAGTAATTTCAGTAGTTTTACCTTTGTATAAATTTGCCTATTTAATATCAGTTGTTTAAATTTGGGCAAACAAACATTTGTACTATAATTGTTTTTACTTCTATATGATCAATAGGATACTTGTTATTTCATTCTTGATTTTAGTAATTTAATAATAGTTAATGAGTATAGTTGCTCTGTTATTTATCAAGTGCATAATTTTACAAGTCTAGGTAAAAGACTGCTGATTTGTTGGGTTTTTCAAGTAGACAGGTGTGTGTGTGTGTGTGTGTGTGTGTGTGTACACTGTGTTGTTTTGTGTTCTATAATGCATTTCTATAAGACTGTTGGCTTGGATAAGGATGGTGTCCCTGAAGCAGGTCTTCAGGAAGTTCCTGTCCACCCTGTCACTTTCAGTGGCTACTCGAGCCCAGTACTCACAACTACTCATGGTTTTGTGAGGTGACTGTTTTTCAAAGATGCTGTTGAGGCATGGAGAAAAGAATCCAAATGGGTAAACATAAAACCCATCACATTGATGCTGGTTGTAGAGGCTCCACTGTTCCCTATAGTCATTGTGAGAGCTCGGTTGGTTTCCAGAGTTTTCGAAAGCTGATCGTGGCCATTTTCACCAGTGCCTCATTATTCTGATCATGAGATCTTCCCTCCACCATTTGAGAAATTTATCTGTACTGTTTCTATTTTTGGCCTTGTTTTAGTTTAAGGTCCAAAGGGAGGCCACCTGTGCGCAGCCTGTCCCCTCATTCTTTCCTGTCCTCAGCCCTTTCAGGATGTGATGTGCCTACACATTGCTTTTTCTTCATTACAAGAGTACCTTTCTAAAGGTTTTAGAAAACCTTTTGGAGGAAGAAATCATGTTGGGCACTGTGTGAGGGATGTACACACATAAAAGATGCCATTTTCTTCACCTTCACCATAATGCTATTGTATTAACCTGATGGTGGTTGCAGAATTATTGGAAACTAAGAAGTCTTTCTTCATGAATAGAGAGGCTCTGAGGAAACATGCAGTCTCTTTCTCTCTCTTTCCCCTTATCCCCTTCTTTCCCTCCCCGATCTGGAGTGGGGGCTCACTGACCTAGTGACCTAGTGACCTAGTGACCTTCATGCATATTCTTTGTTATTCAGGGCACTCAACACAAGCCAGCTGAAGGCTTGGAACATTGAAATGCTACCAGGTTACCGGGACCCCTACTCCTCCAGGCCTTTAACCAGAGGTGAAATTGGTTGCTTCCTTAGTCACTTCTCTGTCTGGAAAGAGGTAAATATTCCTTAGAGGAACACTCTGGTAATGAGGGAAAGGGAGCCTGGAGCTTCCCAGGTGAATTAGAGTCAGATACAAGAGAAGCCTGTGATTGTCCTGGAAGAAGGCTTGAAATTTGCTCTTGCTTTGTGCATCGAACCTGCCCGAGGCCAGCAGCAAAGGCACCAGGATGGTGGCCTCAGTGCCACGTGGGACAATGGGTGATAGCTTTCACATGGTAGGAACTTTGTTTTCCTGGGTTCTCCTTCCTCGTAAACAGGAATGATTTGTGTATGTCTGTCATGTTATCATTTATCAAATGAATCCATGCAAGAATAACACAGAAGGCGTGTGAGGCAGGGTTAGACAGGATGGATTCTTCTCACAGCAGGCAGAAAGTATTAACTGTTTTCAGGTAAGAAGAGGCAGAGCTGTAACTGGACCCCATGCCGTATACATCAAGGTACTAATGGAGGAGGCATTGGACCTCAGAGTACATGAATATGGGTCACTTCTGAGCTGGGCGGTGGTGGCGCACGCCTGTAATCCCAGTACTTGGGAGGCAGAGGCAGGCAGATTTCTTAGTTTGAGGCCAGCCTGGTCTACAGAGTGAGTTCCAGGACAGCCAGGGACTACACAGAGAAACCCTGTCTCGACCTCCCTCCCCCAAATAAAAGGTCACTTCTGGAGAAGAACATAAAGGAGGAAAAAACTGAATAAGGACCTCTTGGTGCCTTCGCTCCTTTAATGATCCAGTTTTGACTTGTCCCTTTGTTTTCTATGCTTTAAATAAAATGCTATAGAAATATATAAAAGTGCATAGATTATAAGGTACAGTCAACAAAACGGCACACATAGAACAAGACACCAGTGTCAAGCAATACTGAGATCAAGAAACAGGTGGCAGGCATGCCCTGAGGAACCCCCTCTGTACAGCCTTGTAGTCACCCTTTCCCAAGGGTAGCCTCCATCCTGACATGTGACAGCGTGGCATAACCTGTCTTTGAACAACACAATGCAAACAACCTCTCAGTGTTGGGTTTGAGAGATCTTAACCTGCAACGTTGCTACCACTGTACCATTAAGACATACCACTGTACATCAGATGGTCCCGTTGCTAGGAATATGGCACAATCATCTATGCGACCTGCTATCAATGGACATTTTCTTGGATCCAATTATGAGCTTTTAAAAATAAAAATGGGTCTCGAGTTTTCATTCAGCGCTCCCCACGGTTTCGTTGAGCGTTGGTTCCCCACCATGGCCTTTGCAGGTTATTGACCGCGAGCTGGAGAAGACGCTCGTCATCGAGGACGATGTGCGTTTTGAGCTTCAGTTTAAGAGGAAGCTGATGAAGCTGATGGACGACATCGACAAGGCTGGGCTGGACTGGGAGCTGATGTGAGTCACAAAGATGGCTAGCGCTGAAGGAATGGCGTCTTTTCCAGGGTTCAGAAAGCCCACCTCCCCAGTTGGTGGGAGGCGCAGTCAAACTTCCGTCCATTTACCTGATTTTTACACCACAGATGTCCCCAGAAATAAGAAGTAGGGAAAGGTTGGGTGTGGCTGTTTCTGCCTCCATCGACAAGGTGGGAAACTATGGGAAGTTTTGTTTCATTTGTTTGTGGTTTTGCTTTGTTTTATTTGGGGGGGGGACTTTTTGTTTTTCTTTTTGTTTGTTTGTTCCTTTGTTTGTTTGTTTTTGTGAGATTGGAGTCACCCACCTGATCAGGAGCCTCTTGACAGCAGAGGAAACACCCTGAGGACCACTGGAGAGAATAGTGGAAATTTCACCTCCAAAAGCAAAGTGGCCTGTGGGCCGGATGTGAAGGAGTAGCAGACATTCACTTAAGAGCTAATGTGTATTTGCATGCCAGCTCCCAGGACAAGGGTCGCCTCTGCAGTCCCTTATGGGATCTGAAGCAAGCTCCCCCGTGGGGGTGGGGCTGTCTAACCGGGGAAGGCACTGACTGCAGGGCTGGGGAGCCAGGCTCAGTCAGGGAGCACTGCCTCAGAGCGGTACTAGCTGGTGCTTGAACTCTTGCCCCTGGGCTAGCATCCTTTCGTTTTCCTTCCTTCCTTATTCCCTTTCTCTCCTCCTTTTCCCTTTTTCTTCCTCTTTTCTTTGCAAAATAAGCAACACTTTCTGTTCCCTCCAGCGAGGGAGAAACATCCTAAGTTTTCCACTCTCGAAATTAGAGCCTGCTCATTTGAAACAGCCCACCTTTCCCTGCCCTTCTGTCCTCAGCAGGAAAGATAGATTTGTGCCCTGATGAAACTCCTCTTTTGAACTTAAAAAGAAACCCAGCAATGGTCCAATTAACTAGGAAATAGATGTCAAAAATCATACGATGTAATAAAAAAGAAGCCTTCCACTGTTAGAGTTGAGTCACATGATATTCTGACCAGTGTGTTAGGATCTCTTGCCTCCAGAAGTCACCGTTCTTCAGCCTTCTGCATCTGTGGCTATATAGCCTGTGGTAAAACATCACACACCCCTGTGGACTGGAAGCTATGTGCTTATGTGACACACTCAAAGGCAACTTTGACTAATCCTCAATAATCACAGAAAACACCATCTGGGACACCTAAATCAGAGACCCACTCTTGGGTAGCGTGGTTGGTACATTCTCAGGACAGAGCATCATCAGATCCAAGAAGGAAGGACAGCTGTCCTAATAAGACAGAAAGAGTTGCAGGGCAGTGGTGGCGCATGCCTGTAATCCCAGCACGTGGGAGGCAGAGGCAGGCGGATTTCTGAGTTCAAGGCTAGCCTGGTCTACAGAGTGAGTTCCAGGACAGCCAGGGCTATACAGAGAAGCCCTGTCTCAAAAAAAAAAAAAACACCAAATCCAAAAACAAAAACAAAAAAACAAAAAACAAACAAAAAAAAGAGTCAAAAAGTAAAAATGCCACAGATTCATCTTTGAAAGAACGATTAACTAACTACTTTAATGAAGAAGTGCTACTCAAGTCAAATACAAAAGTGTTAGCTGTGTTGTTTCCAAAAGAAACCAGACAAATAATAAATCAGGACACTCTAAACAGTTGCTGGCCTTATCTGGGGGAGTTTTATTCAGTAGAAAATGCAGTGTAGTCCATATATGTTATTTCAAATTTTCTGACCACATTAAAAAAATTAGTGAGGTAAAATGAGTTCTACTTAATATGTTTTATTTAACTAACTATATCTAAGTAATCACTATTTTAGCATGTAAATACTATTTTTAACCATGAATGAGATAGTTCATAGGTTTTGTGCCATTTTCAAAGGCCTGTGTATACTTACACTCAGAACACATTTAAACCCAGAAAATAAAATGTCAACTGTTAAACTATAATCCTACCAGATAATAATCTTGCTTTGCAGGGGAGAAAAGCATTTTACATAGCTAAAATATTTAATTTTTAAATTTTAATTTATCTTAAAAATTCTTTTGTTAAGCTTGTGAAGTTGTAATATACTTTTCATCATTTCCCCTTCCCTTTCTTCCCTCCAATCTTTCCCATGTAGCTCTCCTTATTCTTTCTCAAATCCATGCCCTCTGGCCTCCTTTTCTTTATTGTTGTTGCATATATGTATAATATATATAACATATATTCTAAATATGTAAGTATTACTAGTTTAGTCTATAGAATGTTACAAGTACATATATGATTTCAGGGCTGACCACTTGGTATTAGATATCCAATTTGGGGGTGTGATGATTTGCATATGCTCAGCCCAGGGAGAGGCACTATTAGAAGTTGTGGCCTTGTTGGAGTAGGTGTGGGCTTTAATACCCTATTCCTAGCTGCCTGGAAATCAGTATTCTGCTAGCAGCCTTCAGATGAAGATGTAGAACTTTCAGCTCCTCCTGCACTATGCCTGCTTAGATGCTCCAATGCTTCTACCTTGACAATAATGGACTGAACCTCTGAACCTGTAAGCCACCCCAATTTGTCCTTATAAGAGTTGTCTTTGTCATGGTGTCTGTTCACAGGAGTAAAATCCTAACTAATACAGGGGGTTCTTCCCAGGGCTGGGGAGACTTCTACTCTGAGTATTCCTTAGTTTCCTGTAGTTCTTTATCTAGGGCTGAAACCCCATGAGATTTCCCCCTTCTGTGTCTAATGCTGTTACTTATTCAGGTCTTGTTTAGGTAGCCATGTTGTTGAGACTTGGTGGGTGTGGCTTTCCTGACCCTCCTAGGAGCCGCAGTCTCAGCAGATATCCCATACCTCAGGCTCTTACAGTCTCTCCACCCTTTCTTCCTCGATGTCTCCTAAACTTAACATGTAGGAGTTGCATTAGAGATGGGTCAGTTGGGGCTAGGCACCACCTAAGTTGGAATTTATATTAGTAAGATTATAAAGTCAGTTCCTCAGCCCTTGTAGCCACATTTCAGGTGCTCACTAGAAGTTAAGTTCTCTACAGCACACTTGAGAAAGTCAGACTCAGAGGACATCTGCTTGAGGGCCCTAGAAGAGCTGAAAGCAGAATATGTTCTTGTTCATTGGTCCTTGGTGTCTTCTTCAGCTCATGAGCAGAGTGTACAGGGGAAAGACTTTCAGAGCTGTCATTCGGATTCCCCAGAAGGAACCCTTTGGGGCTCCTCTTGGGTCTCTAGGTCCTCTGCTGAGGACTCTTTCTTTGCATTTAGCACCAGCTCTTGGAAAGTGGTACAGGAATCATCTGAAGCAAAAGCTCCAAGGACACAAAGACAACAAACTCAAGATTCTCACATCTGGCTTCTTTTGGTCCTTTCCAGCCTCTCTAAACACAGCTGGAAATATCATCCCAGGGAAATCATCCAAGCAACTTTTTCATCTCTTTGCATCTTCCATTTCTGGCTTAAAGACAGACCAGTAGGCCTGAGTAGTTGGGGTCCTGATAAGTGGAGTTGGAAAACTGACTTTATGGGGACCAATAGCAATTATGGATTCTGATAGAATGATCTCTGTGGTGGTATAAATTAGGAAAAGACATGACAGTCCAGGCTTTAAAACATCCTTTAAAACTGAGTATGTGCTCTATTCTTATAATATTCAATATTCTAATATTCAACTTGGAACTTTTCTCCTCTTCCAATCTCCTGACAGTTACATCGGTCGAAAAAGAATGCAAGTCAAAGAGCCAGAGAAGGCGGTGCCCAATGTTGTAAATCTCGTCGAAGCTGATTACTCCTACTGGACCCTGGGCTACGCCATCTCCCTGGAAGGAGCACAGAAACTCGTTGGAGCTGATCCCTTTGGGAAGATGTTGCCAGTGGATGAATTTCTGCCAATCATGTACAACAAGCATCCTGTGTAAGTCTCCTGCCACGGCCACCTATTTGTCGGTCACATGTGTTCATAAATTAAGCCTCCTGGGTAGAACTTGGTGTTTTGATAGTTGTATGGCTTTCCTAAAGCATCCTTTTATAATCATAGCCTGGAAAAGTTGAGTAGCTCTTTGAACAGACAGTATGAGTTTGAGGAGGTGACTGTCTTCCCTAATATCCTCTTCCTTATTCAGTGCACGGGATAATGGTCGGTTCAGAATCTTTTAGCATGCCTCCAAACCTTCTCCCATTGCTGCTATCCAGGTCTCAGATGTCCTTTCTTTATCAGTGGAAACAGGAATGGGACACGGATTAGGAATTGATCATGTTTATTTATCACTGTGAGTCCGATAGAGTTGTGGGGTTTTTTTTTAACCTTTCAGAGTAAGACTTGAAGCTCATTCGCTAAACTGTTCTACCCAGCTACAACAGGGTGGGCCTGGCTGACCCTTTTGCTTGTCTGTGCAGATCTTGTGAACACTTTAAAGAAATCCTTTTTGTGTTTGTAGTCTAAGGTTCTCCACAATCAATACAACTTTACAAAAGCAAGAAATGAACCCAGGCAGTTTCAGAGGTGACAGCACGCCCTCTGACTTCCCCATTCCCTGAGACTTCTGCCCCTTATGTGGATGTGCACCTCTTGTTCACAGGGCCGAGTACAAGGAGTATTATGAGTCCAGGGACTTGAAAGCCTTCTCTGCAGAACCTCTGCTCATCTACCCCACGCACTACACAGGCCAGCCAGGCTATCTGAGCGACACAGAAACATCAACCATCTGGGACAATGAGACAGTGGCCACTGACTGGGACAGAACACACTCCTGGAAGTCCCGGAAGCAAGGACACATCCACAGCAATGCCAAGAATACAGAAGCACTACCACCGCCAACTTCTCTGGAAACTGTGCCTTCAAGGGATGAACTCTGAGAGCTTCCTGGGAGTGTGGTCTTCATGGTTCACAGCTGTCTGGTTTCTCTAAAGGGCTACTCATCTGTTTGCTCCAGTTTGTTGTTGTTGTTGTTGTTGTTTATAGAGATGGCAGTCATCTAATCAAGTGGTTTGATGTCATTCACCAAAATTCTATAATTTGAATAGTGAAGAACAGAGAAATTAAAAACCAAATTCCCTAGGAAACCATTACTGGAATAGCTAAGTTAAACTTCAGTCCAAGTGCCCAGTTCTGCTCAGTAGCCATAGAATGCTGCTAGCCACACTGATGTGATAACGTGGCTCATAGTCTCATCCAAGAAATGGCACCCCGAGCTGTCACATCAGCCAGTGGACAGTCAACACAGACAAGCCAGTGGACCTCATTTACTAATCTGAGTGGTCCATTTTATGTGACTGATGTGACCCTGAAACCATCAAGCCATCTAGACTACATGTGTTCATCTATTTGATGTGACCTTGAAAACTGTACTGTGTAACAAGTGTCTGGGGGTGGGGAAATCAAACCATTAATTGGGCTTTTATTCGAGGGAGCTCTGTCCTGAGCTTGTTGCAAAGTGGATGCTTTGTTCTTGGCCTTTTTATCCAATGGAGTTCGTAAGTGGCTCAGGCTGAGACCTGGCTCTTGACCATCATGGCTGCTAGATCTTACATTAAAGTGTCTAGGTGCCACGTGGATATTTATGGGGGAAAGATCTCAACCCTTGGCATTTGTATTGTGGTTTAAGTCCAATATGTCTATTTATAAAGAAAACTGTAATATATACAGGTTGTAAGGGATGGGGTGACCCAGAACCTCACACCTTATATGTCACCCCTTTGCCTGGGGATGAACTTCAGGTATGAGTTTAAAACGTCACTGTTGATGAGTTTAATATGTTACTGTTGAGAGGCTGAACACATTTCAGCCTCACAATTGTCCTCGCCTTGGATTTTCATTATATTCTGAATTATTTATTTTACAAGTGTGGAAAAAAACATCGTCTATAGATAGGGTGAAGGAGAAAAACAGGTGTCTCAGCTCTAGTTGCATACTGGGGAAGATCAGTGTAGACACATGGGTCGGACCATTTGAGTTGCCTGCATTTCCCAGCGTGGCTTCCCAGGGAAGACCTCTGATGACAGGCTAACCAGTTAGGAGTAAGTTACTCTCCAGTGAATGCTTGAGACATTGATCTAGACAATAGATATAAGTCAACAAGCCACAGCTCTCAGAGCCAAAAATCCTAAATAGACACCTTTCAAAAAAAAAATCCCTAAAACTCCTTTCTTATTCTTCAGAGGCTAATTTTATGTCAGGTGCAATGCTGGGCTGTGTCATGGCGTCCAGATTGCCAGCCAGCTGGGAGCGCCTTGTGGTGCTTCCTTAGCCGCCCTTCCTTCCTGGTTATGGCTCAGTCTTCTCCACTGAAGCTGAGGCCAAACTTCTCCAGCTCTGGCTTGCTCCTTCTCTTCTAGAAAAACAGAAGAGCATCAGGGAGCTAGTGAGGAACCCTAAGTGATTCCTAAGGTGTCTGGTATTTTGTTTGTAATTTGAATGTGTGTAAGTATGGCTGGCTTTAACTGTGTATTTTATAGGGGTGGGAGGTAGCTGGGGTGCTGGGAAAGGAGGGAGACTGAGTTGCATTTTGTGTTGTTGTTGTTGCTGTCTTAATGAGGAACTTTCCCCCATTTGCCCTGTCAGCTGGTCTGACGGATTTAAGAATTTTCATTCTTAAAAGACATTGGATTTCAATTTTTGAATTTTAGATTAGGACTTTTCTAACTGTGAATAAAGTTCTGGTTCTGTTAGTTTAGTGCAGCCTGTGTTTCTGCCTGCTCAGAGTGAGTCCCTTGTAATGTTTTCATGTACTATTATAAATTGCAGATCAAGTACTTTAAAAAGCCATCTTTTTAGCAATCCAGATAGTTTGCTAAGCCTCCCTTCTGGTCTTCAACTTAGACACCTGACCACTGCCGTGAGTGGCACTTGAGGCCTTCAGTACAGAGCTTTGTTTCTGTCCCTGAAGCCTGTTCTTGGTGCCTGAGAGGCTGAACTCCATGTGGATTCCTCTCAGGATCCAAACTGGGATCTTCTGACCGAGAAGCCTGACCTTGATAGTGTAAGTGATGCCCTGTGTGCTGGCCCCTGCAGTCTGCAGAAGACTCATCCTTGAGATCCTTTGGAAACTGGAAGGAACGAGCGTCCACACACCCTGGTCTGTCTTGCTGTGCTGTTTCAGGGTAGAGAAGTGGCCAGTTGCCTTCTGGAGCGCTCCATAAAAATAAAAACAAGGAACCTTATTTCTAAATTATGCTTGCTGCTTGGCTCTTCCAACCCTTGCCAGTGACCAACACTACTGGGTCTGCATCAGTGTTGAAAACCAGAGAGCATCAGGAACTGTCTGTCATGGGATCCCAAAGCAAATAAAACACAGGGCTATTGCCCTGCCCATGCTGTGGGAAGCTGCTGTGTGTAGTATTGTGCAAGCTGGTGTGGATTATGCCATATGTTCAAGGCAGAAGTCTCCCCCTGCAGAAAACTGAGGGTATGGCATATGCTCCCCCTAGAGGAAACCGAGGGTATGGCATATGCTCAAGGCAAAAGTCTCCCCCTAGAGGAAACTGAAGGTATGGCATATATGTTCAAGGCAGAAGTCTCCCCCTAGAGGAAACTGAGGGTGCCCACTGTTCATTGTGCTAACACGTGATCTATCCAACCATTCAAAGATAAAATGGTAGGGAGAGTGACTCTAGTATTTCCAATCAAATCTCCCCCAAGTCTCCAGAGCCATGTGTCAGGATGGCCTGGTTTCAGGCCCTGTTTGGGGAATGGAAACACTCAGGCGGCAAGGGCAAGTCCCCACCTCTGTGGGGGTCCAGTCAATACAAGAACCACACAGGCAGGTAGCTGTATTTTAGAGACTAAAAGGGGGAAAAGTGGATTTTAGGGTCCTAGAGGATTTGGTTCTGCTGAGGAAGTCTACAACCGACGAGGACGAGGCTGGGTGTGGAAGTTGGAGCAGTTTTATCAGCACAGCAAAAGGAGGCCTGGGAAAGGCCATCCAGAGTTAATGGGAGGATTGGTGGGAGGTTCGGGTCCAATGATAGAACAGGACATAGGCAGTGCTGACAGGCCAACTTACTTACAGTCTGATCGTGAAGACAGAGGCTGCCATTTGGGGAGGAAGTCTAGGATTCTAGGTTTGGTTCCTTTCCTGACAGACAGTAGAGAAGCTTCTGGGATAAAGTTGGTGCCTGAAGCCAGAAAGGCTCCCATTCAGGCACAAACCTGTTGACCTGTTTCTCATTTGCGGTTGGAACAGGTGAGTAAAGGTGACATCCCAGGAGCCTTTCCACAGTGTATGCCTTCACATCCTCCATCAAATAAAGCAGTATCAATAAGCAAGGTGTGTCTCTTCATCAAGGATTGCTGGAAGCGGGGGTCATCATAAAAAGCCATGCCTAAATTTCCAAGAGAGGCGTTTTCTCTTCCAACCCTTCCATATTCTCTTGACACCAGCTTTGAATCCAACTCTGAATCACCCACTCTGAGTTTAGCCCACCCAGGGCTCCATGTTGTCCCTTTCTGTGGACCAGGACCCCGGCTCCTGGCTCCTAGTGGTACACGGGTGGCGCCTGGTACACAGAAGACCGGGAACCACAACATTCATCCCAGACTCTGCTGTTTCTCCTTCTGGGAAAATATGGGCTGTGGACCACCATCTGGACTCTGTTCTGCCTCCTCTGAGTGGCGTGCCAGCTGTGCCCACACACCCCAGCAGAGAGGCAGGACACATTAAGGACACCACAGTGTGTTTCAGATACTCTTTCCAACCAAGGAGGGGAAGGGAATGATGTACAAGTGATGGCCTTGACTGATATTAGTTCACTGTGGAGTTAAGTCATAACAAAATAAGGCTGAAATGAGGCAGATGTCTGAGAGAATGGGAGGGAATGACAGCCCCGAGGACAAACAGCCCTGAAGGCTGTCACTATGGCCATGTTGAGTTTCGTAGGGTTCTTTTCTTCAGAGACAACCTACTGACAACCTACTGCCTCAGAGACATTCTCATAAATGTGGCTGGGGGATTAAGCAGTAAGGAGAAAGGACTCGTGGGGTCCCCTGTGAGCCTTGGATGACAGACCCCTCAGCACAGGGCAGCGGAGGCAAGGAAGAAAAGTCTAGCATTTTCTGTTTGCCTGCTTGGAGAACAGTGGTGGCTTTAGTACCAAAGACTGCATAGAAAATGGCGCCTCCTCTCACGACAAGGACAGGAAAAGATGAACTTGCTTTAGTGTTCAGGAAGAAATGTTGATGGAGGTATGAGACACTGAGTGAGATCTGACGGTCAATAGTGAGCTGTGCCATCAAAATTTGGGGAGACAGGAGGCTAACTTGCTCTCTGCCCTATGATGTCACTGAAAATTCTCTCTCCTGCCCTCTCATGGTCTTCCCCCTCCTCCACCCGTGTGTGTGTGTGTGTGTGTGTGTGTGTGTGTGTGTGACTGTATGTGTGCACATGTGTCTGTGTTTGCTTTCTTCCTTCACTGCACATGGTCATGATTAAAATGGCCTCCCTTGGGCTGCCTCCACCACACCAACGGTGTTGCTCCTGCTCATACCCCGAACCATCTACCCCCAATCTGAGAAGGGCGGGAGGGTGGGATGAAGAACCACCTGAGAATCAATTCTCTTGACTTCTGAATAAACTACATTTGCTCTTAGATTCTTTAGCCTAGTTTCCCTTGAAATGGGTGTGCAAGTCAAAGCCCATGTGGGAGCAATTCTAAGGTCTGACAGGCATCTGCTTAGAGGCTCCCGGGGACCACAAGAGAGCTCCTCTGCGCAGTTCCCAACACAGGGCTGACCAGAATCTCTATCCTGGAAGAACGGTATCCTTCAGGATGCAAGGGACAGCTTTCTGTTTCTTTTAAGTTGTTGGTGAGAAGGGGGAGCCAGACGTGTGGGACAGGCACGCACACAGGCCACAGCTGACTTGCCAGGGTGCCAGTGGTGTGAGCAGAAAGGTTTGAACTGCTATTCTACACTGGCATGGTGGTGTGAAGACCTGAAGAGGACCGTACGATTGTACAACCTGGCTGTGCAGGAAGAAACCGGGCCGACTTGAGGGGAGGGGCTACCCATGGGTGGAGAGGAAAGTGGGAGTCTGCAGAGCAAAATCCCGATGCCCAGGGGGTTTCTGGGACAGAAGTACAGGGCAAGAGGAGAAAGGAGAATGCCAGGTCACACTTGGAGGTGGTGATTTTGGTGCAGGGACCAGACAGGAAAGAAACCAAGTGGAAACCAGCGGCAGAAGGCAGGTTTAATGGAAGTAGTAGTAGCCCAGTCCTTAAAGTGGCCACTTTATCCTTAATCCCACCACAGTGGGAAGCTGAGGGGGCTTAGGCCTGCGATGAAACGGTGTGGCCTGGATTCAGGCATGTGAGCGCCTCTGCCTGGGCCTGTGGCCCCAAAGCTCCTTCCAACAGGAAAGAGGCAGGGATTCGACTCTCACAGAAGAGGACCCAGGAGTGAGGTGGAGGCCCCTAGAGGGACACTCCAGCACAGGGCTCAGCTCTTCTGTCAAAGGCCCCCTCACTGCAAGGCCTGAGGCTGGCCAGGGAGGCTGTGCAGAGCCCACAGGATGGTCTTCATGAGTCGCTCCGGGTCACAGCCAAGAAGCAAGCTGCAGGAGCCCGGGCGTGCTCCAACTCTATGAGTCAGACTTTCCCAAGGCAGCAGCAGGCTAAGATTTTCCCAGGGTGCTGTTCCCCGGGTGATTCTCCCGGCTCACACCTGGAGTGTGGGCTGCTCCCCCAGCCAAGAATGTTGGTTCTCCCTTGCCCTAGGCCTAAAGGAAGGCAGCAGCCAGCTGAGGCTGTGCACTCAAATGAAGAGCTTTCTGTGCATGCGCTCTCCCTCGATACTGAACAGACCTCAAGGAGTGGGAATGCCTGTCAGTTCTGCTTCTCAGCTAAGGCAATGCTGAATGACATAACTGCCTAAGTGGCCAGGGAGCCTGTCTTCCCAGAAATTGGCTCTCTCTCCCCCTCCCCGCACAAACACAAACTGCAAACTACAGCCCCAACAAAATGTCTCATAATTCTAGTTCTCTCTCCCTCTCTCTGATATATCCGATATACTTATTATTCAAAAGGTTATCAAATATACATACCGTAGTGTACATTCTCAGGTTAGATTCTGTTGGCTGTTGGCTGTCATATAAATGAGGATCATGGATGTCTGAGAGAAAACTATCATTTAGAAGATCGCTTCCATTTCAAGTCTGGTGCCTTGAGTTTTTGAAAGCCGCCATGGGAGCAGTTTAGAAACCACCTTGATCATCTCTTGTGTAAGATGATGTCCTGGCCCTCGTCCATAAGCGTGGGTACAAGCCTGGCCCTGTGACGCAGCATGGTGTTCTGCCAGTTAGGGATGGAGGGACGTGATGACTCCTCCTGGGAAGGTGTGAGAAAGGGCTGGGGTGCCAGCCACCGAGCCCAGAGGTCAAGGGTCTGGGAGGGTCTAGGACTGGCTCCCAGAGAGGCCAGCCTTAGCTTCACAGTGAGATCCTTCATGCTGATTCCCCTCCCAAAGGGGCAAGGGAGGAGGGAGAGAGGAAAGAAAGAAGAGAGGGTCTGCCCCCCAAACTGCTAAGTAAAACAGAATACTTCTACACAGGCTACAGGTTTCTGCATAGGGATACAGGGGGCCCATACGCAATAGTAACCCGCAAGCTAGGATCTAAAATACTGGCTCTTATTGAATTTTTCTGCCTCTTTGACAAATTTAAACCAGTCTTTCTGGTATTTTCCCTTCCCTTTAACACCTCATCTTCAGCTTCTCCTTTGCTCTGTGCAGCCCCGGCTTAGGTCCTCACCATCTATTCTAAACGCTGTCTCTGGAGGGTGTGTGGGACAGCCAGGCCTCTCTGCACAGTCTATATGCAGCCCAAGCCAGTCAGAAGAGCTAAGACTAGAAGCCTTTGTCACTGCGACTTGAAGGAAAACAACATCAAGCAGGTAGAATTGTCCCAGTTAAGGGACTTGCCTGGCTTCCACTGTCCTCCCTTAGCTGCAAAAGAAAAGCTCTGCTTTAAGTTCCTGGGATGTTTTGGTTACTTCAGTCTGGTCTTGGGTAGCCTAATACACACTTCCAGTAGCATTTCAATTTTAGACATTTCCAGAGGAAATCATTGATGAGGACAGCAATGTAAGTAACTCCTCAGATTGGGGGTGTAGGCACCTGAAGAGAAAGATGGTTTCAGGAAACTCCTCAGTGTTACTGAGGTCAGAGCACTGTGGAGCACAGCAGCCTCCTGTGGTTTTTACACCGTGTGACCTTGAAAGTGGTTCAGAGAGGGGAGTCTGAAGACAGGAAGGCTTCAAGATCAGTTTCAACATATATAGGGGGAGGGGGCTCGTTTTCTAGAATGGCTTTGAAAATTAGTCACATAGTCTCAGAGGTTAGGCCACATTATCAATTCCCTTTCAAAACACAGACTTGGGTCATTTTAGGAACCTGTTGGAAAATAATTCTGGGTAACAAGATGAAAATTATGTGACTGTGTGTTGTGTGAAGTCAGGTGAGTGGGGGAAGGCCTTCTGAGAACTTCCAGGGAGGTGTTTCCTGCTGGGGGACCATCACGTCTGTCCAGACGGTGCCACCACTGCGCTCGAGAAAGGCTCTGGGGAGCTGGCAGGGACTGCCTTGACATCTCACCCCAGGTTCACACAAAAGGCCGCCCCACTGCACAGTCCGAAGAAGGCGACTGAGCAAGGCACGCGTCACTGGTCTGTCCTGAGTACATACATGCCCTTCCCTCTAAGCTCACAATCCTTGCCAGTGGGGACAGCCCTCTGCCGCTGGCTGTCCCCCTTCTGTCAGCTGATTCAGAAAGGGCCTCTGAACGCTGGCAAGCCTGGAGCCCGGGACCCACCCGATTAACACTCCAGATACACGCCCTTTGGGTCTGGCAGCACATGCCAACCAAGTCCCAAGCCAGTTTATTAGTTTAACCAAAAGGTAAACAGATGCTGGGGATGCAGAAAGGCAAGCGTGCAGGCAGCTGGAAACAAAATCCAGCTGTTTACCCAGAAGCAAAATTAAAACAACTGAAGTGGCATTAAATAAATGAGGCCATGTTTTACCCACCTGGGATTTCCATTGTCTTTTTTTAAAAAGGTAAATATATATATATATATATTTTTACATTGCAGTATATAAATCTAGGCTCTACATATACAGTTTAATTACACAGGGTACGCGCACAGTCATGATGTGTATGTCTTGTGAGCCACACCCTAAACCTGGACAATAGCTCTGCATTGACTTTTTGACCTTGACACTGAGAAAGCCAGGCTGAGGCTAGGTTTCCCTCAGTCTTCACACGGCTGTAACCCTTGCTGTCTCCCCTCCCCACACAGAAGCATTAACCAAAAAAAAGGTTGACAAACAAAAGAACAAAGTGCCCTCTGACGACTGGTCTCCACGGCTCAGTCCAGTCTACTAGAAACACCAGGGTACACCTGGTGTCGGAATGCACCAGACAAGGGAATCCGATGACTTCCTGGCTCTCTCTTTGGTCCACTGCCACAAATCTCTGAGCTTTTCCCAGTGTTTCTTGAGTTCCTACGGCTATTTACAGAACACAAACCCTACCTAACCTTTGGGAGCTATAGTACAGGGTTAGAAAAGAAAATTCCCTGTGATAATCCGGACATCATATTCTGGGTTCATTCTCTTTATTTTTGGAATAAAAACTGGTATTTGGAGAAAAAATTAAAAAGGGATAATAATTTGAAAGTGCTTCTTATGCATGTCAGCTCCTTCACATATGGCTTTTCCATTCAGCTCCCAGCACAGCGCAGACCGGAAGCACGTGTATGATGCTGTTATTACTACAGACGTAGAACGTCACTTACCAGTGCTGCTAGGAGAGTAAGTGTGAGGTGAGAAAGCAAGGGTGCTATCGGTCCCATCTACAAGGGAAAGGGCGGAGAGAGCGCCGGCAGTCCCCTTTCTCTCCCTGTGACTTGAGCACAGGAATGCTACAAAAGGAAGGAAGGAAATGAGTCACTGTAGTCAACGGGGGACATTTTCTGAGGGGGGGGGGTGCGTCGCTGCTCAGAAATCTTTCACAGGCTTGAAATGATTGCATGTAGTCAATTGCAGCAGAAATGTCTGCACCTGAGGAAAAATTGCACATAAGATAAAGGCCCAAGACTCCAAATGGCAGAAGACCGGACATACACGTTGCCATGCAGAGGGCCGTGAGGGTGGCGGAGTGGTCCGCAGCAGAGAAGAGTCCAGAGGAGTCGCTGATCTTCTGTGCTTTCTTCTCTGGCTGAAAAGTTTCGGAAGACCGAAGCTACTTGTGCGGTAATGATTGTGGTGTGTCCTTTATGAGAGAACGCAGAAACACAACAGGGGTTCCAGGAATTGAAACGAGCTTGTGTTGGCCCCAGGGGCACTGTGATGGGGACCTGCAAGGCACACAGGCCTCTGAAGCTCCAGCAGATGCCAGCCAGCAGAGGGCAGAGATTACTGACTCATCCGAACCCCTCCAGGGACCCTTCATGCAGCCCATGCCACTCTAACCTCTGCGGTTTGGGTATCTGGTGGCACGTGGGTGGAGAAAGTAATCCTCTCCCTTTATAAATGGAGCCTGGCCTTGTAATACTGGCATGGAGAACACTCTGCATTGGTGGGTCTAATTTTATTTACTTGGAAGCTATGAGACCAGGTTCTTGGTCCCTTCTGTTTCCCTGTAAAAAGTGACCTCAACTTCCCAGGCCATTGTGCAAATTGGTTTTTCCACAGTCCAGAATCTTCTGTATAGTCCCTCTGGTATATCTACATATCTACACACACACACACACACACACACACACACACACACACACACACACACGATATGTGTGTGTGTATATATATTTTAAAATATGGACTGTTTCGTATTCACTCTCTGGTCTAAAAGCATCAGTGAACCATTTATCCTTTTAATGTCAAATTCACTTCTACTCTCCCCCGCACAGTCCTCTCTCCACAGCTGAGCTCTATAAATATCTGTTGCTTTCACCAATGATTCCCCAACACTGGGTGGTGGTTGGCGTCACCATGGCTGTGCTCGGAGTCAGTCACCATGGCTGTGCTCGGAGTCAGTCACCATGGCTGTGTTCCGCATCACTCTGCCTTTGGCAGAAGGGGCGTGCCGTCCCTTCAGAGGGTGATCTTGCTGTGCCTGTTACTCCAGCAGCCCCGCTTAGCTGTCCTGGGCAGCGTCAGGCTGGTCCGACTGCGCAGCGTCACCTGCTCTTCCACCGAGTTCTTTTTGCGTAAAATGAAATCAAAGTTCACTTGGCTATTCATGGCATAAAAGACGTTTGCAGAGTCCGGGATCACCAGTTCTAGGAAAGAGAAGGAAACAGCAGCTGGTCAGTGTGTGTAGGGCAGCCCATCCCTGACTGGCAAAAGCCAGTGCTGCCCAGACGCACAGCTGGACGGAGTCTCTGTTTCTTGACTATAACCTAGACCAAGCAATGTGAATACTTCCTCATGGCTGGTCCCAAACACCTTATCCCTTTCTGAAACTGAGCACAAGGCATCAGAACTCCTGTGAACTGGCTGCTCAAATACAGGATGGAGCCTGAGGCAGGCGCAGGGGTGGGGCCACCAACGGCAAGACAGACGGTCCCAGGACCACAGAGCTGGAACCAGACCAAGGCTTCCTGGCTCCTGCAAGCACACACACACACACACACACACACACACACACGTACTCCCACAGCCTAGGGTGTCCAGTCACATGGATGACCTGCAGCAACTGTCAGGCATCTTTCCTTGGATTAAATTAAGATACTTTGACATAATTCCAAATCAAACCAGTCATTTATTCTTTTTGTCCAGAGTTTGCCTTTTAACACTAAACATAAGACAGTGTATGCCACTCATTTTTAAGCCATATTCAAATTCAGTGATGCCCAACTAAACACCTGTAATATATAAACAAGGGTTGTTATTACCAGTGGCATACTAAATTGTGTCAACGCAAAGTTGTTTTATGGTTTGAAAACCATAGAATAACATGGGCAGAGGTGGACATTGGGCTTTGTAGAAGTGAGGTCAGAAAAGAAAATGGCAGGGGCTTCTGTCTCCAGATCTGCATGAGGTGAGCTTCTGGTGAATTCCTCATACCAGGACCCCTCAGTTAGCCTGAGATGAACAGGCTCTCCAAGACCAGTACATGATGTCCAAGTGTGTCCCAAGGACTAACACCCCAGAGTCCTCACTTCCGCTCACCTATTTGGGGACCACGATACCGGCAATCCCAACTACACAGCAGTTAGCATTTCTGCAAAGCCCTGTCTGGTACATTATTTATGGTGATTTCATAATTGCCTTGAGCAGAGAGGGCTCTTGTCTCCAGGGAGCTGGTTAAGGGCTATGGCCACTCAGCTGGGGGCAGAGCTGAGCCCAGGTTTCCCTCTTTGAGCCGCTGGGTCTGCAGATCCACCGCTTCCCTTTGCTCCACTCTGCAGCCACGTGCTGCAATTCAACAGACCACCTGGGGAATTATCATTTTAACTGCAACCGCGTTTAGGTATTACAACTGAGAGTCAGGATGGCAGCGCCTGAAAAGTGCTTGCTAAAGGGCGCAAGGACTAAATTTCCTCCCCAGAACCTACACTTAAAAATAAAATAAAATAAAATTAAATTAAATTAAATTAAATTAAATAAAAATAAAATAAAATAAAATAAAATAAAATAAAATAGCTAGATTTGGAGCTGGAGAGATGGCTTAAGGTTAAAGAACACTGGCTACTTGTTCGAAGCACCTGGGTTCGATTCCCAGCACCAATAACCATCTGTAACTCTAGTTCCAGAATTAAAAACAAAAACAAAAATAAACAACAAAAACAAAACCCCACACTCTAAAACTATGACAAGAGTGCTTCCGGGTCAGACAGGACAGAGAATCGCAAAGGCAATAAAGGCTGTGTGTGAGGACCTGCCCAGACCCAACAGGTTCCACCTGCTTCCCACTCGTGACACACAGAGACTGCTCATGGGAATGTACTTCTCATGGGGAACACAAACAGTGGACAAGAGGAATTCTACAGAAAAGCCCAGAACAACAGCAAAGGAGTCTACGGGATGGGGTAGCAGCTTGAGAGTCACCCTGGCACACCTAAAAACCACCAGCAGGGGGCACTAGAGGCAGATCAGTGGATAAGGGCACTTGCTGCTGTGAGCATGAGAAGCCCCCTGTCAGGATTGCCTGGGCTTGCTGGCCACCAGCCTTGCTCCAGGCTCAGAGAGAGCAGGACACATTTTGTACAGTTCTGGTCACATGCACAGGCACACATCTGTACACTCATACAAATATGTGCACATGCCCCGCCATCACTAGGATCCAATGAAAAGAAAGACATCACAGGCCTTTCTGCTGTGGGCGGCTGGCTCTGCCGCAGTGCAGCGCGCGCCCACCTTTGTCCTCCGAGATGACCTGGACCAGCTCATATTCCTCCGCTGGGTCCGACTCCAGATTGTGCTTTGACATCGCCCTCTGGATCACGGCGGGGGTCTTATCTTGGCTTGTCAACTGCAAAGACAACAAACACATCTGTAGTGAACTTAGTTCACGGTTCCTAAGCTCCTGACCTCTGACTTGTGCTGTCGTGATAGAGTAGGTGGCGTTGGAACAGGACGAAGAGCCAGGACTCCTGAGTGCTAGTGCAACTTCTGTCTGAGCAGCTGAAGGAAGGCAGGTGGTGATCACATGCCCCCTCCCCAGCCCCGACTAAAATGGGGGAAACATGTATTGCCTATCAGCCCACCCTAGTTAAGTTCCCCGAATAAAAGAATATACATGAAGGAGCTATGAACAAGGAGGTACAGCATTATGAGCCCTGGGCCAACGCGATCTTCATGTGTCAACCTAATGCTAACATTAGCTGACAACCAAGAGAAAAAAATCCGCTCTAACTCTGCCCACTGACCACTGCAAAAAAAGAAAGGGGGGGGGGCAAGAAACTATGACCCAGCAAACCATTTGCTAAAAGACATGAAAGCTTCTGTGCACAAAGGCCTTCTGGGCCACTAAAGGAGAACAAGCTAAGAACTAACACCTGCAACAGTGGAGAAGACACCTACAAACGCGCTGAGGAAAAGAAACGAGCCGTAAAGAAGGCATTAGCCATGAAGCCTGTCTCTGGGGCATTAGGAAACCAGCCTCGAGTTTAAAGGGGACTGACTGGTGGGAGGTTGTAGGGAGTCTTGGTGTGGCAGACAGACAGATATATACAGACTTTTAAAACTCAAAGAACTGAACTTTAAGATCTCTAACTGTATGTAAATCACACGTCAATAAAAACCAGCTTCTAATTAAAGCACAAGTGTTCTGTTCATCCTCAAGTCTGAGTTTCCTTTTCTTTATCTTGCCCTGCTAGATGATTGGAACATAAGCTCAGGTGGCATGAAAGAGGGACATCCCAAAGCCATATCTTCAGTGATTTCTTTAAAGGCTAAAGACGTGAAAGGAAACTCAGGTTATGCATATTTTACAAGAAAATCTGTTCTTACCAGGAGCAGATTGCTGGAGCTTGGCACGCACATGTGCACACACACACACACACACACACACACACATTCACACAAGAGTTGGGGAAACAGTGAGAGTGAGAGAGAGAGAGAGAGAAAGAGAGAGAGCCCATGAGCGCGAGCACTTGATTTCCTCACGGCCTAGGTGTCTGACCCTCACTGCAGCTGGTGTCTGTGGTTCAGTAAACAGCAATAAGGACTTCATAGATTTACCTAATGCTAAAACACTAAACATGTGGCTCATACTTATACTTACAAGGAAAGAATTGGTGAACACAAATTTTAAAGGAGGGAGATATATTTTTTGATAGTATAAAGGAAATTATCCCCAAACAGAATCAAAGTCTGCCGGTAGTGTAATGCTGGGGGGAAAGCCACGTGTGGGGTGAGCATTAGGCTAAGATAGAGAAAATTTCGGTTTAGAAATCAAGGCTTCCTCTTCAGCGAGAAAATAAAGCTACAGATACTGGCTGTGGCCAAGAGCTTTCATTGGATCCTTATTATTTTGTGGCACAAACGCTATAGAGAACTAATAGTTAAAATTAGCATTAACAGCAGAGAAGGCTCCAGACTTCACCCTGTGCAACATAAAGGGTCCCAGGAAGGGACAATGACAGGGCCTGTTCTCCCAAAGGCAGGCCTTATTCCAAGGAAGGAATACTCTGGGGCCCCAAGACCAGGACAGCACGTTCGATCCAAGATGTCTCCTACAAGGCAGGTTTTCTCCTGACAGAGCAGAGCACACTGCTGTGGCCACAGCACACAGCATTAACCACGGGGTACATACATTTGTACTCTGATTCCAGACACTGTGGTCATGTAGGTGGCCCCTGTCTCTCTGGTTGGCATATGTAACAGAAGCAGATGACTAGAGTGTGCCAAAAACACAACTACTATTGCTGACTTGGGCTCCCTTGGGCTGCTGTTCTTCTAGTGCGTCTTCATTAGCCACTCCCCTAAGACACTGAACTGGGCCTTATCCCACACTCATTCCCACTCAGTGGGGCTGAAAGACACATACTATTGGACTCCAACACCAAGCCTCCATCACCCGTGTCTGTGGCAATCTATTAAACAATGTCATTTGGATGTCCCAATCTAAAGACCCTGAGACCTCCTCCTTTAGTACTTTCACCAGCTACCTGCCACCAGACGGCCTTGGGTCCTCCCTCTCCACAGAAATCCTCCCTCTTCCTTACTCTCCACAACAGTTACCAAAAGGCTGATAAGGGATGAAGGGCCTCATTCAAGCCCTTATCATCCCCTGCAGGAAAGATGGGAGCAGCTTCCTTCCTTGCTTCCCACCCACAGTGCTCCCTCCCTCCCACCTCAAGCAGCAAGTCTCCACAAGGCTTGTCACGTTTCTCAGGAACAAACCTAATCATTTCTTAACCTCGGCCTGAACATTAACACAAAGTCCCCCGAGGACACTAGGCCATTTCCAAGCTGGCCTGGCTTCTGTTAGAGTACCATTTGGTATATGACCTCTCTCCCGTTCCAAGTTCTTCAAAGATCAATGAGTCTTACACATCTCCCTCTCCTCACAGCTCAGGGCAATAACTAGTAACAACACATCCTCAATAATTACTGTATTCAATGAGTGCTTCAGCAAAGGTTAAGAGACAATGACTCCGCCCTACCTCCGGCACACCTAAGCCTCAGCTTGGAGGCAAATGAAGACATGAAATTTATTGTAGATTTTAACTACAGAGAAGATTTTTCTTTTCTTTTTCTTTTTTTCTCTTCTTTTTAGTATATGATAGGCCCTGCTGACTAAGGAATTTAATCACCTACCACAAGACTTTACAGTTAAGGTTATGACCATGAGAGGCCGAATATGTATTCCAGAAAGACCACCATCATCAGAAGTAGCTTTGGAATTTCCCTGTCTAGTGCTGTTTGTGTAAGAAGCACATAAATCTCAATTCCATTTACTGCTGAAGTGTAGCTACTTGCCTACCCAAACTGCACCTCCACCATAATCACCCACTTCAGGAGCTCGGCTTGGTCCAGATGGCTAAGGGAGAAAGTGGAGCCACCAGGGACTACACTCCTGAGAAGGCGTGCTAACTTAGTAGTCGGTGCGATCGTAGGAAGAACTCCAAGAAGACATGTGCAGCAATTGCATCTGCCCTGGACTACTGCCCCACAGTTACCCACACTGTGCACCATGAAACAGGACCTCAACCCGCATGAATGGGTTTAAACAATTCTTAAGATGTCAAAACTATAACCTATATGCATCTGTGCCTTAGATAAACATACCACCAATCTGCGCCCAGGAAGACATTTTTCATACTGGTTTTGTGTGCACGTGCAGACAGGTCTGATAAATGTGGGAATTCAAGGGTGTGGGTCCACACAGCCGACAGACCTCCCAGGGAGGCCGGCCCCTTACCATGATGCTCTTGTACATGTTGCCATTGCTGTCTTCTATACTGATGCGGATGATGCAGGTGTCTTCATTCTGCTGATTGTAAACAGGAGGCAGTACTGTGGAGGTAATGGACGTCACAGAGACGGAGCGCTTGTGGATTTTAGGGTTGTTGTTGCAGGATGGAGGGGAGGACAGGGGGTTGATTAGGGACGACATCCCTGAAGAATTCGTGTCCATGGAATGGATGGAGGAACAGGAGGAGGAGGACTCGGAGAGCTGGAAGAGTTAGCACATTCCCAGAGAGAACAAAACCATTAGAACCTGGACCAAACACGCTTTGCTTTCCAAAACAGAAGTAGACACAAAGATTGATCGGGTCTGATTATTTTCTCAATATCTCATGTGTCTCTTATCTCTGATACACACACACACACACACACACCATGGGCTCATGTGACTATCAGTGACTCTGTGTGAGCTAATCACTCTGAATCCAAGAAAGGCACAGTGGCTGTTTGATGGCCTGTTTTCAGTCGTCGGTATGAAAGTTAACCAGGAGGTGGCAGCAGATACCAGACTATACAGGCCGTTCAGGCTGTTTACAGCTGCTGGGAAGCCTTCCTTGTAGGAGCCCACTGAGTCTCACCAACAGTTCTCAATGTGGCCATGGAGAACATTCCGTCCTGACTACTTCATGTCCAGATTCTGTAGTAGGAGATACATGTCTTCATGTTTAGAAGCATCTAAGATAAAGACTACTGCTTGTGTAGTTCTGCTGGGAGGGCCTCAGAGATCACCTGACCCCTTTGTCAAATAGAGAAACTGGAGGCCCAGAGACAACACCGGGCCCCAGGTCCATCTACCCGGTCTCACGACCACCAGGACCAGAGTTCACCATCCCCCTTTGCTGTGGTGTTTGCACAGCAAGCGCCAAGCCATGCACAGCTATGATGAGTCAGCTAATTTGTGTTCGAGTTTTGACGCCCTTAGAGCTGTGAGACTGTTAATGAGCTTCCACTCATCCTTCTGCCTTAGGTCACAGCTGTCTTGCAGGGTTGGGGAGGGAGGAGGCACCCCCAAAACAGCATCGCAACAATGCCGAGAGCACGGTTCAGCAAGTCAAGTCACTTGCCTTGAAGACACAGCCTTGGAGGATCCCTGCCACTTTTCACATTTGCTGGTAGGACCAGCGACATACACTTTCACGGTCTACATCAAGGCCATCTGCCAGATGTATGGCTGCAGTGATGTGCTTCTCTGAGTATTTAAGATTCAACCGATATTAATTTCCAGACAAAGAGATGCTTTAAACTCACCAGGGTGTATTCCTGACATAAAACCATTAAACTGAATCATTTAAACATCAATTGTTACAGAAAAGTGTGTGTGTGTGTCATATTCAGAATAAATTAAGATGGATTATAATAATCCTATAAAATAAAACTCATTATTAACTTCATACACACACACAGTTTCACAGAAACAGATTAAGGAATTTAGCTTTTCGATAATGTGGCTTCTAAAAAAAATAATAGGAACTATGTTATCTGTAATTTCTCAGGGCTGCTTCTTCCTATGTCACCCTATGTTAAGGACTATTCCACAGCATGGGTGTCCTATGATGGCTTGCAAACTGCAATGCCAGTTCTGATATGTAGTGTCTACAGTGGGAATGCCATGATATCATTTAGCCATTTGCTGCTGCTGTTTGGAATTCTTCTTCTGTTCCCAAGTGACTCAGCCTGAGCACTTACTCAGAGTGGATAATTTTAACAGCATTATCTTGCCTGCAAGTCTATTAGCCAGGAAGGTCAGCTCTCCAAATGCTGCCTGAAGTTTTTTCACATTCACCTTCCTTTTTCCCTTGGGCTTTCCATGATCCTAATAAAATTTATAGCTGAGGGGGTAACACATTGGGATGGCGAGCTCATATGAGTTATATATAGCATCCTCGCAAGGATTTAAGTGGTAAGGAACAAGCACAGCAATAACTGTTTATAAGTGATGATAAGGTACATGAAGAAAGAGGAATGCAAATTACACTTTACTTTTAAAGAAAACAGCCTCATGTGGGAGAGCAGGAGAGATGGTGGTGTGGAGGCCACTAGGGAGGAGGCGTCTTCTGAGGCGCTCCTGTCTCTTCCTCCCATCTTATGCAGTAGTTCTAGAATTCCAAGTAGACAGACATGCCTGGTTTTTTGTACTTTGGAGGAATCTCAACTCAGGGACTTGCATTTGTGTGACAAGTGCTTTGTCACTGAGCCATCATCCTCTGGATTAAGATCCAGCTGATGTCAAGTCATGGAGAATGACAATATTCCAGGCTTAGGAAACATGGTTTTTGAGACAATAGCCAGATGTTAGCTGTCTGCAGCCTTTTTCCTTCAACATCTGGAACATGGAGGACCGTACCTGCTCCATCCATGGCAAAAACGATGTGAGAGCGGTTGGATCACCTCTAGCTGGTGAGTCCTAAAATACCTCTCAAATTACGACTTGGGGACACTTGAAGGGTCTCAGACTGGTGTTACAGCTGAGGACAACGTGCAAAGCAACACAAGTGCCCCCTACTGGGCAGAAGACATAGGGACTGTCACCTGTACTCTTCCCTGGTGTGAGTCCAAACGAGGAGGCCAGAAGAAATGACAGAATAAGTCTAGTAGCCAAAACTCTCCCCCAAATGCTGTGGGTTCCAGTCATGGCAGAGCTGACCTCTCTGAGCCAAGCTCCTTGGCCAGTGAGGAGACTGAAGGAGATGTTTTCTCTTACTTACTTGTGCAGCCATGAGGAATGGCCTGGACAAGGAGCCCATTATCAGGGCATACCGTTTGCAATCTATTTCCACTGTGGTACACTGTGCCACCATTATCAAATCCTCAGCCACTGAAGACTGCGCCCCCCGCCATGTGATTGGTTTCACTGTCCCTCCCACTGAAGCCAGATCATATCTCCCTGATTCCGTTATTTATGTTGGATTGGACCACATGACCGCTTTGAGCAATGGAATGTCAGTAGGTATGACCAAGAAAAGGCTCTCCCTGTGTGTCCTTGCAGGGCGGGGCTTTGTCCCCTCTTCATATGCCTCAGCATGGTAAGAGGATGTTCTGGAAAACCAATTATTCTAGATAAATAAATGACAGGTAACTGAAGCAGGCTTTGGGTTAAAATTGTAGTGTAAGGCCAAGCCCAACATAGCCAGTCCCCAAGACACAGGGAGGCTGTTCCCCATCATTGAGTCTTAGTGCTTCCCTGTGGGTGTGCTATGGGACAAGTGCGGGTAAGACAGCACATGGCACCAAAAAGCTGGTGGGCATCAATTTCTCGGTTTTGCTCCTGCTCAGGCAATCCTGCATCTGTTGTATAAGGTGTATTTGTGTTATGGGCCATAATCCTTCAGTGCACTTAGATATGGACATAGAAATGTTTGCAGGGACAAATGAATAGCAGCCTCCTTAGTACTTTGTATCTTTTTCTCTGGGGATGGGTCCCCAGAAGGAACTCTGCTTCTGATGCACTGGAAAACCTGGACACAGACATTCTTCACGTGGCAAGCAGCACGCTGGGGGCTGCGACAGGAGAGAATTATGGGAAGGTTTAGTATGCACCTTCTTTTGCGGCTCATCTGGTGTGTCCATGGGTGTGATGGAGCCCTCCTCGGCCTCGGAGTGGTTTGACTCACAGGACGACACGCTGACCGAGTCCATGCTCTCCCCAGAGCTCCCGCTGGCTGCGGACTTGGGCTGCTCTTTGGTGGGAGTGCTCCCGGGGATGATGTCAGATCCCAGAAACAGTCTGCAGGAGACAGAAAGCCAACATCTGAGCTGTTACAAACCTAGAACCCAGGACTGACTGAATAATGTGTGCTGATTAAGCCCTTAATGTTTTTTCAATCATGTATGTTCTATTGTAAATATTGTTTTAAAAAAAAACCTGTAATGTTTCTAACAAACAGCAGTGATTATCTTGTCCCAGTTGATTATGTCCCGGTTCAAATGACACATAGGTTGTTTAACTGATGTAGCCAGAGTCTTTCTAAGCCATTGGTCCTCCATCTTTTACATGGACCTCTGTGACAGGGTCCACTATCAGCACCCCACCCCTTATTGCTTCCTAGCCTAAAATGAACTTTAAACTTTGTGAATCTGGGAAGGGTGGGTGTGCGCTGAATAAATGGCCAAGGAAAATCACTTCTGCTTCGAGACATCTGGCAAACTAAAATAACCCACACCCTTCTCCATGAAATAACTAGGTAAGAAATATTAAAACCCCGCTTGAGCTGAGCTGGTAAGATGTAAGGGAAATCCCTACAGGCCAGGCCTTACAGAAAAAGGGAACTGAAAATCGGAAGCTGATGAGCTATTTCTGCAGCTGCTCTGGTTGGGAAATGGAAGATATGAATGTTGCCAAAACAGTCATTGTTTTAAAAAACACTAGCACAATTTAATTATACATAATAATGGGATTCCATTGATATTTCCATACATGTATACATAATTCATGTGTATGAATTTAACACATACACAGTACTGTGAAATGAGGGTTCTGCTTACTAAAGTAAGGTAGATAGCACCTAAACTCATATATAAAGCCAGGCACTCAAAGGGCTTTACCCTCAGTAAGGAGATGGGCTAGAAAAGTATCTTCTCACAGGCACAGGCGACAACAGGAAAGTCTACCTGGCCTGGCCTGAATTAATACAGAAGAAATAATGTCTCTATGCATGATGGCCCTGATAGACATGAAGCTATGGGAAGAGAGGTTAGGGTATAATGAAAACACAGGGAGCCCTGCACACGTGCAAGAGCAGAGCCAGGAGACACTGAGACCAGACAAGGAAACAGACAGATGCAGTGCCTGAGAAGATTCCAGAACTGCTGAGCTGTAACAGCCCACTGATCCAGAAAGCACTGCACCCTCACATCACAAAGACAACCATGATGTCTGCAGGCAATTGGTGGGCTTGGGAAGAGTCGAGGTAAACTGCTTGGCCAGGGAGAAGTGGCCAATGTTCCCTAAGGACTATCCTTGTTTGCCCCTAGCCAATGCAGGTAATGTCACCCAAAAGTCCGCTCTTAGGTTTGTAAGTGATGCGATCTGTGTGAGAGAGAAGCGTCCTAGAAGTGACACCTGCCTTCTCTGATCCCTCAAATTCTGAAGATCAGCTTTCTGGAGCAGAGCGGGTCTTCTCAAGCTCCTGTTGCAGAAGCTGGCTGGCACACTCCAAGCCTGGACCAAGTGAGCACTTTTTATTCCCTTTCTCCTCTCCTGTGGTGCTCCCTCCTCTCCCGTATCCCTTCCACCGCTCTCTCTCTCTCACTCTGCCTTCAGAATGTAATTTCACCATATGGTAAAATTTCTATAAACTTCACTCTGAGCTGAATCTGAGCATGCGTTCTGTCCTCCCATTGTAAGCACATGAGCCACCTTTTCCATACTTTGGTTTCCTGGGCTCTGTAATTGGAGCTAATTATAGAAATGGTTTCCTAGATCATGTTGTATGTAGATTTTATAAACACATACATTGCTCTTATAATAGCCCTAGCTTTTGGCTCAACTTACCTATGCTAAACATACTCACTAATCACTGGGGAGTGGGGGGGGGCACAGCATTTAGACCCTGTGAACAACAAATACAGCCGAGGCGTCTCTCCATGGACTTTAAGTTCTATACAGACACATACCGTATACAGTATAGTGGAAGAAGTTAATGAGATGAAAGAAAAAAAAAAAAACAAAGACAAAAGGCAACCAAGGGAGGGCACCAAGGCCAGGTAAGATGAAGGGCTAGAGTGTCCAACACGCTTGTCAAGATGACATTTCTACAAAAACACTGGAAGGAAGTGAGAAAGTGAGCCAGGTGGCTCTTTGGGAGAAAAGTTAGTAGAACAAAGGCAACTGACAATGACTGCCTGGTGTGTGTGGGGGGGGGAGGCGTCCTGAGGTAGCTGAAGTGCAAATGGTGGAGTGAACAGGAGAGAGGACAGACAGATGGACACAGGCAGACAGGGTGGTGGTGCTGATGCTGTAGGGCGATGGGGGGACAGACAGATGGACACAGGCTGATAGGGTGGTGGTGCTGATGCTGTAGGGCGATGGGGTCCTGTAGATGGTCTAAGGCCTCTGGGTTCTACCCAAATGGAGTGAGGCCTCTCGAAGCTGACCACAGAAGGCCTCCTCATCTACCATACATGATGAGCACTGTTTCTACTATAACACTGCTTACTCTAGGCTGTGCAAACAGCCGACAGGAATGAGGATGACCAGAGGAGACCTCACCATCGGAAGATCTCTTAGGAGAGAACATTCTGGCCGACATCTGAGGAAGATAAAGACCATTTCTAGCCTGTAGGAAGGACTAGTGTGAAGGGCCTGAGCAGGCAACAGCCTGGTGTGTCTTAAGGTTGGTGTGGTGAATCTTGGTGAGGATTCCAGAGCAACTGTTGGAAGCGAGGGAAGGTTGGGCACAGATCCTATAAGGCCTGGGAAACTAGGGCCTACAGTTGAGAGTTCACTTCAAAATAAAACCATTGGGAGTTTTAAAACTGACATAATTTACTGTTCAAAGGATCACCAGGCTATTTAGCGAAGAATGAATTGTTGGAACAAGAGGACAGTCAGATGACTGCAAAACTGTCACTAGAGTGTCCAGGAGAGGAATAGATGGACCTAATGAGCTGTCTGAGTTCAGGAGAGAAAATGCGCCTGTCACGTGAGCATTCGGAGCACAGTGCTCTCCCCTCTGTGACAGGACCTGACGGGGACTCACAGGCTCAGCCTCTTCACCATGCTCTTCCGAGGCTTAGGGGAAGTGGTGCTGGCGTCCGCAGCTGCTTCGATCTCACACGAGAGGGCATAGCTGAGAAAGACAGGGAAGGTTTGAAGTCAATATCTAAGCACAGAAGAACAGATTCCCAAACTCATGTGATTTATTGAAATACTGGATTTAGAGGAAGGTTCTGCATAGCCAAAGTAAAGCTCTGGACCGTGGTGTCCTGGCATGAGTATCAGCGGGGGCTTGCTGATGGCCACGTGTGACAGCTTTACACTGCAGGCCTCTCCTGCTCCTTTCACAGGCAGATGGATAGAGCCTGTCCTGTTCTGCAGGCTTCGACTCAAGGATGACTGGCAAGAGCTGAAGCTGACGGCAGCCTGCCCCTTGATCATCCTCATCTAACCCCAAGACTGGGGGCAGAGTGGGGGAAGGAGGGGAGAAGAATCGCCTTCCCTCTATCAATCACCAGCGCTTCCTTCCTGCTTCCTCCTTCTATGCGACTGTGTCTCTGTACACATTTCTAACATTATGTTAGAGAAATGAAAGAAGGTATTTTTGTAAAATATCTAACCTTTGGTGAATAGACATATCAATTACATTAGTTATAAAAATATATAAATATAATTACAGACATTATCTTTGATGGCCAAAAAAATGCCTCAATTAAAAATGCCTCAGCTTCAGATATTGATATGCCAGGCAAATGCTAACCAATACATGCACGAGAGGAGTTTCTGCTTTGGAATGTTTCTTGTGAGCGCCGGAGGCTGTAGCTAGCGCAGGTACAGTGGAGCAGGCAGGAGGGTCAGGACGCCCTTCATTCCAGCACCTCAGAGCTAGGGAGTGACCAGGTCGGCCTGTCACGACTGCAGTGCCCCTCAAAGCCCCAAGCCTCACAAATACTTATTGACTGTTCATTCCACTCTCGCTAATGATAAATCTTCAAAGAAAATCTCAGGTCTACCTCAGGGATCAGCAAACTTTCTCTGAATCAGACCAGATAGTAAGTATTTTAGGCTGTGGGCCATATGGTCTGTCTTAACGCACAAGAGCAACCACAGATGTAAAGGACTGGGCTACATTCCATTAAAGCCTTATTTATGAATCCTGAAATTTGAATTTCAAACGACTACTTTCCATGCCACATTCTTTTATTTTTTCCTTCTGCCACTTAAAAATGTGAAAACAGGCAGCGGGCCGGGCCACATATGGCCTACAGACGAATCTGACGACCACCAGACTGGAGGAAAGGTCGGAACCCACTGGGCCAGCAGTCAAAGCATGAGAATCAGGGTGCCTTTCCTTGTACACCAGCCAGTGTTTTGAGAGCTGTGTCCTGGGCCCCACCCATACCGGAGGCATCACTGGCCTCCACACACCCAGGCTGTCAGGACCTCAGGCCTTTACATGTTCCTATCTTGCTCTGTCTGGAATGTTCTCCAGCTCTTCGGATGAGGTCTCCCTCCACAGCCCCACCTACTTGGTAGTATCTGTCAGTTTTCCCTGTGCCCCGCCACTTCCTGGTCAGGGATCTGCTCCTGCCCATAGGTCCAAAGCACTTTACTCTATTTCATCTCTCAGGAGACCTCTTTTTTCCTCTTCCTCCACCCCTCCCCATCCCCGCTCCTCTGTCTCTGACAGTTCACACCATGAACTCTGGGACAATGGCAGGGGCAGTGATGAGGAGGAGCACGGTTATCATTCTAGGGCTTTCCAGAAAAGGACTTCATACATTAGAGCCAACAGGTTACAACCGGGTTTCCTGCAGATGGGGAGGGATAAGACTCGCTCTAGGCTTCCATGGTAAGGGGAGGAGCCAGACATAAGACCCACCCTCTAGTCCTGCTGACAGGTGACAGACAGGTCAGCCTACCTCTCCTCCTCTGTTAGAAGCTGCTGCCTCTGGAACCACTGGATAAACTTCTGGTCTGGGCTCATGCAGTAGCTGTTGCAAGCAGACTGTAGGAGCTTTATCTGGGCAATCACTTCAAATTCCTAAAGAAGACAGAAAACCAGGAGACTGAGTAATACGATGAAACCAATATAAATCTTTTCCACATGGAACTGTAATATCTAAGGGTATTGTATGGAGAAAGCCATTGATGAAGACTCTGCAATCCGGCTGCCTTAGAGAGTAAATCGTAAAAGTTCTAACTCAGGGGTGAGGGGTGGGACCTAGCTCAGTGGTGGAGCGCATGCCTGGTATATGCATGCTGCTCTGGTTTCAATCTCCAGTACAAGCACAAATAAATCTTAAAATACACATATGCAGCACTTCAGCTCCTCAGTCCTCATATGCTTCGTTTCCCAATCCTCTCTTCTTGAAAAGGAAACTCATATGGATACAACAGGCCATCCAGAGAAGCCGGCTCGTCACCAACTCAGTTCATAATGGCGCCTTCCTTCCTGTTGCCATTCTTGGGATTTTTTCTTTTAAATATAAGATTATGAAATATGTAAAAAAAAAAAAAACTTTTTTCACTTCTATTTCATATCTTAAAAAGAAGAGATGTGAGTCAAAAAGCTTGAAGCTCCCATCGCAGCGTCTCCAACTCTTCCCCCTCAATAAATGCACACCAGCGGGGCCGGCCGCCTAAACGGCCAGGGTCTCGGCAAGCCGGATGTTTAGGTTTTCTAGATCCTTGGGTTTTTACTACTCCAGTAAAGAAATCATCTAACTAAACCTTCTAAAGCTCACAAGAAGCAGGCACATAATTATGCCCCAATCACTTACATATCTTTGCTTGCTTCAAGGTCCCTTTTTTTTTAAAGGATTTGTTTATTTATTTTATGTATATGAATACACTGTAGCTGTATGGTGTGAGCCTTCATGTGGTTGCTGGGAGTTGAATGTTTAGGACTCTGCTTGCTCTGGTCCACCCCGCTCGCCCGCTCGCCCGCTTGCCCGCTCGCTCCAGTTAACCTTGCTCGCTCAGGCCCAAAGATTTATTTATTATTATAATTAAGTACACTGTAGCCATCTTCAGACACACCAGAAGAGGACATCAGATCTCATTATAGATGGTTGTGAGCCACCGTGTGTTTGCTAGAATTTGAACTCAGGATCTTTGGAAGAGTAGTCAGTGCTCTTAACCACTGAGCCATCTCTCCAGCCCTCCAAGGCCCCTTCTTAATGTCAGCAGTCAGCACAAACTGCAGCTTTAGGCTTTATACTTAAACTCTGTAAACATTTAGTTTCTTAGTCTTAAAGGGAAAGAGGGTAGCATGCATGCTCATGCTGAAGTTAAAGGACCACCATGATGCACTGTGGAGGCACAGCAGGCCGGGCCAGAAGCAACCGAGAGCGGGCAGAGCCTGTGGGCCTCAGCGCTCTCATCCCTTGGTCCAGCGCTATCGTCAAATATTTACCACCATGCCACAGGGAGCTCAGTGGACCAGGGACCCAAAGCTCCGGCTGGTTCGTGCTGGTATCTTGTTGCTCTGGAGTCGAGCCCAGCTTGCTTCTCTGCCCTGTGTTTGCATGATGTTCTTTGTCCCTGTGTGGTTCTCTGGCCTCAGAGCTGAGACTAGACTCGGCCTCCTGTTCGCTTCTCTAAGAAAGACCCTTCACCTCTGCTTTGAGCTTGGACAGATAAATATGGCTGCCTGCTCCCCTGCCTGTCTCCCTCCTGGATTACAGACTTCCTGAGGGCAGGGCTCTGGCTTTCCACTGTACAAGTTCCCAAACTCCCATACAACCATACAACCAGTGCAGGTGGCGTGGTGGATGAACACAGGAGTAACGGACGGAGGGGTCCTACAGGGAGTTACTGCACTCACTCGCTTTCCTTCCAAATACTCAAATGCCTATCTCATGTCCATCTGACCCAATATGATGGCAAAATTTACACTTAAAAAAAAACAAAAAACCACAGTACAGGAGGTGAGAGATGGCTCAGTGGTTAAGAGTACTGGCTGCTCTTCCAGAAGTCCATAGTTCAGTTCCCAGCAACCACATGGCAGTTCACAGCTGTCTATAACTTCTGTTCAGGGAATCTGACTCCCTCACATATGTAGGCCAAGCACCAATGTACATAAAATAAAAATAAATTCTAAAACAAACATAATGCAGAACTACTCTATCCACAGAAAGATCAAGTTTGATATAGAACACCCTTCAAGATAATCACCTACTTCTTATAAGGACACTATATCCTTTCCTCTCCCAGACAGACCCACCGGAGTAGCCGTCTTTGATAATGTCATTCACTTTTAGAAACTTCTTAAGTGAACTTGTTTTTTTTTGTTTGTTTGTTTGCTTGTTTGTTTTATTTAAGCACTAACACACAGGTCTATACAACATGATATTTTGGAATATGTATTTGCTATGAAATGACTAAAACAAGCTAACTAATGTATTACTTGTTTCACAAACTTCTTTGTGGAAGACTTCCACATATATCCTCAGCAATGATTTTCATGTGTTCCTACATATGAACATTAGAGTTCATACACTGTGACTAACTATAGAGTAAACCTGTATTGCTAAACATAGCTGTGAAGGTGATGGTAGGAAAGGAATCTCAAAATCTCTCTGACTCTGTATTAGGGATCAAATACAAGACCTCATGCGTGCTGCTCGCGTGCCCTGTCACTGTTGTGTCCCCAGCTCTACCTATACCACCTTTCCTTTATTAATGAGATTTGCCGCAGGACAAAGTGTGAACTCCGACTCCCCACCAGCTTACTGTGGCCCAGTCCTTAATCTCTTCCACCCCCACCTTTCACTGAAGATGTGGAAAGAGAGCTTGCAGGGCTCTTGTGGAGTAATGTGTAGGAAGACGCCGACATAATGGTATATTTATAAATGTTCAGTGATTATTATTTTTCTGTCTCCAAAAACAAACAAAAGAACATAGTTTCTCTCCACTTCTTTCAGTTTTTTCATGCCCAGGTGAAATAAAATGGCAAAGCCCAGGCGAGGGTGGTACTTACCCTTCTTCTTTTCTCGAAGTTGATCAGTCCACCCTGAAAAAAATGTTTGGAAGAATGTAAGCAACGGAACTGCAGCGCCCATGCTGTTGGGGCCACGGTGAGTAAGTTAAAGAGATGAGAGAGTTGTAACTCTTAATGATTGTATAAACATGGCAGCGATGGGCAAGACAACCATCCTTTTCTTGAAGAAAAATGTCCCTTTATTTATGATGGAGCAGCTCCTAAAATGTCTGAAACCAACAACAATGGCAGTGAGGAAGCACCGAGTCCGCATCAGGCACATTTGCCAAGCTGTGAGGAGCAGACTCTCCACTCCACTCCACGCCTCCCCTCGGCTGAACGACAGCGACAGGTGCACGTTGACTCACGCTGGGAGCCAAACTGTCCATGATTTATCATAAGGGAAGTCACTTCTCCACAGCGTCGTGGAAATTAAGTTTCAATTCTTCATCACTACTGTCCCTGCTCTCAGTAGGGTCAATGTAATTCCTCAGTATTTGCTCACTCCCTGCACTTGCTCAACTCTGAGATTCAGGGAGTTTCCGGAGAGGAGCTGTGGCAGAGTGTGTGAGGAGACATGAGCTCGGGAAATGCACATGAATGAGCAAATCTACACCACTTCAAGAATCCTTCCAAGTAAGCGGCTTCCCTTTGTAGCACAACATTTCATAGGCCGGGGATGGGGACAGACATGGCTGCTTTGTTTTGTAGCGTGTTGTGTTGTGTTTGTTCTGTGATCTATGCTTGTTTGTCATCTATAGTAACTGAACCAGAACATCAGAGACAAGTGCTCTGAGTTAGAAGATGAGCCCTACAAATTCCCTTTAACTCTCCTTTCAAATACCAAGTCCTTTTCTAATTGCCATTTTATTACTGCTATCAACAGTCTGCTTGTTCGAGTGGATTTTAGCTCTTCCTTCACAGCACAAGGAAGGCAGGACGTGGATCCAAGCACATACTGTACAACAGGAAGCGGTGGCACAATCATTATCGAAAGAAATGAGGAATGAACACTTGAAAACTCATTAATCTGTCTCATCCGTAACATATCCAGGCAGAGTGTCGGTGTGGGTCATCCCTTCAAATCCATCTGTAGCTCCGATGCTCAGACCCCAGCCCTCAAAAGGCAGTGCGGCCATATCTGTGCGGATGGAGCTAAACACGCTGTCACCTGACATCCCTCACACCCTCACCTTTCACTGCATTCCTGCCCACACTGATGCCATTCCTAGCCATTTCTACTGCTTTGATGAGCCGAGATCTCTTTCCATGGGCTTTGTGCAGTCTCTGGTGTCTTCTGGTGTTTGTTTTGTTTCATTTTGTTACTACCTAGCCATGTGTATTGTGGGCTCTAAATAGATCCTGAGAGAAGCAAACTTCCTCATGCAGCCAGGAAGAAGGCCGCAGGCCCAGCTGCACTGGCCGCACAGAACCCACCTCGATGTAGTCCTGCAGGGCGGTGTCCAGCATGGTCAGGTCTGTCAGGAAGGTGCCCAGGTAGGGCACGGTACCCTGCATCACACCCTGAAGAGGAAGAAGAGTAGGGCTGTCTTTGCTGTCACTGACATGTTAAAGGCTTCACAACCCACACACCAGAGAAAATGCCCCGGGATGAGACTACTTTGTCTGTCTCTTGCAGGGCTGAAATTGTTGTAAAGCCTAGACAAACAGGACAGGAACTGCAGGACCTAATGTCTAACTTTCATTCAGGAAAAGCAAGCCTCCAGCCATTAGATCACACACGTGTGCAGTGTGTCCACAGTGGGGTCCACAGTGGGGTCTACTGTGCTCAGGCTCTGGTCCGTGTGGGCTGCTCTCTTCAGTGTGTGTAGACACTTCCAGCTGTTAGGAATGCCACGGTCTCAGCATCTCTCAGAGGAGGACACTATTTCCTGATGAATGAAGGAGTGCAGGCTGCCTGTGGTGTGGGGCATCACTATGAGCGACTGACCAACAGAAAGACAGGAAGAACACTGACTTTAGACAGGTTAGTCTGACAGACCTCACTTTAACCATGTTAATGGTGGGTGATCTCATGACCATCAGTGTGACAGCAGATGACACACTGACACCACAGAACTCCTTCAAAGAATGTGAGAGGAGGGGTATTTCATCTCTGCGAAATTCTTTCCAAACAGGTATGACCACAGTTTAATCACTAGGCAAACAAACACAAACCCAGACTATAGGATGCTCTACAGGACACCGAGGTAACTTGATGACTCTGGAGGTCATGACAAACAAGACTCTGGAGCTGCCCTGGACCATAAGTGATTAGAACATCATGACAGCTAAGTGCTGTTGGTATGCTTGAGTCCTAGAACAGACAGGCGGACTCACTTCAAGTGAAGTCTAGATTTTAACTGGCAGGATTCTGTCTGTGTCCATTTCTTAGGATTGTCTGTTTTACCACCACTTTAGACAATGTTAAAAGCAGGGATGAATGAGTAGATTTTCTAACTTTCATCTCACCAAATCTCTTTTGAGTTTCTGTTCTCCACAAGACCACTGAGGCACAAGCATTCTTCAGGGAAAATAAACTGGGGGTGGGAGGGATGGAGTGGCTTCTTCTCATATATGCAGGTATGAGGGAAACTAGCATGAACACGCGAAATCAGAGCCAGGGCAAGACCAGGCCTCTTGGCAGAAGGTGGGCCATGTCCTCAGCCAGCTCACACCACACAGGACTTTGTCCTTCAGAAACTCACTGTCAGCTCCAGTTTAACTTGTCCTTCCCTGTTGTTTGTGCAAGGTCTTATCCCGAACTAAAATAATCTCTACCCCTCCCTCAGCAGCAGCTATTTTTAACTGTCTTTGAACAACCAAAAAGTTTAAAACACTTTGAGTTAGATTAGCATTAAGTTACAGGAGAGTTCTAGCTCTCAAAAACATTGCTATGTTATATCCACCCTCAAGGAAAGGCAAGGATGAAAATATTCATTTGTCTAGACTCTAATGTGCTCTTTTGTCCCCACACCCTATACTAAAATTTGGGGACTTAAGGACAGGGGCAAAGATGATAATAACTATTCTGCTTTCAGAAAGGATGCATGGGATTCTCAGAGACGTGAACAACAAGATCCAGTTAGGACCCAGAATAGTAAGGAGACTGGGCAGTGATTAAAGAACCTGGAAGCAAAGGGAATGATGTTCTCCAGGACAAAGACCAAATCTTCCTAATGGGAGACAATGTGGTTTCCTTGGCCATTACATCCCCAAAGCTGATGTAGATACAAGCCTAGGAGGCTTCTTACAAAAATGGCAGCAGCAAGCAAGATGTCAGGAGGATAGAGATACCCCACTGCGCATTTCCCTCTATCAACATCTGGTGTGTGTATATCAGGAAGATGGAGATACCCCACTGCACACTTTCCATCATCAACATCTGGTGTGTGTATATCAGGAAGATGGAGATACCCCACTGCACACTTTCCATCATCAACATCTGGTTTGAGTGTGCATTTTGTACGAATGCATCTGTGGAATTTGTACCTCTTGGTATCCATTTTTCACTGGGTCTAACACTTTTGCTAAAGACCTCCCAGGTTAAGAACAAATTAGGCACCGAATGGTAGAGCCTTCTGACAAGTGTGGGCGCCCTGCAGAAGGAATCTGCTGCGGCGGTGTGCCAGCTGCCTCTCTCCTGCTGGCTGGTAGACAACGGGGTCAGACATACCATATCCTTCTGCAGTTGCAGGCGCCTCTGGGTCCGCTTCTGGTTTTCTTTCACGCTGCTGTCCAGGTTTGCAAATTTTGAGGTTCCTTCCTAAGAAACAGGGCACAGAGGAAGGTCATGGAGGATGCCAATCTAGAGAGGAAAGGGTTATCTGGGTTCTATGATACAATCTCTTCCTGTGTCCCAAGATGCCATGCAGGCCTCTTGCAGGCCCTCAGGCTGTTAAGGCTGTATTTTGGGGCCTTGCTGCAGACAAGTCTCTGTGTGTGGTGGTCAGGGATTATCCTAGCCCCAAAATCTGTAAAAGCAGAGTCCCTAATTTGACTAGAAAATCAATCATCACCATAAGGTCACCGATTCCCAAAAATGGAAGATGTTCTTTTGTACATCTCAAGTTTCACACAAAGTATCTTTTATCTTAAAAATTAAGCTTTCTTCCTGCACATTTTATGACTTCTTTATCTTGGCCTGGAATGAATGTGCCAGCATTCTGTGAAGGAAGGGCACTGTGTGGTGTAACTTAGCTAGACAAAACCTTTACACAGCAAGATCTTGAGGAAGTCCAGAGTTGGAGTACATCTTGACCAATGAAAGGGGAGCCATTTGTGGGTTCCCTTAGTCCTCCTAAGATGCCTCCCTGGTTTGGAACTCTGACAAGTCTACCCTGCCTCTTGAAGGCCTGAGACAGCTTAGCCACCAAAGCTCCCTGCCTGCTGCCTGGAACAAGAACCCAGCTTCCATGTAACAACTAATCATGGCCTTGCTGACTGAATATAAAATGTTTCAGTTTTGTGGTTTCAGGGTCTTGTTTAGGTCTCATTTTCCAGGAACTGCTTGAATGGATGGCAATTTCACAATTCAGTGTAACATCTATATTAGTTTTTCCTTAGTCAGGTTTTATCACATGACCTTAGCATGTGACCTTACATCACCGTACAATCACAAAAGGAATCCTTCTGAGCGTCGGGGCCTGACTAACGTTGTCAGGGCATAAATGTATTCTGTTGGTAACCAGCTGTGATCCTGGCTGTGCATGACACTGGGGACAGAGTCCATCTCAGAAGTCTCTATCACAGATGATAAGAGAGAGTTATCATCTAATGACATTACACAGGTTTTCTTGGGGACACATGACAGAAATCTAGTTAGTACGTGCCACTTCCCAAACCAGGTGGTTGCAAGAGTCCCCAGATTCTTAGGATTTATTTTGGAGTGACAAATCAATTCTACTTGACATGAAGATAAGCACCCACCTCTTCCTAATGTATAACTTCTTCTAGAACCTGAACTATGGGTAGAGGGAAAGTGCTAGAAACTATTTTGGATTTATCTAAAATAATTCTTCTTCCTCCTCCTCTTCTTCCTACTCCTCTTCTTTTTTGGTTTTTCGAGACAGGGTTTCTCTGTGTAGCCCTGGCTGTCCTGGAACTCACTCTGGAGACCAGGCTGGCCTCGAACTCAGAAATCTGCCTGCCTCTGCCTCCCAAGTGCTCCCAGGCATGTGCCACCACCGCCCGGCCCTGCTCCTCTTCTTTTTCCTCCTTCTCCTCCTCCTTCTTCTTTTTCTAGAGAGTTCAACAGTGTAGCTCTGGCTAGCCTAGAACTTGCTATGTAGGCCAAGCTACACAGAGAGAGTCACCTGCCTCTGCCTCCCAAGTGTTGGTACTAAAAGCAGTTTCCACTATGCCGGGCTCATCTCAAATTCTTAGAAGGCACTTCTAAAAAGCTAAAGCCTAAGAATCATAAAGCAATGAGTGATCTTAAGGAGCACTGAAGACTCCATCCTATGAGCACTGGAGTAAAAGACCAGAGACAAGGAGCAGGATTTGTTGATTTCATGATGGTAGTTTCACGAGAATGAGATTCCATCCCTGGCTGCAGGACTCACACAAATCTGACAAGTCAACCATGCACAGCGCACCCCTGTAATCTCAACACTCGGGAGGTCAAGGCAGGAGGATCATGAGTTCAAGGCCAGCCTGGGATACACCATGAATTCAAGGTTATCCACACAATAAAATGCGGTCCAGAGAAAAGGAAAAGGACAAAGAAAGCAGTGACTGCCTGCTGCTAGCTCCTCCCAAGGGAATGTCAACTGAAAATCCATCCACTTGACATATCCAAAATTCGCATTCATTTCCTCTGCTGGCCTGAAACTCTCTCCATCGCCACCCCACCACAGTACCCGAGCTTCCCTGAGTTTCCCTGAGTGGCCTCCTGCAATGCACCGCCCTGGCTGGAAGTGACTTCAATCACCTCTGTGTGATGAATTTCACCTTCGCCGAGCTTCCTCCAACCTCTCACACAGATCCCTGTTCCTCCTGTGCTCTCTAACCTCTGGCCTTCTCCCCAGGCAAGTGTCTCCCTTTTCCTTCATCTCTGCTTTTGCAGAATCCAGCTGCCTTCTGTCGACCCTGAGCCTCGGAGACTTATACAAGGCCTCAGATGACTGTTGATGGGTGCTGGCTCGATTTTTAAGAAATGATGGTTAAATTGCAGCTTGGAAGCTACTGGAAACTTGTATTTGGATGGGTCTTCACAGTGTGAATGGCCTCTTGCTCCAACCTTGGTATTAACATGCTGCCGAGGCACACTGACCATTCATTTCCACCGGAGCAAGACTCTTGCAGGTGTTTAGACATTGTTTACATTGCAACCAGGGCGAGCTAACTGTCATCTACCAAGACACAGAAGAGCCAAGATTTGGTGGTATCCTGCTTTCCTATTGTTTCAAAATCTATAGATTCAATGATTTGTAATTATTCTAAGTTTCAGAAATCACAAGGTTATAATAAATTTAAGACTTTGAAGAGAAATTTAAAAAAACATCTTTTCTCAACAGTTAGAAGGAAAACCACAATGTTTGCTAATTATTCTGTTGTCTGGGCCATAGTATTTGAGAAGTGGCACATTCCATTCACCCACAAGTAGAACATAGGTCATTTTAAACCAAGATTACCCAACTATAAATCAGTCTAGGAGTAACACATTAGAAACAGGGCCCAGTAGTTTTTCTTAGTGCTTATTTTGAGAACTTAAGTACCTTGATCTCATTATTTACAACTGTGCTGAGAAGTTACACCCAGAGCTATACAGTTCACATGAATAATGATCAACAGAGATGATGGGAAAGGGATCTGCATGCACACATAGATGCCTGAAGCATTCCACCAGCACTCGTGACAATGTCCAGGCCACCTCCATCATGGCCAAGTTTTTCAGTTTGTTGGGATCTGAACCTTATATGACATCTAACGTAGAGCACTGAGGTGGATGTCTCCATTTGAGAAAGGTTTATGGGATCTTTAATGTCTAGATATAGCCTCGCCTCTAAGGTTTCAGCCAGAAGACTGTCACCAGGCAATGAGCTACACACAATCCAATTTATCTGCCTTGGGAAGGATGATTCAGGGCTATTGGGATTTCAGTGTGTGGCTCCAGTTAGTCTAGCTCTGTGTTGCAGACTGGGAGGCCACTAAGCCCTGTCCTTCCAGCCAGATGGGTTTCCATTTAAAGTCTGCAAATCCAGAAAGATGTGAAAGAAGGAGTAACACAATCCCAGGAATCACTGGGTTAGTGCGCAGTTTATCGGATATCAGTATAAACTGCCCATTCCATTATCAGCTGCTTCTAGAAGGAACCAGAGCAGGAAAAAGACAGTTATGTGGACAGCAAGCCCCTTAATCCGTGCAGTCAAACAATGGCTTCTGGATGTATAGTTGACGCAAAGCACTGTAGCAGGCATTGGCAAAACAAGGGATGCACCTTTGATTGTCCCTAAGTTGAAATCACAATTCAGCTATACTATATGTTAGGTGTAGACTTTAGGAATTACAGGAATGCTACACCTACCTATGGGCCTTAGTTATCTATAAAATAAAGATGACAAAATGTAGATAGTGGAAAACTGTGATAACAGTTAACTGGCCTGTATTAAGTGACCACTGATTGTGCGTGAAGTTATTTGTCATTATTGAGTGATTACTGTATAGTACTCACAGTCATCAACTATGAGTGAACTCCTAGACACAGAGGCTGCTGTCAGTCTTCATGTCTCTAAAGACCAGTTCAATGTTTTATAAACACTCAACACATTTCTAAAGAAGTGGAACGAGTCCGGCTATACCTTTGCCCAGCAGGCTCAGGAGGCCTCACTTATCTGGCGCTCAACATTGCCGACTGAAAACGTATTGTGCAATTGGGTCCAAAAAAAGGATGTGGACTTGGAGGCTGGCCTCCTCATTGTAAGAGCTGTGTTGCTAAGGAGTGATACTCCAAGGCCTCTCATCCACGCAACCAACAGCACTCAGTATCTGCTTGCTAGACACATCCTCATTCGAAGCCAGGTTTTCATGTCAGTTGTGTGGGTGGAAAGGAGGAAAGACAGGAGGAGAAAGGCTCAACTGGGTTTTGAATTTTTCTCACTTCCATGTTTCCCAGATTAGGTATAAGATAAACTTTCTGCTTCCCTGGAGGCCGAGGAACTTAAGTAGCTTTCAGGCCATTCTTCTCAGTTCCCAGGGGCTGCCAGGAATCCTCACCTTCATTAGCAGTTCCCGACTGGTTAGATGGTTATTATGGTCAGAGAAGATATCTGAAAGTTCTTCAAACATCAGCATTCTGTCCCTATGGAGAAAGATGAAGAAACAAATAAGCAACAGAGATTCAGGAAATCCAACACCTAAGCGTAGCTGTCATCAGTTCTTATTGCCTGTAAAGACTGTTTGGACCTCAGGATTTGGGGTAATGCTACACAAATGAAGCTAATGAGTGTCTTCATGTACACAGCCTTTGAAAAGATGAGCACGGTTACCAGAACGATAAGAGGAAATTTTCCAATCAAACCTATTTAATTAATTTAAAAAAATGATGATTCAATTGGGGCATCAAGTTCTAGAGAGATGCTCTCGTAAGTAAGTTTTAAAAGCTTTTATCCTAGTAATGCACACAGAGTCCTGCGGAGATCACCTTGGCCAGACACCCAAGTGCAGAGAGAAGTTTTCACTGCTAACTGTTGAGAGCTGCAGATATAGAACCCCAATGTTCAGCATCCTAGGTGGCCTCATCGTGGTTCTAAGCGCCATGGCGGATGGGTTCAAACCTCGCTTATCAAGCGGCACCTCACTACTTCATTGGTGATCCTGGACAAGTTGCTTAGCTTTCCAGCTTCAATTGTCTCTGTACATAGGAGACCTACCGCAGGGGTGCACTGCAGAGCACCTGTGGGGTTCAGGCCCCTCAGGAGCCGGAGCACCCTGCTTGTCTGCCTGTACATGCCTCTCTCCACAGCCACTGAATGGATGATGATTCTGAAGGCCACACTTGATTAGCAGCCAAGTCTCCATGTGTACAACATCTTCATTACCATAAAATATCATAAAGGCCATTATTAAGACTTATTTGCATTTTAAGGAGTATAATATTATTTGTATAACAAAACCATGAAAACTCTGTTTTGGAGAAAATAATTAGGAACTTAATTATATAAGTACTTCAATAGAAAGAAGGAAGTAGGTAGCCTCTGTCTGCTGAAAGCTAGAAATGTAAAAGATTATGATTAAAGTGGCAAATATGGTACCTTGACTCCACTCCCCCTAAATTCAGCCATGGAGACACATAAAACTGATGTGCAAAGGGCATGTGGTGTCCTACAGCACCCTTCCTAAAATGTAAATTAGTCAAGCAGCAAATCACATATGTTCAACAGGGTTGAGTTTTGTGAATTGTTTTGTTCTTTGGTGTTTAAAAAGTTGTTTTAAAGACACCTGGAAGAACGGATCTTCTCTCTGGCAACCCAAGAATCTAAAACACGCATATCGTGGACTAGCATTTTAAAGACTTATTATTACTTTCCATTATGTGTTTATGCGTGTCTGTGTATGTGAGGTGTATTAGTGCGATGCCCTCAGAGATCCAGAGATGAGAAACATCTGGTCTTCTAGAACTGAAGTCACAAATGGAAGGTGGTACTGGGGGCTGAACTCAGGTCCTCTACAAGAAACAGTGCTTATGATGTCAGAGGCCAGCCTGCAGGTCCACCTTCTTTTCAGTCAGCAATGTTTATGGAGTACCAGGCAAATGCTGGCTCCTGAGTGGCCTGCTGAGCAAAGGCACAGCCTGGAACATGGCGTGCTCTTAACCATTCAGCCCGGTGTACGCTAGTTTTTAAAGTTGCAGTTTAAGACTCAGACTTGCTGGAGAGGAAATCCTGGGACAGGGAAGTGACTTTCTAAACTAGTTGACTCTACTTGTCAACCACCCAAAACAGCTATACTCGGTTTTCCCTGAAGTCAGACAGATTTCACCATCTGACCATTCCTTTGCTTATGGGAAACTATAATGAGAGTGATACCAACCAATGACTCGTTAGGACCTACAGCTTTCATTAAATGTATGTTCAGAGGAAAATTAATCAATTCATCTCTCTCATACAGACTAACACTCACTATTGAAATTCGTAAAAAAAAAAAAAAAAAAAAAAAAAAAAGGAGATGAAGGGGAGCAAGAGCCGGAGTCAAGAGAGTGCACTGTATCTGCAGAGCCTGTGCTCCAGCTCTGTCACCCATGGGGTGTGGCTTCCATGGCTCTGTCACATGAAGCATGCTGCAATTTAAAAAAGGGGAAGGAGTCTCACTATATCCCTGGCTAGCCTGGAATTTCCTATGTAGATCAGGCTGGCCTCCAACTCACAGAGGTCCACCTGTTCGGCTTTCTGTGTGCTAGGATTAGCATCACTTACCTTAACTCCTTTTTAAAGCATCAAAGAATAACCTAACCAATGAAGTGACTTCTATCTCATCTGTAAGCATCTCATCTCCTCTGGCACCCATTTTTCAGCATACACTATAAAACTCTGGTTGGCCTCTTATAGGATTAATAGCATGGTTTCTGTGTTAGAATTACCATGGAAATATATCTCTGATTGTGTCTGTAAAAAAAAAAATCTAGATTTGATTGAGGTGGAAAAACCCATCCGTGGTGGTTCAAACCAGAATGTCTCCCAATATATTGGAGTGGTTGGTTCCCTGTTTGCAGAACTGTTGGGGAAGATTAGCAGTGTAGCCTTGTTGCAGGAGGTGTGTCACTAGGGCTGAGCTTGGAGGTTTCAAAGCCCATGGTAAATCCAGCATCTCTTCCCCTGCCTCTCTCTCCTTCCCTCAGCCCCTACTGTAGATCAAGAGCTAATCTCTTAGCTACTTCTTTCTCCCATACCAGCTTGATACCATGCTCCCAGTTATGATGGCCACCAACTAATCCTCTGAAACTGTAAGCAAGTGCCCAGTCAAATGCCTTCCTTTAGAAACTGCTTTGCTCGTGGTGTTTCTTCACAGCAATAGGGCAGTAACTAAGACTGGATCCTAAATGTGAATTATACCGTCCCATAGGCTGGAGTCCTGAGCTGAGCGAAAAGGAAAAACCAAGTTCAGAACAAGCACTCACTGCTCTCTGCTTCCTGACTGTAGAAACAACGCAACCAGCCGCTTCCTGCCTCCACTGCCACCCCCTCTACAGCTCCAAGAATTGTAAACCAAAACGAACCCTTTCTTCCTTAGGTTGCTTTGGTCAGGGTGTTTTTATCACAGCAGAGGAGACTCTACCTAAGACACCTTCTAAATCTGAACTAATGTGGGAACAAACTGTCCCTTCCTCTGGGGGTTGGGGGGAGGAACAAGCCTCTGGTCCTTCCAGAAGCAAAGTTCTGGAAGTGGAAGGAATACAGTAATGACAGAGGAAGATCTCTGTGTTGCTGATGATGCCAGAGGTGGGACTGAGAAGGATGAGAAGAAAACAGCACAGAATGTTAGTCGTTAATAATCTCAGTCAGAGGCCATGGAAGGAGTCCTGGGTCTCCCCTCACTAAGACATTTTAATATGCTGAAGCGGAAATGGACTCAATCTCCTCCTACTAAAGCTCAAAAGCTGAGATCTGAATGGTTATCCCTCATATGCTGGCGCAGCTTAGGACCTTGGAATGAGACTGAAAAACAATAACCAGAAGTCATGCAAACTGCCCAACGTCATCACCCTACAGCCTCATCCCTCGAGAGCCGGATAACAAGCACGCCCCGCCCTCCGAGCCTCGGAGACCATGGCGGAGAGTGGGTGTGGCTCCTGTAGCTGCCCACCGTAGAAACTCATTAATGCACTCTTCCTGGAATACAGAGAGGTTTCAAACATGTTTCTCTTGTCACATAATATGTGCTCTGATGGTAAAGACCCACGGTATGGAAGCAGACCGATCACGGGGGCCAGAACAACAGAGCAGGCACTGGGGAACTTACTTCGGGACTGCAGCCCAAGCCTTTTTCAACCGATAGATGGAATTAGACTGCAGTGCGGAAACGATGGCCCTCAAGGAGGAAAAATTCTTCAGGATTCTACATTCCTGTGTGGGGAGTGACGGAGACATAAAAGGCATTTAAATATCAGTGTTACAGTGAGTTGCTGGTTTCCTGTGTTAGAGGTATTACAGCTGCTATGAATTCTTACCACTAAATGGGCAGCTGTATAAATACTGCACATCAAAAAGTGGCTCCTTCCTCCCGCCCCAGTCACCAAAACACTTTATAGATCTTGGCACGGTAGGCTTGTTTTCCTCTCTAATATACTTTTGCGTTGTTGTTACAGTTTCATGGTTTCCAGCTTTCCCAGTAAAAACAACTCGAGGAAGTAAGCACGCGTGGTGGTGCAGGGAGCCTGTGCGAGCCTTCAAACTCTGCACGAACGTGTGGAGGACCACTGTGCCCTGCAGGCCTTCCGAGGGGGCAGGGAAGCAACCGCAGTCAGTCCAGATGGTACAAAGAGCCGCAGGCCTGAGAGGTGTATATAACTTGGCAATAAAAATTCACCACAAGTTGAACTTCAACTTTCATGGTCTTAGCCAAGGGGGGAATATTTTTATACACATTCATTTGGTTTCAAATTGGCTTGTCCCACAATAGCAAACATTCAGAAACACCTTGGTACTTCAAGGCTTTCAAAATAACTTGGGCTTTTAAAAATAGGATTCATTTTGGCAGTGTTTTAAAACAAAACAGAGAAAGAACAGATTTGGGGTGTCATTTTTTTGGGGGTAAGAAGAGAGGCTCCTCACTTAAATATACCCTGCCCTAGGGGGCCAAGCTCAGAGGGTGGGTAGTCAGTGGCCCTGGAGGCAAACCCTACAGAGAGCAGGGCCAGTAAAACAGGGAAAGAATTCCATCCCAGAGTTGGCTGGCCTGGGGGTGTGGCCACATCCGTGAATGTGCCGCATCTGTCTAGGTCAGAGGAGATGCTTTATGGGTAAGCAGGAGTGAGGTTTCTCAGCTGACTACATTGCATGAACACATGTTTGGCCTCATGCTGAACCTCTCAGGCAAGAGGTGCCAGGGTGGTTGGGCATAAAGCAACTTGCTTCAGGAACCATTTTCCTAAGTAATGTTGATCTGGACTATGAAGTAAAAACAGAATTCTCCAATTTGTCATGACAAAATTTTGCACGCTAACCAAACCTCAAATGTTTTCTTCAGAGTAAATTTCAATGTACTTCATAAAATTCATGCCCAGTCTTTTAAAATGTCCTGGTGTCCCCTTTATTTAAAAAGAAAACAGAGGAGGAGGGAGGCAAGGAGAGACGGAGGGGGTAGAGAGGGAGTGGGAGGGGGAGAACGAGGAAGGTGAGATGTAGAAGTGATGGAGAAAGAAAAAAGACAGAAAAGGGGAGGGAGGGAGGAACAAAGAAGGGAGGGAGGCAATGGCAGTGAAGACTATGAGACAGGGAGGGAGGGAGGGGGAGAGGGGGATAGGAGGGAGGATAGGGAGGGAGGGAGGGGGAAAGAGGGGGGGACAGGGAGGGAGGGAGGGGGAAAGAGAGGGGGGACAGGGAGGGAGGGAGGGGGAAAGAGAGGGGGGACAGGGAGGGAGGGGGAAAGAGAGGGGGACAGGGAGGGAGGGAGGGGGAAAGAGAGGGGGGACAGGGAGGGAGGGAGGGGGAAAGAGAGGGGGGACAGGGAGGGAGGGAGGGGGAAAGAGAGGGGGGACAGGGAGGGAGGGAGGGGGAAAGAGAGGGGGGACAGGGAGGGAGGGGGAAAGAGAGGGGGAACAGGGAGGGAGGGGGAAAGAGGGGGGATACAGGGAGGAAGGGAGGGGGAAAGAGGGGGGGAGGTTAGCCCTGCTGCTGTCTGAAACCTGTCTCTGACAGCATGGTTCAACAAAGGTTCAGCATCCCAAAATTATGTTCTAAAACCAGGAAACTTGCAATAAATAAAGACACCCAGGCCCCAATATATCATGTCTATCGTAATAAACATATGGAACACATTATTCAGTAACAGGCTGAGGCTAAGGGTTTACAGGAACTCATGAAGCATCCAGTCCTGTTTCTAGAAAAGGAGGCATATTCCAAAAGATGCAGTGCAAATCCAAAACTGCAGCAGAGGCCAGGCCAAGGGTACACACCCATATTAGGTCAGAAATAGTTTCTACAAGTAAAATTAATATCATTTTTCAAACTTTTTTTTCAGCAGAAATCAACTATGACTAAGGAAGGAAGAATAAAATAAATCTTGGCAGGAAACCACCTGCAAGTTTTAGCATTTTATGAAGTTATTCTCTACAATTTCAAGAGACAAAACATACTCAACATGGGGGGAACCCATTGCACAGCAAGGCTAAGGGCTCTTGGCTTTGTGCACATGCTGTGGGATGCGGAATACACTTGGAGTTATTCAGAGTTTCCTTATCATGTAAACACACAATCTATATTTAACTTCAACTGAAAGTCATGATTTGAGTCACTACCCCCACCGGGGATACTGCGTTCGGGCTACCTAAGGAGTTCAGTTTGTTTGTTTGTTTTTGTGGAACAGTAAGTGAGTTCTTTACAATGTCCATGCCTTGCTTCCTGCTTTGTTTTTGTCCAGATACTGGCATGTGTAGGGTAATAAATAGGCCATCTTAAAGACTCAAAACAAGGCAAATTCTCTGGAACTATTGTGGTTTTGCTCTTTGGTCAAAAACAATAAAAGAAAATATGAAAGACTTAGGTGTTATGTCCTATAAACAAGGCGTGGTGGACAAGTACATTGAATGGGACATGAAGCTACATGTGTTCTGGCTGAGGGTTAGCTATGGCCCAGAACATGGACTAATGGCAAATGTATACATCAACTAATTTCATGATCCTTGCCACTGCGGCTTCTTCTTGCCTTCTTCAATAAGCTAAAATCCTACTCTTTGATAAAGTGAGATCCATTCTTGCTTTCTTTTTTTAAAAATTTATTTATTTTAAGTTTATGAGTACACTGTTGCTGTCTTCAGACACACCAGAAGAAGGCATCTGATCCCATCACAGATGGTTGTGAGCCACCATGTGGTTGCTGGGAACTGAGCTCAAGACCTCTGGAAGAGCAGTCAGTGCTCTTAACCACTGAGCCATTTCTTCAGCCCCAGGGCATTCTTTTTGATCACTCGGACACAGAGATAACTTTTCCCTTCTCCACTTCTATACCATTTCTATTGCTGACTCCTGTCCTTCATAGGGTGAGGTCACTTCAGTGAGTCTGGCTCCTGTACAGCTAAATCAGTTGTGGTCTTATTATAGCCCTAAAGATTAATGTTGTAACTTACTAGGAACCCACAAAATAGATGATGGACAAGTTAGACACTACTTTTCTCTACCCAGTGTCAAGACACTTGTCACGGGCTCGGGATGGCGGGATGACGGCTCTGACAGACTAGAGTCCGAGACTCAGCGAAATGTAACTCATGTCTGATGTCAGGAAGGCCGTCTACCAAACACAACAATAGGATTTTAAAAGGCAGTTACGTGAGCGATGTTGATCCACTTCTCGATGACTCTGGCTCGCTGCTGAGTTTTGAGCTCTCTGCTCCCCAGGATGGTGCTGACAACACACTTGGTGAGGGTATTAAACTGAGAGATGGTGGCACGGATCGTAGGAGCCAAATGCTTGTTTTCTTTTTTATCCCGCTGAGACCAGATGCAGCCCAGGCAGTGGTGAGGCACTACTTTCTTGAACAGTTGCTGAAACAAAGGAGGGAGTGACATTAGGAACATGCAGATGCTTTACACAACGTGTCACCTGAGACAACTGGAAATCAGGGGCTTGTAAGTGGACAAGGCATCTTCCTCTGCTGGACTTGCCACATGGTGTTCATCTTCACACTCAAGGTAAGTAATGGATGAATGGATCAGAAAGGACCACATGATTTGTTGTTAGTTTGTTTTCGTGTTTTGAAACAGAAGCTCTCTGAGTGGTCCTGGCCATCCTAGAAGTCACTATGTATAACCAACCTGGCCTCGAAGTCATAGAGATCTGCCTGTGTCTGCCTCCCCAGTGCTGGAATTTAAGGTGTGAGCCATCACAGCTAGACTCCCATGTGATCTTTTAAATTTGCTTAATAGAGGGGAAAAAATTACCAAAAGAAAAATTAAATCATCAAAGCCATTTTTATCTATCCATTTTGCCCCCCAAAATCAAGTAACTCTAGTAGGATTGGCGCTACTAATCAAAAAAAAAAGGACAGTGGGAATGATCCTTTAGGAATGTCTTCAAAATCCTGCACACGCAGGGACACCAGCTGTCTAGCATGCTAACAGATGCTCTGGGGCCACTTGGAAAGAAGTTCACGTAGGTTATAACACATGCCACATCTCGCAGCTCAATTGAATCCCATTTTTCAAAGCAGAGAAAGAAACTAACATAGGGGGAAAATCAACCTCACATACTCACAGAAAAATGAGGGACTGTTTTCAGGTCTTTTCCTTAAAGCAATAAAAATATTTTTTTATCTTTTCCTTATTCTAACAACAAATGGTAGAATAGATCAGATTCTGATTTGTACAACTGAATATAAGGTAGTCAATGTGTAATATAATGTATTATATTATATAATTATTATATGTAATATATAATTATAATATAATACAATATAATATAATGTATAAAAGATGGCCAGCAGGTATTCCATATGACTATGTAATCTACTTTCCATATTCTATTTGCATTCCCATTGGATGGAAATTTTGGCCAGTTCATATGCTGCAAAAGTTTACGTGCTGAAGAGTAAAACCATCGTGATAATTGCTAATTCTTTGACTATGTTTTCCAACAATCTCCGAGCTATGCAATCTGGTTAGCACAATCAAATGTGCACAGCACACAGAGACTGTCAAAATTCAAATGTGCAGGAAGCACACGTGGAGACAGCCTGCCAGATGCGGCCACATGTGGACTCTGAGCTCACTTCATCCTAACTAAGCCCTCACCCCTTTACAGTCCTCCAAATAAACAGGTCAGCTCTTGAACTATTTATGAGTCCGAAGGGAGAGAAATACCCACAGCACAGGGTAGATTCTGTTTCGCTAGGATTAGAATTCTTACTTCCCTCTGTGACCAGAGCTCTGAGGGAAATGCACTTTCACCCAGGTCTTGAATTATTCACGCAGATGATTCGCACAGAGCCTTAACTCTCCTTTTGCAGGCACAGACTCTCAATGACTCTAGGACTTTTAGCACGCTCCCATGCTGCCCACTGCCCTCTGGGCCAACAGTACTGTCACTACCCCACGTTTTAAGTGGACTCACATCAGAGATACAGCAAGAGGACCTACCGCGTCCATGTAGGTCAGCTGTTCCGCCACGAGGTCTTCCGAGAAGCTGGTGAATTCTGCTGACCCTCCGCTCTCCAGTTCCTCTTCCTCCTCCAGGCTGAAGGAGCTGGTGTTGAGAAGTCCATCTGTCCACAGTGGGGAAACAATCAGTTCGTGCGTGGGGGCCGCAGAAGGCTTGGTTCATAGAGTCAAGCTACACTTCTTTCATTCAGGAAGAGGTTTTCTGAAGAGGGCTAACTCTTCAGAAAACCATAGGTTAGAGACGAACAAGAATGAGACATTGGAACAAAATGGAGGTCCAATCCTGTGTGTTCTAACGTTTGTATTAAGCTCAGCGAGGCCTTGAGTGATCCGCAGAAAATCATTCAGAGGCTAGCCTAGGCAAAGACTAAAGAGGCAACGCTGAGCACAGCCTTTGTCTAAGCTCACACCAACTCCATCATTACTTCTGGGACTAATCCAGCTAATACCTACACCGCAGCCCTGAATTCTGGATTGTTGAGTCACTGAGAACCAGCCGCCTAAAAGACTGAGCCAGGCGACCTGCAGGGTTTGGTAAGGTAGGACAGGTCGTTTGGATTTCAGAGATGTGGTGAGACCTGTAGAACTTTCAACAATACTGAGTAGACTCAAACGCTGCTAAACCAAATGGCTGCCGCCTGCTTTTGCATAGAGAACAGATGGAAGGTAAATGCCCGGGAAGCCTATAGAGCTTGTTGTCCATCTGAGAGTTACACAGGTCAGAGCCTGAAGAAGTGAGGGAAAATCACTTCCGGGAACCCATCTGAACTGACGAAGGGCCCAGCTGCTAGGCCTCCAGTCTCCTCTTTGAAGTCTCTCCCCCAGCCTCATTCCCATCACAGGCCTTGCTCTCTTCCCATCACAACTGCACTTCCTCTGGGGCCGGGGAGCCTGGCTGCACACAGCAATATCCAGGCAGAAATTCGGTTCTGTGTTACTACCCCCAGCATAGCTCCATTTTACTCCTTTTCTTTCTCTTTATGGGGGTCATTGTTAAGCATCTTGTATAGAATTGATGTAGCGTCTTCAAAGCTTCCTGTGAGAAGTGGAAATGCCCAAGGTGAGACCTTTACCCGCCCACTACCACGTGCTGCCTGCCCACTCTGGCAGCGGGCTGTGATTATGGGACTGGCTCTGGGCCTCAGAGCTGAGCGGTCCAATGTGAATGAGATTGGGTTATAACTGGGAGACGTAGGAGAGTGTCACTATCTATCTCTGTTATCCTAGATACAAGCAAAAATACCCAGTGAAGAGCCGAAATCCCACCCTTTGGAGGATGTTAGGGCCTGACTCAGTACTTCTCCACTCGACTCTGGCACTTTCTCATTGAGTGAAGAAAAAGAAATCTGATGTGCAACCAAAGGTTCAGAGGACCTTCTATCTACCTCTCCTGACGGCTACAATGTACCTGTAAAACCGTGCAGAAGCTGTCCGGCTTAAGCCAAAAAGAGTACAGGGTAAGGACCATTCACTCACATACTCATTAATTCACTCACTCACTCACTCATTCATTCATTCATTCATTCATTCAAGTACTTATAAATCTGGCATGCTCTTAGAATGTTACGACATGTGGAAACTATGATCCTTTCTCTCTGGGACCTGGTCCTGCTTTCACTGCTCCTGCCTGACTCTTCAGGGGTTATGTAAAAATCTCTATGCACAGTTTTACTTTTGCAAACGTGCAGGACAGCTCACTGCTTTCTCTAGTGTGCCCTGGGGTGGGGTGAGGCACAGGGAACCAAGCTCCCAACGCTCCAGTTCAGGAACGGAGCCTGTACTTCGCAAACAGGGCCTGGAGCATTCTTGGGAACAACTGCCTGTACTTAGGAAAAGATTCATTCTTGAGTATTGCCTAAAAGTTTTTTTGTCAAGTCGAGCCACCTCCCTCTGCCTGCCAGAAGAGCTCTGCCCTCCAGTCCCTGAGCTGGAGACAACCAATGACTGAGCCCACTGGCTCCCCAATTAGGCATGGGGCCAGAGGCGGGCCCCAGTGGGGAGAGCTGGACTCCAGTGCAGCAGCAGCAGCAGCAGCAGCAGCAGCATTTTCTACCCCAGCACAAAGCTGGGCAGGCAGGAGGGAGGGAGGGAGGGAGAGAGGGAGGTAGGGAGGGAGGGAGGCCCTGAAGGGAGCTGAGGTCTGGCAGCTGGAGCTTCCCCGGTATTCAAGCATTCCCGGCAGATGAAGTCATCTGAGACACAAAGCCTTTGGCGATCTGAGCCAAATGATGCAATTGCATTCCCCTTCTCTGGTCCCCAGTACATACAAACCACTCAACAGGTCCCGGGCAGAATTTAAAGTTACTGTATTTGCTTTGGCTCTGGTATAGAGTCCCTTATCTGTGCTAGGAGCCATTTCCTTTCCCTCACTGAGGATATCAGCTATTACTTCAAGGAAATGCCCATCAGAAGTTCCAAGTGGGTCAGCTGCCATGGAAACTGTTACCCAGCACCTCAGTGAAAGGACATATCATCAGCTAGAGCCCGGTGGAACCTCTTGACTCGTTTCTTCAGAGCTTGGCTGGCAGTCGTCATACTCTGTGGCCAGCAGTGGTGGCCCTGCATTTGTCTTTGGAAACTAGAGGTCAGCCTCCAATAGGAAAAAACAGCCTCGGAAACTTCCTGTGATTTGGCCATTAGAGACAGCAGATGACAGGAATCGAGGTTGCCAGGGGACATGACAGTAATGCTTTTTAGGGCAAAGGAGAGACCCTTCCTCCAAGCTTGTGTAAGAGGGAAGTGGTCTTGAATCCTTGCCAGTCGCACAGGTTGGTTGTCACAGGTTTACATTTGATACAGCATGTTAGGCAGAGAAGAAGTCAGTCCATGCTGACAAGGGAAAGTTAAAAAAAAAAAAATCCAGGAAACTCCCTTCCTGGTAACGTAACCCTGAGCCTCTACTTAGCTTCTCTGAGCTGGTTTTACAATTTAATCTTTAAAATCATAAATCCAGTCTTGAAAAATTCCTCTTTTCACTCTGAAACTCTAAGGACCTGAAGCTAACAGTTCAATAATTTTACACTATCCCAATTTTCTGAGGGTACCAGGGTTTCTTATTGAGCCAATAAATGGGGAACCCCTACATTTCTGAGTCCCAGTAGAGGTCTCCCTGGGACCAAACAGGTACTCACTGTCAGAATCCACATCTTGCTTTTGAAACTGTTCAAGAAGGTTCTGTGCTCTCCTCTCTGGGTCGGAGCCAGGCATCATCTGCTTGAGATACTCCAGCAGCTTCTGCAGGCAAGGGAAGTGAGGGGGCTCCCGGAAGTCCTCTGCACACTGGTCCAGCCAGGCCCTCAGGATGGAGGCAATGGCACTGGGGAGGAGAGACAGAGACCCGCTAAGCCCGATGCTTGATGCTTGTGGGACTCCAGACAGGCTCTGGACACCACAGCTGCTAGCTGGAGGGGGGCTTTGAGGGGATTGATAACGTTGAGTTGTTAGAAAAATCCAACCAAGGCAGATGAAAGATGAGAAGAGGATTTTTCTGAGTTCCAAACAATCCAAACACAAGCCACTAACTGTGTGTTTGCTCAAATTAAAGACCAGGAAGCCAGGCTATCAAGATGATTCCATGAGTAAGAAACTTTCTACCAAGCCTGACAACTGAGTTAGTTGGTGCCTGGGTCCCACAGTGGAAAAAGGGAAACAATGTTACCAAGTTGTCCTCTGACAACCCCTACTGTAGCAGCTGGAGCCAGTCCTGCAGACTCACACACAAATAGATTAACAAATGTAATAAAACAGAAAAGGAACCTAAAACTAGCCACACTGATAACTTAGGACATAACTGTCTACCATTAGGCCAGAAATCCATCTGGAGTAAGAAGTGTCTGGGTTAGGGGAAGTGGGGGGTGCTTCAGTTTAATCTTAAAAACATGACTAGGGCTTTAGCACAAGGACCAGAGCTTCCCTTATAAAGTTTTTCCATTGTTTCTCAAATTATAATGAGACTGTGTGTCAGAAACCACCCCCTCCAGGGGTGATGGAGTCACAAGGTCCCCCAGGGGGCAAGGCACAAAGACAGTCAGGTTCATTCTGGGTGCTTGGGGTGCTGTGCTATAGACACATTCTGAGTAACACAGGGTGCTGCCTCTAAGTTAGGGGTAGCTCCTCCCCCTGGACAGAGTCAGAGCAATGGCAAAGGGGCAAACTCTTTGCAGTGCCATTACTCATAGTCAGAAGACTTCAAAGACACTTCAGAGTCAGATCCAGGCCCGGCTGGGTCCCTTTTCTAAACACAGATACCCTGCCTCCTGAATAACACAACCTCCTCACAAGGGTATTCATTGATGCTTGCTGGAGAAGATATGAGGGAGAATCAGTAACCCCCTGTGCATCCCAACGCAAAGAAACCATACTTTGTCTTAGCTGTAGTGACAAAACTTTCACCCACCCAAAAGACTATATGTGTGTAGGTCAGAGGTTAACCTCCTATGCCACTCCTCAGGAGCCATCTACCTTTTTTGTTGAGATGGGTCTCTCACTGGGACCTGGGGGATCACCATTAGGCTGGGATGGCTGGTCAGCAGGCTCTAGAAATACTCTTGGGCTCTGCTTCCCCAGCAGTGGGGTGGTAAGCACATGCCACCATGTCCAACAGTTTTTTACACATGGGCACTAGGGATCCATCCACCTGGGTCCTAAATCTTGGGCAGCAAGCATCTTACAGACTGAGCTATCCCCCCAGCAAGCATCTTACAGACTGAACTATCCCCCAGCAAGCATCTTACAGACTGAGCTATCCCCCCAGCAAGCATCTTACAGACTGAGCTATCCCCCCAGCAAGCATCTTACAGACTGAGCTATCCCCCCAGCAAGCATCTTACAGACTGAGCTATCCCCCCAGCAAGCATCTTACAGACTGAGCTATCCCCCCAGCAAGCATCTTACAGACTGAGCCATCCCCCGCCCCCAACCACAAAATGTGTTTTTTAAAGGGGTTGGACTCCAGCAGTGGCACGGCATTTGTCTAACAAGCACAGGATTCTTTGGGTTTGGTCTACAGAATCAGAATCAAACAAATGAAAATTATAATTATCTACTGTAGTTAAACAAATAGTTCATGCAGTTAAGAGCTAGCATAGAAGCTAGTATCACTGTGCAGGGGGACAGCAGCCTGTTACAGCATCTGAACTCCCACGCTGTCCTTTCTTTTTCTTTTTTTTTTTTTTTGGTTTTTGGTTTTTTTGGATTTGGGTTTTTGGAGACAGGGTTTCTCCATATAGCCCTGGCTGTCCTGGAACTCACTCTGTAGACCAGGCTGGCCTCGAACTCAGAAATCCACCTGCCTCTGCCTCCCAGAGTGCTGGGATTACAGGCATGCGCCACCACCACCCAGCAGCCACGCTGTCCTTTCATACCAAAGAGCTGGACTTCAGTCAAGGAAAGCTACCACCAAGTCCACTGAGAGTTAACTCAACTTTTGGAATCCAAGTACAAAGAGCAGGAATGTTACACAGCGACTGTTTCTCTACGTACACATCTCTGTTTTGCTTCTGTGGACTCTACGGTAGCTACATGATTTAATTATCTACATGAAACAAATGACATTAGACTACCATCATAAGAGAAGAAATTTAATAATCTAAATCTTTAAATTAAATAAAATTAACCAAAGCATTATTTCCTTCCAGAAAGCTGAAAGAAAGTAACCTGGGCTTTGGATTAAAGTTGAAAACATGAGCGGGGGCAGTGTGGCACACACCTTTAATCCCGGCACTCAGGAGGCAGAGGCAGGCGGATCCCTGTGAGTTCGAGGCCAGAGACAGTTCCAGGATAGCCAGGGACACACAGTGAGACCTGCTCTCAGAAAAAACCAAACAAAGAAACAAGCACTGAAGCACGAGTACAGTGACGTCAACCACTTTCTATTGGGGGCCCTCATGCCTTTCAGTTATCAAATTTAATATTACCATTTTAAATATTTATCAACAGTTAATATTCCATAATTCCACTAACTGGCCTTCGTAGGATATCTTAAAAAAAAAAAAAAAAGAATACACAAGGCCAGAGAGGATGGGTGGGGAGAATTTGGCAAGGGTGGGAAGGGAGAGGTAAGGGTAAATTTGGTAAAGATACATAGTACATATGTATAAAACTGTCAAAGAATAAATAAAATAAAAAATTAGCTTATCATGCAAATGTTTATTTTTTATAAAAAATATAATTTGTAAGTAATTTTCCTTTCTTTGGTAAGCACAGAATCATTATACGTGCATAGTTGGTATACCAGAACACAGAAAACCTGCACTTAAATATATAAGTTAGATTCTTACAAAGGAACACTTTTATAATTCTTAAAATAAAGGTGGGTGATCACTACTCCCTTCCCATTTCAAAGAGAATACAGCCTGCTGGGGATACTAATGAATACACACACAGACACACACACACACACACACACACACACACACACACACACACACACACGCGCACGCACGCACGCACACGCACGCACGCAAGCACACACGGAATAAATAGGGAGAAGAAAGAAATCAGAGAAGAGAAAAACAGAGATAGTCTAAGCAAAGGAGCAGACCCTTGCCCTCCGTCCAGCAGAACTTGGCTTGCCAGGAACGGAGGGTTTCTGGAAAGGCCTGGCCCCTTGCCTGAAGTTCACAGTAGCCTTATGTTTGCCAGGCCTGGGAAGAAACTTTCCATTCTCAATAGAACAAGCAGCAGATACAAATGCTGGGCTGTTAAGATGCTAAGAAGGAAAGCAACATCGCAAATATGACAGAGGAAAGGGGACAGCAGCTTTTCCATTTTCCTGGCCTTGGCTCTGCTCCTCTCCAGGACTGAATGGGAGGATTAAGGAAGGGAGATACTGGCTGCAGTCACAAATGCACAGGCAAAGTGAGCCTATCCCACTGCAGAAGTCACTTGCCCCTGTGCACAGAACAAGAAGGGGCTGGGAGAAGGGAAGACCCAACTTCTCCCCACCTGTCAACCTGGAGAGTTTGTTCACACAGTCCCACTGATCCCTACCTGAAGAAGGGACGGAAAACACCTGCCTGCATCTATCCAACACTGATTGGTGGTGATCTGAAATGACATAATGTCAGTGGGACCTTCTGAGACACATCAAGAGGGGCATAGTCTGTAATATGCTTACAGTGACCTACCAAAGGCCACAAAAGGCTTGGTGAAACCAACTCAAAGAATTTGCCACCAAGCACTGAGACAAATTGTGCCTCCATATTTGTGACCCCCACACCTGCTGGAAGAAGGTCATAGCTTTGAACAAATACTGTACATGTGGGCAGAACCATGTATGCACAAACAAACATGCACACATACACACTGAAGGTCACACTAAGGCAAAGCAACTCAAAGACATCATGCTGGAGTATTCATCAGAAGTCAGGAAGTCTTTGTAGACCGGAGGAGTACCAGACGGAAAAATTAAGATTATACAGCAGTCTGCATTAAGGAGAAACACCGATGTACAGCCTTCCCCAAAGCAACTCTTTGATGGGTCACAGAGCAGAACTCCTCTGTCCTAAATGGAGGTATGAATCTAACCGACGTGCCAGATGGGTGGCAGCTCCAGTGGCCAAGCCAAGTGGCAAAGGGGATTACCAGCAGACAGCTTTCTACCTCGGGCATTCTTGGCAAGTGCCACCTTCTACCTATTGCAAAAGCCTATGGGAAAGAAACACACGTGGTCATGGCCCACATGTGGAGCCTGCTAAGGTCGAGTCTAAGGCTTTTCCTTCCAGGAGAGACCTCAGGGAGAATCTACGTGACTAACTAACTTATTGAGTACTCTTTGTTTTCCATACCCACTCACTAATTATGTGGTAAATGTCACAAGAGAGCCTTCAGGGACCCACAGAAGTACTATCCTTTACAGGGAACCTGGTCAAGGCTTCAGGAGGGTCCCCCTAGGAACTGAGACCTTAAGGATAAGAAGGAATCAGAAGGGTTGGAGAGATGGCTCAGTGGTTAAGAGCACTGACTGCTTGCTCTTCCAGAGGCCCTGAGTTCAATTCCCAGCTCACAACCATCTGTAATGAGATATGATGCCCTCTTCTAGTGAGTCTGAAGACAGCTGCATGTATTCACATGAATAAAAATAAATAAATAAATCTTAAAAGAAGGAGAAGAAGGAGGAAGAGGAAGAGGAGGAGGAGGAGGAGGAGGAGGAGGAGGAGGAGGAATTGGAATTAGTAGGAAGGGAACTGGAGCAGCACTGTGAGCAAGGGTCTCTAGGTAAGACAGCCAAACCCAGCACTGAGTAGACTTGAGAAGAGTTTAATGAAAGTACAGAAAGAGGAGACGTGCACATTGCAGTGACACGTGCTATGCTATGGCCAGGTGACACATGCTATGGCCGGGTGACACATGCTATGCTCACTGACTGTCTAGCCAGCACAGGTTGTACTTGGTAACACCTGGTTAGCAGGGTGCCTTGCTAAAGGGGTGAGCCCAGGAAAATGGTCCATACTTCCTAGTCACCCATAGGCCTTTGGGTTCGTGGAATACGGAGAATTTTTAAAGTGCACACAAAGGACTGACAGGCCACCAAAGCAGCAGCTGTCCTCCAAACACAGATGTGACAAACCCAGAGACTATGAGTACGTATATCAAATTATCCTAAAATTCCAATGGTGACTACACACTCTAGAATTAATAAGATTATCACTACACAAACAGAATAATTCTGTCTACTTAGCGGTGTGTTTTTCCTGACCTAGAGCCTATTTGACACGATAGCTCATATTTAATCACTGCCAGAAGATAAGACACAGAAACTTTTGGAAAGACAGCAGAATGTTTCCTTATTCTAGGACATGCTCTACAAACTTGATCACGTCCTGGACAGTGAACAGGAAGAAAGTGCAGCCTACGAGTACCACGCGTGTGTGGGGAACACAGCCGTGCCTCTGCCACGCCATGCCGGTGGGCTGTAATGCATTCTGTCAACCTCGACCCTGACAGAGCTGGGCCTTCCACCTTGTTCTCCAAGTCACCACAAGCTTTTCCTGAGTCTTAGGGAACAGTGCCAGGCCGAGCTATCAGCAAGATGGTTTCCTTGCTGAGAAAGAACAAAGAAAAATCAAAATTCTTTTCTCCTCCCCTCTTCCCTGAAGAGACACAGTGCTATCTGGACTGCCAGGGTCATCTGCTCAGCTTCCAGTACTTTCCATGTCACACTTCGGTATTTGTGGTAAATAAGGATTGAAACTCTGGGTGGGGATGGAGGGAGGGCTGTGATAAGGCCAGAGGAAATAATTGGAAACAAAGCCAGAATCAAGATCCAGGTACAAGGAGGCAGGGATGGGGCGGAGAATTAAGACGTACCCAAGGCAAGACAGGCAGAGGAAGGCACCCGGAGACAAAGCTGTGTACTGTAAGGAGGGGCTGTGCCTGGACCCTATTACCCGGAGTCAAGGTTACTCACACATCTGTCTTTCATTCCCACACTTAAGAGAAATATTTTCATTCTTATCATGGGGTTAGAATGAAAGGGTCTATGCTGTGGAGCACGGCCCTGGCTAACTCCGAGTGCTCTCATCCACTGTATGACCCGGGACATGCTCTTCCACTGCCCAGGCTACTCTCCTATAGCTGGAACAACCATAGAGAAGGTCGTCAGGAGAATTTTTAAAGTGCACACAATGCACTGTTCTTACTCAGCAATCAATAACTTCTAACTATTATTAGAAAAGCGCATCAGGCCTCATCAAAATTCTCAGTTCAGGACCTCACTAATTCCTTCCCCAATTCCCTGGTCTGAGGAGAGAGTTTGCACATTACAAATTGGGTGCTTCTGCTTACAACCTGCCAAAGTTTCACCCTGGATGGTGATTCTCTCAAAGGTGTCAGGTGCTACCAGGTACCAAGGACAGGAAGCAAGCCCTCCTTGACGGGACTGACCTGGTCTTCCTTCATCTCTTCTCCGTTCCTTCAAACCATCTGCCTCTGAGGGAATCATGTCAGACTTCCACATTTCACAAGATCTGTTTGGGGACCCCACTGGGGGTTGGGGGTATTGATGAAAGGGTTAGCTCTGGAACTTTGGAAAGGTCATGGAACACTTGCCCCTCCCAGAAGGGAGAGGCTGAATAACATTCTTCAGATCACAGGGAGGTCCCTGCGGCTATGGGAGGACCAGAGTTATTCCAGAGACCTTTGGCTACCTACCACATCTCCTAACAACCAATTAGTTTAAAGGTAACACTGTTCTGCCAATCACATTGTGCCTAATAGTGGCTGCCCTGAGGACACTATAAAGGCCCGCACAGAGGGCTGCTTGTGGTTGTTCTCACCCCATGTGCAGGGCGACCCCAGCATGCTGGACTGAATAAAAAATCGTCTTGCTTTGTGCATTGATTCTGTCTCCATGTGGTCCACTCAGGAGGTCGAGTCTTACACCGATGTGGTCTTACTGCTAGCAAACCCCATGCTTGCCCCTAAATGTGTGAAGCCCAGCTGAACTTGATTCTAAATCCTTGGCCCTGAACTAACTGCCTGATCTTGGCCAAAGCACACAAGTTTGATTAAACTTCAATTAATGGGCTTATGAAGTGAGGGCAAGATCTCTACACATTTGTAACAAATGTGTAACAAAGATCTCTACACAAAAGTAAATACATGGTAACTAAAAGAGCATCTGCAGCAAGAACCCACAGACAGGCAGCTAAGGTGGCAACTAGAGTCACAAGGATAACCCACCCACTGTCTTCTACTGATAAGAATCCACAGAAACAAAACTGGTTAGGATGTCTGTTAAACCGTTTCCAGCAGGTAGAAAAATACCGTCACGGGGCTGGAGAGATGGCTCACTAAGAATTCTTATAGAGGTCCCAGGTTCGATTCCCAGGACCCACATGGAGGCTCACAAATGCCTGTCAATATGGTTCCAGGGGATGATACCTCTTCTGGCCTCATAGGGCATTTCACACACATGGTGCACAGACATATATGTAGGCAAGGCACACATAAACATCCAAATAATAAATCTTAAAAATAAAATACTGTCATCTCTGATTTTTATCTTTTTAAAGAAAACTGCTTTAAATCCAGCTTAAGTCACTGATGGACTCTTCTTTGGTCAGAGCACCAGTTTTCTGAGGATTTCCATCTGCATCTCACAAAAAGAAACTAGCTCTTAAAATTACAGTTTTCCTTTTCCTTCTCTGCCCTGTATAGACATTTAAAAGGCAATGGCCTTCTCTTTAATGTGACACATCACTCTATTTCTTCTGTTTTACTAAAAGGATAAATACATATTTCTCTCACATTATGTGGTGGCATTCCTGAAGGCGAGGTTCTATTGATGCTTTTGTTTTGGTTGAGGCTGACTCCACCATTGAGTCCAAGGCTGGACTCAGACCTAAACGTGCTGCCATTACAGGGTGCGCCTCCATGCCTGAGCCTGGTGTGTCACATCTCATTTTTGTTTAGTTCTGGTTTTTGAGACAGGGTATCTCTACATAGTCCTGGCTGTCCCAAAACTCACTCTGTAGACCAGGCCTGCCTCTGCCCTACGAGTGCTGGGATTAAAGGCGTGTGCCACCACGCCCAGCTTTATGTCTCATTTTTGAGGGTTCCCCACCTCCCCACCCCTCAAATCTCTTCCTTTTCCCATTTTCCTTATAATCGGTCCATTTCAATTGCCTTCTTAGGGCATTTGGATTTTCTGGAATGACTACTGATTGCAAACATTCCAGGAAAGAGTTTTCAAATACTTTTCGATGTAATTTCCCCAGGCGCTAATAACTCCGGGCCTCAGCTTTTCTTTAAAGATGCCTGACATCTTGGGTTAATACTTCTTACTAGCTCTCTTACCAGCCCGAGCCCTGGGGTCAGCAGCCCCAGCCTCTTCGAAAGATTACAAGAATGACATTGTATTGTCTGAGCATGGGGTAAGGAAAATAAGGCAGCTTCTACCATCTGAAGCAGGATGATAGATAGTAAAGGTTTGAGAAAACAGACTTGACATTCCAGAAGGGAAGGGGTGGGACCCAAGTAAAAAGAAACAGAAGCTACAGAGTGCTGATTAAAGGAAAGTAATAAAGCATCGCTGCCTGGGGAGGGGTATTAAATCTCTATAAATAAAGTTACACACCCTACCTCCCCACCCCCACCACCCCCCCCCAGACCTCTCACACTTTCCAAAGAACTCACAAGTGAATGCTGGGGAGTTACCATCCCCTTCCCTGCTTCTGTTCCCTTCCGAGTTCAAAGGCTACAATAAATTTCCTAGGAAAAGTTTCTTCTTCCTTTCCAGTTCAAGTTCTGCTACTGGAAAAACCAGCGCTTTATCATGTAAAATGTTGGTGGAAGGGTGGAGAGGCCCAGGTGAAATGAATGTGAGCTGGCTTGTTTTCTTCTGTTACAGGAAGTGGGTTTCCTGATTCCCAAATAATGGTCATTTCTAGGAGGGGGGAGAAGGGGGGACGCGGCCTGCCTCATTATCTACAAAGCTCTTGTCCTCTAGTCCCAACTCCAGAAGCCACTTGTGAGGCAATGGTCTTGAAAACTGGGAGCATGGATATAAATTCTTGGCAAGTTGAGACTCTCATTGAGCTGGCTGATACTTTCTGGATACTTCCAGGAGCTGGACTCGGGCTCCCCAAAGGCTGGAGTCACCCTAGCAACCTGATAACTCAAGACACCAGAAACCATGTTTCATCCGTATTTCCATATTTTCCATCTTTATAGTCTTTTGTTGGCTTGATTATGTCCATTTTAAAATATCAGAAATGACTGGCAACTTGGTGCACGGAAGCTTATATAAAGTATATGGATCCTGCTACAATTTACAACAGAGACTGAAAAAAAAAATTAAACCATTTTGGGCACTTTGGAGTTCATGGGTAAATGACTCCCAGTCCCTGCTCCCAGTTCCCAGCAGGTCCACAAAACTGAAGGCAACTGCCCTGACACCGGGTGTCTGGTTTCCAGAAAGTCCCTAGATTCCTGTTGGCATGTGCCGCGCCTGGTGTTGCCCCGCTGCACAGTGTTTCTGCTTTGCTCTTTATTTATGACGGCAGGAAGCAGCTGTGACGTCACGGCTGAACACTAAGCAAATCAGAGCCTGGCTCCTTTTTCTGACAGTTTCTTCAGTCTGATACACATGCTTTCTCAGAGGAAAACACTGTGAGGGAATTTTCTCAAAAGCCTACTTAGTACTTAGACCACATTTCTGGTCTTTGTTTTTGGAAAACTAAATACATTTATATTAGCTATCACTCAATTGAAAAGGACTTGGAGATTGTACGCTCCAAGAGCTCAATTTTCAGGTGAAAACTCTGAAACCAAGAGACATAAGGTAACTACACAGAGGCCATTTTGGCTGGTAAGGCACAGGAGCCGGGCGCCTCGCCTTCCAGTGGCTGCCTGGACCACTGCAGTATTTAACTCTGATTATGAAAAGGAACACAAGTGGACTCCCTTCAAAGAATGTGTAGCAGGCAGGGTTTCCTACCAAAGCACTGGTGCTATTTAATGTCATATCACCGAATGGGAGGGGCCAGTCATGTCCTATGCATTGTGGGATGTTGTCTACTGTCATGCTTGTCCTCTGCTTACTAGATGCCAGTGACACACACCCAACTCAGGCACAACCAGTGTCTCCAAAAATGCTCGTTAATGTCCTCTGGGAGACAGAGTCATCCTGTGAGAACTGTGCCACAAAACCATGCCTTCTATGCAGCCAAGGCCAAGAGGAAGGCAAGACTCATTCCTGTGTCGGGGTCCTGAGGGATCTGCAGTGTTGCATACAGATTGGGGGAGATGCTCCCCTGGGGGGAGGTGCTCCTCTGGGTTCTTCTCAGGAAAACAAGGCAGTGGTCATGTAGACATGGGCACTGTCAAAAGGACAGTCAACAGAAAAAACAGTAGAAGATGGTAATGGGGACATGGAATACAAATTAATAAAAGGAGAAAAAAACTGGAAGAAAGAAAGAGGTCACCAAGAGACGGAGTTTTAACATTCCGGAGTCTGGGGGACAGAGCGACCTATTATAAAATAAAGTGCTCTGCGTTCATTGGGCACAATTCTTTTAAAAAGGCAACTCAGCTTGAGCAAAGGGGTCAAGAACTTTCTACCAAGTCACTGTGAGGCTTTGGGAAAGGACCATTGTCCCCAGATGACGGACCCCTCAGGGGAGTACTGTGTGAAGCTCTTTGTTAAGGTCTCATGTGCTTAAAACTCTAAAGCCCTTTAAAACAGCTTAGCCTGGAGTCTCCCCCACATTAGTGTTCCGAGTGTACAATGAATTTCAGTGGGACTTTAAAATAATGAACGTGGCTTTTCACATTCAGGATACAATCAATTTTCCTAACTGCTACTTCCCCCAAACCTATTTCATCTGAGAACACCCTCTGGGAAGCAGAAAGGCTCTGGGTATGTTTCAGACTGTACTCTTCTTGGTTCTTCCTGTGGCTAATCAAATGGTAAAATTCCAGATTGGCTGCCTTGCGACAAGTGTGGGTGACAATGTGCTCTGGACGGAGTCAGCTCACAGCTCAGCGCCAGGTCCTGCCAGTCACTGGAGTCTCATGCTCTCTCTTATGGATATCCACGAACTCCCACTAAAATCATATTTTAGTGACTTTTTATGGATGAACAAAATCAACTTTAAACACTCTAATCTTGCAATTTCCAAACCCTAAAGGACTCACTCAAGGGTCTGAAGCTGCAGATTCTAGTCCACTAGGTCAAGTTAGACCAGTGGGTCTCACCTTCCTGGTGATGCTCTGACCCGTTAATAAAGCTCCAGGTGCTGTGGTGATGCCCACATAAAATTATTTTGTTGCTTTATAACTGTAATTTTGCTACTGTTATGAATTGTAATATAATATCTGATATCCAGGACCCCAAAGGGGTTGTGACCTACAGATCGAGAACTACTGGCCTAGAAGCAGATTGGCTTCATTCCTAAAGCGCTTTATGGAGGCTGAGCTGTCGGTGTTCCCATCCTGATGATCTATCTTAAAATGCTTTCCATAGACACAAACCTTGGCATCTCTGGCCCACAGCTCGCTAGGGGACATCCAAACCTTATGTGCACCATTAAAGTCTCCAAACCTTATGTGCACCATTAAAGTCTTCCGCAGTGTGACCTCAGGCCAGCTTCAGCCACACAGACTCTCCTTACCCACAGGCTACACCATGAAGTAGCTCCAACAACAACTCTGTTGCTTTTCAAAATTCCACGGATTCTGAATTTCCTTGACCTGGCCCTGCTGGTCCCTCTGCCTGGCCAGTTCCACTGTCCAAGGTTTGACCATCTTTCAAATGTCACTCCTCCCAGAGGCCATCTCCTGAAGTGTCAATGTAATGGTTTTCTAGTACCATACTTTGCCCTTGACTTTTAAATATGTATATTAGTGTGTCTACTTTTCTGTAATAAAATTATTTTAAAAAAAAAAAAAAAAAGGAGTCTCTTACTTCCACACCTACAGTCTCTAAGGAAATCTTTTGGAGAGTTAAAAACTAAACAAAGAAGTCCAAGTATGTTCCCACTCTCTGATTTTGGCCCCAAATGAGTATTTGACACTAGAGATTATTTTTGGATCCCAGAATATCCATCCAACCTGCTCCAGAACACTGCCCCACAGTGGCCTCTATCTCCACACTGTGGCTATTTCTTCAGTATCTTCTAGATCGTTCTCTTCAATGTAAACAATTGCCCATTAAAACAGACCATACCTGGTACATAGCTGGTTCCTAAGCCCCAGACCGCATGCTATGAGATCAGAATCCTCCATCTCTACATTCACCACACCTCCATCCAATCTTTGTCAATGTACCACCCCAAGTGCCTTACATCCTGGCTTTGTTTGCACCTCCAACTCATGAGTTTCGTCCTGCATTGCCAAGCCATTCCCTGTATCTTCCTGCTGGCTCTCCAGTGCTATCCCAGCCTCACAGCCTCTGCCATTTCCTCTCTGCCTGGATGCCACATCGCTTGGCTCACACCTCAGATCACTATGTTCCACTGTCACCAGATCAGAGAGCCTCTTTCTGTCACCCTGCATGAAGCCTCGCTCCATGGCACCCAGACACTTCTTTGCTGCCTACTTCACTCGTGGGTTTATTCTTTGTCCTCCTCTGCTAACACACAAACTCTGCAGCAGCCAAGACAAGTTACTGCTGGTCACTCGTTCTACTCCTGGTTTCTTTCATATCCCTTCAACTAGCGCCTGGTAAGCCGCTATATTTTTTTAGATATATTTATTTTATTTTAGTTGTATGATTGTTTTGTCTGTGTACCGCATGTACACCTGGTGCTCTCATAAGTCAGAAGAGGGACTCGGATCCCCGGAACTAGAGTTACAGGTGGTTGTGGGCCACCATGTGCGTGCTGGAAACTGAACCTCAGTCCTCTGCAGAAGTAACAAGTACTCTTAACTGCTGAGCCCTCCCTCCAGCCCTAGCAAATGTACTAAGTGGGGGAAATCATGGTGGCACAGTAGCACCCCTTCCAAAGGAGTGAAACAGTCTGCTAACCTACTTCGGTTTTATTTGAAACATGCTGACCTCAAACTCACGCTTGTGCTGCCTTGGTTTCACAAGTTCTGGAGGTTGCAGGGACACACCACCATGTTCATGCACCAAGCGTGAGCTTGGCCAAGACACTGTCCTGACTGAGAGCTAGTAGTGGTGCTAATGAGAAGGAAGACACACTCACTTCCGGATCACAGCCTTGGACTCAGGTGAACTTTGGCTTCCATCGTCTTCACAGTTTGGGCCTGTCAGGTTTCCATACCTTTAAAGATGAAAACAGGCAAACAAAAACTGTCATAAGGCTGCTGCTCTATACCACTTCTGGCATAAAATAACATGTCAGGAATAATTAAAGAAATAAACATATGAAATAGCACCAAAATAAAGCAGCGTTAACAACAACAAAACCAAAGAAAAATAGGTAAGAAAACTCCAAACAGAATCAGGATTTAACTGCAACACTTCTTCAGAATGTTCGCATAATAATCCACAGTTCCTGGAGTTTCTTCTACACACCAAGGTTTCATCTCAGGAAGAGGATCAGATATCACACACTCTAAAGAAAGCAGATTCCTCATGAACTCTCATATAAGCCTGTCTTCCACTGTCTATGCCATGGGCACACAGCTGTGTGGGCACACGTGTGAAACGTAGGCCCTATGTGGGCACAAAAGTGCTGTGTCCACGGGACACCTGGGAGCGTGGTCTTTTGATCGGATCAGTGCTGGAGGGTCTGAAAGGCTGGGATGGAGTCGAGGGCAGGTGGAAGAATAGAGTCTTTTGCTGCAGGTAACAGCTGTAGTTGTGACTCCACCTACCCTAAGCCAGGCTGATCTAGATGCAGGCTGACAAGAGAACAAGTCCTGTTTTGGGGAAAGCAGTCAGTGCTTAGAACTGAAAATTTTGCTTGTCATAGACTTAAATTTCTACTAAATAAGTTGACCGTTCTCAAGTATACGATATGCTTTTACTTTAACTCTGTATGTGAGAAGGTTCATTTTGTACTAATACGTCATGTTTTGTTTTGCAGAGAATATGTATCTAGGGGATGGAGAGATGGATCAGTGGTAAAGTGCTTTGCCTGGCATGCCCAAGGCCCTGGCCTCAATCCTTAGCTCTGCACGCAACCTAAGAGAATATGTATTTAGTAACTGACACTCAATCCTTAAGGAACATCCCATTAACTCAAAAGGGCTGGACTATTTCTGCAGTTTTTCCTCCCAAGAAGAAAGAATTCTGAGTCCCTGGAGTTGGAAAAGCTGTTTGTTGCCCCCAAGGCTTTTGATACTAGAAATTATATTTGGTGGGTTTACAGTTTTAAGGAGGACACTTTGTCTTGTATGGTGGGATTAAAAGCTCTAGTGCCCTATGGCTCCTTGTTCTTAGAATTTACAAATTCCTTACAAAATAAAAGCCTGCTTTAATTGACTGTCAGTCCATCTGGTGTCCCAATCACCCCACCCTGACACAGACATTCTCGAACACACACACACACACACACACACACACACACACACACACACACAGCTCCTTTCTCCAGCGCATCAGCCCCATTGGTCTCTTGGCCTCCCGATGGTATTTTCCACAGTCTCGACCCTCCTGCCCTCTTCACCTTGGGCAGCACCTGCTTGGTGACAGCTTTCAAGGCCGCCCTCTGCTCTTCCTGAGACAGTAGTTCAGTCAGATTAAGATTTCCTCAACCCCACATGAGCCAGGCAGGGGTGGGAAATGAAGCTCCCAGTAAATAAACAAAGTGGGATTTTTTTTGGCTCTTTCCTTTGGCCACCATCATAGTGAACTGTGTCCTTATGTTGCCTCGAAGAGGATTTTGAGGTTTGCAGAAGTAGGAGAGTCTGGGGAGGCTGCAGGAAGGGGGGGTGGGGCATTGCAATGCTACTAAGCCCTCCTAGCTCTCCCAGTAGCCTGCAGCAGTTACTAACTAGGGCGCTTGATCTTTGTTTTGTTATGTTAATTTATCTGTGAGCCTTCTCTCTAGAAAAGTCTTTTATCTTCCAGCTTGGAAAGGTGAGATATAAAAACAGACAAGGGTGATCCAATGCTCCTTCAAGGAAAAGGTATACATTTTACCAACAGCTTTCTTTCAGATGCTTTCACTCAAAGCTTCCAGATCTTCCTAATTTTTTTGTCTCTAGTTTCTCCTGCTCTCCTGCTCTTTTGTGGTTCGTTTTGGAGCTGATGTGACACTAGATTGGGTGACACTAGCACCTATCTTAGTTCCTCCCAAAGAATTGGATGCCTCAGCGCACAGTCCATTGGTGTCAAGAGAGACTGAGCATTCTTGTGTGTTAGTTGGCTTGTTACCGCTAACAATGGCTAATATGATAAAACCATTCCTTTTCTCTGCTGCCAGAGTGTCTACCCCCAGTTCGCCACTGGGATCAAGGTGACAGTTTGAAAATAACTCCTCCAGGAGCTGTTTTCAATCATCAGGCAAGGGTTGGAAGGCCACAAGGTCCCAAGGCTCAAATCTAGCTCCATCCACCCCGTGCCCGAAAACTTCTTATCTGTTTTTATTCTGCCTTCAACTGGCGGCCAAAGCAACTCAACAGCCACTTAAACTAATCTGATCTCTGGGTGTCCACCCACCATCACAACAATTCTGTTCTATGAAGTCAGGGCCTGGCCCTTCTCCCTTTAGACTGCTCCCATGATTCCAGTCTGAGAAAGCACCAGTCTCACCTCTCCTGGACCATGACGTCTTCTGCTCACTGCGCTCTATCCATAACTTCCACCTTCCCCTCACTCACTCCGGACCATGATCTCTACCTGCCTCACCCACCTGTCAATCATCCCCCATCCCCTACCCCGCCTCACAGACGTCTCTTGCTTCTGCTGCTCCTCATGACAGGTTCCCGGGGTCCCTTAGATCTTTGCTGAAGTGCAGCCTTATCGGCGAGGCCTTCCCTGGACATCCGGTTTAAAAGGCAACCCAAATCTAACTCCACCCCTTCGCCACCATATTCTCTACAGCTTTCAATAGCTCCTGACATGGTGTAAGGTCAGCGTTGATTTCTTGGGGATCGACTGGAACATAAATTTGAGGTGAGTGGTATTTCTGACTCTGTGCCCACTGCTCTTTGAAGCTTACAATGCGTGTACCCAGTGAGGTCACAGCAGACATGCCAACCGACTGCTCTAATGCTTGGTTCAGAGACTGCAAAAGCACTATCTGCCCCCGCACACACAGGGCCTTAACCTGTCCTTTAAGGGCTTAGGACAGTGGCTCTCAACCTTCCCAACGCCGTGACCCTTTAATACGAGCTCCCCAAGCAGTGGTGACTCCCAGAATAAAATCACTGTCATTGCTACTGCATAACTGTTGTGCTACTGTTACGAACCGAAATGTAAATATTTTGGAGATAAAGGTTTGCCAAAGGGGTTGTGAGCCACAGATTGAGAACCACTGGCCTAAGAGCATAAAAAGTTTATTTTGAGCTTTGGCTGTGGTTATTCAAACCATCCAAAAATTAACATGAAAAAACGGTTTAAGAGGGTTTTTTTTGGTTTATTTTTAAAAGAGATCCTGGAGGTGTTAGCAGTATGAAACTCCAGGTATATGTACTGTTAAAAAGACAAGGGGTGGGAGAACCTTCTACAGTTGAATGCGCTAGTCAGGGGTGACTGTCTGCTCTTGCCCCTTTCTTATCATTATGGACAGGTAATGCTCTACGGGAAAAACAAAATGCATGCAGCCTTGGAATGGAGAGCTCTTTAATGTTCACGTCAGAGTTGGTTTTACCAGACAAGGAATGCCTCTTTGATGTTTCCCTGAACCTGCTCACTGCTTCCCATCAAAAATCAAAGTCAAGTTCACTTTGACTCCAAAGGGGTAAACAGAACATGTACATGTGTGTGCTTAATTAGTGGCAACAGAAAAGCTACAGACAGCCCTGTCATCGATGTCATCTCCAATTTCCACCAAGCCTCCTTAGGACTGGAGATCAAAGCTCAACCCCCTTGGGCGTACCAAGGAGCAAGCACCCTTCTTTATAAAACGTAAATCAAAATTCACATTGCCAGATGACTTTTGACATGGGTTGCTCGTGTTGTCATCAGGCAGAAAGAAAGGCTTACAAATGCCTTCTACAGTATAGCTGTAAGCAATTATTAAAATTACTTGGATTGAACAAGAGAAAGAAAAACATAATGCTTAGGTATGGAAGAGGCACTTCCAAGGAGTGTATCTGAGAGCCATCTGAGCAGAGTATCCACTATGTATCTGAAGTGACGGATGAGCAGGCACTGGTAGGTCAGAGAGGTCCTAAGTTGCCCACAAACACCACCTCTCTGTAGAGAGGACCATCTCCTATCTGTGCCCCAACAGCATCGTCTCAGTAGAGGCAGACCAGGATGCGGTCATCCCGAAGAACTTTGTGAGAAAGCCACTGGTAACCTGTTATATGCCAGGAGCTGTGCCAACTGCCTTTGGTGGAACCCTACAGGGTGCTATCACTCTTCCAATTTCACAGAGAGGTAAAGTGCGACCCGGAAAGCTTACATAATATCGCCTGAACAACAATCACTGGCAGGTAGGATAGGGATTTGAACTTAGCAGGCAGATCGTGGGCCCAGCACTAAGTCACTGCCCTCCCACACATGCCAGCAGGCCCTCTCTACTTGTTCAGGACCCTATCCACTCATTCATGAGCGCACTCTTGGCTGCTTTAGGCATCACTGGATGAGGACTGTTTACTAAGGACTGTTCCCAGGTACTTACTATTTAAGAATAAATCACTGCCAAAAATAAAAAAATAAAAATCACCGAGGCTAAGGAAATGGCTCAGGGGGTACAAGTACTTCCTAAATGAGCATGGTGACCTCAGGTCCAATCCCTAGTAGCCATGTTAAAAAGCTGGACATGGCTGCACACAATTAAGACTCCAGTGGAAGATGGAGACAGAAGGACTGACTACCAGAGCTACCTCCAGGTTCAGCCACAGACACTGTCTCAAGGGGATGAGACAGATGGAAAAGGACGCCTAACAGTTTCCTCTGCATGCCGTCATACACGCTTGCCAATACACTGCCTGCACACACACACACACACACACACACACATACACACACACACACACACACACACCTGAACATCGGCAGAGAGTGAAGAGCAAAGCAGACAGGAGGTGAGGCCTGGGGCAAACATGCAGGTCAGGATAGCCTGGCACATCATGGTGAAATTGTTGGGGTTTTTTGGTTTTTGGTTTTGGTTTTTTAAGACAGGATGTCTCTGTGTAGCCCTGGCTGTCCTAGAACTCACTCCATAGACCAGGCTGGCCTCAAACTCAGAAATCCGCCTGCCTCTGCCTCCCAAATGCTGGGATTAACAGCTGCAAGATTGGGTTTTACTCCTCTCCTGCCTCCTTCTACAGCCCTGGGCCTGGTGTAGCAGATAGCCAGCACAATCCAGGATTAGCTTACCTTCTCCTGCTCTGGCTGGTGGAAAGCCTGGGAAGAGCAGAGGAAGGAGGGCATACTTGTGGGAGCAGTGAATGACAGAGGGGGCAGTGCAGGCAGAGACCACACAGAAGCTGCTGACGTAAAGCCCTCTGGGAATCTTTGAATGAATCCCAGCTTTAGAACACTTGGGCATGCTTTCACTGACCCACAAGATCTCAAGTTGTAAGGCATGAAAGAAACGTCCAGAACCTTCCCTCGGGAGAACGCCAGGCATGCAGCGGCCAACAGTTGTCTGGGACTTCACCAGCAGCCTAGGAAGGTTTGCCCTGCTTCCCACAGCGCAGACAGGCTTGTTTTGAAGCACCCTGAATAACGCCCTCGGGCGGAAGGCACTCCCACCAGGTCTGACAAAGAACTGGGTCATGGTCACTTAGTCTATCTTGGAAAAGTCCAGTTCCCACTGTGAAGTTGGTTACTGAAGGGGAAAAGGATAAGTCAGGGGGCAGGGGGGGGGGGGGGCAGAGGACAAATTCTAGGCATCCTTTGCCTGGAGAAACAGAAGCCACGATCCTTGAGTAAATTTATTATTATTAACCATTTTTTTCTAAAGAAAGATTCTAGTGTTAGCAGGTAGACTCTTGTGGGAGTAGGGCATGTATGTAAGTATGAGTGAGGTGTATACATGTAGTGTACGTACGCTTCTGTGTGCAGGTACATACACTCCTGCATATATGCAGAGGCCAGAAAGAATGAGGGGACGTGGGAGGTGGGCAGTCATCCCCTATCACCCTCTGAGCCAGGGATTCTCAGTGAATCTGGAGAGAGACAGGCACCAGTGCCAGCAATTCTCCTGCCTCTTCAGCCGCACTGGGGTTACAGGTGGGGTGGCCACTCTGACGTTTTAGGTGGATGTTTGGGATTCATACTTAGGCCCTTCGAGTGTGTGCTCTGACCCACAGGGCCATCCCTGAGGACCCTGAGCAGACAAAGGAGTTTGTGATCTACTTTTTCTTTTAAATCAATTACTAGAAAATGGTCAAAAACTACTGCTTTAGCTTATGAGTTAAAGTTAAAACTTTCCAGTTACCGCTCAGAATATCCACATTGTTTTTCCAGTTCTTGTCAGTTTTCTAACTTGCAAATATATACATACTTTTAAAAGAATCTTTCAAAGTAATTCAATATTCTTCTCAGATAAAAAATAAAGGCAAATGTATCCTGTATCCTGCCTGCCTTGCCACTGTTGCTAAGTGGGAAAGGAAAGCAGAAAGGCTTTGCGTCTCTTAGGTCTTACAAACTACTTCAGCAAGAGAAGGCCTGTCTATAAAGGGGGGCCAAGCCTTTGGCAGTACCCTTCAATGCCTGTGTTAGCAGAGCATCACCACCATCCCACAGATCAGGATTCTGCTGTCTCCTGTGTTCCCATGGTTCAGCTGAGTGGGATGCAGGTCCACTTTAAAAAAAAAAAAAAAATCAATTGAATTACCAAATCAAAGTAACCAGGGAGAGAACTTATTTCCAGTTTCCCTTATGTGATTATGGTTAGAGGTAATTCTAAAACAGTATCAGATTAAAGTTTCCTGGTTAACCCACGGGAACGGGCATAGTTACAGGAGAAAACAGTAGCAGTGCCTGTCTGCTGAGGCGCAGGTTTCTGGCAGTGGTTTCTGAGCTGTGAGACCACAGAAGATCGGGGCACACAGCCCTAAAAAACAAAGGCAGAGGGTACACACCTGACCCTTGGCGCCCCTGCGTCCAGGAACATGAGATTTTAGGAGACAATCTCCCTAAGAAGATGTCCTTGTTTCTTAACTATTGCTGCTACAACAAACTGCCATGGAATTCGTAGCTTCCAGCTTGACGGTTTAATAAGTGCATCGGTCTGAAGTTCGACACAGGCCTCCGGGAACCGAAAAGCCAGCTGTCGGCTCGACCACGCTCCTTTCTACGTGCTTTAAGAAACCACTTTCACGAGGGCTCACGGCCTCCTTCTCTCTGCCACCCTCCACCTCTCTGCCTGCCACAGAAGGATGTGTAAATTATTATTATTGCAAAGGTTTGTCTTCTATAGTTCTATGAACTAAATAGTTCTCAATCCAAGAAAACACAAAAGAGCAAGAAAATGAACTTTATTAAAAAAGATGGACCTACAACTTTTTAAAATTCCTTCTTTTTATGCAATAGACATTTGTTTTGATGCCCACGGCTTCCATGGTCCTCTTCACCAACACTGTCATAACCTCACCTCTCTCACAGACGCAGGGCCAAACTCCCCTCAACTTGTCTCTTTTTTTTTCTTTCTAGGACAAAACACATCTAAAGTCTTTTAACTTTGCCCAAGGAATTATCAAAACCCAGACCTAGATATTTAAACTTATCTACAATGAAAAAGAAAAGCTATAAAATAAAATGTCCATCATTTGCTAAGAAACTGCCATCCCTATCAGGATGCCCAGGTTGTCTGTATTTTAAGCTGAACAAGAAACAAAGAAAGAAAGCAGTGTTGAGATTTCCTGAAAGGTTTGCCCTGAATCAGCAGGAAGAGCACCCAGAAGCCCACAGGCCATTAACTCTCCCGGGCCTCAGGCATCAAAGGAAGAAGCACTTGAGTCTCCTCCTTTCCACATGGCCCCGTGGGAGCTCAGCTGAATAGTCACTAAAACCAACACCAACGTTCTGAAAAGCTTCCTACATCAAGGATGAAAGCTGAACTTTAGTACTCTTAGGACAAGCAGAAGGTTAGAAAAGCCATGACTGGTTCAAAGAAGGTTACACCTGAGCCACTCCAGGACCTGCTTCCTAGTGATGTCCCCGCTGAGAGCCTCATCCCTTGACCTGGAAGAACAGAGAAAGGGTCCAAGACCCCTTGCCACACACAGCAAAGGAGCCCCTGTCTTCTCTGGGCGACACACACTAGTGGACCTCTAGGACTGCTTGTCAAGTGCACAGTTTAACTTCAGGACTAAATGAAGACTGGGTTGTTTTTCAGTGAGGCAGTCATTTGGGACATACTGCATGCATTTCAGACATCCTTAACCAGCTGCTTCTATGGAGGCGGTTGAGCACTGAATGGGTTTGTACGGTGTTCTTCTTACAAAATTTACTACTACCGATTCCTAGCTGCCAAGGGCACAGTTTTTTTTTTTCTTTCTTACTAAGAGCATGTCTTAGTCCTCGCTGTCTTGAGGGGACAGTGCACTCAGCAGGCAGGTTAGACCCTCCTAGTAGAGATGAGCACAAGTTGAGTGGCACCCAGTGATTCCAGAACCTTCCAACAGACGTGAACAACATACTGCTTGGTAGGCAGTGTTCCTAACACCCCACCCCCCACCACAAGCATCATTTCTCTCAGAGGTGGGGCAGTCCAAGAACACGCAAAGTAAATGTGGGAATTTCGAATCATCACAGAGAAAGGAACACCAGTCACATTCTCCAGTTGTAAATGTTCCCTTCATTATCAAGTCAAAGCACAGAAGGACCCTACAACCAAAGTGTTACCTTATATTACCATTGTGTAGCTAAGGAACAAGACCCAGGACCCTAGAAACAACGTGTTATTTTATATTACCACTGCATGCCTACAGAACCCCGACTGAGTGGACTAAAAATCAGGAAGGAGTGTGAATTAGCCAGCTGGTTGGTCAGCTTTCTCTCACTGTAACAAATACCTGAGCTAATCAATTTACAAAGAGAATAAAATTCAATTTTGATCCATGCTTGGATAGCCCTGTTATTTTTGCCTGTCTGAGCCAAGGTGCACCTCACGGTGGGAGGCATGGAAGAGCAAACCTGCTTCCTTCACAGCCTGGAAGAGGAGGAGCGAAGCAGGAGGGACTGAGGCTCCCTGCCCTCTGTGAAGGCGTGTCCCAAATGACCTGTCACTGTGGCTGTCTGTAGTGCCCCCTCGCCCCTGTACCTCACTAGGATCTAAGCCTCTATCACACAGACTCTGGGTGACATTTCAAAGTATTGCAGATCACAAACTGGAAATAAATCTAATTTTTTTAATTCCTGTGCTCCACTCAACCACTACACCTGCCTAACACACAAGTCTCACAAGTGACTGAAAGAGAAAAGTTGCTTTCTTCATAAAACATCCTAAAACCCTAAAAGCAGGAAGCATTTCTAGCCTAAGGAAAGGCCCGCCAGGTACATTTAAAGCACCTTGGTAAGATGAGGTTGAGAAAGCATCCCACTCTGTATCCGAGGTCAATCAAAAAAAAACTCAGTGATTCTCCTGCCTCAGCTTCCCAAGTGTTGGACTTACAGGCATGAGAGGCGCAGCAGTTTGTAAGCTGTCTTGATGAGGGTTCCTGTCTACCAGCACATGTTACATATTTAAGACGGCGGGAACTGAGGCGGGCCCAGCCCCATCTTCACACAGTGCCTTGCGCGTAGGCACTTTGCATTAAACAGCTGATAAGTAACTTGAGTTGGCAACCGAGAGTACTGCTGTAGTGGATTTCCCAAATTTGTGAAATATCATTTCCAGGGAAAATGACATGAGGAAGCAGCCAGGAAGATGACTAAGAAAGCATCCCCGCTCGCCCTTTCTTTCTGAGTTAGCATGGGAGGTGCTGCCGCACTGGGAAAGAGGGTCTGAATCACGCCGGGTCGCTTTGAGCTTTGATCCCTCCTCTGCTGCTCGCCCATGGCATGTTTTTTGAGCCATTGGATTCTCATTTGTGAGTGCAGAGTTGTAATAAACAAGTGGTGTGAGATGAAGTTTGAAAACACGTGGCAAGCAGATACGGGAAGAAGAAGTTCGTTCAAAGACCTGCCGATCGCCTTGTCTCTGTGACATAAACAGTTATCACCTTAAAGCATGGATTCATAGGTGACCTGGCCTTCAAGCTTCCCAAAGTCCTCTGAGGGAATTTACCTGCAATGCAGGAGAACTTAGTGTTCTCCACACTGACCTGAGGCCTGAGAATGGCTCGGCCAGGGCTCCCGGAGACCGGGCTCTCCCTGGCTGGCATACTGTTGCTAACGTAGTCATCAGAGAAGGCAAGACTGCCTGAAAACAGCAGGGTCTGCACCTTTGTGGGCCGTTCTCAGGGCCTCTGCCAGCATCTGAGGTTGGGCGTGTTCAGTGCTATCTACTCCCCTCCTTCTTTAAATGGTGGGGTGGGGCTTTGCACAGGCTTCTCTGAGTGAAATGTATGCTTGACATTAGAGAAAATAAAATCTCAGAGCCCAACACAGTCAACCCCCAATTAAATAACTTCCTCTTAGGTTAAAGGGAAGCAAAGAAAACCTAAGTCTGGGCCATGGCAAAAAGCACGGCAAACAGGAGCCCTTGAGTTACTGATCCCCCCAATAAAGGGTAAATAAAGGATAAAGTAAACGTGGGATTAGCTAGTCATGACTTCAAAACACTGTCTACTTGTCAATCATACAGACCCATACTAAAAAGAGGAAATAAAAGCTATGAAGAGATTAAAAAGAAATCCCAGAAAGTAAACAGTTGCATACATGAAAAACCACAACTGGAAGTCTAAAGGGAAATCAAAGCTTGACTTCACATAAGCCAGACTCCAGTGGGAAATGAACACAGCAGCATCTGCATGAATCTATTCTTGTCTGGTTGTTACAGGATTAGCACGTACTGCAATCGGCTCTCAACGTTTCTTCACACGCCACTGAAGACACCAAAAGAAATACATTAAAAATTCTGTCCGAGGCTCACAAACAAGCCCGACACCCTTTCGGTGTGAAACGGTGTTTCCAATGGTTATCTTCACGACAGGTGACTTCGCACAGTAAATTGCCTCCTCTTCATTACAGGCATTAAGATCCTAACAACCAATTTAGGAACACAGCGTTTCACAGAATCTACAGTTGGATTTTGGTGGAGACTGAAACAGGGCCACAAGATTTCAGCGTGAGGAAGAAATGAGGTGAGGAAGAAGTATTCCTGTTGAGGTTGGCACACACGCAGACAAGGTTAAATTTCTGCAGAGAAAGCAGAATAAATGGGATTTGTTTCTCTGAACTCCCCTCCCAGCACCTATCAGAACTCCCCACCACCTTGTAGGAGGTCTTGGCACGAGTGAGCTGGCCTTATCTTCTGCAGGAGAATGTCCTGAGGCATGGGTCTAGGTCTGATGGAACTGACCTTTGCAATTTGAGGGATTCCCCCTCCGCAGGGAAAGAAATATGAAATTAAGAGGGTAGAGTCATGGGAAAGAGCTCCAACTGAAGAGGCTCAGAGTTTAAGTGCCATCAGCTCAGAGTGATCCATTCCTGAACTACCTCAGCACAGAGACTAAATCATTTCTGAGACCCCTCTGAGTGATGTCTTTCAGAGTGCTTCCTGCGTGCCTACCACATTACACAGGTATTCCGCCCTTAATCCCCTCGCTGCAGAAACAAGCGATGGATTGAACTCTGAGATCACACTCAAAGCCAGCCTTAAGCCAGCTCACATGGTACAGACTAAGTCTTAATTCTTCATTCAGCTGTACTTCAAATGATAGTTTGAATTCAATGTGATCTGAATTCATATTAGATACACTATTTAACTACTGTTATCCAGTTAGTGTTTTTTAAAAAAAAAAAAAAATCCCAATGATTCTATGCATAGTACAAAGAAAAGATGTTTTAAAAAAAATCACCAAATAATAAGTCATAGACTAAACACTCTATTTCCTGGTGTGTGTATGTGTGCAGTCTTTAAGATAGACAGACAGCCGGCGCTTACGTGCATGCCTTTACACACTGTGGTCATCTGTGGGCTATTATCAGTGAAGTTACCTCCTATGGAGAAGAGGTCACTGATTCAAAGTGAACCTGTAAAAGAATTTCCTTTCTGCATTCTGACTGCCAACAGTTACCAGGGCCATCTTTACAGCTATAAGTACAGAAGAGAGAAATTTCACATAATTCTTCAATTTCTACTTACACATATGAACTATTATTACATAAGAACCATGATTTTAAAAAGAGACCCACCAAACTCACATTTTATTCCAGGCTTAATATTTTGTCAAGTACTGTTATGTAGAAAATAACACACCTTATGCCATAGCGCAGAACGCTGTGGGCAGATACATGCTTCATGAATGTTCCTGAATATAAACACTGAGCCAGTAACTTCTCTGTGTGTGCACCCATTAAAAACACTTATCCAATGCTTAGGAGCTTGTGCCCCCAAAGTGCCTCTGTGTTAGAAGTCTGATGCTTGGGTGGGCTTAGCAGGAGGGGGAGTAACTCTGACATAGCCTTTCTTACCTGGCAGTTTTTAGTCCCCTCAGGAGGAGAGAGCAAAAGCCCAGCCCTCCTTCTCTCTACTCTGTACTCAGAGGCGAGCAGTTTCACTCCACAGTACATTCCCACCATGAAACACTGACTTGTGACAGGACTAAAAGCAGCAGGGCCAGCTGATCACTGACTGAAACCTTCAAAACTTTGGGCTCAAAATCAACCCTCTCCCTTTATAAGTTGATTATGTCAGGTATGTGTCACAGGGACAGAAAGCTAACAAACACTACTCTTGTCAATAACTTTAAACTGGCATGGGAAGTTGTTTCTTCAAAGCCTTTCTGAAGACAGACAGAAATATTACATAAAATAGTTATATACCAATTCTTAAGGAACAGACTTTAAAATCCAACAACAAATCAGGAAGAATAATCCAAATACAATTATAAGCAAAAAATCAAATTTCTTTAATACACAAATAATTATAATTTGATGATTAATAATTAGATTAAAATAGTTCAAATAGTTCAATATAGGATAGGAGGAGTTTGTACCCAACTAATGGTGTGGTTTGTGAAATACCAAATGCTACTCATAAACATGGGAAGCTTGAGTCCTGGACCCATTTTTCAATGGACAGTTCAGGTAAAGACAGCTCAGTGGAGGAGAAAGGACATCAGTAGCTGGAGGGTGGGGGTGTGGCCTGTGGTGTGTGTGTGTGGCCTGTGGTGTGTGTGTGTGGCCTGTGGTGTGTGTGTGTGTGTGTGTGTGTGTGTGTGTGTGTGTGTGTGGCCTGCAGGAGGGAATGCTCAGAGCAGCAGTGTGGCTCCTGGTACTTTCTGGAGGCCCAGGTGGCAGGCTTCTAAATTCCTACATCCTGGTGTAGTTACTCTTCCATGAAATTATACTATAGCAATCTTGAAAAGCATCAAGAAACCATGCATATGTATAAAGATGATCCTGGTGGTATTGTTCTCACAAATGTTTCAAAACAATTTTAAAAACTAAAAAGTGCTTAGTTTTTTTGTCCATGAAATTATCAACTTGGTAAGTACTAGAAAGCAACTAAAAGAAAAGCTAGAAAACCCACCCATATGTGCTTATTTGGAAATAATAAAGTCACATCTCTTGTACTTTAAATATGATAGCCACGATTATAAGCCTTTTACAAAAGCCTTTTACAAATGCTGATTTACTAAATGAACTCAAATATCACCAAAATGGATAAATATGTAAAAATAAAAATTGTAGGATACTTCGTTACTCTGATGGATTTCGTTGTAACATATATGTGCTGTGAATCTGTATAGGCAGGTAGGGCTGTCACTACTGCCCAGCCTGGTCAATAAACTCTTGTGACAAATGAATAAGTTTATAAAGACAATATATATGATATACTGTATATTAAGAATGTAAATATATGAAGCTTTTTCATGTATATATGACATTTGTATTTCAAAATCTAAAGTGTTCCTTGAGTAAGACAGCAATTAGAGAAAACTTTAATATTTCTTTTCATACTTTCCATCATAAAGGAATTTTTAACATTTTCAACATGATTGTGTATTTCTTTAGAATTAAACACATACACACACACACACACACACACACACACACACACACACACACGGCCTAGCCTAACAAAAGCATTGGCTCCCACTTCCTTCCTTAGGCAGGAAACCCCAGACTACAAGGATCTGAATGAGGAGTCTCATGATTCTAAAACAACGGTTTGGCTGACAGTTTTCTTTGTCCCAGGACCAAGTCAACATAACAATATGTTTGCAGAGTGCCTAAGTTTTACTAAAAATAAAACAAAGGTAAAGGGGAAACAAAGATTGTCCTGTGAGTCCCAGTGTTCGCGGCTGAGGTGCACATGCTCCTTACTACATGAGCAGACATCCCTCACATCCACGTCCACAACCACTGACTCCACAGTGACTGCTTACAGTCCTGCCTGCCACTGCCAAAGCCCCGACTGACTCATCAACTTCTTCCTGCAGATCTAGGACGGAGCGCCATACTTCCTAGGTATGAGACACTCCATCCGTCCCCAGAACAAGGAGATTGCTGGCTGGTTGAGTACTTGTATAGAAATTAAAAATTAATCTATGTCAAATTTGAAATTAGGAGTAGCAAACAGATACTGAAATTTATAAATAGTTGAATCTATGTTTATAAAACCTACTTTTAATTCTTTTGTTTATTTTTATAGGCTATTGCTTAGTTTTAGTTTAGTTTGGTCCAGGCTGGTTCATCTTCGCAAGGACCCAGGTTAGAAGCACATACCAGCATATCCAGCCTTTATGGACGTTCTGAGTGGGATTTCTTTACCTTAGAAACAGACCATGCAGTTGACTCTCTGCATGCCACTCGTTCCAAAGGCTGGCCTTTCCAGTTACTCTTTCCTTTTTCCTCCTTCCCAGACTCCCAAGCGCCCTTGCTTCAGAGCCTCACCGTGTTCCCTGGGCAGTCTTAGGCTCTCCTCAACATTCCCCTTAGATCTTACCTGTCCAGCAGCAACTCCAGCACTTCCTTAGTCGAGGCAAAGCCTCTGTATGTCGACAAGAAGATGCTGATATAGGTAAAGTCATTGTCCCCAAAAGCCGTCAGCAGGTTCTCCACAAGCTTCTCTAGGGTTCCAGCTTTGATGGTCCTGATCTTACAGGTCTCGTACTGACTGACCGTGTGTCCTGGCGGTAGCTGGTCCCCTTCAACCTATAGGACAAATTCATTATTAGCATCAGATGGCATCACTCCCTGATAAAAAACTGGAAACATTGAAACAGTCAGCATTTCGGCCTACTCTCATACAGTCTCTGAAAGTCATGTGGGGCAGTGTGCTCTCCTGTGCACGAAGCGTGGCAGAATGGAGACCTTGTGGGCAAGTGTGTGGAGATAGTCCCATTCTTCCTGAAGAAAGAGAGATTCTTGCTTTGCAGCTATACAATGACTTCGTCTTACATCCCTAGTGACAGCAAGGGTGATGGCAAATACTTTATCAAAGATGTTGTCTGTCACTGGATGGAGTTTAGCAAATTGCCCACTATCTGATGCTCTTTGTACTGTTAAAGATATGTCTTCAATCTCATTTTTAAAAACAGTGCCTACTATGGTATGCCAGAAGAGTCAATACGTAATAGTTCTGGAAGTCTGATTGTTCCAAATTTATATACACACACATTTCTATATAAAACATACACACACACACATTCATATATAACATATATTACACATACAGAATAGGAGTTATATGAGTCAGCTGACATTATGGTCACAGCCTGAAAAATGAACAATGGAGGAGGTCTGTTCTCCATGGTACCCTATGGAGACCTAACACGATCTGACAGGCTTCAGTCTACAGACGGCGGGGTGCAGAGTCTACTTTTATCCACCGGTAACCGAGGGATCTAGGTGAGAAACACCTGCTCTGCAAAGCATGGGGCTTCCCAGGGAAGCACTGCAAAGCATGGGGCTTCCCAGGGAAGCACTACAAAGTGCAATGGGTACACAGCCCTGCTCTCCGGAAGTTTGCAAACACCAAAGGATAACTACTTATGAGAAACAACTTGCACAGAAAAGCAAACCTACAGTTTTCAGTCGATATCACTATAATTCATACAGGTAAATCATAATGTGGAAAGACTGGTGATAAAATGTGAAAACTAAGGCTAAGGGAAGAGAATCAAACTACAAAAAAATAAGGGTGTGCCTCGCATTCTCAGTAAATCTGTGCCTAGCAAATTACATGCAGATGTAATTTTCCAAGTTGAACTCCTTCATGGATGCTAAGGAAACTGACCTACCAAGAAGAGCTCTGCAATAAATCTGTGTCCAAAGCAAATAATTAGCCTCCCTGGTGCAAAGATTCTCATTGGTGCAAAAAAACTACCAGGCATCTGAACTATAAATTGAATTATTCAAGATTGACTGCCTAAAGTTCTAAGTTGAAATATATACGTACAGAAATCAGAGTGACAACATATGAATCTCTAATAATGACAGCTATGACTACTGAGTTCTGGGCTTGTCAGAAGTTAAACTGAAAGAAGAAAACTAACCCAGAAAGGCCCATGTGGTGGCGACCACTTTTAGGTTAGAATAGCTTAATGTCATCGTGTCTAGCTGCCGACAGGAACTGATGCGTGAACCACAGTGTGTGAGGTGCATGGCTTTGTTTCTTACTTTTTTTTTTTTTTTTTTTTTTTTTGGTTTGTTTTGGATTTGGTTTTTTGGAGACAGGGTTTCTCTGTATAGTCCTGGCTGTCCTGGAACTCACTCTGTAGACCAGGCTGGCCTCGAACTCAGAAATCCTCCTGCCTCTGCCTCCAAAGTGCTGGTATTACAGGTGTGGCCACCACCACCCAGCGCTTTGTTTCTTAATTTTTTTTTTAATTTTCTAAGGATGAGGCTGGAGAGATTGTGCAGCAGTTCATGCTTTCTGCTCTCTCAGAAGTCTCCATTCAGTTCCCAGAACCCATGTCAGGCAGCTCACAACCGCCTGGGACACAGGCTCTAGGGCATCTGGCCTCTACAGGCATAAACACACATGTGACACACATGTGTACATCACACACACACACACAAATATAGACATACAAATAAAAACTTAAAAATTATAAAAATTTTCCAAGGACAAAGGTCTGAGGCAGGAAAGGCAGGAGCTTCCCTGCCGGGCTCCTCTCTCTCTGCGGGGCCCCTCTCTCTCTCTGCTGGCTCAGGCGAGGTCTAGGGGCTCCTCCCTCTGCCCTAGCTTTGCCACAAGCTGAGCCACAGGGTCCATCTGTCCCCAGAAGTCCCAATTAAAGCAGAAACAATGAGAGAAAGACTATAGTCTCGAACTCTAATTACATGTGTAATTATACTACATGCAGCTTTTGAATGGGTATTGTAAAACACTCGGTTGTTTTGTTCTGTTCTGTTCTGGTTGTTTTGTTTTGTTTAATAGAAGGTGCTGTGTGTCACCTTCAGAGACTACAGACATTTCTTTACTGCTGACTTTGTGTCCACACATGACTTCATACTCTAGCAAGTAGGTATGACACCCAGCCTTTCTGGCTCCGTTCCCTTTTATTCTGTGAGCATCTTACAAAAGCCAGTAAAGAACTGCAATGCACTGAAGGCACACTTCATGTTTACCACTTTATACCTAGAGAGAAAAATCTAAGCGAAGAAATATAAAATATAACACTAATTAGCCAGGCCTAATGCCTCAGAACTATAATATGCACAACCATCCACAGGCTAACTACAAAGGATTGCTGTGAGTTCAAGGCCAGCCTGAGCTACACTGCAAATTCCAGATCAGCTTTGGATACAAAGTGAGACCCTTTTTCAATAAACAAACAAACAAATAAATAAAAGTATTAAGAATTAAATTTTTGGGGTTTTTTTTTGTTTGTTTTTTGTTTGTTTGTTTTTTTTGAGATAGGGTTTCTCTATGTAGCCCTGGCTGTCCTGGAACTCACTCTGTAGACCACGTTGGCCTGGAACTCAGAAATCCACCTACCTCTGCCTCCCAAGTGCTGGGGTTACAGGCGTGCACCACCAGTACCCGGCATCAAAGAATTAAAATTTAAATACAATAAAAATATTAATCTAAAAATACCTGTATCTCTTTGATCTCTTTCTTAATGAAATGCTAAAAACATAAGGATGTTTTGTAGTTTTTGCTTTGTACTTCAAAAGACTGTCAAGATAATTATCTGCCTACACAATAATATACAAGTCATTAAAAAATATTTAATGCCAAGTGTTACGGGCATAAGGCAAGGCTTGTCCATTAGTAGGAATGGTCAGGGTTTAATTTTAGATCAAACTTCCTTACTTTGTGATAAGTCAAGGCTCTCTTACTGAGCAGTTTTGTAATGTGATGAGTCTCACCTTACTTTGAAGTGCAAACTCCACTCAAACACTAGACCTTTCTTACAGAAACTAATGCTGACTCAAAAGAACTGATTTTTCACTGATATTGACGTGGCCAAGAACTCAAACACAGAGAAAAGGGCTTGTTGGAGGGCCTGACCACATGGGTCCCTTTTCCTGCCAGAGAGCGGATCTGGCAGGCTGCCAGGCACTCCCTGGGGAATGGGATGGCTGCTCCAGCCAGCCAGTCTCTTTCTTTTACTCCGCATGCCGGATGCTCTGTGTGTCCTGACTCCTGCTCCTCTGTGTGTGTAGCTGTACATCAGGAAGAAGCACGGGTGACTTGAGAGATCCACTCATAAACTGTGCTCGGTGCTCAGATGTGGAGGATTATTCGTGAATGCAATGGGCAAACAGCAGTATCAGAAAGTGAGATACAGAATCATTCGGTTGGCCAGAATCACTCTCACAGACCTCAATGACAAAGGTCGGGGCCAGCACGCCTACTCCGTGTTTTCTATAACACTTCTAGATTCTCAATGAGTACACTAAAGGCTGCTTGCTGTCATGAGGCAGACTAGATTTTTGTTGTTGTTGTTTTGCTAGGCTTTTATGTAAGTTTTAACTGAGCAATATTCAAACAGTACATTTCACAAAACAAGCAAACAAATGAACAAGCAAAAGACTTAGAATTATCTGCTGACTGCTGGAATTATTTTGAAGTGAAGTTTTACAGAAATAAAATGTAACAACATATCCACTGGGCTAACAAGATAGGTCTGTGTGTATAGGTGTTTATGACTACCTAAAACCAATCCCACAGACCCACGCGGTGGAAGGAGAGAACTGCCTGACGCCCAGAAGCTGTGTTCTAAACCCCACATGCACATGCATGGTACACAAATACATACATGCATTCGTGCGCACACGCCTACACACATACTTACACATACACACATACAATAAGTAAATAAGTAAATGAGAAAAAATTTAAATAACATACGCCACATTGGATAAACTAAAATGTTAAAGGTTTCATTTCTTACAGCGGAAGAGTTCATAGGCCCATAATCCTTTTAAGGAACTTCAGGACTTATTCTTGTTTGTAGTATCTGAATAACTTCTAATTGAAGGCTTTTTTTTTTTTTTTTTTTTTTACAAAAGGGTGGAGAGCTTGGCAGACAGTGTTTAGTAAGTCAGACTTGGAAAGGCCGACAAGGAGGCCTGAGCCTGCCCTGTGGGTTAGCACGCTAACAGGAAACAGCTCAATCTGGGTTTAATCAGAACCCATGACTTTGCTGACAAGACCATGATACCAAGGCCACAAAAATGCTACATGGCTGTGTATTTTGGTCAACTCTTTTGCTACCAGAACTCAGCTTTGTCAGCATGCTCACTGCCCAAGGCATAAATATCTACAATTCTGCCCAAGTAACTGAGCTGTGTGAACAAGTTCCCTAATTACCCAAGCTCACAAAGACTCTGGGTCAAAGACCACGAGCTCAGCACCGGCTACCTGCTTAGGTACGGACTCACTCTTCTGCGAGGTTAACCATGCCAGTTAAAGGATGCTGAACAAAAATTTACTTGCAGATAAACGATAATAACCTAATAATTTAGGAGCATTCAGAAATGTCTCACATGGTATTTGGGACCTACCCATAGAACTAAAAAATTCTACTCCTTATTTTAAATGTAAATGTGAGCCTCATAAATACATATACATGTATACATACATGTGTGTACTTATTTATGTATAGGGGAAGTCAAGACAGGTTTATAATCTGAAGTGAACTAATCGGGAACTAATTAGCACTTCTATCACCGCAAATATTACCATCCCCATGTATTTCTAACTTATACATTCCTCTGGAGCTGTTCTGAAATGCAGAACTAACATCATAGTCTATGGTCCTAATCATATGCTCTCTTACTAGCCACCGTCCCTCTTTCTTTTCTAACTTCTAGAAACCTCTATTTTCTCTGGCATGATCAACTTCTTAAACAGACACAACTGAGTGAGGACGTGTCGTTTGTCTTTTTGGGGCCTGGCTTGTTTCCTTTAACATAGTGTCTCCAGCTCTGTCTATGTTGCTGCAGGTAGCAGGATCCTTCTAAGGATGAGCAATGTTCCACTGCGCATATCCACGCCACACAGTGACAACCCACTCATCCACTCATCCCACACCTTGACAATGTAAACAGTGTTGCAGGAACGTGCAAGCTCAGGTTTCGCTTGTAAGTAATTAAATGATTGCACTTCCTTTGGGGATGTGTCCGGCAATGGGGTTGCTTTGATTAGATGGCAGCTCCATATCTGTTCCCATGCTGGTAGTGTGTCCTATATTCTTCTTAATGAGGTCATCAGCCCTACGCTAGCAGCACGCAGTGAGTGGGGCAGGAATAGATGCCTCTTCCACCTGTTCATCTAGTTACTGACTCACATATTAACACAACAGTACCACAAGCCAGCCAAGCCTTACAGTTTAAACATCCAGGCCATCCGGCACAACAGTGGGATTCATGGAAGGAAGCTATGAAAACACTTAAGCAGAAGAAAAGCTACTGTTCACCCATCACAAGGCCACACAGGTTACATCCCCTCAACTGAAGACAGGTTAACAAGAGAAACCCTACAGCAAATGATAACTTGCGGTTTTCCATGACCTGTGAGTCTGCAGAAAAGAAGGCTCCGGGAAACACTGTGCCCGTGCCTCTGCTCAGTGCAGGATGGAGCCAGGGAGAGACTGAAGTGGGCAAAGGGAGCATGATCTGACCTCAGTGACAGAGCAAGAGGTGAAGTTAGCACAGCCTGCTGGGACTCTCTCTGCATAGTGTGATGTATTAGCTACTTTTCTACTGCTCGGATAAAATACCATGGCCGAGGCAACTTGTAGGAAGAAGGCTTATGGTTCCAGAGAGACCATCATCATGGGGTTGAGGGGACACTAGAGTAGACAGACACAGATGGTGGCTGGACAGCAACTGAGAGCTTGCCTGCCTCTCAACCTATAACCTGAAATACAAGGACAGAACTGGAAAGAGTACATGGCTCATTGAACCTCAAAGCCCACACCCAGTGACATGCTTCCCCAGCAAGGGCACATCTTCTAAACTCACCCCAGAAGCACCACCAACTAGGGACCAAGTATTCAGATGCCCAAGAATATTGAGAACATCCCATTCAAAAGTCCACATCTGTCTTCTCTGAGGGCAGAGCAGAACCCTTTCTGGGATGAGGGTCCTAACAGCTATTACCCGATGATGTAAATCAGGTAATTTATTTATTGCAAACTATACACAAAAAGGTGGAGTGAGTTTTGAGTAACATTTTAGCTCTTCCAACAGCTTTGGGGAAGAGGTGGTTTAGTTTCTGTTTAAGGAGATAAAAGGGGAAGAGAAGTCAAAAAGTCAGAAACATCTTGCTTTTACACCGGTCCTTCAGTTCAAAATAATCCACATGCCAAAGTAACTACTTGGGGGGTGTTATTTTCTGAGCCCCAGCGTAACTCAACAGAGTGAAATGTGGAGAGACAGACAGCAAGCAAATCCTGGAAACGCCAAGAGGGACTGGTGCACTGGGGGTACCAAAGCCTTTCTGAGTAGGCGGTGCCCACACTGGGACTGCACACTGTTGGCCGGGGCACAGCAGGCACAGGGCCCAGCATAAACAAAGCCATTAAGGAGAATAAATAGTGAGGGGGAAGATGGTTGCAAAGGTAATGGGACAACAGGAACGGTGGCCTGGCTAGACAGTCAGCTGGGTCCTGCGTGACTACAGAGGTCTTCAGGGATGTACCCGAAGGCGTAGAGATGCTCGGTCCTCTAGGAAGGAAGCTGATGGTGAGGGCGGACTCTAGCTGGGGTCAGAAAAGTTGGTGCTGAGGAAAGCATTGGTGAGGAGTGCTTTGTAGCTGGGAAAACAACTGGTGAGCTGCTGGCCTGCAGGGGGCCTGGGGAAAGGTCTTAACTGGTACAAAGCAAAGAGCTGGTGAGAGAGACGTTCAAAAGATAAGAAAACCATGAAGACTTAGAGGGCAGTAAAATTATAATGCAGAGGTAAAAGATAAAGGCAAAGGAGCCAGGATGCTCACCTGGATGATTACCTGATTTCTGACATGGCTGACTGTTCAAAGACAGTGTCACCAAATCAAAGAAAATGGAGGGGCAGCAAGGGTGTGGTTGGAGAAGGACTGAATTCTGTTTAGAAATTACATAACTTGAGGAGCTGGGGACGGGGTTCCTTGTTAAAATGCCTGCAAAGCAAGCATGGGGACCAGAGTCTAAGTCTGGATCCCTAACTCCCATAGGAAAGCAGGGTATGACACATCTGTAACCCAGGGTACAACACATCTGTAACCCACATACACATATATGACACATACAAATTTAATTAATTAATTAAAAATAAAAATGTACAACTTGACCATTCTCTGAGAATTCTTATACTATGAACTAACTTAAGGACATCCAATGGGTATCCAAGGGGCATTTAAAAAAAATCTAAAAGTGGGCCAGAGAGATGGCTTGGTAGTTAAGAGCACCTGCTGCTCTTCCAAAAGACCCTCATTTAGTTTCCAGCACCCACATCGGTGGCGTGCAACCGTCTGTAACTCTAAACCCAGAGCACTGAAGTCTTTGGCCCTCAGTCACCGGCGCTCATGTGAACATGTCCACACTCAGGCGCCCATGGAACCAGAATAGGAACCAGAAATCTAAAAGCTGGGAAGAGGAGTTCCAAAGGGAAATCTGTTCTAACCACCAGACAAGATTTATTCTTCTAGTAAGTTATGTAAAATAGGAGTGACTTACTGAAGATGGCAACCGAATGTTGAAAATAAAGATGCTTCCAGAGGGAAGACGGCAAGCTGGGAGGAAGCACTCGCACAGATTCCTCGGTGCCATTTGTGGGCAGAGAACTCAGAAGACATCCTCCTCATTGCACTGCACACAGACTCAGAAGCACATATACCCACACCTTCCATCTGACCGTGCAAATACACCGCGCTGCTTAGCCAGCAGTGCATGCTGCCCAAGCCAGCACGTACCAGTAGCCAGCCATGCATACCCTCTCTTGACTCTAGTCAGTGACATCGTGTTAGTATGAACTCAACTATGCTGGGAGCATGCACATCAACTGTGACAAAACAGGATCTTGGAGAGCTGTGTTCTCCGCATCCCACCCCTCAAGGGCCCCTCTGAGTCTGGGGTTGGCAGCTCAACACTTTTCTCTTTGTGTCCCACTACAAGCGACTTATTTTGTTGCCACTCTGGTCGTCTCTGACCTCAGAGAAGACAGAGAATTTGCCTCTGGAGTTTAGAATATGATAAAAAAAAAAAAGGAGAAGTGTGGAGGAGGAGACTAGAACGAGTTCACAACAATGAACTCAATCAAAACAACCCTTGACCGCTGACCTCACATGAAGTCACCTGTCAGAATGGGGCCCAATGGCCAGGCCTCTGAAATGAGTGTCCTTCATTCTCAGGAAAATGCTAAGGGAGTCCTACCATGGAACAATAGCCAGCCATTATCACACAGAAACCCCATCCCCCTCCATCCTGTCTCAGCAAAGTTTCCTAGATCGCCCCTAAAGTCCAGGAACTATCCCTGAAATAACAGGAAGTTGTTTTTTCCACAACAGACTACTTCTTTAATATTTCCAGCACAAATCACTATTTCTGGTCATCTTCTAAGGGTTCAGAGTTTGTTGGGAATACTCTTAGCACTGCCTCCTCTCTCTATTTTTTTCTTTGTCTGAAAGCAGGTCTTGCTACCCAGACTGGCCTCAAACTCCTACCTGGCCTCTGGTGATCCTCCTGCCTCAGTGTCCCCCATCCCTGCCCCCACATCAGACTTAAGGTGCCTGTGACTAGTGCACCCTGTTTCTGCTTCTGTATCTAAGGTTGTTAATTTAGTATAGAAACTAAAGCTAAGCTTTAAAGTTCCAACTTAATTTCTCCTTATAAGTTTCTCTTTTAAGGAGAAATCACCCACTATGCTACCTTGAGAGGTCCAAGGACTTAAGAGTTTGAATTAGCATAGTCTCTGTTGCACTTCCTAAACATCACACGCGGCCCACCCAGAACAACATCCAGGGCAAACTTCCCAAAACACAACCCTTCCCTGTCCTCTCATCAAGAGCTTCCAAGGCCCAAGGTCAGCAAATACTGTGGCCCCAGGTCCATGGTGTCCTTCCTGTCTGGACGTTCATCTGATCTGTGTAAGCCAACTAATATCTATCTGTAAGGGTGGGCGGGATGTAGGGAGCTTCTGTGCGACCTACTGTTCTTTATGAATGAAGCCAGTTATGAAATGAAAGCCTTCTCCACAGCCCTGAGCTTTCCCACAAGCCTGGAGAGCCCTCAGACAGCTCCCTGGGGCTTCATCTCCTTGAGAGGACTTCTAAGTTTCCATTCACAGACCCTAAGCCTGGGTGCAGACAGAATTGCCTGACATTCACAAATTTAAAATCATTAGTTTGATTCTTCTTCTGTATATAACATCGAGAAATCTCTCTTCCCCATCTTCCTATGGGATTAGTTCAATTTTAACCACACTAAATATTTCCCTACTCCAGTTCCAGGAGATCCAACGCTTTTCCTCCGTGGGTACCGTAGACGTGTTCACAGACATATATACAGGTAGAACATACATACACATTAAATAAAAATAAATAAATCTAAAAAAAAGTGAGGACCTAAGTTAGGATCTCTACCACTCGCATAACAAAAGGTGGGTATTTCAGCACATGTCTGGTATCTTAGCACGGAAGGTAGAGAAAGTAAGATCCGTGGGACAGTCTAACAGAATCTGTCTCGGTGCTCAGAGACAGTCACAAAAACTAAGATGGCCAGTGAGTGAGTGAATCGCCTAGAACCCACACACTTCAAATAATTCCCTAAAGAACACTGAGACAGATGACAGACACAAGGCAAAGTGTAAGCCGGCACATTACTCGCTGTCCACAAATAAAATACTGTATGTGAAGTACTAAAACCCTTTTCATTTTTCCTCCAGCTATATGACTTTTACTAAAAGTTGGGTCTTCAAATCATCTCCAGCATTTCTAACTCCTGCCATAGACTGATAAGTGTGTTAACACTTAAAAGCAATATCGCCTTAGCGCCACAGGCCTTCTTTGGGGGAAACCAAGTCTCCCTCATCACTACATCTTAAATAACTAGACCGTGCCTAAGAAAGACGAACAGCTTCATCAAAGGGTGCAAGAGAAGCCCGGAGAGAGTAGGCTGCATGGAGCACTACAGAAGGAACACCCCTGGGGAGCACTCACGCATCTCCTGAGTTTCTCCTGTTAGTTAATTTACCTACGTGCTAGGTTTTTTAAGTCTACTCTAGAGTCACAGAATTTTATGACTGAAAACAAGGTATAAGAAAAAAGGTAGATTTATAAACTGAAACTTAAGAGAGGAAAAGAAGGCAGAGTATCAGAAATACTGGTGGCTGGGTAAAATTTCTCCATATGAAAACAGCAAACATCTTGTTCACTAAGTATTAGTGGTCAAAAGTACACATGTAAAAAGGCAGGTGCCAGCTATAAAGAAAAAGCTTATCTGCCTGATAACACGCTTACCATTCCCATGGCTAGTGATGCACCCTCATGTTATTTAGTGAAGAGAGCATCAACACAGCCTCCACTGTGCAAGGAATTTAAATGAGATACTACAGAAACCTTAGTATATGAAGAAAAGGAGAGGATCTTGTCTTAGTCAGGGTTTCTATTCCTGTACAAACATCATGACCAAGAAGCAAGTTGGGGAGGAAAGGGTTTATTGAGTTTACACTTCCACACTTCCACGTTGCAGTTCATCACTAAAGGAAGTCAGGACTGGAACTCAAGTAGGTCAGGAAGCAGGAGCTGATGCAGAGGCCATGGAGAGATGTTTCTTACTGGCTTGCTTCCCCTGGCTTGCTCAGCCTGCTCTCTTATAGAACCCAAGAGCACCAGCCCAAAGGTGGAACCACCCACAGGGGGCCCTGCCCCACTTGATCACTAATTGAGAAAATGCCCCACAGCTGGATCTCATGGAGGCACTTCCCCAACTGAAGCTCCTTTCTCTATGATAACTCCAGCCTGTGTCAAGTTGACACACAAAACTAGCCAGTACAGATCTGCTATTTAAAACTCTAATAGTACAGATTATAGTGTATATACAAACTTACTTATGTCTCAAAGGGATAAAGCTTAACATTAATTAAAGAAATGCTAAGTGAATGACAGAAAGCTTAAAGGGGAAATTACAGAACCCTGAGGTTCATTAGTAAGATTCACAAGTAACAGTAAATATGACAAGAAACTAGATTTCATTTCTAATTCTAGGCTGATAAATCACTGAGAACTAGCTAGTGTTCCCTACGCATCTCAGCAGTGAGCTAGCTTATAATTTGTGTTTTTGCTTGCTCCTAACTAAATGCACTTAAGTCAATTAATTCATTCAACAAATACTTGTTGAGTCTCTACTACTTGGCTGCTGGAAGTCACAGACACAACAAAGAACCAGACAGACAAGATATCCAGATATCACCAGATGAATGAACTCCTCTGCAATTAAATAAGATGAAAGCGATTCCTGGGCCCATGGCTGGCTGCTTAACGCCAGCTTGTGGGGCCCCAATCCCACAGAGACATCTTCAAACGATCGATCTGCACCTGTGAGTCGTAAGGAGCAGGCTAAAAATGCCAGAGAGATGCAGCCTGCTTCACTGCCATGTGCACAGGGAAGGCAGAACAGACAGGGAGCTCAGTTCCTCCTATCACTGAGTGCGGAGCGGACAGGACCCCTGGCCGGACACAGATCGACAGCAGTCCCCTGCCCTGTCGCTTCGCTAGCAGCTCCAGGGAACCTACCAATGGGTTCTAGTATTCAGTCATAGCAAAGATGGGTTTCTACATTTAAAACTAGTTTAACTTTGAAATTGTTACCAAGAAATATAGCACATACTTGGAGATGTGCTTATCTCCTCCCTCAAATGCTAGAGTCTTCAAGAAAAATCAGCTCAGGTTCTGGGTGACCAAGGACTTCTGCCGCTGTGCTCCAGAGGACCTAAAAGAAAGCCCCAGTATGGGCAGTGGCTTTGGTGCACTGGGTACCATTTGAGAAACACAGCGTGACAGTGTGAAGACAAGCACAAACAGGGCTTGGGGAGGGGACAGGGAAGTCACCCACGACAAGCCTGGACAAGGCACCTGGCTTCACTCTCATGTCTCGCTGTTTTCTTGTCACTGATTCTTTGCTCACTCACCTCGCCATTATGAAAATGGCTTTTCTAACTGTGGGATAAAACTCCAAATATTTGAGATTAAAGGACTGTGCAGCATGGAAAGACTTTCCTGCCACTCCCGCCAGTGGCCTGCGACACTTTCGAGAAAGCCATGGTGAGCTTTCTTGAGTGTTTATGTCATGGAACCCAGCAGGTTTTGCAACGAGAAGTGAAGGCATTTCAGTCAGCCTACGGAGCTGGCCTCTGCCTTCATTTCTCTTCCTGCTGGTTGTCCACTCTGTGGAAATGTTTTAAAACCTACTTCCTGTGGTGACCACAGGACTGGCACTGCGCACGCCTTCCTGGAACTCATTGACCCTTTTGCTCAAGAACAACAATAGGTTATAAATGGTACTCTGGTTCCTTGGCCCTTGCAGGGTACTCAGCAATCTGTGTCCTTCTAAGAAAAACTGACAATAACAATTAAGATCCTAAGAATCCTGTGCATATATCTCATAATAACCTTATATAGCAGATACATCTATTATCTCCTCTCTGAAGCTGAGGAAACTGAAGCCCACAGAAGCCAAATAGCTTGTTCTATATCACATGCTAAGTGGTAAAGCAAGGATTCAAATTCAAGTGGTCCGGACTCAGACTCTGACTTTGCCTCAGTACGATCATGTAAATCCAGGCCGACCACTAGTTCCTCAGACTGTCTTATGTCCCTCTGTTCACTCTACCTCCTTAGCCCCAGTGCCTCTTCTTAACGTAGACCCCACACCTTAACTGAGGATGCGTAATGACCTCATTGCTCTCATCATCTGCTTCCAACCTCTCCTTAACCTGTGACCTGTAGCCACAATGATACTTTTAAAGTACATGTTCTGCATTAGAATAAAGTCCAAGTGTCTACAGAATCTAAATTTATCCCACATCTCAGTAGTTTGCCCCAAAAATGTCCAGCACTGAGTGTGTCTGTCCACCAGAAGATAAAGACATGAGTTTATTCAGAATAGCCACACTGTTTCCATATCAGACTATTTGTTTGCAGGGATCTGCCACTTATCATAAGATTACAGATTACTCATCAGGGTGGCAGTCCCCCCAGTCTGTGTCCCAGTCAGGCGGGAAGCTTAGGAGAGCACTGAACTGCCCAGAGCAGCGCCCTTTCAACCCCGACTGAGCCCTCACTGCGCACAGGAGTTTAGCATGAACGGCCACAGCAAAGCCAGCACACAAGTCTTTTCCTTCTTTATAACTTCATGACTAGAAGACTCATTCCTCTTACCCGATTCTTAGCTTCAGGTCACGTCACTCTCTTGCTTCAAACCCCCCTTTGGCTTTCCATGACGCTTGGAAACGATTCAACCTTCTGCAGGAACTCCCAAGGCCAATCCCAACTCTCCCCTGGCCATTTGCTACCACCACCACCATCCACTCGGTTCCCCTGCAGGTCCGTGGGTTCCTAAAATGCAGCAGGTTCCTTCCAGTCCGCAGACCTCTGCATTCTTGCCTTCCATGCTGCCGGGGCCAAACATGGCCTCCAGGATGGCTCCTCACTCATTCTCATGAAGAAGCAATATCTGCACACAAATCAGCATCCCAGCATCCCTCCACAGCTACTCCACCTCACACGCCAGCTGTAACCAGAGAGCAGCCATCCTGTCTGTCTTGTTCCAGGCGCTGTCACTGGTCACGACGGGTCTACCATGCCATAAATGTTCTGCAAATGTTTGTAATAATGAAAGGCATACGAGACTCCACATATGATCACAGGAAAAATACAAAAATCCAACCCACAACTCATAGATAAACAACGTAAGCCGGTGTATTCTCTGCACAGCAATGAAGTGTTGCGGTGTATCTGCTGATTTCATTATCCCGAGCATTTTCCTGAGACTAGTCAGTTCTGCAATTCATCATCAGAACTAAAAATTACTAAACTCACGAGATTTTTTTTTCCTCCAGAATTCCTTTCCTATCGAGGTGGAAATGCTGAATCAAACTTTTGGTCTCTGGGAGCCACACTGCTCCCTCAGTTGTAAATGCCACAGAGCCGTTGCGAAATGCAAACTCTCCTGTAAACCCACAGGCTCACTCTCTCAAAACAGAGAGTGAACATCTGCATTTGCCTGCTTTCTGGCAGTTCCGAGTTGGAATGTCAGAGAAACAATTGCACGAACAAACTAGCAGCACTAGGGCATGAGTGTGAACATGCACACTGCAAGAGATGTACTTGTCCACTACCACAGCTGTCAGCTCCTCCCACACCAAAGATGTCACACAAAGGAAGGTGGGATTTCATGAACCCTTTAATTGACATTTTCCTCAGCCAGGTTCTAAACTTGGAAGGTTGTGTGGGGTCTCCGAGTTTGTAGTCAAGTTTTCATAACTAAAACGATACTTCACCCAAACATCTCCTTCTAAAATGTGGGCCAGAAGGACTCTGATCTTAAACCAGTCATGTTTGGGAAACAGTTGAGAGCTATACACCAGTGAGTATGTCAGGATGAGCACTGAATACAAAACAAGTGTGTCATGATCAGATGGGTCTACACTGTAGAGTCTACAGGGAGAATGAATTGAAAACAAGCGAGAAGGTGCCATTAGAACACAAGAGAGAGCAGAAGCAAAGCATCTCAAACTGTGGACCACTCTCTCTAATGTCAGAGCCACCACGAGAACTAATGGGTATAAATGGCAGGCTATGTGCACACCTACCACCCACTCTATCCAAATGCTGGTACTGACGCTGTGTGCTTCGGCCCATGTCACTATAACAAACATTACTGAACAGGAATCGCGGCGCCAGGCCCAGATGAACTCCAAGGATGAAGAAAGGGAAACCAATGTCGACAGAAGTTGAGAAAACTCCTTCTCTACTTCTAGAATTTCTGCACTCCCCCCTTCCTCCAACCCTCTTTCTTCTTCACCTTGAACAAAGCACCAATTTGTTTTCTTCTCAGTCATCGGCTGGCAGCAGCTCCACACTGAGCAGAAGTGTACATTTGTTTTGAATTGTTCCCCACTGGAGCAGAGGAGACGGCATGCAGGTTTGCATCTGACTGGTAAATCTCAGAGACGATAGGTATTATTACTACTTGTATTTGTGTGGCCTTTTCCAACGCTCAGAGACTTCCTCTGTACACACTCTCATCAGAACCTCACATCAATTCCATTTAGAGGGGTGATGCTGGCAAGGTCAGAGCTCTCCTGGGACCCCTCCTGACGCTCAGGGTGCACATGCAGACCCCAAGAGCCCACTCCAAGGCTGATGCTGTACATGAAGCGCAAATTCAAGCCCTATACAGACTTCCTCTACTGGGGATGGGGGTGGGGGGGAAACAGCGTCTGCATCCGTCTGCCAGTTTTTTATCATAACAAAATGGCAAAGACAGGCTAACCTCCTAAGGAAGAGATTTGTATTTAGCTCACAGTTTTGGACATCAGAGGGTGAGGTGACCGTATCAGCTCAGCTCTAGTGAGGACCTGGAAGGCAAGAATCACCTCCAAATAGGAAACAAGAGAGACTGGGAGAGACAGGATGGCTCTTGCAGTGGCTGGCTCACATGAGAACCTAGGGAATCCCACGGCCTTAACCTAAGGGAGACGCTCCTCCAATGACCTGTACATCCTAAAGATTCTATGTCACCTCCCAATACCAGCACCCTAAGAGCAAGCCCTGGAGAATCCTACCCAGACCAAACCAAAGCACCACTGTAGGGCAAACTGTGAAATCCCTGTCCTGTGTTACCAACATTTTAAGGTAAGTTTTTAGTTCTTTAGGTGTAAAATGTATTTGACCAAGTTTTACCCCAATAACTCTTTCATTTCCCCCCTCGATCATACTGAGCCCCTTCAAATATTTAGATCAAATTAACATGACAGAGATCATGAAACTGTGGAAAATTATAACTGTCTAGATCTAACAAAACACAAGTTGTCTTGTCAAAGAAGTGTAATGGCCATGTGGCCAGCAGTAATTATATGTTTGGATTTTCAAATAGGCATCCTCCCCTCCCTCTGAGAGGGGGAGGGGGGAGCTGCAGTCTTTTCCTTTCCAGGAATGCGATTTAACTTAATAGCTAAGCTAATAACGGCAGGACGCTGACTTGCTGAGCACAAAGAGGGCACTGTCTCTGTGGGGACACAATGGTCCTGGGTGATGGATTCCAGTATCTGCGCTGAGTGACCATTCCATTATGTAACTGACGGAGCTGTGTGACTGCCCGTGACCAAGGCCACACGGCTCTGTCTCTCTAATCGAGCCGGAGGCCTTCCCTTCACATTCAAAAGCCGTCCTTGCTTTTAAGGTTATGAAGCTGAGATTATTTTCAACCAGGGAAATCGTGGACATAGCTGTTGTGCCTCCACGTAAAGAACAACAGGAAAAGAAAGAACAAAAAATAAAAAGGCTGTATTTTTAAGGCTCAGGAGCCAACTATGCACAAGGATAACAGGCACAGAAAGGAGCCAGACTCTACTAAGTCTACTAAGGACCAGTCTACTAAGGCCAGTCTACTAAGGACCTACTCTGTTAGCTAAGACTTAATTGAGGAAATCACAGTGTTTTCCAAATCTACTTGTGTGACTTGATAGACGCTCTGCAGACACTTAGGAACACTTATCAATTCCTTCTTCCAAAAACGGCATGAGAAGCCGTTGCCATCACACAGCAGATCCAGGGAGCCCAGGACTCTGCACACCGCCCTGCGCGGCTCAGAGCCACCCCCACGCCTTCGGGATCCAGGTCTCTGAGGCAAGGAGAGAAACATATCTTTAAAAGGGCCTTCAGGTAAACTGGGAAGATGCTGTCCAGGGTGTGAATGAGGCCGAAGAACAAAACCAATGTTAAAAAGAAGCAGCCTGTGAATTGTGCAATGGGGGAAGAATTCAATGTAAAGTACGCAGTCATTTTCCCAAGGGGTGAGCCCTTCAAACGCCAGTACTTAAGTTTCATTTCTTTTGATGGAAATGTTTCAAAACTATGTTCTTTTTCTGCCTTCAAAAGTAGAATATACTGAGTGTGATTTAGCCTTTCATTCACAGCCCAGTGGGCCACCAATTGTGATCCGGGCTGTGGTATGTCCTCTGACATAGATAAATGTGCTTATTCCAAAGCCAAACAGTCGCATATGCTTTTCTCAATCTTTCCCTAGAACCATCTTTTCCTGGCATACATTCTCCAACAGATATTCCTATCTTCCACCGTCCGTCACCATAGCACTGGGCGAGGGAAGGAACGAACCCATGACCTCTGGGATGTGGAGTCCAGTGGAAGAGAATGAAAAACCAGAGAGTGAGGGAGCAAATGAAGAAGGGAAGGCACTGGTGATGCTCTCGGGGAAAGTGAGGCAAAGGGGGTAAAGGACTCTAGGGTGGGAAGGAAGGAAGGAAGGACTGCCCTTGAATGAGCAGACAGAGAAAGCCCCTAAGGGGACATGTGACCACAGCCCGCACCTAGGGTGTCCAGATGTCAGCCTCCAAATCCACTACACACACACACACACACACACACACACACACACTTGCTATACAGTAAGCACTGGCATGGAAGTCATCAAGAATGCTCTCTCCTGGCCTAGCCTCTGAGATATCTATTCCAGAACCCCTTGCATTAGCATCAAGATTTTCTTATTTGGTTTTTGCTTGGTTTTTTGCTTGTTTGAGTACATACGTGTGTGTGTGTGTGTGTGTGTGTGTGTTTTAAAGAAAAAAAATGAAATACCCAAAAGCCCAATCTTTAAAGTCCTTATCTTTAAAGTACACGTAAGATTTTTAAACATCTTAAAACGATGGCCACCCAGGTAAACTGTGACCTTCCTGACTCTGCCCTTTGTGACTCTTGTGCCAACCGTTCTCTATGCCCTGGCCTCTGAATGTGACAGTACAAGTTCAGTCCCCATCTATGTGACTGTCTGTCTCTGTTAACGGCTTACTCTTCTCTGCCAGTAAGTCAGGCCCAGCAGTGTGCTGTCATGGAGGCAGGGAGGACCCCGCCTCTCCTTGAGGATTTATAAGCAGCAAGGTTGATAAGGGAGAGACACTTTCTTCAGTGGTGTAGCCCCTGGTAAGAAGCCCATGCTCCTTTAAAAAAGCCTGTCCCATGGTGCTGTCCTGTGATGCTGTAAGCAACTATAAAGATACTCAGTGGAACCAATAAAACAGAGCCTCGAAAGGAGCCAGCTGGGAAAAAGTGGATTAGCCTGAGTGGGAGGGAGACAAGAGAAGGTAAGGTGTGGTGTGTGTGTGTGTGTGTGTGTGTGTGTGTGGTGTGAACATGACCAAAATACATTATGTATATCTATAAACACATATTAGTATAGTCACCAAAATTTGTTAGTACAAATGTTATAAGCATAAATAAATACAAAAAAGTTGACCTGCTCTCCTATTCTTTTTTTGGAGTAAAAAAAAAAAAAGGTTGTTTTTTTTTAAGTTAAAAAACAAAAATGAAAAAACAAAAACAACAACAACAACAACAAACCCAAAACCTTAATACCGTGATTATCCAGGTTTCTAAATTATGAGATAAAAGGGATTGTAAAGAGTTAGTAAAGACCCAGTGCTCTTAACCAGGACCATGATTGAAATCTCAGAACTTATTCAATGGCTCACAGCCACTGGTAATTCTGTTCCAGGGGATCCAACGTCCTCCTCTGGCTCCTCAGGTACCAGGCACATACGAATAGTGCACAGGCAAACATGCAAGTAATACCCAAACACACAAAATAAGTTAACTCCTTTAAAAGGCTTTTGAAAATTAATGGAAGAAGGTCTTGCTTAGAGTAGAGTGAGTCCCAGACACAGAAACTGGAACAGTCACAGTGTTAACAGACAAAGAGCACTGGGAACGCCTAAGGCCAGGTCAAGGGCTTTCTTCAATTATTCTAGGACAAGAATAAGGAAGGGTGTGGCCCACTGCTGATAGGTGGGGTCCTTAGGGCTGATAATTCAAGAAAGCAGAACTGTTCAATCCTATCTCTGCTTCCATCTTCCCTATCAGTAAAAGGCCTTTGAGCTGGAAAGGGGGATGGAGAAGAACAGCGCTCACAACACTGATGAATGGAAGAGAGGCAGAGCCCTTGGGGCGTCTCGGCATAGCAGCAAGAAAGATGAAAACGCAAGTGAATGAGCGGAGACCAGGAAGGACAGGCTGCGGTTCCCAGGTCGGGCCAAACTCCAGAACTGCTTTGCAAATAATGATCACTGGCAGTTCACATAATATCATGAGACAAACAAAGTCAAACCAAGCTAAGGATCCTCTGTGCTGACCCACATGGGCACCCCTGCTGCCTGCTCAGGCGTCAGGGACACCAGGACCATGCCACACTCCTTCTCCCTCGGGTCACAGGAGCCAGGATGGAGATGTGAGAATGGAACAGTTGGAGAGCTGGCTAGATCTGAGTCCAAACCCCATGGGAAGCCTGCAGATAGAGGTGCGGGGTTACTGAGCGGACAGCACAGCAGCTCTGTGAACTGAACTGAAAGCTATAGCTGAGGCGCTGCTTAAACTGAATTGGGATTTTAAAAGATGAAAAACTAGGGAAAAACATGACTACAGCTAAGAAAATTGAACTTAGTGGAAGTAAATATTTTCCATAGTTAGATGGTTAAAACATATATCCTCTAAACACAGGCCTACTAAGATAGCTTAATGGTACTTAACAATGATTCCTAGTTTTGAAAAGATACCAAAGAATGTTTGCTAAATATGTCTTGAATGCAGCACATTCAGAGAGAGACCTATCTCAAGTCCTATACGGAACACAGCTAATTTTAGACAGAACTAAATGAAAACTGCCAATACTTGACCATTTTTAACACAAAACTGATGACTCTATGTGGTGTGGCTTAGAAGATAACATGGAATATCCCTCAGTACGGCATGCTTTGGTGTGCAGAGAAAGGACATGTAAGTGCCATTTGTGAAATGGACGACACAGCTTTATGGGGAAAGTGGCATGAGGGCTAGGATGCGTGAGGTGGGATTCAGCCGGAGAGAGGTGTGACAAAAGGAGGGAGAGATCCTCAGACACTGGTGTCAGAGACAAGACCCTAAGACAAGGAAGCAGCCCAGTCAGCTACAGCATAGAGTGTGCAAAGAGGAGGAAGCTGTCCCAGAAAGGGTCCCTGGAAACTCGCATCTTCAAATCTACTGTGATAAAAGCTCCAAAATCATCTGCTCCTCCTATGGAGGCTCCATCCTGAAGGGAATAAGTAAACAGACAAATGAACGATTTTGATGGGTAGCCATTTAAATGCCTGGTGCCCGCTCAGGCTGTCCTTGGTACTCCGGTAGGAACTTGCAGATCTTTAAACCGAGCTCCCTTAAAAATCCTGTGTGATCACCAACAAGGCTGGAAGTGTCCAGGGGCAGAAGAGGCGAAGTCTGCCTGGCTCTCTGCCAACGCCATCAATGCCGTCCATGCCGTCCGTGCCATCCATGCCGAGGGTGAGCCAACTCAGCTAGCTCCCGGGGCAAGCGATCCGCAGACAGTTCTGGTTCAGTGACTCCTAAACGCTGTGCTTTAAGATTCCTTCCTGGAGACAAATACCAGCTAAATCTACAAGCTTCAGGAACAAATGTTTGGTGGCTTTTGTGGGCAACTGTTTTATAAAACTCAAGCGTGCCTAAGTCATAATTTTAAAGACCTTGGCTCCAGGAGAAGGAGCAGAAGCACTGAGTCACATGGTTCACATGTCTTACTCTTGCATGCCAGACTATTTTTTTAATTAAGAAAGGAAAAATGGGTCAACTCAAAAGAATTTTTACAACTGTCAGAATAAATACAAGGCCATAAACTCATAAACTTTATTATTGGGTGAGGGGGGGACTTTGTCCCCTCCCCATGCTGTAAGTATCCTGTGTTTAGAACCCAGTCAAACATACATACATACATACATACATACATACATCTGATGTACTGTAATGTATTGTCCCTATATCTAATGTACTGTAAGGACATCTTTTCTGGAGGAAGAGTGAAGAGATCCCAAGTTAGAACAACAGACTCTTCTAACCCCCCCCACACACACACACACACAGTGGCCTCTTCAGATGCAACTGGGACACAGTAAGGAAAGGCTCTGCACTCACAAAATACAGCAAAATCTTTTACATCTGACTTGAGTCCAAGGTCACTAAGAAACATCTCACTTCTTAGAAAGAATCACCACTCATGAGACCATTTTGAAAATGGTTTTAATCACACAAGAGAAGTTGCTCCTAGACTCCAGGGGAACCTTAGGGCTGAGCTCACAAGACAGGCCTTCAACAGACAGAACTGCAACATCTTTGCTCCCTCTTCTCTGGAGTCTCCTGGCTAACTGAGAGGAGACTGATACGTGGGCTTATGTTCCTGCAGGGTCTGATTTAGACGAGGAGTTCTGTATCAGCCCCAACCTCTCAGACATATTAGTTCTATACAATGTTCTTGGTACCAACCTGCTCTCTGGTAGAGCAGGCCAGCCCTTCTGGTAATGCTCCAGATTAAGCTGGCTTTTCTGATATTTCTAATCCATTCTATACTAATTTTAAAACACTATTTTCATAATCACTGAATTAATTTGAGACCCCTACAACCTGCATTTTAAACACTAAGGTCGAAGAACAACACTGTCCAAAGTAAATATAATGCCAGCCATGGGTAACTTCTGTAAGTGCCATATTAATAGTGAAAAGAAACATGGTTTATGAATTCTAACAATATTTTACTTAACCTATCATCCCCAGAATATCATCACTTTACCTTGCGCTCACTACAAGAAATCACTGCGATATTTTCTATCACCAAGTCTTCAAAGTTTGAAGTGGACTTGGTATGGGCAGACAGCCAGTCCAGAGGAACTCATTTCAAAAACCCTGTAGGCTACCACTGGGCAGCACAGCCCTGAGCCTGGCTCCCACAGCGCTGTGCAGAGCAGAAGGTAGGCCTGGTCCACTCCTGCTGAATTCCCTGCACATCCAGTCACGAGCCCTCCTCCCACACAGCGCTATCAGCCTCCAGCTCCTCCACAGGCTCCAGAGCTCTGATAACGGCCAGGAATTTCACAAAGAAAAGGCCAGAAAGAAGGCCTGTAAACCAACAACAGGCATTGTCACCTTGAAATGCTACAGACACACAGTTGGGAAGCTTTGAGGTCGCGGATGAGGGTCGTCCTGGGCTATCAGAAACTTAACAAATGCCACCAGCAACTCAAATCAAAAAGTAAAATTTGGAGAACTTGCTTGTAAAAATATTTGCTGATGACAAAACTGAAGAGAAATCACAACAGCAGCAATCTCAAACAGTGCCAGTGACTACAGATGGGGTGGGGGGACAAGGAGCAGGAGAAGAGCTGTCACTGCGGGGACTGCAGGGCACAGGCCATTAGCCCAGCACTTGGGGGCAGAGGCAGGCAGGTCTCTGAAGGGTCCAGGCCAGGCAGGATTCCATAGTGAGGCCAGGGTTACAGACAAATACTCCCGCCCCCACCCCGCAAACACATGGTAAGATTATGAAGGACATTTTTTCTTGTTCAAAATAGCTGCAGTACTCCTTCAGAAATACGATGTCTTTAGTGTTTCCTTTTTTTCCAAAGCAAGCGCATGCTCTGTTGGATACCTACCCCAGGAAAGGGCAAGCAAGCCGGAAGGGAGGGCCAGAGCCGCCAGAAAAGCCTCTGACCTCTGACCCTCCGAAAGCACCTAGAAATGGACGGCAGGAAACAAGACAAACAGCTTCAACTCCAGCTTCACATGTTGCTGAAAGTAGAGACTTAGTGTTACGGATCTGAGCTGACAGGGAAAGGGAAAGGAAGCAAAGCGGTCTGTGTCTCACTGGGAAAATGAACTGAAACAGAGAATATTTTATATTATGTAGCTTATTTCTAAGTCTCTTCCTCTGTCTCAAACAAGTCTCTAGCCCAAGCTGGGCACAAACTTCCAGAGAGCCCTGGAGCTGAGGAGAGATGACCTTGGACTTCTGATCCCTGCCACCATCTCTCAAGTTTCGGGATTATTGGCATGTGCCACTATGCGTGGCGAGTGCAGCCCGGGGGACAGAACCCGGGGCAAACACTCTACCCACTAGGATGCGTTTCCATTCGACTCTTTTGGCCAGTGAATCCTGGCGAGAGGAGCACCTCTCAGAAAACAGCCCCACAGCAAGCCTCCCTCGCTCATCTCACCACAGGAGGCTGGAGCGCGTGCGCACACACCAGGCACTGTTTGGCACACGAGGAGGAGTGCCAGGGCCCTCTGAATAAACACACTCAACAAAGTAAAGCCAGACCAGCTTGATACTGAGTTCATGGACATGTGAGGAAAATTACAGAGTTTAAGTATCAGATATATAACACAGACAAAAATCCTACGTAGGGTCACTTTGGGGTTCATCAAAAATGAAGTTCCCAGAGGTTCATTCCTGATTGGTAATTCAAAGCATTATATCTCTAGGAAGTCGACAAGTGAAGTCTCAACTCCATGCCAGCCCATCTGGCTATGAAGTTCACTTCATAGATCACTTCACAAGACCATGTAGTGTGGAGATGAGATGGCGGTAATGAAGGGCAGCAAAGGCAGGATTCCCTTCCTCTGTCCTATGGTTGGCTGGATAGGCAGCGGGAAATCCAATCAGCTTTGCTTATGCAATGCTTCCCTTCTGTTTCGAAAACTGACCCTGAGCATTCAACCAATGACAAGAGATAACACCATTAAATATACATCTTTTAGTTCCAAGACAACCTGGGCCAAGCAGAAGGCCCCTGACTCAAACAAACATGGAAAGAGATACTACTGAGTACATGTAACATGACGTCCCAGGTTATGGGGATGAAACGATGAATGAAATGTGAGCCAAGCCTCCAGGCACTCAGGTGAGTAGGGTAAAGGAAAGTTAACAACATGCTCAAGGGCTCTGGATGACGTAATCTCAACACCTGGGAAGCTGAAGTAGGAAAACCACGAGCTCATGACCAGCCTGGGCTACCCAGTGACTCTGGGTCCAGCCTTGGCTTATAAAGCAAGGACCTGGCTCAAAGAACAAAAATTATCAGGCTAACAAGAGTTGCAACAGTGCTTAAGTGCTAAGAACATCCCGGAGCCCCAAAGAGGCAATGAAACCAAGGAGGTCAGAAAAACAGCAGAGCAAAGATAGCATCTTGGCTGACTTGCAAGGTAAGTAGGGGTGGTCAGCAGTCTGTGAGACTGGAAGGCAGGCACAATGGCAGAGGAGAATCTGAACGGGAACTTCACTCAGGATAATGACATTGACAGCTATTCACGGAGTCAGCCATGCAGGGAGCTAGAGGGCCAGAGGAAGGGGAACCTTTGAGATCATGTTCTGCCTAGCATGGGTTCTAGCAGACCCTCTTCAACCCTCTTGCTGGCCATCAATGTACAGGTTGGGGTAGAGGCTGGAGTCACCTCTTTGGCCACCAGTCATCCAAGTCTGTCAAGCACTTATCCTAGAGTGCACGTTTATTTGGGGACTGCCTTAGTCAACATTGGCTAGGAAGCTATTTCTGTAAAGAATATCATAGTCTTCCAACATCAATAAAAGGCAGTTCATGGAGAAATATTTGAGGCAACATGACCCCCCCCCCCACATACACACACACACACACACTGAGAGATATTTCAGTGGGGGCAGAACAGCTGAACACCCCCCCCCATGATACCCTGCATATCATGGTATCTGTGCACAAAGATGAATGTCCCAGTCAGTGCAGCCTCTTCTGCACCACAGGCAGTCAGCAGGGGAGGAGAGCTCAGGGTTTGTCGGGGACAATGTGAACAAGTCACTGATTAAGCACCCTGGTACAGACGAACTTAATTTTCAGCCAGCTCTCTGAGTACAAGGGTCGGCGAGCTCCACAAGTCAGCTGAGAATAGACACAGATTAGCAGCGTGGGTCCTGGGGTGCGACTATCTCAGTGAACAGGATGCAAGATGCTCGCTCGGGAGAGACCCATTTGAATAGAAGGAAGGTCAGAGTTGTGGCCAACCAGCCAAAGACCCTATTTTTAAACCAGAAAGGACAGGAAGGAACAAGAACAAAAAAAGGAACTCACACAGGAGAGATGGAGAGCACGAAGGAAGCATCTGGAATAAGCAAGTGGAAAGGCAGTGCGGAAAACGGGAGGCCGGGAGTGTGCAGGAAAGACACGGGGGTGGGGAGGAGGCAGACACAGCCACAGTGCTACTCAAGCATCCCAGATGCCTATGTTGCAGGAGGGTTGGTCCTGGGTGGTCAGCCACATTCTTGCATCCTGGCATCAGGTCATGAATTCAAATCCCACATTAGCTTCCAACCGGGGGCTGACTATGCAGTCACTTTACCACTCTGTGCAAGAAACTAGAAGGACCAGCAAGAGAAGGAGCGTCAAAGAGAAGAGAAAAATTTCTCTGTGCAAGCCGCTCATGACAACTGTCTACAGCATCCTGTGAGGAAGGGCTATTTATTCCCACCACCACCATTGTACAGACAAATCCCAGTGCTGTGCGCCCTCACTGCGCCCACAGCACTGGAGGCACAGACTGGGGTGGCAGGGCCAAAGCCGTTCTTAGCGAAGCAGCAGGTGGAAAGAGAAAAATACAGAATACCCTTTCCAGAGTGAGGCAGGACTGAGGAGCAGGGCGCGCCCACTGAGCAACCAGATGGCGAGCAGAGAGAAAAAAGGTGAACAGTCCCTTAGATTAAATGTTTATATCACAACCCAGTGATAGACTTTAACTCAGGCGATCTTCATACAACCCACAGGCAGAAGAGAAACCAGGTCCTACCCCACTTTACAGATGAAGAACCCCTCGAATCATGTGACAGTTTCAAAGTCACATAGTTACCTACTGGCTTGGGACCCAAGTATTGTATTAACTGGTCAGCAAGGGGCACAAGGAGTTTATCATTAGCTCATACAGTAGTTAGGATTTGATATTATGCTGTAAGCACAATTTGTGATCACCCTAAATTTCTTCCACCCGAGTCTAACACAGTGAAATAGAACTATTTGCTACCCTCCAATTTTTCCACCAGAAATATCAATTATAGAAAACAGAACATTAACCACTATTGGGTCATTTTTAAAATTTATTCTTGTTTCTTTTAATTAGCGTGCCTGTATATGTACGTGTGTGTGGGTGCCCACAGAGGCCAGGAGAAGGTATTAGATCTCCCTGAGTCAGAGATACAAGTGGTTGTGAACCGCCCTACCTGAGTGCTAGGGACTTAACACCAGTCCTCTGCAAGAGCAGCAAGTACTCCTAATCATTCTAGCCCCAGTTGAAAAACAACACCAACAAAGTAACTGAAAAAACTACAGGAGACTGAAATGCAAAATGTTGGATCCTAAGGAGTAATTTCGTCTTTCACTGTGCGAGTGGCCAACACACTAGATAGTCACCGAGGGTTAATCTTGAGGCTACAGCTCACTGGGGTTAATCTTGGGATCTGACCTGAGGGTTTGGGGTGAGTCTGTGAAGCCCTTCTCAGCGCCCTTACAGCAGGCGAGCTTGGACAGTTTGGGCTGAATCTACTGCTGGATTTAAGACCCTAATTGGCGTTGGGAGCTGGCAGCACTGTGAAGGTGGAACCTGCCTGGAAAAGCAGGTCCTTGGCAATGCATCCTTGGGGCTGTATCTTACATTCCACACCTCTCCCCTCACTTCTCTAAGTTTCTTGTCCAAAATGCTACGAATTGTTCCTTTGCCACTCTCCTTCCCATGAGAGTGAAACTTACAAAACAGTGAACAAAATAAATCCCTTTAACACTGAGACACAGCACTCTCTGAACTATGAGAGAGTGGACACCGTACTCTTTTAATAAGCAAATTATACTAAGTCCCATCGTGGTTGGGGCTTCTGTTCTTGTGTGTAAAATGAGAGGACAGAGCTGGGATCCTGTTTAACACAGTTTGCAGAGCATCCAGGGGGACAGAGCCGGGACCATATTTAACCCAGTTTGCAGGGCATCCAAGGGGTCAGAGCTGGGACTGTGTTTAACACAGTTTGCAGGGCATCCAGGGACTGCTCATAACCCCAAGCTTCAGGAGGCACATGGGGCAAAGTCACGAATCCCTTTGATGTTCCATGGCTGGGCTCCAAAGAGGCTTCTGCAGTGGGGAGCCAACAAGAGGGCCCCCCTCAGTGAGCATGCGTCCACCAGATCCTATGCCCTGTGCCAAGCACCTTCCATGAGTCACGTACACCCCATGGCAATGCACTCAGAAAGGCACTGGAATTGTCTCCCCTTCAGAGTAGAGGAACCCAGGGGGTGGGGGGTGGGGGGCTGGGGGGGTGGGACGACACAACATCTCAGCACGGCACCCTGAGGCTGGGATGACTTTTCACAGTAGATCTGTTAAGGCTCCACTAAGCAGGCTACTTACCCCAGCCCCTCCACCCCCACCTCCCACCTCCCCATCCCCTCACCCCCCTACACCCGCAGGAAATAACCCTGAAAGGGAAGAACAGCCAGGAGGGGCCAGCTCCTAGGAAAACCCAGCAGAGTTCAAAGACCAGTGTGCTAATTCCCCAGCCAGGCCTCATGGAGCTAAGCTCTCCCCATTAATGCTTCCTCAAGTCATTTAGAAAAAAAAAATTGTTTATTGTGTCTGTCCGTCGGAAGTCAACCTTTGGACAGAGGTGGCTGTCCTCTTTTCCCTATGCTTTGCAAACTGACCCAACGCTTCCGATTTCCTGGGATTTTCCATTCAGAACTATAGTTATCTCAACAAACAACTTCAAGTGTTGCAATTCCAAGCAGGGAAGGGAATGACCATAAAGCAGTGTATTTTTAACCAACATCTAATCTAGCTTCAGTTATTTTTACCTATATCGGTGAAACCTTTTTTGTGTTTAATTTTGTAGATAAAAACTGTCTGCAGACCCCAGCCCCACCATTAGCAGCAAGAGAAGAGGCAGGCACACATCTGCCTACCATGAGAGGTGTCACTAGTAAGAGGGTACCCAAGACTTAGGTGATAGACCAGCAGCCATTAGGAGAAAAGACATGGAGAAAAGACATGGTCTGGGCCTTCAAATTGTCCTTAGAATTATGAAAGATGTGGCCTTGGTTTTGTTTATACAAAAGATATTCAATTGGCAGGAAACAACAACAACAACAATAACACACACACACACAGAGGAAGAGAATCATGGCATTGTTGAATACATACAGAAAAAAGCAAACATCCAGAAAATATCTAGGGTTTACATACACGGAATAAGATTACCTATTGAAATGAAGTTAAATAAACTGACTATACTGAGCAATAGAGTTACAGATCCGGGGCAATGGGTATCTGTTTGTTGTTTTAATGAGAATTTTTAAAAGTATCTAGAGCCATTGACACACGATCTCTATCCCAACTACCACCACTGGTACCCTGAGGAATCACACCCTGAATGGCATCAAGGAGAAGATGGGTGTGGAGAAGGAAGCTATCCAGAGCCTCACATCATCAGAGCACAGCACAGGGCCATGGCAGAGATGAGAAGGAACAACGCAAGCTTTTCTCTGTGCGCACAGACAGTGCTTCCTGCAACAGGCAACTAAGTAGCTGGCCACTGAGTGAGCGCTGTGGGCTTGTTCTATCTTTATTCCTTCTGTGCTTCCTCTATTTGTGTCTTTTTTTTTTTTTAAACTAAAGGTGGTTCTCAGATTAACGTCAGTCAGGTGAGCTCAAGAACCACGGGGCTGAGGAAAGGCAACCAAGGTCAAACTTTGATCGGTTATCCAGAAGAGGCTACAATGGAGAAGTGCAGACATCCTGCAAAGTGAGATATGAGGAAATGCTTGAACACAGGAGCTGAGAAACAGACAGACAGACAGGCAGGCAGGCAGGCAGGCAGCAATCACAGTGAGCCTGAGAAAGCAGGAATGACAGCAGCCACACACAGTGTCAGGGAAGGGAGACACTGTTAGGGACAGAGATGAAGACCAGAACACCTGACTGCAACTGTGTCCCCAACAACATGATTGTCAGGTTAAATGCTGTTATCTAAAAACACAGCTCTGTGATCACGTCACGGCGGGCTCTGTATTTACTCTCCCTCCATGGTCTTCGGAGTCCATGTGTTTCCTTGGCAGGGGAACCAGAAGAGTCAAGCCACAGAGCCCTCTGGAGTCTGAGCGGCGACACAGAGCTTTCTGCCTCATTCCTGGGGCGCCTATACTGATATTGGATCTCTGACTGTGACACAGCAAACACACCCAGCTCTGGAGTTTCTCCTCCTGGGACAGGAAGCATTGCTAGTGAGTTGTCTTAGTGCCTCTGACTCAAGGAGACAGGAGTGACAGACACTGTCCCCAGGAAAGCGGGCCAACTTTGGTCTGGCCCATGCATGGAAAGCCAGGTGCTGAAGACCTCTGCCTGCCAAGAGGACCCCAGCTGGGCCCCACCCCACTACCCTTCCTCCCCAGTGCTCTCTGCTCTGCCACTGCAGTCTCCCTTCAGGCTGTCGTTCACCATGTGACTCTGAAACCTTCCTCTGGGGTCCCCCTTGCTCCAGTCTGGCTTCCTTCCAATGCATCCCCCCTCAAAGCCTGTCAGCACTCTAAAATGAAAATCCGGCCATGATGCCCTGTTTAGAACCCTGCACTCACTGTCCCTGTAATAGCACAACTCCACTACTATAGCGTACTCACCCCACAGCTGAGAACCGCGGCTCGCAACACCAGGCTCCCACCTGTCTTCCAGCCCTGTCCCTTGTCACTCACCCACCAAGTTCTGGCCTCTTCCCAGGCCTCATGTACAAATTCCATTCCTGGCCTCCCTGCCTCCTCACACTCTATACTCTCTGACTGAAGTGTGTCATGGACCTGAGATTGGCTTTAAGTTCCTCCTGAGTCATAGCCCTCCACAGAAAACCTCTCCACAGCGCAGCTTGCCTGGGCAACCCACCACCCCTGCCTCATCCACAGCCCCCAGCGGGTATCACATCTACAACACCCTGGACTTGGCTTGGTGTCTCTCTCACTTGTAACCCTTTTAGAACACTGTTTACTGAACTCTGAATCCACATATTTAGCATGCTGTCTGTGCTATCAAAGCGATAGGTGCTATCAAAGGCATGGTTACCGGCTCACACACACATGACAGAAACAAGACCAGCAAGAGATCTCATGAGGATTGTGTTTACCCACAAATGACCCAGAAACTCCAGAGAACCCCAAATCAACTCTGTGGAGCTAGCCACACCCATTGGCCGGCCAGAGACAGACTGCTGGCTGCCTCTCTCTAGGAGAACGAGGCAACTTGTATGACCTCTCCACATTTTCACTCCTTGCCTTGCTCTGTTTATAGAAATTAGCCTTTCCTGCCAAGACGCACACCGTGGCCGAGATGGTTCACTTAACTTTTCGAGTATTCTAATGTAGCACGTGTGTGAGTTATGGCAAAGTCTGATAACTTAGAATGGGAGTTCACACTGAAGATAAACGAGACAGAAACAGGCCGATGCACTGACAGATTCCAACAGTGAGCTGACGTGGACAGGCACCCCACTTAGCTCTCCTTCACTTTCCCAATTTGAAACTCCGGGGGCGTTTACCTTATAGCATTAGAGAAGTAAGAAAACAATATGTCTGTAATAGGAATAGGATGTATACTTTTAAGTATAAAGACTTAATATGCCTCTTAGGTTTATGCTGTTCTTATTTTCTAGAGGTAGATATGTATTTTCTTTAGTATTTGTGAGCATTTTATTCATTTTTATGTATGTATGCTTTGCCTGTATGTATGCCTACCATGTGTATGCAGTACCCAAAGAAGTCAAAAGAGGGAGATGGATTCTCTGGGACTGGAGTCACAGAGGGATGTGAAGGTCCGTGTAGCGCTGGGAATCGAACCCAGGTCGTTTGAAACAGTAGCCAGTGTTCTTAACAGCTCCTCCATCTCTCTAGACAGGCATTTAAAAAAAAAAAAAAGCTAAATTCAGTATTCTCTGGGTTGACTAACTGAAATGGATATTCTTAATTAGCTATCGCATATTGCTTGCTCAGATCCCGAGGGATTTTGAAAGCAATGATGAGAGAGATACCCATATCTCAGGCAGTTCTGATGGCCTGCGTTTTCTTGGTTGGCTCGGGCTACCACATTTTGGACTAATTATTTGAGAAACATGTTTCCAAAGTCAAATGAAAAATACCAGTTGCTTAGTTTTCAAGTGGCTGGTAGATTTGAGCTTTTTCTGTTGTAAAGCCCACATTCAGCATTCAGCTGACACGACCAGCCAACCCCAGGCCTGTTTTCCTAAGTGAAGACAAGGATGAGCAACAGCGAACCAGAGGCTCCTCCGGCCTTATCTCCTTTCAGTTCTAAAATCCCACTCCTGCTCTCTCCAGCCACACAGAACTGCAGCGCTTGCCAGGACTTTTTAACTCCTGTCTCGCCCTTCCCTCTTCAACAGTCCACAAGCAGCAAGCACAATCGGAGCTCATAGTTTTAAAAGGCACTGGGAAATTTTATTTTGTTCAAAAGAATAACGCTATCTTTGCGTGTGCTCTGCTCTGTTCCAGAAAGAATGTTGAGACAGGCTGCATCATTACCTAACTGATTTTTCTAGCTCCTACACCCCTCTGCTCCTCCTTACAGGCTGACATCTTCATGGTGACTTGGCTTTAACTGAGAAACAACCATACACCCATATTTATTAAGATAATATGAGTGCCCCCCAACCCCGAAAAAGGATGAAGCCTGATTCATCCACTCAGCAAACGTTTATTGGCTGTAGTTACAAGATACTATCTAGTGGGGAATATAAACAGACAATTACAGCAACACAAGGGAAGCACATAACAAGATACCCAGAATGCTCAAGAACACAAAAGGCCGAGCTCCTCTGCCCTGTGGGGGAGGGGCGCATGTCAAAGAAGAGACTCGGAAGAGAGGGAGCTGACAACTCAAGGAATTTCCCCACATGAAGGCCAAGCATGCAGCTGGACCACTGAGCTGTCAGGTAGAGTCGGTGCAACTGGTGTAAGTAAGAACAGAAACACTCAATGCAGAGATTACCAGGGCTCACCAAGGCACGCCCAACATCCAAAAGTGGGCCACAGGTCACCTCTCGCCATCTCCTTTATTTCTATAATCCATTCTCTTCTATCAAGCTGGCTTCTGCCAGTCTCCTACCTATCAAAAGTTCAACTCAACCTAACAAAAACTCATCAAGAACTGAAGTGTGCAAGAGTGTGACAAGCCCAAGACACTGGAAAAGAGGCCCCAGGGCCCTACCACAGGGTCACATGATTGCAGCATGCAAGTAAGAAAAACCACAAGACTATCCACTGGCCCAGGCCACTCCCCAGAGACCATGCAAAGTGAACCCATAACTAACAACCCAAAGTCAAGCTTATTCTAAGTGTGATATGTTTTTTCTGGACCAGCAATCTGTCCTGTTTTGAAGACTCCAATGCTCCTTTCCTTAATTCTTCTCTTTTGCCCCTCCTAGGCCTTGGTCTGACGTGTACTTTTCCTGCCTCAGGGAACACTGCTTTTCTCAATCCCTTTGTTCCTGTCACTGTGGATGAACACCACAATGCTGGCATCGAAGACAAATAACACAAGATGACCATTTGCCTTCCCAAAATGCTACAAACTAAGAGGATAGTTAGATTGAATTAATTTTTAATGTCTCTTCCAGTCTGCGACATGGCTGGAGCCACTTTCCTATGAGAGCTTTTATTGACTTATAGTCGATAAAACTGTAAAGAAAAGGTAGGTCAAAAAATTAATGCCATTGTTGATCTACAGTGGCCACACTGCCAGCGGGCCAGACTACCATTGCATGTGTAAGTAAGCCTGGCCTAGATCACCCTCAGGATCTAGTTTAGAACCAATGACAGTGATTTCCTAAAATGATCACAAACTAAGCACAAACTTAATCAAAATAAAATAGTATGACTTATGTGTTTTGTTCTTTATTTAATACAAGAATGTGTGGTTATGTTTTACCTTTTTTTATATTTATTTTTTTTTATGTGTGTGGGTATTTCACCTGCATGAAGGTATGTGAATTACATGTGTGCCTGGTGCCCACTGAGGTCAGAGGGACATACGCACTGGATCCCCCAGGAACCACAACTGCAGACGGTAGAGAGCCACCATGGAGGGTCTGAGAACCAAACCCAGGTTCTCTGCAGGAGCAACAAGTGCTTTTAACAGCTAAGCCATCTTTCTGACCCCAAATACATAATTATTTTGCTATACTTCCTAGGACTAAATATTAATTATCTTGAGATTTTAACACTTCGAAAACAGAAAAATTATACTCCATTTTTTGAACTTAGTATGGTTTGGGAGCTGTTGTTGTTTAGACTGGGTCTTGTATAGCCCAGGCTGGCCTTTAAAATCACTATGTAGTAGAGGATGACCTTGAATTCCTGGTGTTCCAGAGTGCTGGGTTTACAGGTATTAATCTTTTTGAAGAGCACTCCAGACACAGCACTAAGACTACACCTACACTCACATGCCACACTACAGGACCTCACACAGCTCCCATGTGCCACTTTATGCATCCCAAGAGTGGAACTTATCAATTAGATATACATCATCACAACCCATCTTATAATCTACAGCACAGGTTCTCATTCAAAACACAGAGAAGACCAGAAGGCTCCAAGGATGATCCCTAGGGGAGAAATGCTCTAAGCCTCCTTGTTCTTGTGCACCAGTGTTATCCTTAAGAACTATGGGAACAGCCTTAAAGCTCCAGGCGGTTCTTGACAACAAACTTGTACCCATCTACAAATCCAGCCTCTACTATTTCTTAACTATATGACCCCACAGGCAAGCAAGCAGATCACTCTGGGCATTATTTTCCTTGTGTATAAAGGAAAGATGAAAGAGAGCATCGTAATACCGCCTTCCCCATAAAGTTGTTGTCAGATGCCAGTGTACACGAAGCGTCTTCCTTGCCTTCCCCATTAACTCTAAAATTGTTCACTTTGAAGAATTCTGAATAGGTTACTGGAATGTAGGAAAACAAACAAGAGGAAGCCAACTGGGTACCAAAGAGAAAGATTTCATAATTGCTGTGGCTCAATTGGTTGAGTCATATTAAATTAAGCCGGGATTTTTCAAGGACAAAAAAACAACAGAGCTTCCTCACAGGACACCTAAGACAAGAAATCAAGTGGCATTCCAGGCAGAGAGTTCTAAGAACTGGCTTTTGATGAGCAGTACGGTGTCTGTGAGTCACTTGTTCAAATGGGAGGAGGAGGGATCCCTGTGTGAACCAAACACAAGCTTACTTGATCTTTCTTCTCAACATTTCAGATGTACAGTTTAACTCAGAGCCAGCTCCTCTGAGCTCTGTAAGGCTATGGAGGCACAACAAGAAGGGAAGTGGAGTCAATGACCAGAGTAGCTGATAAGAATCCCTAAGTGACTGTTGGCATCTAAACGAAAGACAGTTTATTTGGGTTGGGGTCCCCTCTACTGCTCACACTACATTCATTGCTACCATATCTGGCTAAATACTAACACTGCCACCCATGCAACATTTTGCATCATTAGAAAGAGTAAAATAGCCCAGCTCAGTGGTGCATGCCTTTAATTAAAGCACTCAGAAGGCAGAGGGAGGCCAATCTCTGAGTTCAAAACCAGTCTGGTCTACAAAGCTAGTTCTAGGATGGTCAGGGCTACCCAACACCCAAAAAAAAAAAGCTAAATCTATTTGAAGACAATTGGTTTAGAGCTTATTAATCATTAACAAGTAGCTATACAAGTCAAAACCGTACCAATATCACATTTAAATAATGTATATATACATAAAGCTACCAAAAGCAACAGTGGTTTGTCAGCACTCTAACACAATTCATGTTAGGATGGTGTTCTGAGTAAGGCAACCACCTGCTCTGTACGTAAAGACTTCTAGTTTTCACTGAGAACGTTCCTAACTTTGCAGACCACATCTTCAATATCACTAGCAACTAACCCTCCTGGTCAACAGAACCCTGACCCAAGCACAGTAGCAGGCAAATCCTGACTTAAGACAGGTTGGGAAGGTCGGTGTGGGGTTGGGGGAGATCCAGGGTCAGCAGCCCCGGCAGAGGAAGACAGGGCTCCTGGCTTCCTGCCTTCAACTCTGAGTCTTTCAGGTCATGTTGCCTCCACTCTTCCCAGGAAGCCCTGGGCACTCCACACTCTACCTGGGAACACTGCTCCAAATCTTGTGTGTTCTGAAACTAAGGTCAGTAAGCTGTGATGCAAGCATACACTCCCCATTGCTTTGAAGACCTTAACCCATAAGTCCTAGTGAGGCTGTAAGGACGGCCAGCAACCCAGCAAGCAGCCACCCATCCTGCCTCTCTTCAGACACGGCTCTGTTCCTTCCTATGTCATCTGTAACCTCTCTCTCTCTCTCTCTCTCTCTCTCTCTCTCTCTCTCTCTCTCCCCCCCCCCCTCTCCAGCTGAAGATGTCCTCCATTCTCCCACATGGTCCTGATCTTTTCGCTAGGCTTTCTGCCCTGCCTAGTCCCTTCATTTGGGATGTGTTGAAAGATTCATTGGTCGAGTTAAGAACTCACATGACCCTCCCCAATAGTTTATGGAAAGCAGATTTTTCCAAGTGTCTGCCCCTGACTCCATACTCTATAGGCAAACTACCAGGACTAAGCACGCATCAGCCTACTCCCATTCTACAGAGAGGAGGTCCCAATGGGAAAACCTGCTGCCCCTCAAAGGAAGCAGGTCTCAATGGCCTCTGTCGCTTGTGCGTTCTGAAGACTGGGCTACAGCATCACTATGTAAGGAGGGGGGAGGGAGGGAAAGGGTATCTTCTGGACACAGTGGTGTGTGACACGTGTAGAAGCTAGTGGTGCTCTCCAGCCAGGTCGCGGTGTGGCTGTCCTCTTCTGCCACAGCACTCCTGTCTGTTTGCCAAATACCTCAAGATGATTCCGGAAGGTTCTGAATTATTGACAGACTTAGGGAAGATGCTTAGGAAAACACCAAGTACTAAAACAGACCTGTCCAGCTAGTGCAAACACTTGGCCATCAGCAGTTTCCTTTTTAAGACCAAGGGGGAAAAAAGGAGAGGGGGGTGAGGCCGCCTTGGCTAAATAATAATGATATTCACAGAAGAGCAGACACTGAAATTCCAAAGTTCAAGATCTCGGAAGCTCTACTCACCCCTAGCCATCTCGCTCCTTTATTGGCCGCCTGTTGGATCTGGACTCTTTTGAGGGTGACATGGTAAACAGCTCCTTCCTCTACCTCTTCACCCCAGTCCTGAATGGAGCTCTGACGGGATAAAGAGAAAGAAAAGAGGGTGGTAGTGTGCGTTGTTGTCTTCTTCCCCTCCGCTAACCACAATCTATCCCAGCTGCTTCCCTGCTTACAACTGCTCTCAAAGCCCAAGACAGGCTGTTGGGAATAAATCCTCCAAACCGAGCAACACAGGACACTGCAAGAGGCAAGGCTGAGATTCCTTGGCTGGCAGCCTTCTCCTGCGGTATCAGGATCCTCTGACTTCTCCGTTCAGTTATTTTTCCTAGACTGGCCACATATCTTAAAGCGTTTTTATCAAGTTTTTTTTTTCCTTCATAGGGAAACTGTGGCTTAGTCCTGATCAACTCTGTCCCTTTAAGTGAAAGGAAAAATAACTCATTTGCAAAAACAAAAGTTTATACTTCTCTGAGTACACAAACATTTGAGCAATGGCGATGTTAAACTCCCTCGAACAAGTGTTTTAATGCCATGAGCTCTCTTTGCGAAGTTAAGTTGTTCTTTTTCTCCTCTTACTAATTTGGAACCCCCCAAAAGTTACGTGGGGGTGGAAAAGGTTTAATTTCCAGAAAGAAAAAAGAAAAAACCCTCTGGCAAGTGCAGAGAAAGCAACACATCTTCACACAGCTTCCACAGCGACCCCCTGGATGGCCATGTCGCCAGTTAAACCTCGGATCCCTGTTAAAGGGGCTGCTGCTGGGAGGCAGAGCGGCGCCGCTCCCCCAGACTGAGTTCTGTCCTTTCCAAGTTTGCTCTCCTGACACGCATCTGCTTGTCCCAGACACCCCGCAGGCGATGCCTGAGAACACAAGCTTCGTTTCTAGGGAGAAGAGGCACAGAGAGGGGAAGGCTACAAAGCAGAGTGAGAAAGCTCCTCTCAGAACGCGGGGTCCGGGTGGCTCCCATCAGTTAGTACTCCAACAACCCGGCCCGAGAAAGCGGGAGATGGGAAGATTCCCCCAGCAGAGAAGCGTCCCGGGGAAGGCGGGGAGCTCGCGTTACCATTTTAGCTTGCCAAAGTAATTTCATTCTCAGTTTTCTCTCCGGCACACGGACGCTGCATGGTGCGCCCTGCTCCGAGGCGGTCGGGACGTCTCTCTGGCCCGGCTCCGGGTCCCCGCGCTTCCCACGCGCCTTGCTGCCCCACCGCCGCTGCCGCCGCGCGCGACCGGGCCACAAAAGAGCGCCGGCCAGCGAGCAGGCAGCCCGGGAGCCCGCGGCAGCAGACTCCTCCCCGCCGCTCCGTGATGTCAGGCTTTCCTGTTTGTGCTTGCGAGAGTGCACTCTCCCTTTCGGAAGCCCCGCGGATCAAGGGAGCAAGCAATCGTTTCTCCAGCTCCGGAGTGGTGGGGAAACGATGCTTTCAAGTAGACCGCTTCATCGGGGTTTCCTGGTGGCCACCAGGTGCCAAAATGGAACCATGTGTGCCACGGGACGTGTGTGCGCCACCTCCGTCTGCTTTACTGAAGGAAGCTGGGGGAATTCAGGGTGAGGGACTCTTGTGTGATCTGCTTACTATTTGGAATTTGGAGCAATTAAATCAGAGTCCCCTCAGTTTCAGAGAAGATTTTCATTAGGATAAAGTCAAAAGCTATCTGGGTATCTAAAAACCGGGTCCAGGGGCTCTACCCTGCCCCGCACCTGCAACTGCCTGGACTTGTTCCTACTGCCCATTCTTGTTTGTGGCTTTCTTGCTTCTTGCTTCTCTTCTTTCTTTCTTTCTTTCTTTCTTTCTTTCTTTCTTTCTTTCTTTCTTTCTTTCTTTCTTTCTTTCTTTCTTTCTTTCTCTCTCTCTCTCTCTCTCTCTCTCTCTCTCTCTCTCTCTCTCTCTCTCTCTTTCTCTCTCTTTCTTTCTTTCTTTCTTTCTTTTTTTAAACAAAAGGTGGCCCTGGCTAGACTTAAACACTTGGAAATTTTGTGGCAATCCTCCTGCCTCTGCCTCTGAGTGCTGAGATTACAGGCATGCATCAGCTCCACCACCCGGTCTGATGAGGCATAAGCTACTGTGGGAGAGGGCAGAGAGTTTTGCTGGATCGACAGTTTGTGACAGAGGCCATCAGTGGTCCTGGGGGTTTCTGGAGCCTCTGTGAGCAGCCATGGAGGGTGTGCACTGTGGGGACACAGAGGGATAACCACTGCAGGGAAAGCCTTTCAAAGGACAATGCTGATAAGAATTTTATCCTAACACAATGGTCTGTGGGGGTTCAATACATTACATTTTAAAAGATCTAGTTTCAGTAAGTCAACCACAAGAGCTAACCCACAGTAATGCAGACAAAACTGCACCTGCTGGAACTCCACATCAATTACAAAAACTTCCTATGTTTTACAGATGTCAAATTGAAAAAGACCTCCTCCTGACTGCTGTGCTAAGGCACAGCACTGAGCTTTGGTTAGTAATGAATATATCATGAGCTGAAAAGTCAGGTAATCAAGTGCACTGATGTCTCCAGAAGGGCATTTAGAAATGACAGGTCACACCAAGCAAGCAAAGGCCTCTGCACAATGCAGAATGTCTTCAAGTCAGCCACACATTCCTCAAAAAGCCCCAGGCTTCTGGGGTCCAAGACTGTGTAGAGAGAAGAATGTTTTTTTTGTTTTGTTTTGTTTTGTTTACAACCAAAGTGGCTGTTTCTATAACTTAAATATTAAATACACACACAAACATATACACACATTCCTTCTTCCATGCTCAGAACAGAGTGTCCCAGGAGCCAAAGGGAAAATATGGCGGCCCTACCCCAGGCTTCTTAGCTGCCTCAGGGTCCCAGGTCACACCTAGATGACTTCCTTGGTGATTCTGAAGACAGTGGGAGGTAGCCCAGGACAGGTAGGCAATGCTTTGGTTAATTCACCACCACTCTAATCTAATCTGCTTTGTAAGTTTTAAGACTGTCAAAAAACAGCCGGACGGTGGTGGCACATGCCTGTAATCCCATGAGTTCCAGCACAGTCAGGGCTATACAGAGAAACCCTGTCTCGGAAAAAAACCAAAAAAAAAAAAAAAAAAAAGACTGTCAAAAAACTTCTTCACAAAAGTAGTTTCTTCTCCAGAAATTCCTGGAGAAGGTGGATTGGCCCTCACAAGCCTCCCTCAGGTTGTAGCTCTCTCTTCCTCTCATCCTACAGTGATGTCTTGACTAGATACCCGGCCTGCAAAGGGAATGACAACAGAATCCAGTTCAAACCCAGACTTAACAGTGGGAATCAGCACAGACAACTACTTCCCTCCAATTTGCTTCCTTGGCTACAACATGGGACAAACCTCACAGAATTTCAGAAAAGGTTACATAAAGTAACGCACAAACCACCTAGTGCACGCACTGTCCAGAAGGCTCCATTGTCCCCCTTCTCCCCTTCCCCCTTAAGCGCTACAGGCCCGGACTCCATGAGAAGCTGTGTCATGTCTGCAATGCGGAGAACTAGGAAATGAGGTCTTCCAAATTATATTCAAGTTCCAGAGAGGCTTTCCAAGAATAATTATTTGTGTTTATTCCTAAGAAGGTGTGATTTTGTAAAAATCCTTTTATGAAGGAAAGAAAAAGATAGAAAGTCAAATAGCTGAATGTATGTGATTTAGAACTATCAAATGTTGAGGGCTTTTACTGTTTATGTTAAGCTATTTCACTTACAATGAGTGCTAGGCCCCAAACACAGGATGCTCTGCACTGCTGCAGGGGGACAGAAAAGGGACGCTGGGACTTGTAGACCTGACGGTGAAGAATAGCTGCTAAATGTATGTGCTGTCCCTTTAGTGTGCCCTCAGAGGAGCTTGTAGTCTAGGAGAGGAACACCCAACTGTGAACCTCTTTTTTTTTAGCACTTTTAATCCAGGAAGAGAAAAAGTAAAACTGTAGCTGAAAAAAAAACTCACTTATAGGCAATGTAATCAATATTACCTTTTACCAAGGCTTTTGGATTAGAGTACTAGTTAGTGTGTGAGGAGCATAAACCTGTAACCCACTTATCAGTCAGTGTAATTGACTCACCTAGTAAACACCTTACCTAGACTCAGACTACCAAAGAACAGCTCTGAAGCTTTCGTGTCTGCTCTGTTCTTTTTTGACAAGTTTGTTTCTAAGTATCTGATTCTGTCTGGTATAATTATGATTGGCTTTCCTAATTTTAATTTTAGGTTGTGCTGTGACATGTATGAGTGTGCACAGGTCAGGGGAAAGGCATGGCCACCGAGCTGGCATGCTCAGTGTGAAGGCCAGAGGTCGACATCTGGGTGCCTTTCCTTACCTGCTTTTCCAGCTCTTTGGGAAGGGTCTTGCACCGAAGCCCAGTCTTGGCAGACTGGGTGGCCAAGGAGCTCCCAGAACCATGCTGTCTCTGCTCACCAACCCTGGAGTTACAGGTCCACGTGGCCACACACAGCTTTTATGTGGGTTCTGAGGTTCCAAACTTAGCAAATACTGTACCCACTGAGCCACCTAACCATTTCTGCCCCAGTACTGGGGATTCACAACTAATGTTTGAACTTTGGTTCTGTGTTCTGTGACTTTAATGTATTTGTTCATTAGTTCTAACTGACCTTCTGTTGATGTAAACAATGAAATAAATACCTATTTGTAATCTGCAAGACTTAATATGTTAGAAGTCCATGTTAACCCAAACTACCAACCAACAGCAGCTCTCAACAGAGGGTGACAAGAGGGACTACATCAAGCCAAGCAGCCTGGCCCAGCAGAGCCATCTGGCCAGGCTGAAAAGGCAACCTGCAGAATGGGAGGAAAACACTTGCAAAGCACATGACCAATAAAGAATTAACATCCATAACAGACCAGAGAGTCCTACAACTCAATAGCAAAAGAATAGCTATAATCCAATCAAGATGGCCAACAGGCCTGAGCAGACATTTAAGAAAAAATTATAAAAACACTCACAAGTAGATGAAAACATATCACCAACGGGGAGAAGGAAGGGAAGAGGAGAGGCAGGAGGCGGGGGCAACGGACAACGAGGAGTATTAAGAAAACGCCGTACTGTTTTATACACTGACTAGAAATGAATCTTTAAAGGAAAGACAGAAGGGAGGTGGGGAAGGAAGGGTTGAGGTTCACGTGTTAATGAGGATGCAGAAAAGAAGGGTATAGATGTTTCTCAAGAAATTAAAAATATATAAAACTAGCCGAGTGGTGGTACACGCCTGTAATCCCAGCACTTGGGAGGCAGAGGCAGGCAGATTTCTGAGTTCTAGGCCAGCCTGAACTACAGAGTGAGTTCCAGGACAGCCAAGGCTACACAGAGAAACCCTGTCTCGAAAAAAACAAATCCAGAGAAAAAAAAACAAAAAACAAATATATATCAGTAATGCCAATTGTGGCACTTATAAAAGAATGTACTCCCAGATCTCTAAGAAATGCTTTACACTTCCATGTTCATTATGACATTCTTCACAATGGCGTGCTACAGAGACGATCTGAATGTTGATCAATGGATGAACAGATAAAAGTAAATGCAATGCAATGGAGTATTCTTCAGCTTTTAAAAAGACAGAAGTCCTTCTAAAGAGACCGCATGGGTGGGCCTGGAAGATGCTATGCTAAGGGAAATAAGTCAAGCTCAGAAAGACAACCTGAGAGCTACTTCCATGGAGTCACTCAAACACACAAAGAGGCAGAACAGAGGGGTGAGCCCGGGCAGGGGTGGGAGTAGGAGGCAGTGGTCAAAGAATATGAAGTTTCAGTTATAGGAGATAATTTTTGCACAGGACCTACAGCTGCTGTTGCCTGAGAGTAGACCCTATGTTAATATTATAGCAACAGTAATAATGGGGCAAGAAGAAACGTGCTGCATCTGTCCCTGGCCTTGATGGCAATGATGGTTTTGTGACTATGTACTGACCTCCAAGCTCATCAAATTATAAATATTAAATATATACAGTATGCCACATGTCACTTATACCTTAATGAAGTCACTTAAAAAACCTTGTCTTGAAGACGGCAATGCCAATATAAGATGACTAGAAATAGCAAGACCTTAGCTCCGTCATCCCCAAACTCAATGCTGGACTATAACGGCCTATGCCCAGTCAAAAGTTTAGAGGAAAGCAGTTCTAAGGAGTAATAGCAGTAACTGTGGGAAGAAAAGGAAGAGTGGTCTCTGATCCCTTTACCCCTCGCCTTACCATGGTTGAGTAGCAGCTGTCTCCACCCAGTCACAACTACTACCTAACAGGCAGCCTTTCCTATTCACTAACAGATTTTAAATGAAACTAATAAGAGGCATTTGAAATCATTTTATTAATAACCATACCTTCAGCTACGTCTAGGTCCTTAACAATAACTTGGAAGGAAGATAACAAGCAAATAAATCGGATACTTCTTAACTTTTAGGTCCAGCAATATCCAAGTGTGGCTGAAGCTACTCCATCCTACGGACAGTCCACAATTGCTTCTCCCTGGTCTTCAGACTTGTGGGCTGTGTTGCTTAACAGTTATCTTCCCACATTCAGTTTCCCAGTCAGCTGGGCATTCTGTTAGGGTTGTTTCCAGCTGTGAAAACTGGGGTTGGCCTGGGGGTGCAACTCATTGATAAAGTGTGTGTTTTGCATGTACAAGGCCCTGGGTTCAATCACCAACTTCCAAATAAAAAAACAACAACAAAAACCCCCAGGGGCGCTCTACTTGCCTACTTTTTGTTTGAACTTTCAACCTTGCTTTCCAAAGGCTAAGGAGGCAGTCATGCTTGGTTAAGGATGAATGGTCCTTTAAGCCCTTCTGAAGCAGAAGACAATCGCTGTCATTTTCTGAGCCCAAACTGACCTTATTAATTATCACAGAGACACTATATAGTATCAATTAAAATTCTCAATGTTCTACTATTGGATTATTCTATTCATGTAAGCAAATTATGAGCATTTTAGATAGTCCTATTACAACTGAAGAAAAGGCTGCCCAAAGGGATGGAAAGTAAAGGCAGAAGAAATACCAACAAATACCATCCAACCACTGCCAGGCCCGAGACAAAGGGCTCCTACAGCTATATCAGGAAATATTTTTCAACCAATATTTTAATCATTTGTTGGTGGTCACTCTTAATTGTCGGTGATGCTCACTTACAGAGAATGATGATTTATGGCATACTATTTGTACCTGGGGCTAATGTACATTAATGCCTCATCTAATTATAGATTCCTGTAAAAGAAAAAAGGACACAGCCAGCAATGTTCCACAGAGATGAAAAGATCAAAACACAACAATCAGCTGAGACATGTCGCCAGGTTCTGGGTGACACCCAGTAAAAGAGTCAGAGGGCAAGGTGAGTGGCTGACCTAAGCTTCAGGGCTTTGACCAAGAGTCTGTAGTGTACTGGACAATTAGTCTTCCCCTCCCCCCCAAAGCTAAAGGGCCCTTCTTTTGACATAAGCACGGTATTGAAATAGTAGTGAACCTCAGGTAAAGAGGCTGACGTGGCAAAGAGCCATGGCTCTTCAGTCAGAGACATCTAAAGCTGAGGTCTAGCCTGACCACTTCACTCTGAGGCAAGACCTTCATTTCAACCTGCTTAGTCCTACTGAGAATTTAAGAATATAAACACTTCTGTCATGGGCCTGAAGTAGGAATTAATCAAGACAGTCAAGATGTCAAGCCTTCAGCACTGTACCCAACACCACGGTTACTACTCAGTGCTATCAGCAGTTGGGGCTGCGTGTGTTAATTGCAAAGACTATAGGAAAGTAATGATGGTGGGAAAAAAAAAGAAAAGAAAAGAAAAGAAAAGATCAGGTCCCTCTTTCAAATAGCTCAAGATTCTACAGCTTGAAAACAGAATTTCATGATACAAAGATCACAGCAGTCTCACACTGCCCAATCAGTGAGCAGTACTGAGCGAGTTGCTACAACCCCAGAAAAAATGCTGGCTCAATGTTCCTGCCTACTCCAATCCATTCTCCTCCTAGACAGAGTGATCTTTCCAAATGACACTGCCATCTCCCCCTGTCCTTTACCCCTTCTAGTGATTCCATCTTGCCAAGGATAAAAGCCTAAATCCTTGCTCTACCCCATATAGCCTGGCTGTGGCAAACCCCTGTCTGCCCTTCCCCTCCTTCCCCTCACCCCATCGTGCTATTGAACTCCATGTTTTTTACAAAGTCATGACATATCCAACCCCTCCTGCCAAAGAGCAGGACGGCATTTCCCTTATGTGGGACATCCCAGCTCTTCTTGCTCTGGTTAAATGCCTGTATCATTCATGTGCAGCCACTGTGCCATATTCGTCTTTCCTTGTAAGTCAACCCCAGTTGAATACACATACTGACAGCTCTAAGATTCTTTTACTAGACTGTAAACACTATGAAGGCAGAGATGGTATATAACTTTAATTTTCTTAAGGCTTACTTTTAATGATGGTTTTTAAATGTTTTAACCTCTCTTTTAGCCCACCATCCACCAGAGGTAGTGGGAAAGAAAGGATACAGGGAAAGTGGACCCATTTAGAAAGGTTTTTTTAGAGTAACATTGGTCTGTGTTGTCTAGAAATCGGCAGTTCGGTTCACAGGTTAGCAGCGGCAGCTCTGTCTACTCATAAACACTTCCCAGATTCACCAGCAGTCTAGTTGAGCAGAGTGGGGAAAGCAAACACGAATCAGCAGTGGTGGCATGGCCTAGCAGCGGGAGCCAGGCCTCAGCCTCAGGACAAGTCATCAGGAGAGACCAGGAGAAGTTCTCAGCTGTGTCTCTCAGCAAATCAAAGATCAGCGAAGACTCGAGACCAACAAGCATTGCACAGCTAGCTCTATAAGCTCAGTCTCCATCGCTGTCTGTAGAGTTTATATCCTCCAAACATTACACGTCCTCCCCGGGTCAGCCTCAGCTGACATCACTCTGTCAGTCAGCCGGGGAGTCTGAGGAAGCAGCAAGAAGCCACAGCACACCACCAGACGTTTTCAGGTACATTTCTCTCTATGGAGTCCTGACAAATGCAGCTCAATTATACAATGTAAGATGGATCAATACATGTGTGTTGCTAGCAAAGAATCCTTTATCATGGGTCCTTTCACGTGCTTGCTTTAGCAGAACACCCTTTCACCTGTGTCTGCTTCAGCAAACATGTGTTTGCCCCAACTTACACCATCTAACACAACTTTCTAAAGACTCCTTAAGTTTTCACTTGAGTGGTGCCAGGCCTCCTCTCCCTGTTCTGTGCGAGCACCTCACAGTGCTGAACAAACAGAGACCTGCTATGGTTATTAGCATTGCAGATGCCAAAAATAACTAAAGAGAGAGAGATGATTTGGCAGGTAGATGAGGGGGCCATGCTATAAATTCAATAAGTGACTAGTTAATATGGTTGAATGACTAATATTAGATATTGTCACTAGCTTAAAGGTATTTATTATACTTTAACAAGAAAAGTATAGAGGAACTGGGTGAAAGGATTTTGAATGCCAAGATCAGCAAGTAAAATTAATAGATCAGCTTTCTCTTCTGGTCCCAGGCTCTGCGGGAGGCGCGAGTTACTGTGTAGATATGGTCAAGTCCAAGAACCACACCACACACAACCAGAAATGGCATCAAGAAACCCTGGTCACAAAGATAGGAATCTCTTGAGGGGGTTGACCCCAAGTTCCTGAGGAACATGTGCTTTGCCAAGAAGCACAAGAAAGGCCTGAAGAAGACACAGGCCAACAGTACAAAGGCAGTGAGTGCAAGTGCAGAGGCCATCAAGGTCCTTGTACAACCTCAGGTCATCAAGCCCAAGATGCCAAGGGGCCCCAGCCTCAAACTCAGCTGTCTGAACCCTGCGCTTGGGAAGCAGAGTCAAAGCTACATGGCTAAGGGGCATAGGCTCTGCCAGTCAAAGCCCAAGGTTCAAACCAAGGCAAAGGCCACAGCTCCAGCTCAGGCTCCCAAAGGTGCCCAGGCCCCTGTGAAGGCCCTGTAGAAAAGGCTCCTGCCAGTGTGAAGACAGAAGGACTGCTGGGACACACCTACCCACACACTATTTGCAGATGACCAGTGTCCTATGATGTTTTTACAAAGAAACTTGAGGCTAGGAATAAAAACTAACAGACTGGAGCAAGCAGAGCAAGGGAACAGAGACAGGATGACACTCTGTCAGGCAGCGTTGACTCTTACAGCCTGTCGGGATGGACAGATGACTCAGCAATTACCAGCACGTACTGCTTTTACAGAGGACCCACGCTTGTTCCTAGCACCAGTGGGCAGCTGTGACTCTAGATCCAGGAACCCATGGCTTCCATGACACCTGAGCTTGAGGTGCACGTAGGCACACTGGATGTTCATGGTTTTAAATTATATTTTTAAAAAGTTTCAAGTCTTCAAGGAGAGAAATGGGAAGCGAGAGGCAGAGTAGGTATCTTTAAGATGCACCATATGTCAAAGAATACATAAAAGTATTTCTTAAATTCTTCCGGTAATACAGCTTTTCTTACAAAGGGTGCTGTCGTGTAGTTTGGAAGAAATGAATGGGTGCAAGGGGACCAAGGGGTTCAAAGGAGAGAGAAGGAGGTAACACTTGAACCATGTGGTCCAGGAAGAGTTTGCAATTGAGAACTGCTGGAAAAGGAATCAGATTCCCCAATAGTGTCAGCATGTACTAATGGGACTCCAGGTCAGGGGGCTTGTCCGGCGGCTAAGTTTGCTTGTCTGTTTTGATTTTCTTTTGTTTTTGTTGGTTTTTTTGTTTTGTTTTTCTTTTAAGAGAGAGAGGGAGAGGGAGAGGGTGAGGGAGAAAAAGAGGAAGAGGAAGAGAGGCCGAGAACATCAAGTTGGGTGGATAGGGATGTAGGGAGAATCTGGAAGAAGAAAAATATGATCAAAATATATTGTGTAAAAACAAATAAAAACTTTAAAAAGATAATTTGAAATGACAAAAGAGCACATCAACCAATGATTCTAATACTGTCCTGTAAACTAGCTTACAAGGGGAGAAAGGACCAAGAGAAGGCCATGGAAGAACGCCCTTCTAAATTAGCAGCTGCGCTCAGAGCGACCACAGGAGAGCTCAGAAAGGAAGAAACAATCTTGGGTGTGGGAGGAACACATTCTGCAACTTGATGACAGGGGGGCTTGTGACAAGAAAATGAGAGAGGAAGCAAATAAACAAACAAACAAAATTAAAAGTTGTAGGACTAGAACTCTGAGAAGGTAGGGCCAAGTAAATAAAGATAAAATAAGAAGGGATTCTGCTTGGGGAAAAAAACATTGGCTCAATTCTTAGGAGAAAGAAACTAGAGATAGTGACAGAGGAGTGACCAAAGGGAGGGAAATGTAATGATGTTTCAGTCCTTTTGCAGAAGCAGGAGAGGGCGGGGATGGGGTGGGGTGGGAGGTGGAGTACAAAACCTATCTCACAATATGTGTCTTACAAGAAAACAAAAACAAAAACAAAAACAAACAAAAGCGAAACACAAAAGGACCAGAGAAGAGAGCCAAATGAAGAAGGAAGCCAGAACTGTGGGCGGTAGTGACGGGAAGAAAGCTCACTGCACTCACAAATTCTCCAACTGAAGTCGGTGTTGGAAGAAGTCAATGGACTTGTCCATGTTTCAAACAAGCTCTGCCCTCCGCCACTGTTTGCTAGATGCTGCGCATATTTTTAAGCGAGCTCTATTCTGAAAACCTGCAGATGTTTTTGAAAAAATTATCGCAGTTATTTTATGACACTCTTGAATAAAATGTAACCAAAGTTAATTCAAAGCCTTAGTGTGGTCAGTTACATAACAGCAGAATTGCTGAATGGCTTAAACACTGTGTTTTCCCAGAAATATTTGTCTTCTGGATGAAACCAAGAATGGAAAGTTCCTGGCTTCAAGAACAACTGTCTGAGAAGGTGGAAAGAAAAGAAAAACCTACATAATGGGAAAGAAGCATTAACAAAAGTTAACCAAATGGCCACAAATGTGCTAGCTTCTCACACAGGGAAGCAGAAACAGGAGAATAGGTTTCACACTTTAGAAAGCCTGTTATGGATCCATTAGATAACCCCCACTTTCTTCAAACAAAGGGTTGAAAAAGCCAGAAAATGTTTCATACATTGCATTGCCAAGAAAATGTTAGGTAGATCTTTGGGCTTTGATATGTAGTTATTTGCCTGTTAAATTGATGGGATCAGTTCACAGTGGCTACATTGATCCTGCTTCTTTTAAAGCTTGAGGTGAGACCTTAGAACAGTTTGCTTTCCTGTTACTGTGATAAACACCAGGCCCAAACCCAACTTAGGGAGGAAAGGGTTTCATTTCGTTTTATAGCTTACAGTCTATCAGCCAGGGAGGCCAGGGAAGCCAGAGCTGACGGGGCCACGGAGGAGCGCTGCTCAGCCGACTGTTCTTGAGTTCTTGCTCAGACATCTTCCTTATACAACCCAGGACTATATGCCCAGGGTGATGCTGCCCACGGTGGGCTGAGCCCTCCCAAATCATCAACCAAGAAAATATATCCCACAGACTTACGTACAGGCATCTTCTTAATTAAGGGCACATCTTCCCAAATGACCCTATCTTGTGTCACGTTGACAAAAAAACTAGGCAGCGAGGGCCTACAGAAGGAGAATTGCCCTGCCTGGGGTGGAGGGCAAGAGGGGGAGTTACCTTGGCTCACTCGGCTTCTTCTATGTGAGAGAAGAGCCGATGTTCCTACAGTCGCCACAGCTCATCCCCAACGACCTGGCTCTCCCTTTGAATTCCTTCTCTAGGTGAAGGGGTGGTAGTGATAGTGGTGGGTGTCTGTCTGTCTGTCTGTCTGTGTGCCTGTGTGTGTTAGGGCAGTGGAGAACTGATTGATAGAAGAGACTGGGTCTTCATCTCAAAACACAGACATAAAATTTAATGATTTCTCTCAACATATACCCAATGGAAACACCCTGTAAAGAAATGGAGGTACAGGCCTGTAATCTAGCTATGTAGAAGGCTGAGTCAGGAGGATCATAAATTCAGGCCTATATGTGTTACAGATGACTGAAAGGCCAACTTGGACAATTTAGTGAGGCCCTGTCTCAAAATAAAAAGTTAAAAGGGGGGCACTTGGGCTCAGTGTGAAAGAGTGTTCACCGTGTGTGTGGAAGGCCGTGGTTTAATCCCCAGAAATATAAAAACAGAGGAGGGGAAAAGGGGAGGAGGACGACGACGATGACGAAGAGGAAGAGGAAGAGGAAGGAGAGAAAAGAATGACTAGTCCAATAAGTAACATGAACATTGAGCTTTGTCCAAAGGAATTTCTCACCTCTGTCTTGCCAGGCTGCCCACCTGCTGGGTTGGTATGCCATGGTCCTTGGGACAAGGCATGGTCCTGGCTTTAACTCATGACTTTAGACCAAGAAGCATTTGGCAATCTTGGCACCTGTGCCCAACCCGTTTCTAGTCTCCTTATGGGAGGAAGTTCAGGATAGAGTGGAGGGTTGGCCAAGGACTAGAAGGTCATCACCCTGCCTCTAACATACACACCACACTGGAGCAACCCCAGAGGACCCAGGAAGATTAGAATCAGTATCCAAGCAGCCAAAAGAATGACGGACTTTGGGTGCAGGGTTCAAGAATTCCGGGACATAATTAGACTTTCTAGAAAGGGTCAAGGCAACTATTCCACAGGGAGCAGCAGACAGAAAAGGCCTGTCGTGACTCTTTCCTTACAGAATGACTGCCATGTTAGCCAGTGGTTGCCTCTCTCTGGGTAAGAAAAGTATAAGTTTTTAGTTGTTGAACTTGTCAAGACAGCCAGACCTATACTCTAGTCAATACACTCATTAAACAGAACAAATGATAGAGATTAAGAGAACCATTTTGCAAGAGTAGATCACCACATCTCCAAGAGTGGGGAATTAGGGTCTTAGATATCATGAGTCAGATTTTAAAGGTCTTTCCCTAATTAGTACTTGAAATAAAGTCTTGCTGAGTGCCCACTGTATACTGAACCCTTTGCTAGACATCTCAGAAGGAACTCAACCTCACAGTACGGATGAAGGAGAGGACAGACAAGAAGCAGAGCAGTCTTGTTACCGCATGACAGAAGCTAAGAGAAGACGTACCCGTGGCAGGCACAGGCCCAACATACAGCATTTAAAGAGAATTCTCCAGAGAAGGTGATCTTTAAGGTGAGGCCTGCCTGGTGAAATAATCGATGAGAAGCTATAAAGGCAGAGAAGGAAGGAGCCAGGCAGACGCATGGGACAGAAAGGGAGCCAGCCCTCTCTTCTGTGGGTGGACATCATTCCCAGACCACTGTGGGTCTGAGCAGGACAGAGGAAGGAGGGATTTCCCTGTCTCTCCACTTGAGCTGAGACATCACCTCTACCTTCTCTGGAGCTCAAATTGGATCTACAACCTTGTTCTCCCTGATTCTCAGGCCTTTGCCCTTAGAGAGAATTATACTACCTCCCTCTGGGTCTCTTCCTGACAGACAGAACATCCTGTGACGTCTCAGCTTCTTTGATTGGATGAGTTGTTGGGCTCAGTGTGAAAGAGTGTTCACCGTGTGTGTGGAAGGCCATGGGTTCAATCCCCAGAAATATAAAAACAGAGGAGGGGAAAAGGGGAGGAGGACGACGACAACGAAGAGGAAGAGGAAGGAGAGAAAAGAATGACTAGTCCAATAAGTAACATGAGCATTGAGCTTTGTCCAAAGGAATTTCTCACCTCTATCTTGCCAGGCTGCCCATTTATATCATTGTAATTTGGTATAACTCTTATATACCTAGTTCTGCCTCTCAGGAGAACTCAGCCCGACGGAGGAGACAAACATGGAGATGTGCACTGTAAGCAGTTTGGATGGAGCCATCCTGACCCCGCGCTGCAGGCGACAGTGCTAGTGCTGCACTGTGTTCATTTACAGACGCTTCCTCACACATCTCAGGTGGGACACAGCTGGGACCAGAACCCAGGCCTCAAGGCAAAGCCTCTTGCTTCTCACCCTGGAAATGCTCAGGTGTCAGGCCCATCCTGACCAAAGGTGAGAGAAGAAGACCAGCCCTTAGCATCTCTTTTGAAAGCGGACAAAGACTTGAGAAGTACTAACCCCTGTGAGCCTTCAGAAGAGAGAGGAACGCACCCAACGAAGGCATACTGAAGCGTGTGTATGGTCTCAACAGGTTTCAGGGTGCTGGGGAGGAGTTTAGAGGTGGATGGAAGATGAGAGTATTCCAAGTAGAGAAGGGGGGATCATCACGGACCGCAGAGACCACGACGGCCACTCGTAGCCATCACAGTACTGCGAGATGTGCCCAAGGGCCTTCCGAGAGCCCTATTTAGTGCCCAGGGAAGACTGCCCATATCTGTGTTAGGGAACAGGGATGATCCAGCAGCACCTGGGTAGGTCACAACTACCTAGCATTCAATCCTAACAACTTAGCAGGCTTGACTGATGCCCGCCTGCAGGTGTGAGTGGTGTGGCCACTGGTGCTTTCTGCTGCTCTGTAGCTTATAGCACCTGGGGCAGATACCCTTTCATCATCTCTCCCTGAGAGTGTTATTAGCTCCATCTTATGTCACAAGAAACAGAAACATCGATAACTCCTACAATATAAATGCTGAACTACAGTCAGAATTCCAAGTCTTTTGACTCCAAATATAGCGATTTTAAGAGACTTTTTTCCCTTAGGTCATTTACATGGTTAACATCTTTGCAGTATATAGTATTTCCATTATTTGTGAGCTACAGCATCTTAGGAATTGTATTAGTGCTTCATTCCCTCTGGGAATTGGAATGCACGCGCCAGAACTCAAGAACTATGTTCTCGGTGGCTCTCCAGGGATTTCTATCTTCTTCCAGCGCCACTACCCCAGTGAAGGCCCGTAACTGCCTGGTGTGAGCATCCCGTGTGTTCTCTCACACAGGCACGCAGGCGGCCCATCCTAGTACACCTGTAGGGTTAGCAACTGCCTTGCTATGGGAAGCCAAGCTCTCGATCTTACAGGTTAAGTCTGGGCGTGGCCATGCACCTCAGTAGGTTCAGTTACTCCACAGGCTGAGGGGAGAGTCTGAGGCCAGTGTGAGGGCACAGCAATACGCCATGTTGAAAGGAGAGGAAGAGAAACGAAAGGAGAGATGGAATGAGAGGCACAAGGAAAGGAGAAAAGTAACGAACTTAGGGCCTGCCTGAAGGAGGAGCAGACCGAGTGACTGCCCTCACCAGTCACATGAGAAGTGCTGTGGGCTGCTATGGACTCCCCCCCAGCTTCCGGAAGAGGCACCTCATTCTCGGCCAGGCAGTCAGATCTGTATAGCGCTATGCCCGTGATAGAAGCAAAGGTCAGCAGATGCAAAGGCAAGTGTTCGCTTGGCCAAAGAACAGCACAGATGAAGGAAGGCACGGATGTCGAGACGAACAATGGCGATTTCCCAGCTAGACCGGAAAGTCCTCTAACTTGTGTGGAGGGTGGGAAGGGCCGGAGTGCAGGCTGGGAGCCGCAACCTTCAGTGCAGATCCCTGGAAGACTCAGGGCTAGAGCTGTGTGTGCTCAGAAGGTAGAGTGCTCGCCTAGCATACGCAAAGCCCTAGTTCAATCCCTGCTAAGTCAGGCATGGTGGTACTGGCCTGTGATCCCAGTGCATGGGAAACAGAGGCAGGATCAGAAGCTCAAAACAATTCCGAGTAACATAGTGAGTTCAAGGCCAGCCTAGGATATATGAGACCTTGGGTCAAATAAATAAATAAATAAATATCAGCTAGATGGCTATGTGGGTAAAATTACTTGCTGTCAAGCCTTATGGTCTGAGTTTGTCCCCAGAACCCATATGGTAGGAGAGAGTCAACTTCTGCAAGTTGTTCTCTGAACTCCAACTTCACATGCTTGTGGCGGCATGAGGAAACACACACACATTAAATGTTTTAAAACACATTTAATAAATAAATGTCTCTCTCTCTCTCTCTCTCTCTCTCTCTCTCTGTGTGTGTGTGTGTGTGTGTGAGAGAGAGAGAGAGAGAGAGAATGAGAACAGAGACATGGCCACAATCTGACAGAGATTAGAACGGCACTCCAGGGAGATGCCTTGAAAGCTACTCCAATAAGTTCAACTTTTTAGAAAGCCCCACCTAAAAAGTGGAAAAGGACAGATAAAGCTGACATTTTTATGAATTACTTTTAGCGATTTCTATGCTATAATTTTTCTGCCTCACAGGATTTAAGGAGGCACAGAGGGAAGTGACCACGAGAATTCCTTAGGAAGATGTAATGGTTGATTTTTTTTAATGTCAATTTGACACAATTTAGAATTCCCTGGAAAAATTGTCCTGATTGCCTACATTGCTCTGGGAAGACCCACCCCAAATGTGTGCCGAACCTTCTAGTAGCAACCCAGAAAACAAAAGGCACAGCCCAAGAAAGACACCCCTCCCTCTGCTGCTTGGCCTGCCCTCTCATTTGTTGAGTCTGAGAGCAGAACTGGGGATTCCCAGGCTTCCATCACTGAGTAAGGACCAGGGCTCTCCAGGAGCTCTCCAGGTTTTCTGTGTCACATTGGGACTTCAAGCACCTAGCTTTGGTGACAGAGAAGCTAGCCAATTCTCTGCCCCTCCAGGATAAGAGCATCATTGGTAGGGATGCTCTACACACTGAGCAGCCCAGCCTCTCAGGTGAGACAAGTGCTGTTGCGAATGCCGTGTGTGTGTGTGTGTGTGTGTGTGTGCGTGCGTGCGCGCGCGCGCGCGCGCGCGCCATAGATAAGACTTCACTGCACTCCAGTTCACTTTCCACGCCAGGCTCAAACTAATCTCCCTAAAACACTCCAGTTGAGATATTCCCTGTGCTCACTTCTCTGCTTTTCCCCTTTCGCCTACCCAACAAAGGTCTGACTCTAGCCAACAGTCTCCTCCTGCACACAGCTGGACCTCTTTGTTCCCACCTGTAAGCCCGGCATCTACGGTCAGAACCTTAAGCACAAGGAATGAAAAGCCTTTGGCTCAGCATTCTGGAATGGCGCATCCAGCCATCTCTTGTGCTAGACAGGCCCCATGTTCCAGGCCTGATTCCTGGCTTGGCGTTCTGCCTGGTCCCTCTGTGGCTACGGCCCAGCTTCTCGATTTCCATCCTGCCCTCTCCTCCCAGAGCTTGGAAGTCAGCCCACAAACCTGAGCAGAGTGTCTGGAGCCTGCTCACTGCTGACACACATTTTATTCCCTCCTTCCTGATTACAATTCCAAGTGCCACCTGTTCCTGCGCCGCTCAGGCCTGCACCTTCCCAACGCCAGCTCTACTCGCCTAGATGATGGCCTGTCATCTTGCCACATTCTTCAGCAGACCCTTCCAGGGCCTGGCCTGCCAGCTTAGACTTCCTGAAGTTCCTGCCCCAAACTCTTGTGCAGATCCAGACTCTGCCGTTTGTACTGAGCATAGCCATTTTAAACAATGACTTGAACCATAGCAAAAGACATTCAAAGCCATAGAGGCTAGAGTCCCCAACATGCCACTAAAATGATTCCTTGAATGTTTATATATCTTTCCTCCAGCCCAAATTATCTCGTTGTTATTCGTGCCCCCCCCCCCATTCTCTATGCTTACAAGACTCCCCAGCTTAGTCCTGCAAACCCCAAAGTCTAGAGAAGACTTTCTTCAATTCCTTCCCATGTGCACATTCCTTTTTTTTTTTTTTTTTTTTTGGATTGGATACCTTCTTTATTTACATTTCATGTTTTCCCCTTCCCAAGTCTCCCCTTTGGAAACCCCCATCCTATCTCCTCTCCCCCTGCCTCTATGAGGGTGCTCCCCCACCCACCCCCTCCTGTCCTCCTGCCCTGGCATTCCCCTACACTGGGGCATCAAACACCCTCAGACCTAAGGGCCTCTCCTCCCATTGATGTCCAACAAGGCCATCCTCTGCCACATACGTGGCCAGCACCATGGGTCACTCCACCACATGGACATTCCTAATAAACTGTATGCTCAAAGAGGTGACAGACCATAATACACCCCTACGCAGGCTGGAAATTCCATCTTCCTCTGATGGCTTGTGACCCGTTATCTAGGCTCCTATTTGGAATTTTACTGCATTCTTTCTTATTTTACATGTCTTATCTCACTAAGGATATAAATAAGTATCCTGGGAATTAGATCCAGGTCTGATTACTTAGCACAGCAAAATACAGGCATAAGGAGGGTGGGGGAGGGGAGGAAATGGCAGAAGAGCCTTGGCTTAACTTCACAGCATGAGTAGCAACCGGTCCTGAGTCCATGTGTGAAGGCGCTCACACTGAGTGACTGCTTAGCATTCTTCATTCAGTCCCTCCTGAAGCACCGGGTGTCATAGCTCTGCCCTCCCCTCAGTATCCTGTAGAAACTGGGCAGTAAGGAGAGGCTCAGGAGACTCACACGTGTTAATACACATGGAGTTTCCAAGTGTGATTAAAGTGCGTGGAGTTATCCTGGCATCCAGCACAGTACACGGCTTCCTGGTCCTTAGAGCAATGGTGTCCAGGGGTGGAGACCATAATGCTTCTTATTTTGTCAGTGTCCTTGCCACTGTGTGACCAGGGAGTGTGGCGCTTACTGTATATCACTATTCTATACTCTCCCAGCCCCTGTCCAAGTTTTCTCCTAGAATTTTCATATACTTAAGCAAATATGACAGCAATCCCACCAAAACCCTGGAGAGAAGCTGGATCACAACCCCAACAAAAATAATTATAGTCCACCAACCCCAGTCTTCTGTCTGCATTTTTCGATAATACTGACATTCAGACAGTTTTCATGTGTCACCTTGTGATTTGACTATATGTACACAGTGCCCAAACCTAGATCATGAGCTCAAAAGGCTATGGTCAGGAGTCCTGTGGTGCCAAACAGACATCACAAATCTGTTTTAGGAAGGAGCATCTGTGACTGAACGTTCTTCAAAGAGCCCTCAATTGCTGACTCATTCCTCCTAGCGTCCCTCCTGGGAGATGGGCCCCACGTCCCTGCTGAAGTTCGGGGTGCTCAGTTCCTTTGGAAGCATCAGAGAAGGTGGAGCCCTGTGAAGGCCACAGAGCTGGTGACAGCCACTCAAACCCCTTTCTCTGGGTTAACATGGGGTGGTCTGAGATGCAGTCCTAATATCCTCAAATCCAGGGTGTGGGACAGGGACCCTAGTTTGCTGCAAAGCTAGACTGAGACTCAAGGCAGCAAATAGGGGATAATTTATGCATCATTTATTTATGTGTCGCATGCATAGAAGCTAACCCACGGGCAAGAATTTAAGGACAAAAACAGAAAGCAAAGATACAAAATGAGAATACAGTATCTTCCCACCTATTCAAAATGCATGTTTGCACTCTGACACTGAGATTAGGCACAACCCCTTTGGAGTACAATTTGGCAATATTTATCAATATTAAAAGTACATCTTTGTAGCATCCTTAGCCTAGATTCAGTGAGAGCTGCTTTCTATCAAAACCTGAGAATTTAGCTCTCTTTAGGATACAAAAAAAATCACTGAGTCAGAATGCTTACCTAGCTTGCCTGGGTGAACTGGGGCCCTTCCCCAGTGCTAGAAAAATGTGAATAAATTTGTATAATAAATTAAAAAAAAAACACACATCCTGGATGAAGGAATGTTATCACTGCTAGAAACTTACCTATGGATTTACAGACCATCTCACTAAGATATAGAGGAATGGTTTTTTAAAGCATAATTTGTCTTGTTGTTTAAAAATACATCATTTGTCCCAGCTCTGGGACTGGTTAAAGAAAAATGGTATGTCTATATGATGCATGATAGTCCATTACACAGGGGCTATAGGAATTGGTCTGTGTGTGCCAACTTGAAATTGTTTCTAAGATGCATCATGGCGTAGAGGAAAGCCAGGTGCAGAGCAGCATGTGCAGAACGGCCCCTTACATGTAAAAATGAACACACGAGTAGACGGAGCTGATGCTGAGACACACAGAAACACACGTGCCAGTTTTCTTCTGTAATGAATTTCAAAGAATTATTCTTTCCTAACTTTTTTTAAATTTTAAATTCATTTGTGTACACTGATGTTCTCCCCGCTTGTATGTGTGTGTGAGGGTGTCAGATCCCCTGGGAGTGGAGACACTGACAGTCGTGAGCTGCCACATGGGTGCTGGGGACTGAACCCAGGACCTCTGGAAGGGCAGCCCCTGCTCTTCACCGCTCAGCCATCTCTCCAGCCTCTAGCTTAACTTTAAAAAAAAAAAGCGGCTTGAGGAATGGTTATTAATTCATAATTTGCCACAGTGTTTAAAAATTCATCAAAAATTTTATGTATTTTTTTTTACTTTTTAAATTTAAATTTAAAATGAATATCTTGAATTTATTTAATTTTATGAACTATCCTGATACTGGGCACCTTTACTTAAGAAATTCCACTTTTATCAGATGATGAGTTCTGACATCTGTTTCTAGGTCTTTTCCTCGCAGACACATTATTTATAATACTCCCAAACTGAACAACCCAACTCCCATAAAAAGTAGAATGGGATTTTTAAAAACTATATCTAGTCAATGAAATATCACAGCATAAATAAAGGGAACAAAGTCTTGAGACATATGAACGCATTCCATGAGCATAATGTTGAGTTAAAGAAGCTAAACATGGAGGAATACATACATCATACACACAGGAATACATACATCATACATACAGGAATACATACATCATACATACAGGAATACATACATCATACATACATACATCACAGCTCTGAGAGTCCATTTATATAATTTTCAAAAATGGGGCAAACAAATTGGCAAGTTTTCGTCCCAGCACAGCCTAGTAAGGCGAGTGGAACTCTGTTTACATGACTCAGTTTATATTTTTTGACTCCTGAGTCATGCGTATATACCATGACTGTTTACATTTCTTTTTATTATCATCCAATGATTCTCTGCAGAGATGATTTGGTGAATAGCATGTGTAATGTGTAGCATGCTGAGCGTGGGGACCCGTGTTTGCGTCTCAGCTCCTGGGTGTGGAAGCACATGTCTGTAATCCCATTGCTTGTTGGGAGGAAGTGTTGGTGGGGCAAAGACAAGAGGCTCCTACTCAAAATGATGTGCTCCGGAATCACCGAAAGCTCTTGTTCCAAATCTAAAGTAGAAAACAGTAAGGAACGCCTGCAGACAGAGAATTCTGTCTGGCCAGCACAGAGAACACCAGGTGATCACACGGGGATAAACATAAACGCGTGTACAAAGCCTAATAATATCCTATTATTAGTTTAGTGAGTCTCTAAGTCGATGTCTTCAATAGCAATTAGGTATATGAGCAAAGAGGAAAGGGCAAAAAAGATTCTTAGCCAATACATTTATAATATTCTCAGTCAGTCAGGCTAAAGAGAAAGAAGCCGGCCTCTGCAAAAAGACGTTCACTGGGCATCAAATGCAGGAGGAAATAGAAAGACTGGTCATGGCCTCATCTAGGTCTTTTCACAGATTTTTTTCTGCTTATTTCACTTTGAAAGAGTCTTCGATAATAACCACAGGTCCTTGCATGAAAATATGAAGGATTAATCACACTTGGTCCCAGCTTTCCAAAGACCAAGCAAACTCCCTCCTGCCCCACGTGGCCAGCCTGCAGGGAATGCTGACAAACTTTGAGGCAACAGGCCTGTGGTGCAGAGAACACACTGAAGCAGCAGAGCTGGCCTACAAGGCTGCTGGTGGCTCCGCTCCCACTAATGGCACGGTCCCTTCACTTTGGGGTGTCTTGGGTCTTGTGTACAGCTTCACACTGCAGCTCCATCAATCCCCTGCATGGCCGGAATCTGTGTGGCATGTGTGAGGATTTATCTAGATGATCAAAGGCTGAGACTGAAGTGGCCACTGTGCTGACAAGGACACACAATGAGTGTGCATAATACACACTGAGGCTTTCTATTGCTTCAAACCTACGCACTGCACTGGCTTCCAGGATGGGACAAGGTTACCACAGTTATCTGAGTGCAGCACTCATTGGCACTGACTTAGAAACAAATCCTGTAACTAGGCGTGACTAGCTTTTCTTTGTCTACCTGTATTTGGTCCCCAAATACCAATCCCAAAGTTTTCACAGAATCTCCCCATCTTACTCTTCATCCAAACATTCTTCACTGGGGTAAGACAATAAAGCAACAAAATGATAAGCCCTGTTGGGTAACTGCTAAATGCTGGCGCTTCTTCAGGGAAGGTGACCTGCCCACAGGGCCGGTTACTTCAGCAAGCTACAGCCAAGGACTAATGAGGCCAAGGTCATGCGCCTGCTTACCCTACAGGCCAATTAGCTTTGTATGTTTCATGGCCACATCCTATATCCCTAACCTAAACAGCTGTTTCCAAAATGGATGCCTTTGATGTCAAGGTCCAAAGTAGAACGGGTGAATGAGTTCAAATGTATCATACTAATGCAAAATGAAACAAAACACATTAGAGACACTAAAATTACATCACCTACATAAAAATGCATGCACCCTAGTACAAAACATTAAAATGGGCTCCAAAGAGATGAAGGATAACAGCACCAAGCAAAGAATGTTTCACAGATGTGCCCAACCTCTCGACTGATTACCAACAAGAAATGGTCATGTGCTCGGACAACCTGTTTCTTAAGAAGGCAATCACATCATGAACCTGCTTTCTCAAGGCAATTATTCCTTGAAGAAAACAATTTAATTTAGCAAAATAAGAGTCCCACCATTCGGGAGGCAGAGGCAAGAGAATCTCTGTGAGTTTGAGACCTGTCTGTTCTACAAAGAGAGTTCCAGGACAGCCAGGGCTACACAGAGAAACCTTGTCTCAAAACAAAACAAAACAAAACAAAACAAACAAAACAAAACAAAACAGGGGTCCCCTACAAGGAAATGGCATTCGTCGGCCTAATTCATATCCTTCATTTCTCACCGCTGGAGGTGTGATTTGTGCTTAGATGGGAATTTGCAGGTCCCTGCCGACAGTGGGTTTTTTGACTGATCGGGAGCAGAATCGTCATGACAGGGAAGCAGAGAAATCTCCGACTTAGGAGCCAGCTGACAGGGAAGCAGCGTCAGGGAAGCTGGCCCAGGGGTCTGCTGGTCTGTGGTAGCAGAGATGAAATACAGATTAACCGAATAGTAACGCAGGAATATCTGAGTGTGTTAGCCCTGTTATCGGAGGTTCAGGAGTGGCCCAGGCATATTAAAAATAGCCTTACTAGCTCAAATAGTGTGTGTCTTTCATTTGTGAATCCAGAGCTCTTGGGCGGGTGCAGAGCTGTGGGCACCAAGAGAACAGAGTGAGTGGCTTTTAAATACCCACCTCTACGTCTCACCAAGGATTTTCTTCTTTTTTGTTGTTAGATATTTTCTTTATTTACATTTCAAATGTTATCCCCTTTCCTCGGTTCCCCTCTGAAAACCCCCTATCCCATCCCCCCCTTCCCCTGCTCACCAACCCACCCACTCTAGCTTTCCTGTCCCAGCATTCCCCTACACTAGGGCAGCAAGTCTTCACAGGACCAAGGGCCTCTTCTCTCACTGATGTCCAACAAGGCCATCCTTTGCTACATATGCAGCTGGGGACATGGGTCCCTCCATGTGTACTCTTTGGTTGATGGTTTGGTTAGTGATTGGTTGGTTTGATTTTATATAAAAACTAAACTGAGTCAACACTGAATTACTGTTTGACCTGAGCATCTTTCCTGCTAGCTACCTACTTTGCTCTCTTATAGACTGATAGTTTTTCAACCTGACCCAACTCTCCCTTCTCAGATTATTCACCTACACACCAGCTTCTTTTTATGGTTGGGTTATAGAGTGTGACACCAACATTTTCCCATCATTCATGAAAACATAAAATTACAAACTGTCTTTCCTTATCTCTGTCACTCTCCTTTAAAGATTTGTTTGTTTGTTTGTTTTACTTTGTTTTGTTTTTTCAAGACAGAGTTTCTCTGTGTAGCCTTGGCTGTCGTGGAACTCTCTGTACACCTTGAACTCAAGACATGCACCTATCTCTGCCTCCTGAGTGTTGGGGACAAAGGCGTGTGCCATCACCACCTAGCATCTTGAAAGTTTCTAACACAATCCACAAAATAATAAATATCTGAAGCAGCTCGTGCACCAGTGTTTAAGCACATCAGATCTTAGAATTAATCTTGGGAATATCTCGTTCACACACTCCTGGGCCCAGAGTTAACTTTGAGAGCTGCCTCAAGCAATGCCCTAGAGTTAACACTGGGGTTTAATACTTCAAATTTAAGTACATCTTCAGATGGCATGTCTTCAATATTAGGAGAACAAAGGTCTTTTTTGAAACATTATAAATTGTCATTTTAAATCTTTGACACCTCTCCCCCCCAATAGATAGCTGTATTAGTCAGGATTCTCTAGAATTTCTCGCTCATATGTATATGTGTATATGCATATGTGTGTACACACGCTTACACATGTATCTGTTAAATATATATACACACACACATCTATATTGGAATGACTTACAGGCTGTAGTTCAACTAATCCAACAATGCCTAGCTGTGACCACATGTCCAAGAATCTAGTAGCTGCTCAGTCACACAAGGCCCAGTCCTTCTTCCGTTGTCCTTATATAGGCTTCCAGCAAAAGGGGTGACCTAGATTAAAGGTGTGTCTTCCCTCCTCAAGATCCACACCACAGGTGTGCCCCCCTCCACTTCTGCCTTGTAGTTTATTACAGATCTACTCAGGCCGACGCGCCTTCGCTTCGCAGGAGCTGGTCTGCTCACTTACTGATGGAAGCCTGCTGTGGTAGAGGCTGTGTGTCTCTCTGTTGTGTGCCAGCACCGGCAGGAGTCTCCTGAAGGACTAAAATAAGAGTCAACGGAAAGCTCCACTTCAGCAGTACCAAGTGTACAATTCTTCCAGGGAAAGGAATTGTTTCTTTTAGAACCGGCTCCCCCATCGCTGTTCATTTGTCTTCAGAAATGGCCAGAGTACAGGCCTCAGGGAATTCTGTCAATTCTCTGAATACTGAGCTTGTTTTGGCAATGATCTGAAAAAGTGTTTCCCCCTCCAAAAAAAATGACTAAAAGCTGATCAGGAACAGTTTGAACCCACCCTGGAGATAGTGACTGAACCACTGGCGACATACAATCCATCAGGCTGAGGACAGGCAGTCTGGGGATGGACGCACATCCTCTTTCATCCTGCGATCTCATACTCCCTAACCCCTGTGGCTCTCAAGGTGACCCACATTTCCCCTGATTACACCATAAGGAACAGAAACATATTATATAAAATAACATTTCCAAATCTCTTACAGCATTAAAATGTATCTAAACATTACTTTCTTAATTTAATATAACCTAGGCTTGTATGTAGTTTCCTCCTCATTACTTATTTATGAGGTCACTGGGAAAAGCCCAGCTCTGTTAATGTCCTCTCCTGTTTATCTCCAAGGCCGCTCTCCTCCTCTCTCTCAAAAAGGGTAGTGTTAGAGTAACTTTTCTTGTTTTGTTTTTGGTTTTGTTTGGGTTGTTTTTCAGTTTTGGGATTTGGATTTTTTCAAGACAGGGTTTCTCTGTATAGCCTTGGCTGTCCTGGAAGTCACTCTGTAGACCAGGCTGGCTTCGAACTCAGAAATCCGCCAGCCTCTGCCTCCCAAGTGCTGGGATTACAGGCGTGTGCCACCACCGCCTGGCTTAAAGTAACTTTTGTTCACTTGATGTAATTACCTCTGAGGCTTACTGTCTCAGTCTGCTAACTTAGGCCTAGTCCTGGAATCTTCAGCCTTCCCTCGATCTAATCTAGGCCCAGAATGTCTGCAGTCTCTGAGACTTACTGTGAATGAGCTCTCTCTGTCTTGCTCTTTTTGAGCTCTTGGCTGGATGGTTCAACTCAGCTGCTCTGGCTCAAAACTTGCTCTCCAAGCTGAATGGCTCAATCTGGCCTCTGCCCCTTCCACCAACACACACACACACACACACACACACACACACACTCTTCATCTCCTGAATTGTTCTGCTTGGCCTCACACTAACTCTAGCAATCTGCTCTTATCTTCCGGCTCCCTCTCATTCTCTAGCTCACTTGTCCTCACGTGTTTTTAGCTTGTTCTCTCTGCAGCCTGTCTGTCTCTGCACGACTGTCCTGGCCAAACCACCTCCTCTCTGCGCTGCCCTCTTGAGTAGCTTCCCTTTCCTCTCTCTTCTCATGAGAGTTGGGCAGATCCGATTCTGTCAAATCTTTCTCTGATTTGTCATTTTGTCTGCCACTCAATTAGACATCACTTTCAAACATTGGTGCTTCCTCCTACAAACTAACTTTACCCTCATTGTTTGGGATTAAAGGTATGTACTAAAGGTATGTGTGTATTCTAGCCAGAGGGATTAAAGGTGTGTGCTAAGGGCTGAGCCACACCATAACTAGAAACGGTTTTTCAGTAAATAACACAAACTTGGGGTTTGCAGTGTGATCAAGTATCCTGCATCAACACGGCTTTTCTATAGAATTCCAAACGTAAACACTGCCAATCCCCCTAAGCTGCATTACCCTGTTGTTGAGCCTTACGATGGCTTAGCCCTCACTTACAGCAAGGTCTCAGATCTTCCTCTGAGAACAAGATTTCACGGGTATACCTAAAAGCCACCACACAGGACAGAAATGATGCCTAAAATAAATTGATCCTGTTTAGGATTACTGAGCACATTCAATATTATAGGTGAGGGATAAATAAGGGGGCAAGAAGGATGTCCCACAAACTTGTAAGTTGGAGATATTTTTGTCCCCCATAGCGGGCCCCCTCCCCCCACAATGTGAAAAGAGACACCTTGTTGGTACTGTTTTTCTCCTAGGCATGAGCCACAGTCAGGGGCAGAGCAGATGGCAGGCCTTTGTTCATTCTAGCTTGGTGCCTGGCATGGTTGGCAGAGCTGATTTATGTCTAGAACACATGAAAATCAGAGCAAATCAAATCCAGGTAGCACAGCACAGGAGGAAGATGGTAGACAGAACTGCGTCCACCATAGCACACGGTACAGGTGGGGAAAGATGCCCACAGATCTACCCTGAACCCCATGGCATGGGCGGGCCATAGACGCGCACAGCTCCACCTACCACCAGAAACTGCAGCATGGGAGGAAAAGACAGTCGGACCTACACCCACAGCCCTGCCCTCTAGCACGAGGCACAGTCAGGGCACAGACACCATTTGCTAGCTAGAGAATGTCTCCTGGGAGCCTGCCAGCTGCATGACCAGCCTTCCCTGGAAGTCACCACAATGTGCCAGAAGGTGGTAAGCCGGTGGGCGGAAAAGAGATGTGGGGCAGCTTCAGCCTCATGAAGAGAGATGGCACTGAAGAACCAAAGTTGGAGAAGAGTTACCCTGTTGTGGGTGGCCAGCCCTGCCACCTGAGGCCATGGTAAAGTCCCAGCATGAGCTACAGCTGAAGGATATGTCTGTGTCTGTGGCTGTGCAGTGGCAAGGATCGTGTCAATACCCACGGCTCAGGTCATCACTGGAGAAAACGGGGACAGCCCTGGTTGAGCCAGCCTTTCCTCTCTCTCTCACTCCTCTGTGAGGTGCCCTCTGCCCCGTGCCCCTCACCACCTGAGGCAGCTGGGAGAGCTGATCCAGAAGTCACACGAGTGGGCGAGCTGGCCTTTCCCTCACCAGCTGGGAGAACAGGCCCTGCACCTCATCTGGGCAGCCCAGTAGGACTGGCCCTGGTGAGGGGGCATGGGTGAGCTAGCCCCAAGGGCAAGAGCAAGGGAGAGCTGGCCCCACCACTCTCGTCTCCATGAGATGTTATGGGAGTGATGACCTCTCCTTCAGCCACCTTAGAGACAGCAGACCCTGAGGGTATGAGAATTGGAGAGCTAGCCCTGCCCCCTCACTGGCTGCAACACTTGGGAGAATAGGGCCAGCTCCTCACCTGGGCAACACAGAGAAGTTGGCCCTGACCGCAAGGGCACTGAGAGCAGGAGAGCTGACCCTGCTCCTGCCAATAGCTGTACTTGGTGGCCAGGCCGGAGCAGTGCTGAAGAGCTTGCCCTGGGGCTGCAGATAAGGGAAAGCCAGCTCGCTGACCAGCTCAGCGACCACCCAGGCCGAGACACGAGGCTCTGAGTTGGCTCACCCCAACGTCTATATCATCTGGGAATGGTTAGGACTTGTAAAAGGGCCAGTCCTGCTGATTGATCTAAAGCTACAGGATCTCCATGACCCAGGGCAACAACAGGACAGCCTGAAGGAGACCCGATGAGGACCCAGTATTGATGGTGTCACAGATGCCAGGGACTTTGAACTCAGTGCAGTGAACATTTAAAAGCAGGGATGTCTGGACAGAGGGATAGACTGTGGCTCACACCGACACACTACAGCTTCCAGGATGAGATGCTTTCTATGCTTCGGTTTTGTGTGCACGTGTGTGTCTTATTTGGGGGGAGGGTTCAGAGTTAGATATAAGGGGATGGGGAGGTGAGAGGGTTGGAGTACGTGATGTGAAACTCACGAAGCATCAATAAAAAGCTTTTTTTTAAAGGTGTTCTTGGACATACAAAGTGAACTATAAGGTCATCTGTCCCTCAGACATCACACTTCCAAATGAAATGTTAGCAGTAGGGCCAGAGGGGAGGGGCAAGTCAGAGTGAGAAAAAAGGGAGGGCTGTCATCAAAAGAACTCAAGTAACAATTAGCACTGTCAATCTTTATTATCAGTTAGATGGGACTATAAGATGCTACTTTGTTTGTTTGTTTGTTTGTTTGTTTGTTTGTTTTTTCCTGCGGCCAGTACTACACACCCTTAGGAGGGAAAGGCCTATTTCAGCCCACAGCTCCAGGCTGCCTTCTCTCACTGAAGGAGGTCAGCGGCAGGAAGCTGAAGCAGCTGGCTACGTCAGAGCAGAGAACAGACACGCATGCATATTCGAGCTCTGTTCACCTTCTCCTCGCATCCACTCTGAGACCCGACCCCGGGACCGTAATGCCCAATTACAGGCGGGTGTCTCGGCTCAGAGAGCATCCCAAGATCACCTCACACAGACCTGTGTGCCCATGGGCCAATCTGACTTAGACAATCGTTCACTGAGACTCTTCCCAGGTGATCCTACATTATATGAGGTTGACAAATGAAACTAGCCTAACCATCGCAGATTCCCAGAGGATTAGTGAAGCACACCCCCAGGGGTGTCTACAAGGGAGATTCCAGGCAAGACTTAGGAGAAGGGATGTCCTGACGATGCTGTCACTATCCCACAGGCGGGGACATATGTAAGACAGAAGAAAAAGAGAGTCTCTGCTTTCTGGCCTCTGTGAGGTGAGCCTCTCTGCCTACTACATCCATCCCTCTCATCACGATGACACCGTTCCTCAACCACAATGGACTGCATCCACACTGTGAGCAAGTCTTCCTCCTCCTCCTCCCTCCAGGCACTTCTTCACGGGGTGAAAGCAAGCCCCCCAAAAAACAGACCAGACATTAGCATAACAATAAGAAGTATTCTCTGGAATTAGAAGACAGTGGCCAGGAACTCTGTCTCCTCACCAGATTTTGTAAAGCTTAATCTTTGGGAATCTTACAGGATTGTTGAAAAACAAACTCAGGCTATGAAGCAATTGTTGGACAGTAGAGTACGATGATGTTATAACAGAGATGTGCTACGCTCCCAACTCTGGGCAAGTCACAAGCACAGATCATCAGCTTTTCTCTCTACTCCCTCCCCGAGGAGGTCATCAGATGGTTAGCTGTATAACCAATTGTCTGGCCCATTTATTTTCCATTGTGAAACCCCATGTGATGGTCCTGCATTTGAACATGATCAGATATTCCAAATTCCTATCATTAGAATGCAATCACCCTTTGTCTCTGCCCCAGTGTAGCTGTATTCCAAACTCTGATGTCCTGACGCCATACTGGATGCCATACATAATGGATATATGTCACCGGCTTGGTTAGGAAGAAATAGCTGCAAAGCTACTTATTACTTTCAAAAACTCAGAACAAGCATGCAGACACGTTCTGTCTAATACAAGAGGACAATCAGCTATGTAAAAAAAAAAGTTAATTTTCATTACAAAGCTTGCCTACCTCCGTCTAAGTCTAAAAGATGCTCAGACGGGGCTCTATGGATGTCTGCTGATGAGAAGCAGAACCGTGGCGCTATGGCTCGGGCCAGTTCCTACCAGCTTACCGACAGAACTTCTATGCTCATTTTATTCACATGATGTAACATACATTTCTGTCTGCTGAAAACAATAGCAACGATGACTCCAGACTCCCCAGAAAGCATGACATTCTACCAGATACCAGATGGAATTAAACTCTGAATTATCGGTTCCTAAACGCCAACAGTCTGAATACAAAAGTGAGACCTTGGGGGCTGGGGAGGTGGCTCAGAGATTAATCACTAGCTGGTCTTCTAGAGGTCCCAGGTTCAATCCCCAGTAGCCACATGGCAGCTCACAGATGTCTGTAATTTCAGTTCTAGGGGAACCGACAGCCTCACACAGACCTACATGAGATAGTTCAGTGGGTGAAGATACTCACCACCCAGCCTGGCATGTACAGGAGGAGAAAGACTTTACAGACTTCTCCTCTCACCTGCATGCATACTCTGTAGCATGAGCTCCCACATATTAATAATAATAATAATAGTAATGACAATAGTAAATTATTTTAAGTCAACTTGGGTGGCTGGAGAGATGGCTCAGTGGTTAAGGACATGCACTGCTCTTGCAGAGGACCTCAGTTCAATTCTCAGCACACATGTCAATGAACCACAACTATAATCACAACTCTAGCTCCAGGGGCATCTGATGTGTCTGGCTTCCAGAAACACCAACACTCATGAGTACACACACACACACACACACACACACACAAATAAAAATAGTGTTTTAAAAAGTGAGTCCTTACCAACAGCAACAAATGTGGGTAGGGGGATTCCTAGATGTTTTTGTGGTCAAAATCTGCCCCAGAGGTAGAAAGCAAGCAAGACCAGCCATGACCTGGCCTCTCCTCACCCCTGCATCCCATCTTTATTGGTGCTCTGCATTGCCCTATCTCTCTCTGACCAGCACACATGCTCTACTGGGTGTGGACCACACTCTTCCTGTCCATTCTCTGGGTACCAGCTTACATATGGCGTCACTACTCCTAAACACTAGCCATTACCTTTTCCTTTTCCTAACCCTCCACATTCAGATGAAACATACTCTATCCCCTGGCAACTTTTTATTTCCTTTTAATTGCCCTGATCACAAGAATAATGAATAGATTAAATAAATAATCTATTATGGGGGCTGGAGAGATGGCTCAGCACTTAAGAGCACTGGCTGCTCTTTTGAAGGACCTGGGTTTGATTCCCAGCACCCACACAGCAGCTCACAACTATGTAACTCCAGTTCCAGTAACTCCAGTTCCAGAAGTTCCAATACCCTTACACAGACATACATGCCTACAAAACACCAATGAAAAAATAAAAAATTTAAAAATTAGTTTGTATTCTCACTGAACTGGAAATTCCAAGGCAGAGATGTGTTAGTATTGGTGTTTGTGACAGTAACTGACAAGCAAACACAATGTAAATGGAATGACTCAATTTCTCTAATAATATATATGTCTTTACAATTAATTAATTTATTATTCATTAGTTCAATTTTTAAATATATGAAAAAAGACACAGGGAACACAAATATATAAAATCATATTCATATCGTCACTGTCTAGAATTGACAAATGTCAAAAACTTTTCACATTACTTCAGTTTATTAATTAAAGATTATTTTTAGGAGGCTGGAAAGCATGGTTCATTGGCCAGAACAATATAGTGCTGTTGCAGGGGACCTGAATTCAGCTGCCAGCACTCACTTCTGATAGCTCACAACCTCCTGTAGCTCCAGGCAGCCAACACCCTCTCGGCCACACTCTCCTGGCCTCCACGGGCACCTGCAGTCATGTGCACACACCCACATATACTACACACATACACAACACACACACACACACACACCACAGACACACACGCACACTTAAGATTAAAATACGTCTTGAAATACTTAAAAGGACTTTTCAAAGAATCAAAATGCTACTGATTTTTGTGATCCATTTGTGTGAACTAGAGAAGAGAAAATTTGGGTTCAATATTATGTTCAATCTTCCTATAAAAGCATTAATGTATGCATCTTCTAGATTCTTTTTTAAACCTGAGACTTGAAGGATTAACTCCTGCCCAGAGTTAACACAGCCAGGAAATGTCAGAACTACATTTAAACCAATTACATTTCGATGCAAAAATCCATCCTTTATTTCTTACACCTGAGTTCTGTCCATGTCTGGAAGGTTTGGAAGGAACATGAACTTTCTGAGCCAGAGAACGTGCTTTGCGTATGTTATACATCCATTCTCTAAACCTATCAATGAAGTGTCTAGTATGGGCTGTGAGCACTATTGCTCATAAATGTGCAGAAAATTAAGTTAAACAGAGCACTTCACACATAAGCATTCTGCCTAATCAGTCTAGGCTGAAATGAGGAAGTACTGTGAGGCATAGAATTCATCTATTATAACACATATATGAATATATATATTATACTATATTCATCAGGGCAAATCAAGAAGAACAGCAGCAAAAGGCTAAATCGACGGCCCTGGTTAAGGTGACAAGTGGCAAAGCACTGGCCAGGCGGCTCCTGGACTCTTCTTGTGGTCGGTCCCACGAGAACTTCAGTTATGCCTGCAGTGTGGGAAGACTTTATAAGGAATGTATACATTTTGGTTACACAATCAGACAGAGTGTGAGATGTAGGGTTGAGCACTGTGACCCTGTCCCCCTCTGTCTTCCCAGCACCATGCTCCAGGCCTGTGGCTCTGGAGTTCAGGTTTGGCCCAGCAAATCCTTTGTCTCATCTTCCCTGCAACCCCTGCTTGCAGCAGAAGATGGCTGCCATCACCCCTCACTCAGAGATGACTGTCCTCAGGTACGTGCTCTGCACCAAGGGCTTTCCTACAGTCCTCCACTGAGCCCTAGTGTAAGCCCCTTGGAATGACTCACTTCACTTGTGACAATATTGGCCCAATATTGGCCGCAGTTTGGACTTCTCTCAGTAAATTATAATACTTACTATGGACATCCATTTGGATTCCTGGCTTTTTTTTTTTTTTTTGCCTCCTCAAATCTCTTCCACTCCCAATTCTTCCTTAGAAATGACACCTCCTCCCGCCTAGATAAGGCATGATTACCTCATCACAATGTCCCAGTCTCTTTGTCTGCCATTTTTAACTGCCTTGGTCAACATTTTCTATTTTGAAACAATTCAGATTTGTTCTGGTATGGGATTTATCTTACTGGAAATGAATGTTTGAAATAACAATGAGCTAGTTTGTAAACACAGCCGCCCATAAGGGTAAACAGGAGTGGGAGGAGCCCTCAGTTTACTGAAGACCCTTCTTTAGCTGTTTGTTTCTTTGTCATTGCTTCTATGATGTATGCATGCCGTTGCCTCTCAGAAATCCAGTACAAGTGAAATGTTTCCTGTTACTGACAAGTACAAGCCCCTCGATGAAGCTCCGGGCTCTGAGCCGTGGAGCTGTTCTTGTATGATGTCAGAACAAACAATTCCAATCCTGAGAGACGGAAATTGCCTCTTTGACACACCAAGAGAGTTACTGATCTGTTCACTATTTGTTCGTTCAACAAACATCTCAATATTCTAAGGACACAGCTCGACACAGCTGTGAGGAAAACAGTGTGTAGAGCTTCATTCGTAGGTTCTCAGTCTACTGGGAAAGGGCACCAAACCAGTGAGCAAGACACACGCTCATTAAATATGGAAACACAGGCCAGGAGAGAGGAACAGGGAGAGGAGGGTGGGGAGGAGAAGGGGGAGAGAGGGGAGACAGAAAAGGGAAAGAAAACAAGTGCTATAGTATGGACATGACCCATTCCTCACAGGTTCAGGCTCTCCGGCTTCCGAGCTGTGTTTAAAGTTCACAGATTAGAGCCTTTGGGAGGCGGTGCCTAGCTTGTGGAAGTGCATCACTGGAGAGTGGGCCTTGAGGGTTACAGCTGAGCCCCACTTCCTGCCCAGTCCCTCTCTGCTTCCTGAATGCAGAGGTGAGGTGACCAGCTGCCTCACACTTGAGTTGCCACATTAGCCAACACTGCTCCCACTGCCCCATGCTTTCCCTCCCTGTCATGATGACTGGAGTCCTCTACACTATGCACCCCAAACAAACCTTCTTCTTTAAAGTTGCCTCTTTGCAAGTTTCCCTCCTCTTTGCAAGTAACTAAAGGAACTGACAAGGAAGGAGGGAGGAAAAGGCCACGCCTCCTTCGTTGAAACAGGTTAGTTAACAGCTCAGTCTTCCTGTCTCTGTCTCCTGAGTGTGGGGATGCAGCCATCATGGATCCATGGGCATTACAGTGTGGTGAGGGTGGGAGAGGAGATCCCAGGATCTAAGTGATGAGCCAGCACTCAAATATGGAGAACAGCATGGTATGAGGAGAGGCATGGTGTGTGGAGAGGCATGGTGTGTGGAGAGGCATGGTGTGAGGAGAGGCATGGTGTGTGGAGAGGCATGGTGTGAGGAGAGGCATGGTGTGTGGAGAGGCATGGTGTGAGGAGAGGCATGGTGTGTGGAGAGGCATGGTGTGTGGAGAGGCATGGTGTGAGGAGAGGCATGGTGTGTGGAGAGGCGTGGTGTGAGGAGAGGCATGGTGTGTGGAGAGGCATGGTGTGTGGAGAGGCATGGTGTGAGGAGAGGCATGGTGTGTGGAGAGGCATGGTGTGAGGAGAGGCATGGTGTGAGGAGAGGCATGGTGTGTGGAGAGGCATGGTGTGAGGAGAGGCATGGTGTGTGGAGAGGCGTGGTGTGAGGAGAGGCATGGTGTGAGGAGAGGCATGGTGTGAGGAGAGGCATGGTATGTAGAGAGGCATGGTGTGTGGAGAGGCATGGTGTGAGGAGAGGCATGGTGTGAGGAGAGGCATGGTGTGTGGAGAGGCATGGTGTGAGGAGAGGCATGGTGTGAGGAGAGGCATGGTGTGAGGAGAGGCATGGTGTGAGGAGAGGCATGGTGTGTGGAGAGGCATGGTGTGAGGAGAGGCATGGTGTGAGGAGAGGCATGGTATGAGGAGAGGCATGGTGTGAGGAGAGGCATGGTGAGAGGAGAGGCATGGTGTGAGGAGAGGCATGGTGTGAGGAGATGCATGATGTGCAGAAGCATGGCTGTTGCCAGTAAGGAGGCTATGTTTTGAAGAATGTTACCTCTTTCCCACCAGTGTTCTTCCTTACCCCCGATTGCCTAAAACTTTGCCTATCTGAGATTTTCATTTACAGTTTTCTAAGATGGTTAGACCAGACATTCTCAAGAAGACAAGTGAATATGGCAGCTGCCAGACTATGAGGGAGAAAGTCTAAGAAGGTCTGGCAGGTACTCTCATATCTGAGCCTGAGGAAGAATGGGTCGGCACCGGGGTGGGGAAAGTCCAACCTTTGTCAATTTTTGACCCAATACTTGTATGGCAGAGACAAATTTACATAATATCGTCCTTCCTCTCATTTGTCCCTCTGAGGAAAGGCAAGTCAGAAGAACAGAACTACCTCAATTGTTAGCCTACTTTGTTCAGTGCCCACAGGAAAGCAGTCAGTCTGTAAACCCCTCACCTCACCCCTGCCTCTTCTTGCCCTGACAAGCAGAAGAAGATCCTGAAGTTTATTGCAGGCACACTTTAAGAAACAAGTGCTGCAGAGATCTGACGTGCCAGGGTGGGGGATACCCCGGGGACCCCCACCCACTCCAAGGAGAAGAGGAAGGGGTGGGAGGAAGAGTTGTGAGAGGGGGTGACTGGAAGGGGGCAGTGAGTGGGATATAAAGTGAATAAGTCAAAAGAAAATAATAATAAAAAAATAATAATAATAAATTTTTAAAAAGAAACCAGTGCTGAAAGAATTGTTTCAAAATATTTTTCTTAGAGACTGAAGACATCCAAGAATTAATTATTTCAATAAACTGGTTGTCACACTTCTCCCATGCCATGTATTATATTTAAAATACATTTACTGGAATTTCCTTTGTTTTCTACATGAAAACACAAAGAACTGCCCATGCCTGGTAGAGTAAAGACAGGCAGGGGAGCCTAGCAGAGCAGCATAACATGACTGTAAAAATCAACATTTTCTAGGAGAAAGCCCCTGCATGAGCAGGCTGCCTTACCGTGTCCTAGAGGGGTTTGCCTTTTCCCATTTAAATGGCTGTCACCTGCGCAACCTAAATTAGAAGCCAGGATAAAGTAAGGTCATAAACCACAGAGGGAACCGTCTAGTTGAGCTCAAGAACACGCCCTGAGGAGCACACTGCTAAAGCTGGGATGGAGAAGACCCAGGGGTTAGACACACCACAGCTGGTCTGCCCCAGAGCCAAGATAACCTGTACGGCTCAAAACAGTGCCATTTAACTGGATCCTGGTGTGTAAGAGGAGGTTCTGATGCAAAGGTATTGTTCCCCAATTGGTTCTTGATTTGTCAGTAAAGAAAGCAGGGGGCCAATTGCTGGACAGAGGGTACAGGTGGGACCTCCAGGTCCCAGGGGGAAAGGCAGATTTGAGGAAGGAGAGAGGCTTTTTCTGACATGCTCCGGAGGAAGAACACAGCAATCGTGTAAGGCCTGAGGGTGGGGGAATGAGGAGCTGGGGCCCGCAGCCTCCGACACAGGTGGATGGCCAAGGATGGGTGGGGCTAGAGGGGACAAGTGCAAAGATGGAGATAGCAGTAAGGGCATGCTTTTCCAGGAAGGAGATATCTGCGCCCAGTAATTGTGCCAAAAAGGAATTAACTCTCTCTCTCTCTCTCTCTCTCTCTCTCTCTCTCTCTCTGTGTGTGTGTGTGTGTGTGTGTGTGTGTGTGTGTAGCGTCTCAGGAGTGGGCTTGTAGAGTAGTCACCTCCCATAGCTAAAGGCAGGTAGAAAGGGGAGCCGGGAAGGATTGGCAGTGCTACCCTTCCCGGGCAAAGGCAGTAAGCATTTTAAAACTACAACTCTGGTGTCTTCTGGAAAGATGGCCCTCTATGAATCTTTGGCAGGCTACTATCACCAGGCACAGGCAAAGGTACATTCAGGTCCAATACTACAGGCATTTTAAAACAGAAATGATCATGGAAGCTAAGAGGGTTTCCGGAATCCTCGCAGACACCTTGAGTTCGAGCCATTGTCGTACACTCGGATTGCCAGTGTGGTGTGAGCATGTGCTCTCCATGTTTTAAATACAGTTTGTTCCCTCTGAAAGCCATGGCAGAGTTTCTCCCATTGTGAGTGATTAAGGAGGCAGACGGGGGCTGGGCAGATGGTTCAGCGGGTAATGAATGCTCTTTGCTGTGCAAGCGCGAGGACCTGAATGTCCACCTCCAGCAACCATCTAAAAGCCAGGCTGGCTGCACATTCCTCTAAGCTCACAACTGAAGAGCAGAGACAGGAGAATCCTGGGGCTCCCTTGCCAGCCAATCTCACGAAACAGCAAACTTCAGGTTGCATGTGAGACCCCAACTCAAGGGAATAAAGCAAGGAACAATAGAGGACCCCTTGTCTTCACTGGGTTTTTATTACTGTGTAGAGACATCATGACCACAGCTCTTTTTTTTCTAAAGATTTATTTATTTATTATATGTAAGTACACTGTAGCTGTCTTCAGACACACCAGAAGAGGGTATCAGGTCTTATTATGGATGGTTGTGAGCCACCATGTGGTTGCTGGGATTTGAACTCAGGATCTCTGGAAGAGCAGTCAGTTCTCTTGAACACTGAGCCATCTCTGGAGCCCAACCACAGCAACTCTTATAAAGAAAAACATTTAATTAAGGCTGGCTTACGGGTCATGAGATGGCTCAGCAGTTAAGAGCACTGACTGCTCTTCTAAAGGTCCTGAGTTCAAATCCCAGAAACCACATGGTGGCTCACAACCATCAATAATGAGACCTGACACCCTCTTCTGGTGTGTCTGAAGACAGTTACAGTGTACTTATATATAACAATAAATTATAACGATAAATAAATCTTTTTTTAAAAAAGGTTGGCTTACAGTTTGTGGCAAGAAGCATAGGGGCATGCAGCAGACAGAATGCTGAAGAAGGAGCTCGGAGTTCTCCATCTTGATCCACAGGCAGTACAAGGAGCCTATGCTTTGCACTGGGGATAACTTGAGCAAATATGAGGCCCAGGCACACCTACTCCAACAAGGCGACACCTCCTAATAATGTCACTCCCTACATGGGCCAAGTATTCAAACATGTGTCTACAGGGACCGTTCCTATTCAAACCACTACAGCCCTGAAGTCTTCCTCTGTTCTCTGCATCCATGTACCCTCACACACTCACACACGGACAAACACACCCTCACCTCTCTCATGAAAGGAAGGAAGGGAGGAAAGAAGGAGGGGTAGAAATTTAACCTAAATGTGGTGTTTAGAGGCAAAGACTTTGAGAGTTGAGACTCAGATATGTCATCACAATGGAGGTGCAGAGATTAAGAAGATAACTAGAAGAAAATCACGCTAGTTTGTAACTCTTTGTCCTTTGCCAGGCACTGCCTGGAGCTGTGTTGGAACTTATCATCAAGAAAGCCATTGCCAGTGCAAACGAAGGAGAGATGCCCTCCTCTTCCCTCATCTCTTGCCACCTGTGGCAGGAGGGAGAGCTGGCCGCGGGGTCATGAGAGTGGGAGAACTGGCCGCATTCCTCACCAGCTGCAACCCCAGCAGAGTGGGCCCTGCACCTCACCGGGCAGCAGGGTACACTTGCAGGAGTACAGGAAGGGGTCTGTCCTACAGATCCAAATTCCAGGATCTCCTTGACACAGGTCAGCAACAGGATAGCTGAGAGGAGTCCCAGTGACGCTCCAGTATGGACGGAGTAGCAGAAGCCAGCGCAGAGGCAGACTCAGCCCAGACCAATGAGTCAGGCACGAGCATTTGTAAACAAAGAAGTGTGGACAAGCACAGCAGTGGTGGCCACACCTTTAATCCCAGAACTTGGGAGGCAGAGGCAGGCGAATTTCTGAGTTCGAGGCCAGCCTGGTCTACAGAGTGAGTTCCAGGATAGCCAGGGCTACACAGAGGAAACCCTGTCTCAAAAAACAAAACAAAACAAAACAAAACAAAAAAAAAGTATGGACAAAAGTATACTGTGGGACACACTGCAGCTTCCACAGGGAGGCTTTTTTCTCTCTGTTGGGGAGAGGTTTCAGTGGTAGAGGGTGGGGACGGGGGAGAGAGGGAGGAGTGGGACTGGAGTGCATGATATGAAATTCACAAAGAACCAATCAAAAGTTAAAACAAACAAACAACAACAAAAACCAGAAAGCTACTGGCAGATACAGCCCTGTAACCCTGGACCAGAACCATGAGCTAAAATAAGCCTTTTGCCAGTTGATGGCCTTGTGGTATTAGCTGCAGGGAACGATGGAGGACAGTGGCGCTCTTCCGCCATAGACACAGTCGGTAGCATTCTGTCTGCCATGCGTTACACATGCGCCTCTGCTCCAAGCACCCCCACGCTGTAACTCACTGTAATGTAATTCTCACTGGAACTCCATCTCTATGCCTAAGTTACAGATGAGAAACTAGAGAGCAGATGAAAGACTGTGATTCTGTGTGGCTGCAGAATGACGCTCTTCACCCCTTCATGAGTATTCTTTATTCAGAGAGTACTGGGTGCCTACTCTGCCCCAGATATTGAATGATATTGGATTTGATACAGGTGAGTATAACAGAGGCCCTTCCTTGAGAGACAGCAATATATAATATACCTCTCGTGTGATGATCTTTACTAGACAGAAAGGCACAGGAGTGTCACTAACCTGACCAGAGGATGTCAAGGGTCTCGTTCTGGAAAAGGCAATAGAAAGGGACTGTGTAGTCTAACACCAATGCAAACTGTATCAAAAGGAAAGTTTGGATTCCTGAGTGTTTCCTTCTACTTTAGACCATGGAGCTGATGGACACATCATGGAAAGCTTGAGACTCTGACAACAAGGACCAATAGAGAACACTAAAAAGTCACGGTGTATATTAGAGCCAGAAAAACTTCCCCGTACCATATTAGTAACTGTGCTTCAAGAACTCTGTTGTAAATACTTTACATTTTTCTATATTTTACAATAAATTGGTGTCTTTAAAACTCTTCCTGGCCATAAGCCTACCTCTCAGAAATGCTAACCAATTCTTAAAGATAAACAGGCCAACAGCAAGACTTGCATAGGTTAACTAACCACTCCAGAACTACTGCTTCTACCTGATCTTACAGTCATGAGATGCTATCCCTATACCAATCACACCGGGCTGGGTACCAAACAGCTAGAATCAGCACAAAACCAATAGAGATCCCTCACACCAGCCAATCCTAGGCTGTTCTCCTGCCCTGCCTTGCCATAACAGCTTATCTCCAGTACAGGAATGGTTTAAACCTCCCCCAACCAGCTTCCTGAACTCCACTCTCTTCTCATACGGCCTTGGGTGGCCTGCTGTATCTCATGTGATCATAACAAGCTGGGTTATTTTTTTCTCAAAAGTTTCTCATGTCCTTCTTATGACCACACATGACTGCCTAACTAACCAGCACAAAACAAGGACATGTGATGTGCTTCTGGGCGGCACATCTAATGTCCAAAGAAGGACCAGGCATTAAGGGAATCAGTGAGGCAAAGCGAGTTACAGCTAGGCTGTTCGAATCAATAGCTTGGGATATGAAGCACATCTCAGTAACACAGACAAGGCTACAAAGAGCTTAGTGTTTCAGGATGCCATTTCCAAAGTGTAGAGTGAAAGAAATACCAGAATATTGATAATAATTGAATGTGTTCCCCAAAGTTTGTACCCTGGAGGGCTCTCCAGCTTTTTCTGCCACATGGGGGCACAGAAAAATGTCAGTTGTCTGCTACCTGAAAGAGAATCCTCACTGGAATCCAACCATGTTGACCCTGTGATATTGAATATCTTACCTCTAGACCTGTGAGAAATAACTGCCTGTTAGTTACAAGTGTGGCTGTGTGAGCTGCTATCTCATAGCTGCCTAAACCAAGACAGATCCTACATAGTGGGGACCTAAACACAGTTTGTCACAAAGACTGCCGACACGGTCAAGAGTGGAAAAGGCGGTAGCTTCGATGGGCCATGGTGTGTATTCACAGGACACTGCAGAGCCATGCTTGCCTCTCCGAGAGCTACTGCTGGGCTAGGAGCTGGGCTACTGCCTGAGCCAGCACAGGCTGAGGTCTGCACACAGAAAGTCAACAGAACCCGACAGATCCTGAAGCTGGCAGGCGCTTCTCAAAGAAATCAAAGTGTAGAGCTGGAGACAGACAAACTGACTTTCAGCCTAATTCTGCCACTTGCCCAACACCTGTCTTTGGCCACGTGCCTTCATCTCTAATCTTCAAAATTATTGTAAGTGAAATGAAGTTTTCCTGGGGCTGGGACACTTGAATGTATTGATAAAATATAAACGTGCCACGCACTGTTCTGTTTTATGTGGTCTCTTTTATTATTTCATACAACATATTTTGATGATATTCTTCCCCTCCCCCACTTATTTCAGACCCTTTCCACTTTCCTACACACCCACCTTCATGTCCTTACTCTCTCTTAAAAAACAAAGAAAAGCAAAACAAGCAAACAAAAACAAGGCCACCAGAAAAGCCATGGAGGCGGACTTGCCAGACGGTTCTTACTATACAGACGGTGCTCAGTCAGTTCTGTTCCCTCTCGAAGTGCATTCGCTCTCAACAGTCGACCTCTCGCTCCTGATGATGTCACCTTTACTCATCTCAGATCTCATGCCTCAAAGCATTTTATGCATTAATAACTTCCTAGCAAGTAAATTTTTGTCTCTTTGTCTCATATGAAAACTTTGGCAGATAAAAGGAGAAATTCTAAGAACTGTAAAGAGTCCGGACTCTGCCATCAGCCCCACAGGGTCCAGACTCTGCCATCAGCCCGGCCATTAGGCTGATGGCTAAAGATCTGGATCCTCCGAATTTAGCACAATATACTCCCACTGCTTGTCCAAACTGTCGTCCAGTTTTTTAAAAGATCCCTCTCTTCATGTCCCTCATGAGGATGATTTGATCACCCAAGCATGCGTGATGAACACATTACTATTTCCTCCCCTAAGAACGTGATGTGACAACATGGGGGGGGGGGGAGCGTTCCCGAGCTGGATAAAGAGAGAAAGGTCACATTCTGTTTCCACTCAGGCCCTCAATCCTTCACTTTCACACAGAAAGTCTCTGCCCCAGAGCCAGAGAATATTGTGTATTTTTGTGGCCCTTCTCACACATGCAAACACCAAACACAGATTAAGTCCAGAGGTGACAATCCTATGAAGAGTCAGCCAGCAACAACAACAACAATAACACAATATAATAATACAAAAATAATAATAAATCACTATAACTTAGTGCTACCTCAAGAACACATCAAATTTCTCTCTGTTTGCTTGTGTCTCTCTCTGTGTCTCTGTCTCTGTCTCTGTCTCTGTCTCTCTCTCTCTCTCTCTCTCTCTCACACACACACACACACACACAGGACAGAGGACAGCACTGTGGTGGATATGACCAGTTAGTAAAAACAACATCTGACTATTAAGTCATGAAAACACTCAGCAGTCAGTCAGGTATTTGTTTTAGTCGTGTCTAGTTGGGTGCCAGTGCTTTGAGGTTTATAAACGAAATAAACTTAAAACTGAAGAACATGGTCTCAAGGACAGTTTTACTGGGAAAAGAAAATTACCAGCTTGCAAAAAAAGAACATCCTCAAATAATCCCTAGTTTAGCACTGACTTGCACAGCGGGGTCAGAGAAGAGAGAGGGTAGTGTAAGGGAGAATGGTCTGGAACATTCTGGGCCATTCCACACAGGTCTAATAGAGACTTTCTGAAACCTAAAATGGCATACCTGAAGCCGCTATTGACTCCCGGGGACCCACGGGTTCTGAGTGCGCGCGCATCATGAACCTCCGGTACTCAGTCACTCTATGTCCCAGCTTCTGAGTGCGCGCGCATCATGAACCTCCAGTACTCAGTCACTCTATGTCCCAGCTTCTGAGTGCGCTCGCATCATGAACCTCCAGTACTCAGTCACTCTATGTCCCAGCTTCTGAGTGCGCGCGCATCATGAACCTCCAGTACTCAGTCACTCTATGTCCCAGCTTCTGAGTGCGCGCGCATCATGAACCTCCAGTACTCAGTCACTCTATGTCCCAGCTTCTGAGTGCGCTCGCATCATGAACCTCCAGTACTCAGTCACTCTATGTCCCAGCTTCTGAGTGCGCTCGCATCATGAACCTCCGGTACTCAGTCACTCTATGTCCCAGCTTCTGAGTGCGCTCGCATCATGAACCTCCAGTACTCAGTCACTCTATGTCCCAGCTTCTGAGTGCGCGCGCATCATGAACCTCCAGTACTCAGTCACTCTATGTCCCAGCTTCTGAGTGCGCTCGCATCATGAACCTCCGGTACTCAGTCACTCTATGTCCCAGCTTCTGAGTGCGCGCGCATCATGAACCTCCAGTACTCAGTCACTCTATGTCCCAGCTTCTGAGTGCGCTCGCATCATGAACCTCCAGTACTCAGTCACTCTATGTCCCAGCTTCTGAGTGCGCGCGCATCATGAAGCTCCCGGTACTCAGTTACTCTCAGCATCCTCTCTTGCTACTTCTCTGCTACAGGCACTCAAAATTCTAGGATAGAATTCTACACAGAGATTTCCTTCTCCTAATTCCCTTCTAGCATTCTATTTGCTGGACTGATTTCCACCTTTCTCTTAAACGTGAACTCAGGTACAGTTTGCTATGACGTTTGTTTTCCCAGTCACCCACACCAGAGTACGGGGTACACTGTCTGCTCTCAGCTCACCCATGGGCGCGTTTATCACCACACTCACCCCACTGCCCTGCGGTCACCACCTTATTGATTTAACTGTCCCTCCGTCTCAAGCCCAGATATCAAGATCAGCCTACTGAATATGATAAAGATCTAACAAAACTGTTTAATGTGTAGTTTAGTCAAGCCCAGTGCTGCCCAAGTGTAATGCGAGCTCTCAGAAGGCTAAAGCAGGCAGACTGTATATCTGAGGCCAGTCCGAGGCTACATAGCAAGTTCCAAACCACTCCGTATTACATGGCAAGACTTTGTCTCAGAAAAATCCATAACGATAATAACATATATAGTTCAATTAGTTTTGAACTATTTAACTTACATAATAAGGTTCACTTGAAAAACTAAAAGCAGCCGGGGGGCGGTGGTGGCACACACCTTTAATCCCAGCACTTGGGAAGCAGAGGCAGAGGCAGGCAGATTTCTGAGTTCAAGGCCAGCCTGGTCTACAAAGTGAGTTCCAGGACAGCCAGGGCTACACAGAGAAACCCTGTCTTGAAAAACAACAACAAAACAAAAAACAAAAAACAAAAAACAAAAAACAAAGAAAATAAAAAGAACTAAAAGCTATAGTGATCTTATAAAAGTATTTTTCATACATAAGCCTTCTATGAAGATAGTTTGTTCTATTAAATATGCATTTTATTTATAACCTAAGATTAAATATTTATAATATTTATATTTTAAGAGCATTAAATAGGATAGCTATGATTAATCATTACTCTGACTATCAAACCCTTAGCTCCAAATATATGACACTCCAGCCCAAAGAGGCAAATAATGACACTTTGAAAAAAAAAAAAAGACCAAGAGCCCCTCCCCCACACCGAGATAGCCTGATTCCCAGGAGGGCCCTCATAACCAGGCTCACCGGTGAGGACCCATCCCTGTCCCAATGCCTGGCCTAACTGGAACAACCACAGAGCTCGGCAGATGAGAGACCTATCCGCCCTGCCAGAGAGACAACTGCCTGGGGAAGATCGGGTGCTCCAGATCCCCTCCTACACCCAGAGAGAGCCTAATAAGTAGATTCTTAGCCCAAAAGCTTGAAATACCCACGATACAATTCATAGACCATATGAGGCTTAACAAGAAGAAAGGCCAAAGTGTGGATGCTTTGGTCAAACTTAGAAGGGGGAACAAAATAATCATGGGAGGCAGAGGAAGGGAGGGACCTGGGTGGGAGAGGGGAGAGGAGGAAAAAGGTAGAGGCGGGATCAGGTATGGGAGGAGACAGGAGAGAAGTCCAGAAGGCCAGGAGAATGAATAGAACTATGCAGCAGTGTGGGGGAGGGGTGCTGGGGGACCCACTAGAAAGTCCCAAACACCAGGGATGTGAGTGGCTCCCAGGATCCAATGGAAATGGCCGAATTGCCCAACATCAGTAAGATAGAACCTGAAGAGAACACCTCCGGTAAATTGACATGGCCCCTAGTTGAGTGATGGGGCCACCCACCCATCTCAAAATTTTTAACACACAATTGTTCCTGTCTAAAGGAAATGCGGGGCCAAAAAAAAAAAAAAATGGAGCAGAGACTGAAGGAAAGGCCATCCAGAGAGTGCCCCACATTGGGATCCATCCCATCTGCAGACACCAAACTCCAACACTATTGTGGATGCCAAGAAGTGCTTGCTGACAGGAGCCTGATATAACTGTCTCCTGAGAGGCTCTGCCAGAGCCTGACAAACACAAAGGGAGATGCTCGCAGCTAACCACTGGACTGAGCAAGGGGTCCCCAGTGGAGGAGTTAGAGAAAGGACAGAAGAGCTGAAGAGGTTTGCAACCCCATTGGAAGAACAACAATGTCAACCAATCAGACACCCCAGAGCTCCCAGGGATTATACACCAACCAAGGAGTACACATGGAGGGACCCATGGCTCCAGCGGCATATATAGCAGAGAATGGCCTTTTCTGGCATCAATGGTAGGGGAGGTGTTTGGTCCTGTGGAGCCTCAATGTCCCAGTGTAGGGGGTGCTAGAGCAATGAGGTGAGAGTGGGTGACTGGGTGGAGAAACACCCTCTTAGAGGCGAAGGGGAGGGGCAGGGGGAGGGGTTCTGCAGGGAGACTGGGAGGGAGGACAACATTTGAAATGTAATAAATAATTAAAAAGAAAAGAAAAACAATAACCAAAAAAGGTATTTCCAGAAGTAAAAATATCATTTAGTGGTTGGGATGTAATCATAAGATTAACAAGAATGTAGCACAAAGAGCGATAAAGCTCAGTGACTCTGAGAGAAGTTACAAAGCAGAAACAAGGAACAAGAAAACACAGACTGGGGGGCTGGAGAGATGGCTTAGCGGTTAAGAGCACTGACTGCTCTTCCGAAGGTCCTAAGTTCAAATCCCAGCAACCACATGGTGGCTAACAACCATCTGTAATGAGATCAGATGCCCTCCTCTGGGGTGTCTGAAGATAGCTACAGTGTACTTACATATAATAAATAAATATTTAAAAAAAAAAAAAGAAAGAAAACACAGAGTGGGTAGGATGCGCAAGAGGAGAACTGGGAAAAGCTGAATTAAAAATTCTGGAGACATTTCCAGATCAAAGAAATTCATGTAGTGTGTGTATGTGTGTGTGTGTGTGTCTGTCTGTGTCTGTGTGTACCTGTGTATGTCTGTATGTGTCTCTGTGTATGTCTGTTTATGTGTGTATGTGTGTGTGTCTGTGTGTCATTGTCTGTGTGTAATTGTGTGTGTAGGTGGCAGAGAGAGACTCATTACACTGTAACTCTCAGAGAAGTAAACACTAATGGAAAAGTAAAAGCCAGCTCAAGCTGGTGAGGAACGTTCATTCACAAAATAAGCACACCGAATGTAAAAAATACATTTAAAAATTTTTTATTAAAAGCAGTCTCAGATAAGGCTGAGATACAAAAAAGAACTGATGAACAACGAAAAATGTATAACAATAAGAGAAAAAATAGGAAATCTAATAACTCCAAGAGTTGACATGCGGTTAGATATATGAGACGTGATCCTCCTGATGTGAGTTATGGCCCAGACCCTGGACAGCTCTCTCAGGCAGTGAGGGCACCCAGGCGAGCCCTCTGAGGATACTCTTCACCTTCCCACAACCTGCTACAAATGTCCAGAGTTCCCCCAGCACCTTTCCAGACCACACTGGCTATCTTGAAGTTTTGGCCTTCTCCCTGGGATGCTCTTTCCATCCATCTGTTACACCCTAGCCTTCCCCAAGCTCAGGTCCTCAACTCTGTCCTCACAACTGATCTTCTTGTAATTGCTTCTCATTCCATGGTGCCTTAGGGAAGTGCTTCTTCTGGGGTTCATCATTACTTAGGAGCTTATCTCAGAAACATAACAAAATACAAGCCATCATGTACTACTTCCACTAATGAAGGGCTTGCTCCCTCTACCTTCTGCACCACGTGCACACAAGCACACACACACACACAACACTAGTATTTGTTGAGACCAGTAAAAAGGCTTGAGAAAGAAGAAAATCACAGAAGAGCAACCTTGGGAAAGAAGACAGGAAGAAGAAGACTTCATCTTTGCCACTGGGTTATCCGAGCTAGAGGACAGGTCCCATGCATCTGAGTTCAGATCATTCCTTTATGTTTTGGTTGTTAATATTATGAGCTCCTTTACCTGAGCCGCTGTGTTATCAATAATGTCTAAGGGACATATCTCTAGCTTGTTGTTCTCCAGCCTTGGCTGTGCCTACATCCCTCAACAGATGTTCAAGCAGGCAGGGGGATCAGTTACAGCAAGGATTTTTCTAACTCAGGTATGAGTTAATCCATCACTGCGCCAGCTCTGTTGTTTAGCATCGTCTTACCTCCTCTGTCTTTAAAGCTTCCCATATCCGAGCATGATCGTCCACCAGCCAGTGTCCTGTGTTCTCTACTTTTGTGGAAAGTTTGACTTTAGACACCACTTGAGTAGGCTCTCCCACAGATTTGCCCTCCATCTTGAAAGAGGTAAGCAGGAGGCATTACGAATCTGCTGAAAGAATAAAATACAATCTAGATTAAAATAAAAAATATTTGAAAAACTAAGAAATCAAATAACTGTGCTCCTTTTTAGACAGTGAAATCACTGAAGGCAATATTAAAACAGTCATTACTCTTATGTCCACTTTTCATATTCAAATACTTCTTCCTGGTATTTTAATGCAGGCTTCCAGAAGCCAAAGATCACGTCTTGATAATGGACAGTGATGCAACTCTATTTTTAATAAATTTTATTTTTAACTAGAAGGGGAAATAGGATACTTGCACATGGGTGCAGGTACCACTGGAGGCCAGAAGAGGGCATCAGACACCCTGGAGCTGGAGCCCGAGGGTGGGGGGAGTGGGGGAGGTGTTGAGAGGCACAATGCCAGTTCTGAGACGTGAACCTGGGTTGTCTGCAAGAGCAGTATGGGCTTTCAATAGCTGAGCCAGCTCTGTAGCTTCTGTGATACAAATGTCATAGGAAGAGTGTGTGCGTGCGCGTGTATGTTTATATCTATTGCTCTGGACCCTGGGGAGAAGATATATGAGGGGGTTCAGAAAAAAGAAAGTCTTAGCAGCCTTTTCACATTCTGTACTTGGCAGACAGTTTGGAAGAAACTAGCCAAAGCATGAAGAGTTTTACTCCTCAAACACACCCTGGGCAGCTGTGCATCCAGAGCTCCGTGTTAGGCACACACATAATTCAGTACCTTTGTTCTCAAATCTCCAGATGGCTCCAGAGCAGAAAGGTTGTAACTAAGCTTTAATAATGTGACATAGTACGATATAATGTGTGAAATGCCACAGAATGAAGTTTCCAAACTGTGATGGAGGGCTGGGGTGTGGCCAAGCACACATCTAGTATGCAGTAGGCCCTGGATGAGAGACCCAGCATTAATAAGTAAAAAGGACCACAGGAACGGCCGCCGAGGAAGCAGGAGGAGGAGAGGGCGACTCCCATTCGGGGTTCAGCTACGGTGCCTTCTCATGCTCTGGGTTATTGTTGGAGCCAAACAAGACTTTTCAGTAGATCCCTATTCTAGAAGGTCTCCTTCAGCTCTTGTCAGAATCTCACCACAACCCTCCTCATCACTACACTGTCCTAAGGCATCTTCTTGCTTTCCTTCAAGTCCCACAAACACCCTTCTTAGGGTGATTTTTACAAAAAGCCTCTCTGTTCATGATATTCTCCTTACTTAAAGTTTTCTTGGAGAATAAATCCAAACTCCTTCACATAATGGTTGGGGCGCTTTGTGCCTGGCTCCTTTCATTTCCCTTTCCTTACTCTGAGCCACTGACCACTGCTTACCACACAGGACATACTATCCCAGCCATGTGAAGACATATACAGATTCCCAAGGCATCAGGTCCTTTTACTCCCACCCCCACCCCCACCCCCATGTGAGTGTGTGTGTGTGTGTGTGTGTGTGTGTGTGTGTGTGTGTGTGAAAGAGAGAGAGAGAGAGAGACAGAGACAGAGACAGAGAGACAGAGAGACAGAGAGACAGAGACAGAGAGAGAGAGATCTGTTCCCTCCAGGCCACACTCCCAGATACTACTGGAGACCCTGCCTCGCATGCATGCGATGGGCCTGTAGCCCACACCACCCATGAGCATCTGGAGACTACAGATGTGTCCTATTCAGAGCAAATATAAGTAAATGCTAAATGAACGTCAATTCATTATTGACATTATTATCCAATAATTCCGTAACTCATGACAATCCAGAAGTAAAAAAGAGGCACTGTTTTGCTAACTCACTTAACGAGCAATAAACCAGTTACCTCCTCCTTAAACCCTACTGGCTTGCTGGGCTAAGTTCTTCATACTAGGGGAACAAGTCTAGATTCCGCATGTATTCCAAGTGGCTAATATTGCAAGACGGAATTGATCATTAATTAACAACACTGGCTTTTGTGGCTCTGGCTTCAGGGACTTGAGCCTATCTGCAAAGACAGGCCTTATGCTAATGTGACCAGCTGCCAATAAGAGAAAATGGAAGATGAAGTCAATGAGCAGGACGGGGTGACATCAGAGAGACGAGACAAGTCTCTACAGAGAGTCTTCTCTTTGGGCGCCATGCGCTCCGTCTGGAAGCCACAGACAGCAAGCCTGACTGCTTGCCGGGCGCGGCCATGAGTGCCAGGACAGCCCAGGCCATCATCACACGGTGGTGAGAGGCATGGGGCTGATAACACACTCACATCAGATCCTGGCAAATGCAACCTACACAGTAAGAACGACAGAGTTCCTGAGGGGACATGCTGACAAAGGATGCTGACACAAGTGAGGAAATAAACAAGACAGAGCCATCGGGAGGTTTCATGCCAAGAAAAAGGCTTGATTAGTGGGGAAGGAAATTCCATGGTTGTTGCTGGAGATAATACTGTAAACAACAAATAATAAATCAAAATGGAGCAAGGAAACCACGGGCTGCATTCCCCTCATGTCATGGAAATGTCGCCGGGTAAGCTAGACAGATTACTCGATCTTGGAACAAACACTGCACACTTGTAAGCACTCTGCATCCCAGCGAGCCCACAGTGGGGACTCTACTGTCTGCCCCCAGCTGCTCTCTGGCTCCACAGTGTGGGTGCAGGCTGGCCCATTTTCAATGCTGGGACTGAACTCCACTGTGAACTGACTTCCCCCTTGACCTGTCTGCAGGAAAGATGCATTTCTACGTTGGTAACAGCCCCAAAGCACCCGGCAGCTGAGGGGGTTGGAGTGGGGTCTTAGAGAGGCAGCCAGCTCTTACAAGGCACTGCAAGGTTGAGGATTCTCCCCTCCTCCTCCCATGACACCGCAGTCTCATCATATCTACTCACTTAGAAACGTAAATGGCGCTGGGTACTAGCCGCTGCGCACCGGTATTCTCTCCCTTCAGGCACACAACAACCATACAAGGTGTTTACCACTATCTACCATGGTGAAAAAAAAGTGAGGGTCAGAAAAGCTTATACTAGTGGGAAGTTGGAGGTTCCCAAGCAACCCCTCCCCACAGCACCCCTCCCCCGAGTCACTTAAGAAGGTACTGTCTCCCTCCCTCTTCTACTCCACGTCAGCACTGAGAGCCTCTCTCTTCAGCTGCTCATCCCTGCTGCACTATTCTTGTGATGCCCCTTCACATGGCACCCAGGCTGGTGTCAGTGTCTCCTCTGACACAACAGCGCCCCCTGGAGAGAGGCTCACACCTGAGTCCACAGGTGAGAGCCGGCTAGGTGGGGGAGGGGATTTCATCAGCCTAGGTTTTCCTTTTCCTCTCCATTGCTGTCTAAAGCTTTGACTCCAGTAGGCTTTACAAAGGCGGGACGGACTGACTGACCTGCTCAGTCACACAGGACCCCCCCCCCCCCCCGCCCCGGCTCAGCGACTTCCCATACATTAGGCTGAATCCTTGTCTGCCCCACCTCCAAATTATACAGTCTATTCCTCTTCGAGCATATTTTATACGTTTTAATTTTTCAAACTTACATTATCCTTTATGGTTTCATCCCTCTGATTCTTCTTTAAAAAAAAAAAAAGAAAACAAACTCAGCTATAAGGTTATACGGTAGCTTTACAATTTTTGTAATCAGAGAATGGGAGACATCTGTGGCCCTTCCTCTCCTGTGCCACAACTTAAGTGCCCCCTTTCGTAAGGTTAGAACCCAGCCTCTGCACAAACACCACCGACATGAGCCACTCAGCAGCAGCACACATTCAATGTGGACTCCTTCCACATTCCTCTGGTTACGGAGGAGTATTAGTTATCATAAACCTTATGAAAATCGGTTCTGAAAAGCTGACACCCTAACATACCCAACACCCCAAACATGACTTGGTCAAACTCCTGGATGGTCAGACCAGCCCTCAGTTGGACCCAGGCTGGGGAAAGAAGTAGAGTATTCAAAAAGGTAAATATGTAATCAGAGAACACAGAAGCAACTTTTCTTTCCTCAAATATTAAAAAATAAAATTTCATGAGAAAAATTTCCTGTTGTCTCCAGTGCAGGAAGCGGGGGAGTAAAATTAAAACAAGAAAACCAGTGTGGTGGCAGGGGAAGGATGCTCCAGAGAACCCACACAGAGGATGTCCCCATCACAAGCCACCGAAGGGTTCCCAAGGCCATCTTCAAGTCCTGCAATTCTTTTGTCTCTACCACAGATAAATAGCTTTGTTTTCTTTTCTTTTCTTTTGTCTTTTTTGGTTTTTTTGAGACAGGTTTTTTGGATTTTTTTTTTTTTTTTGTCTGTGTGGCCCTGGCTGTCCTGGAACTCACTCTGTAGACCAAGCTGGCCTCGAACTCAGAAATCCGCCTGCCTCTGCCTCCCAAGTGCTGGGATTACAGGTGTGCGCCACCACTGCCCATCTCTTGCTTTGTTTACTTATTAGGGTTTTCTAGTTAGATCCAAGGATCCTGTATCAATTGAAGAAACCAATAGTTTAAAACTAGTGAGACAACTATTTTTTAAAATATGATTAGTGCTAGAGAGAAAGATGCATGACCTTATAAGGGGGTATGTCTTATAACTTAAATTTGTACTTTTAATGTCTGTATTTGTTTATGTGTGTGGTGTTCAAGCTTATGACATGTGGGCACTTGTGTGTGTGTGTGTTTGTGTGCACACATATGCACGCACACATGCATGTGGAGGCCAGAGAGTGACACTGAGTGTCTCCTCTGTTGTGTCCCACCTCACATGTTGGCACGGGAAACTCTCATCACAGCCCCATAGCTCAGCGCGTCTGTCTAGGCAGGCTGCCCAGGCTCCCTCTGCCCCCCCCCCCCCCCCCCCCCCCCCCCCGCCTTCTGAGGCTGGGACTCGGGCAGGCCATCCTGCCCACCCAGCATTTACATGGATGCTGGACATCCAAACTGATCCTTGAGCCCATTCTGCAAACCCATCACCCACCAAGCCTTCTCTCTAGCCCCTGTCTACTCTCTTAAAATATTTCCTAACACTATCCTCATAAATATACGTGTCATCTTAAGAAGCTATCATTTCTTTTCCTTCAAGAATAATTATAAACTGGAGATCATCACATTTCCCACGGCTGTAACAAAGGTCTAAGCTCAAGACTTCATCCCCAATGGCCGCTGGTGCAAAAGGCAACTGGCAGCGGGTAATCTTAGAAACGCAGATCCTGACTGGCAACCGAAGGACACAGAAAACTGCTATTATTAGTGTCCTTATTATCTGATAAAAGTTATGTGTGACTATTGTAGAAAGACAGTTTTTGAAACACAGCTTCAGGGTAAGCCCTGGGGCCTGAGTGCCCTCTAAGCCTCTGTTTGTATTGCTAATCCCGTGCTGGCCTTTGTATGACAAATCTGCCTGCACTTCATTGAATTTCACTTTCTTCCTAGGGTTATAAATAGGGCATGACACATCCCTCATCAATTATCATCTTTTTTTTTCCTCCTCCTTCTTTTCACTAAACGCTTCTGGATGGGAAAAAGAAGGCTGCATCTCCAGAGCCTTCTGGAATGCTCTGGAAGTTCTCGTCTTCCTGTCAGAGTCAGCTCCCTCTGCCCCTGCAGAGTCCATTACAAGCATGAATAATACACGAGGTTTTTTCTTTGTGTCTCTGACATACCTAAACTCTTTGCTTCTGCATGAAGAGATCTTTTTAGTTTTTCAAATTCCACCGAGTCCTGCAGACGTCTGGCATCACCTTGTTCCAGTCCCTCCCTCCCGTGACTGCCTGCCATTTCCACCCTCTCGCCCCTTCCTCCTCAGCCTTCTTCCTGATGAGCTGAGGCCCTGTCCAGAGAAGCCGGTTTGTTTGTCCTTATCTTCTGCTCTCTCCAGCTCTCCCATCTATCTGGAGCAGCCTCTGGACTTCAGTTTGACTCACAGGTTCAGAGTTAGCACAAAGAACAGTGCTGCTGCGTTGTCAGAAGACCCGAGCCCAAATGATGGATGATTCAATATTTCATTTTCTTTGTAACTCGAGGGCAAATGATTTCGCCTTTCTTGGCCTCCGCTTTCTCATCTTAAATGTGAATTGATGACGCTTCAGAGACCTACAACTTATGAAATAATGTCCTCGTCCCCTTTAAGTGAGAGCAAAACTAATTGAATTATTAGTCCATATTAGTTGAAGAATTTATAGTGCTAAATATAACTAAGGATTTACATTGAGGTCTGGCTCATCACTTACATGTGTGCATTCACTATGCAGAAATAAACAGGGACTACATTATTGCCTGGCAGTGTTAAATGTCGGTCATGTTTGACATGACATGACACAGATAGGACAGCTCACCAGGAGGCACGGCAGCAAGAGTCACACAAGCACTTCCCCTTTGGAATGTCCACTGCATTTCTTCCTACAGAAGGCAGTCTGCCTGCGTTCTTTAGGCTGCTGCACTTCCCACAGCTTACTCTGACCTCCACCGTCAGACTGGCAACTCATCATCAACTTTGTACGCTGCTTCAGTCTCGGTGCCCTTTGGAAACACTTGTTTTTAATTAAAGGCCCTTCACTAGAATAAAGGATTAAGCAGATGACATCATGGAATTTTGGAATAAGTGTCAATCATTGGACAACCATTTGCAAAGGAATTTTCATTACATAAGGTCTCATTGGAGACTGGGGCAAGATTGCACAACAGAGTCTGAAGTTAGAACCAACTCTGGCAGCAACTGTGTCCACTTAAATGTAGAAAAAAATTAAAGTGGGAGGGATTCCTACTTGATTCCGCTTGATTTGTTTAAAGACTTAAGTTTATGTGTATGGATTTTTGTCTGAATATGTTTATGTACCACGTGTGTGCAGTTCGGGTGGGAACCAGAAGAGGGCAGTGGGAGGGAGTTGACTGTGAGCTGCCCTGTGGTGCTGGAGAACTAAAGTTCTCACCAAGAGCAAAAGTGCTTCTAGCTGCCGGGCCAGGTGACCCATTGCACTTCAGACTTTGTATATTTTCTCTGAGTAGTGATAGTATTTGGCAGAACTTCTTGATAAGAAAGTTAAGAAATATCCAGACTGATCTTGTACTGCCTTTGTGAACCTCCCCAGAGAAAGTCTGCTCTGTGGGCAGCAGTTCTTGCTGAGCTCAAGAAAGAGTGGGGCTTCCGTCCTGGCCTCCACTCAGTGGAGCAATCTGGCAACGCAACCACAGAGACAGGTGTGGGGGTTGGGGGGGGAGGTGAGGAGACCTAAGCAGGGCATGAGGTTGACATCACAAAGAATCTTTCGGTGTTCGAGGACAGCTAAGAGGAGTTCTAGGAGACTGAACCTTTTATAGCCTGATATGACCCAAAGCTCAGCTACTATGGAGTCTGTGCTTGAAAGTTTACAATGAGACAGAACTGTAAGTCACACAGCTGGCCCTGGCACAAATGTTTCACAATTCTCTGTGAAGACACACACACTGGCTCTGGCTCTGACTGGCTGAACACAGGCGAAAGGCGAGAATCCTCAGGGAGCAGGCGCAGTGCACCAGCAGTGGACTCTCTTTCTCCTGTCCACGGTCAAGTGAGAGCCATTCTTCTGAGGTCTCAGCAGCTCTGACAGTGACGTGGACCATATGACCACCCCACAGGCACTGGACTGATCTCACAACCGTCACCTCAGCGACATGGGAACTTGAGCAGAACCACCAGCACCCCCGCCTCCCCACCCCCATTTGCTCTTAAGTGTCTGACCCAGAGCCTCACCTCTGCACCCCATACCTCCCCTCACAGAGATGAATGTGCTATTCACAGAATAGTGTCATGCGGATGTCAAAACTCTGAGCTCCAGGCTGGCAGGATTGCTCAATGGGTAAAGAGACTTCTTGCCAAGTCAGATGACCCGAATCTGATCCCTGGATCACACATAGTAGAAGGAAACAACCGACTCTGGCAAGAAGTCCTCTGTGTCCATACACATGCTCCAAAGCTCGTGTGTACATACGTGTACATACACACACACACACTAAAGAAGGTAGCTGTCTTTGTTGGCCTTCATCATGCCACACTATGGTGGCCTTGGAGTGAGAAGACAAGTTTCTTGAGGAGTCTGTTCCGTCCTTCCACCATGGGTTCTAGAGATCATGCTCAAATCATCAGGCATGTGTGGAAGTGCTCTGACCACTGAACCACCTCACCAGCACTGTAACTTAGCAGAATTCTTTTTAATTGTTTTAATTATAAACTTGCTATATATCATATCACGACATTTTCACCAGAAAATGCTGTATCATGATGTGAATTGTGCTCTGCATATATTGGGAAAGTATGCAATCTATTTTTAATGAGACTCTCATTTGTCTGTTAGTGACCTGTACTAACAATACTACAACCTGGGCAGCGTGACGGCTCAGGAGTCACAAACATTGGCTGCTCTTCCAGAGAACCTAGGATTGGTTTCCAGCATCCACACGGTTGCTCACAACTCTAAGTCTAATTAGAGTCTCTAACTCTAATTCTGGGGGAACCGATGTACTGTTTTGGTCTCCAGCAACACCAGGAACATCCGTGGTATAGGCATATATGTACAGGCAAAACATCCACACACATAAAAAGAAATTAACACTGCAACTTTTTTTCTTCCCCTCCTTTTCTCTCCCCTCCTTCAAGTTCTGTGTGGATGCACCGTCCCGTGGGGAATGCCTCTAGTATTCCTGTGCATCCTGGGGGGGGGGGGGCGAGAAATTTAAACATTCAATCTCTACAATCCATTAAAGACAAAATACGTTGTCTTGAAGTGAACAAAACAAAAAAAGCTTTAAGCTGCAATGAAACAACCAAAAGCTAAATTTTGTTTTCACATTTTAATCAGACTGTTAAAATCCATTTGGAAAACTACTTTATATAGGGAACATCAGGAGTGCTTTCAACTCAGCCTAGGGGAAAGACCTTGCCGGGATATATTAAAGAGATGTTGAGTAGGAATTTAAAGTTTTCTTTAAAACATTCCCAGCAGAGCCGGGTCTGGATTTCTCATCAGTCATCAGCCTAGAGCCAGTCAGCCAACAGTCTTCTCAAAGGCTGTGGTTAAGAGATGTGTGCATCTGCAGGACTTCTGTTTGATCCTGGATTATGTTTTCACTGAGGGTTATAGTCTAGACAGATGTTGCCGTGGTCTAATTGGACCATTTTATCTGCCCATTTTCCACAAGCATCACAGTATTTGATAACCAAGCTGAAACACCTCAATTTCTATACCAGCAAATGAGAAATGACTGGAATGTGGATTTTTGTTCCAGAGTCCTCATGAAATCTATTCCAGCGTCTGTCTGAAGGGAAGGACTATTCCATCCCCGGTATGGTTTCACTGCAGCTCGGCTGCAGCTTCTTTTCTCTTTCCTTAGGTCACTCCTCCTTAACCTTCACAGGACTGTGACAGTTATTCTTCATCACCACCCTGACTGGGGTTTAATTTGCCACGGAGACATATCTATAGGCATATCTGCGATGGTATTGCAGACCACCAGTTCAACTGAGGTGACCCACCTTGAATATGATGTGGCATCATCCGATAGGCTGCTGTTTCAAACTGAATAAAAGGGGGTCAAAGAGGAAGGCAGTTCCACCCCATCCCCCCACCCCTGTTCATCTCTGCTTCCTGACTATAGGTGAGATATAACCAGCCACGTCAGCCTCCCATTACACCTTCCCTGCCATGATGAACCATCTTCCCTCAAAGCATGAACCAAAACAAATGCCTCATTCTCAGCTTGCTGTAGCATGGAAATACAAAGACCTTTCCACTCCTTTTCAGTTTTCTCAGCGCCACAGACTAACCTTGCTATTTCCAGTAAAACCAAACAAGAACATTCTGGATTCCAAGTTCTTAACAGCAACTTTCTGAATACAATACTAAGCTGTCCCTGCTTCCTGGCTGGACGGCACCAGACCAATCTGACCAATCTGACTTCCAACTTCAAGATGGTAAGCTTCATGACCATACTAAAACTACATCCAAAGGCATGCTGTACCCGGGAAGCCATGACTTAGCTCTTGACCAGCCCTCACATAAGGGGTGAATAATGCAGGGAAAACCAAAGTAAGTGAGGATGGTGAGATCTCCTAAACATGATCAAGGAGCAGCATCCATATGAGGAGGAAACATTTCCCACTACCAGGAGAGGTGCTGGAAGGTTCTACACAGACCACTCTCTGCAGTGAGCAGTGATTCCTTCCTAAAGTGAAACTGGAGCTTGGAGAACCTGAGTGATTTTTCCAAGATCACATAAAAGAGTCCAATTTTGAAAATAGATCTGTCTGACTCAGAACAATTCTATTCTTACACTGTCTTTCTATGACCTTCACTTGCCACAGAACTGTGGTCATGTTGATTTGGGGCTCTGTGAAGGAAAAGAGCAAAGTGAAGAGTCAGCCTCATGGGGAACAAAAGGCTTTATCAACTATACATCGGACAGGGGATTAATATCTAGAATACATAAAGAACTGGAATGATTCAACACCAAAAAGAACAAAGCATTAGTCAGAAAATGGGCTATGGAACTGAGATAGTTCTCAAACACAAGAAATACTTGGGAAAGTATGTAGCATCCTTTGTCATCAGGAAATGCACATAAAACTGTCTTTGAGTCCACCTCAGTCTGTCAGAATGGCTAACAGCAAGAAAACCACAACCAGTGTTGGCGATGAGGCAGCAAAAGGTAACCCTTACGACTAGTCAGAATGTGCACTCGGACGAGCTACTGTGGAAGTCAGTGTAGACTTCCCTATGTGACCCAGCTCTACCACTTCTGAGAACAGATCTGCAGAACCCTCAGTCAGCACATCAGAAAGATACTTGTGCATCCATATTTATTGCACACCAGTCACAATCGCCAGGACACAGAACTAGCCGAAACGTCCATCAAGAGATGACTGGTGAAGAAAGTACGGTGCATATACGGAAGAATTTTACTTAGCCATAAAGAGAAAAAAATTAATGAAATCATGACTTTCTCTTTTCAGAATAACAGGAGATTGTTATGTTAAGCAAAATGAGCCATACTCATAAGACACCTACTGTGTGTTTTTTCTCATGTCCTTAACCTAGATTGAAAAATGGGCGTGGCACAAAAGTGTGAGAGTAGAGGAAGGAAGGACTACAGAGGCGAGGGAGGGAAGGTGTGAGGTCGGATGGGGAGACGGGCAGACGGGCAGAGGAAAACAAAGGAGGATAGCAGGATAACGTGTGTGTGTGTGTGTGTGTGTGTGTGTGTGTGTGTGTGTGTACACAGCTAATGGAACTCGGTGCCTGGTAAACTAACATAAAAAGTTATCAGGAAGAAACATGACTCTAACTTTAACACCTAAAGGAAAACCCTAACACTCTTTAACGCAGTAGCAGGGGAAAGGCCAGGGTTACAGAAATGTGCTCTTGTTCCTCTGGGCCACTCCAGTGAACGGCTTTCAGAGTCTTTGGGATTCACTTGGTCAGTTCCTCCCCATCCCTGGCTCCTGTCAGCTTCCTGACCCTACCCTTCCACACAACATAAACAGCTGCACCACCACAAGGAGTCAGAAAGCAGAAGTGAACACCTGACAGACAGCCTTATCACATTTGTGAATTTTGGTTATAGGACATGATCTGTAAAGGAGTCACTTGAAGCCTCTTTTTCAAGCCACGTGTGGCTGCCATCCCAGCACCCACTCCTGACTTCTTCCCCGTGTTGTTCTGGAAGGGGATGGACTTGTAATTCACCAGGCCTGCCTCCAGCTGAGCTTACCACTGACTCTGGGTCCCAGAGAGGCCTGTGCTGCTAGTCTCAGAGACTGGAGATCCATTCACACATCAGCTTAGCTTCAGCAGATGTTGGCAATCCACACTTCTGCCCCCTCCCTCCCTTACTCGCTGCAGTCTAAACCAAAAGAAGGGGTAATGTTTCATGTTTTCTTCTGTGTCCTTAAAAGGAATCCCAGGCGTAGGATTTTGTGTATATATTAGCACAGATAGCAAGAGGTTTAACGAAATCTGGTCCAATCAGTCCTCGGGTCTTATCCAAGACATAAGTGCATTGATTAAGTCACCCCAGCACTCCATCAGGAGGCTGCCTGGGGGGCAGCTGATGAGGTCTCCCCGGTTCCTTTCCACAGACCCCCAGAGTTGTTTAGCTCCCACTCGGGCTCCTACCGGACCAATTAGTCAAAATTATGCTCTGTACTCTCCAAATTAAAATCTGGCAGCAGGAGCGCTCCATATTTATCAGGCTGTCACAAGTGGCCTCACATAACCACAAAGGAAATTGCAGTAGAAAGGCAGAGCCTTGGATAAACTGGAGTAGTACATTAGCAGAGACATTTGTTTTAAAGGCAGAGTGGTGTGCTTCGCTCTGAGCTGTCAGAGTCACGGAACACACTCATTATATTATCTTAAGGAGAAGAGGTCCTGGACTCCTCTGTGCTGGCCAGAGTGTGGGGGTGTCTCTCTCCTGGTTTTACGTGGTTGGAACTCCCATCAGAGTGGTTCTATCTCTTCCTCTTGACATTTTTAAGGAGGAAAGGTGCTTCGTGTCACAGCCAAAGTTTGTGCCACAGAAGCTAACACGTCCTTGTTTGAATTACCATGACTTTCCAGAGCACTGCAGAGTGGATACTAGGCAAGTTTCACAAACATGCCCATTCTTCCCATAAATCAGAAATTAGGAGGAAAAAAAAGTTTTCAGGAATATAAGGAACTACGAGCTCTCCCCAGCCCAGCACAGCCCTTCTCTGCGATGTTACAGAGGACCTGACCCTGTGACTCTAAGTGGGTGACATCTGTCCTTGATATTCAAAACTGTCCTGCTTTTGATTTGTGTTTCTCATTTCAACAGATTTTTCTACTTTGTATATGTTTTATAATGCATATGAATATTAGGCTACAATTGCATGTTTATTATTAACATGTAAACAGTTAAACATATTGGAGAATACTCAAAACATGTATGTTAAGAACAGTATCCAAACACTTTTCAAGTCACTGCTTTCTTCAACTGCTGTTTTAACTCATGAAAGAAACCTCTCCTTCGTGTCCTTACTGCTTCTGTGACCCACTGCACCACCCCCAGGTACCCAGGCTACACTCTTCAGAATTATCTTCAACTGCTCCCGTTCGTGGAGTCCCTTATCCAAGGTACCACCACATTCTGTTGGTGACTTCTTTGCAAGGAAGCTCAGCCTAGAACCATCTTTGCATTTGAGCATTGTCCTCACACTCCCATTGTCTCTAAGCTGAATGACTGCAACAGCCACAACACTGAACTCTGCATCCCTCGTTTTCCTCCTCCGCCACTGTCAGCATCCTCCTCAGAGTCACCTTCTCAGAAACCTCTTATAAACCACTGCCCTGTTTAGGAACCGCACCACCATAGGGCACAGTGCAGTGCCTCGTGATCGTACTGGATCATATGTTTACTCGGTACAACTCCAACTCCCCTACCCCCATACACTGCCCAACGCCTTTTTCTGGAACTGTGGCCTCCCGTGCCTTGGTGCACGTAGTCTCTTACAGCCAGAACACCGCTCCTTCCCCCTCTTCTGCTACCCAACTCCAACACAATAGTGATCACTCACTAAGTGCATGGATGACTCCATGACGGTCAGCCTTATGGCACTTTACACTGGATTCTAACTCGACATCACCAGAATTAATAGCATGGCCAGGATTCCATTCCAAATCAGCCTGACTTCAAAGCATAGACGTTTAACCACTGATTGGTTTTCATAGCAAATGCAATTATCACCTCCTGGGTCCCAGACTATGGGGATGTGGAGGTCAACGTTGGGAAGGGAAACGCGCGGGCTGGAGAGGAAGATGCCACAGGCTCCTGCAACTCCCTGAGGGGTCCTATTAGACCTAAGATGGCTCCCAGAACACCAGTGAGACAGCAAAAAGAAACTGAGGCCAGGGTGGTGGCTGCCTCCCCCATCTTCACAGAAGTCCTAACGGGTGGTGATGCTCCCCCACTCCTTCCAAGTTACCTCATCAGGCAGGCTTCATTGGAGCACAGTGACAGTGTGGTGAGATACGGCTGGCTCAGAATTTAGGGGCTTGGGATTGGCTCGAACACTGTATATAATCATATATGCTGTGCAATAAATTCAGATATACACCCTGATGCTGGTCTCCAGAGTCTGATTCCCGGGATTTGTCATGTGACTTTATCGCCTCTTACCCCTCCCCCCTCACCCCATCCCCATCCTCAGTCCTGTTCCCACACCAAACCACTGTGGGAGTGCATTACTCTTCCCTGTGTAAGTTAGCCCATGACACTTTTCTCGCAGCACTTATAACGCCATATTTGGTTTATACTCTAGTAGCCAGGAGCTCTTTGGAGGTCAAGGGTCGTTTATATCTCCCTTTACATAACAGGCACCCAGCACACACTGATACATAGAGTACTCAATGGATGCTATTGAATAAATCAATTCACAAATATTTTTGCCCTTTCTTTTTCCCCCTCCACCTACTGTGCTCCACCACAGCCTAAACACAACAAGTTTTACAAAAGGGAAAACTGCCAACAGCTTTCTCAAGTTTTTCTTCATGGACTCCAAGAACTTGCCCCTCAAAAATTAAGCAACTTCTGTGTACAGCCTGGATTTTTATTATGTTTATTTCTTCATTTTGTGTGCTTGTATGCACATACATGTACTCAAGCCATGGTGCACATATGGAGATCAGAAGACAATTTCCGGGAATCCGTCCTCTCCTTCCATCACGTACAGCCTGGGGATTGAACTCAGACTGTTAGGCTTAGTGGCAAGCACCTTCACCCACTGAGCCATCCCATAGGCCATGCAGGCCCACGGAGCATATATTCATTCTATGAGTTTTGACAAGTGTGTTCTCTCATGTTCCTGGGAGTGAGATCAAGATACAGAACATTTACTGCACATCAAAGGGGTTTTAACTTGCTTCCCAGTTGATGTAACCCTACCCTCAGCCCCGGGCAAGCAGGGATTTCCATTCTGTCCCTACGTTAACCTCTTCTTTCCCAGGGTTTTACTGCACATTCCTACGGGTCCTCTGGCAGCTTGGCTTCTTCACTTACAACTTGTATTTCGAGATTCATCCACGTTGCTACATATTTAACTGCTTTGCTTCTTTTTATTGTGGGATACTATTCCACTGTTAAATGTCTTATTTATAATCCACTTGTTAATAGAGATGTGTGTTGTGTCCAGCTTGGTTACTCGGGAGTGAGAAGAATGTTTGTGCACACTTTTTAGATAGGCACGTTTTCTTTCCCCTTAGACAAATAAATATCTAGGAATGGAGTTGCTGGGTGAGATGGTAGGTGTATGTGTGTAACTTTATAAGGTACTGCCGAGACAATCCACTCAAGCACTTCTGGTACAGTTTTACACTCCTGTGTGCAGTGAGTGAACTGTTCCATATCTGCTACCAAAGGGTGGTAATTTCAGCCTTTGAAACGGTCCCACTCTGCTGTTCTATAAACCTATGGCAGCATCGCATTGTGGCTCTGATTGCGTTTCTCTGACAACAAATGATACCGAGCCCCAGGATATCTTCCTTGGTGGAGAAGACATTCAAATATGTCCCTTTTTAATTGAGTTTTAAAAGGTTCCATCAGTGACGTCAGGGCTGAGTGTGCATTCTAGACACACTTTGTGATGGTTTCTACTGACTCTCAACTGGAAGTAAAACCGCCTAGTAGGCCAACCTCTACTTGAGGTTGAGTCTGAGAAGGAATCTCTACACTGAGTTAGTACTAAATGTATGTGACAGCATTCCACATGGGGACAGGGGGAGTTTCAGAGGGATTACCAAGGAGAAAGCAAACTGAGCCCAGGCAGCCATCCCTGGGTGTTCTGTAGAAGGGGTGGAGCAAGCTGTATGAAGCTCCTCCCACATTGTCTCCTCCCACATTGTCTCCCCGAGCCCTTGAGCTTCGAGGCAGGAGAAAGCCTTCCTCCCTTGAGTTACTTGTCCCAGGTACTCTGACAACAGTAAAGAGAAAAGCACTCATGGTTCTTACAAAATAATATATAAATTATATATGTACATGCACACACGATTTCATGCATGCACGGCTGCACCAGCAATCTGAGCTCTGCCTTTTTCATCTGCATTTTCTTACTGATATTTTGTAAGAAACATGAATTTTAGCTTCTCACATTTTAATTATATATGTATCAGTGTTTCCTGGTTTTGTTTTTGGGGATTTTTGGCCTGCACGTATGTCTGTGCTGTCATGTGGGTGCTGGGACTCAAACCCAGGTCCTCTGGAAGGGCAGCCAGAGCTCTTAACTACTGAACCATTTTCCCAGCCCCAACAACATTACTTTTCAATTGTTAGTAAGTTCCAATTTACAATGTTTTTCTTTTACGTTCATGGTTTTTGTGTCCTACTTCCAAATCTTTGTCAACACAAATGTTACAAGGTTTCTTCTGAGAGCTTTATTGTTTGACATTTATGATTAAGACTATTCTAGTCTCATTCTGCTGCTGTGAGAAAAACACTCTGGCCAAGAGCAACCTGGGGAAGAGAGGATTCATTGGGTGTACGTGTCCAGGTCATAATCCATCACTGAGAGATGTCAAGGAAGGAACCACGACACACTGCTTACTGGCTTGCTCTCTGGGTCACTCGCACGCTCATGCTTAGCCAGCCCAGAATCACCTGCACAGGGATGCTGCAGCTGCCCAATGCAGGCGAGGCCTCCTCTATCAGTTAACCATCAAGATTACACCTTAACAATAGTGCCCACAACCCACAGGCTAATCTGATTAGTAAATTCCTCCCTTGAGAGTTCTCTGGAAGGACTCTGGGCTTCATCAAGTTGACAATTAAAGCTAACCAGACAGAGGTTCTGGCACAGTTCCAGATAACTCGTAAGATAAAGTCAGGTCCCTTATTTTTCTACACAGATTAAATTGCTGTAGGGCAGTGTTTCTCAACCACCCCAATGCTGTGACCCTTTCATACAGTTCCTCAGGTGGCAGTGACCCCAACCATAAAATTATTTCCTTGCTATTTCATAACTGTAACTTTGCTACTGTTATGAATCACAATGTAAATATCTGATAATGTAGGATGGTCTTAGGTGACCCTGTGACTCCCTCCAAGGAGTCGGGACCCCACAGGTTGAAAACCACTGTTCTAAGAGCATTTTTTAGAGAGGCACTTCTTCCCATGTTGAACTGCCTCAGCAGTTAGAAATCAATTGATTAGAAATCAATTTTAATATGCATGGGTTTACTTTTGAATGTTACTATGTTAACTGATTCTATGTTAAATTTATACCAAAACCCACTGGCTTAATTACCTCATCAGTGTAATTTTTTAGTAAATGTAACTCTTTGTTAATTCTTTTTCAAAACTGTTTCTACCAGTCAGGTATCTAGATTTCAATAAATCAGCTTTTTTTTTTTTTTTTATCTCAGAGCAGAAGCGTGCAGTTATTATACTGAGATTTTCACAGGACCAACTTCAGGTTTCACTGATAGTTCTTTTGCCCTTTATTATAGAGACTCCTACTGCTTGAGAGTTGTTTGCATTTATATTCTGTAGTATAATGTGGATGCTTGGGCTGTCACTTGGAGAGTCGGCTTGTGTTCTGATGTCCACATTTAAGCCTAGAAACATCTCTCCCCTTGAATTTCATAAATAATGTATATGCTTTCTTTCTGATAAGCCTAATATATATCTTGGTATATGTGTGGGAAGGGTCATTACATGTCTGTGTGTGTGTGTCTGCATGTGAACAGATGTATATACAGAGGCAAGAGGTTACCAACAGATGTCTTCTCTGATCCATCTCCACCTTATTGTTTTAAAATATACATGTTTTGAAATTTGTTTTTAATTCTACATATGTGTGTGTCAGCATGTGGGTGTGTGCACATGAGTGCAGTGTTTGCTGAGGACAGAAGATGGTTTCAGACCCCTGCAGCTGGAGTTCCAGGAAGCTCACAGCTAACTTAAGACTTAGGAGATGAGCGATCCCTTCAGCCCCTGTCTTCATCTTATCTTGGGTCAGGGTCTTGCACCTTGAGCCTGGAACTCATCATTTTAGCTAAGCTGGCTAGTGCCTGAGCCCTCGCGTCTTTCTCCCAGCATGGAGGTCACAGGTACATGCCACCACACCCTGCTTTTTACAGGGGTGCTAGGGATCCAACCCCAGTCCTCATGCTCATGAAATCATTTTTCAATCCCATCTTACCAGTGTGATTGGTTTGTTAGCTCTACTGTATTTTAACCGATGAATCCATGGTTTATATTATTCTACTCGTTAACCTGCCTGGGCAACACCTCGTACAGATAGAATCTCATTAACTGTGCACCTCGTTCCGTTCTCCCCTGTGCTTGGCACTATTGAGGCCGTGCTTTTATCTGCCGTGCTCTGTGTAAATCCCATGACATGTTGTTGTTACTTTACATTTAAGTGATAAATAACTGCTACTTGACATCTACCCACAGATTTACCACTTTCAAAGCTCTGTTGAGCATGTTAACTCCCATGTATAGATCCACATTTTCATCGGGTATATTTCTTTTAACATATCCCTTTGGGTTGTCTGTTTGCTTGTTTGTTTGTTTGTTTGTTTGTTTGAGACAAGGTCACAAGTAGCGGATCCTCCTCCCCTCAAATTCCAGGACTCCTGGCTGGGCTCTCCACCTTGCCCCCTTTGTTATCTCATTCTCTAAACTGGCCACCAGCTTTCACGGTTTTTCTTGCTCTGGGGAAAAAAATGCTTTATTTTACTTTCATCTTTAAAAGGTGTTTCATTTCTGAATGTAGAATTTTAGATTGGCAGAAATTTTCCCAACACGTTAAAGATCTTTTGTTGTCTTCTAACTCACAGCACTTCAGTAAGTGGGGAAACGTTGAAATTCCTCTATTCTTCCTCTGTGTAAAACATACCCTCTTTTCTCTAGTTAGTTTCAAAAAAAAATTTTTTGCACAATAAATGTGCTATTGTGGTTTGATTGTGAAGTTTTGGTGTGGTCTTCTTTGTATCTTAATCTTCATTCATCTTCTGAGGCCTCTTATGTCTATCAAGTTTGTATTCTTCACAAAATTAAAAAATATATATTGGTCATTTTTTAAAATAGTCTTTCCTGATCTTTTGTTTCTCCCTTTTCTATGGACCACAATTTCCATGTTTCTTTATTGTCTCACAGATCTTTTTCTTTTTCTTTTTTTAAAGATTTATTTATTATTATATGTAAGTACATTGTAGCTGTCTTCAGACACACCAGAAGAAGGTGACAGATCTCTTTACAGATGTTTGTGAGCCACCATGTGGTTGCTGGGACTTGAACTCAGGACCTCTGGAAGAGCAGATGGTGTTCTTAACCACTGAGCCATCTCTCCAGCCCCTGCCTCACAGATCTTGTAACTGGAAGGAAGCTTCACAGGAGATGGACTTTATTGCTGAGCTTCCAAGCATCTTTTGAACATCATCGTAGAAGACTCTTCCTCTAGAGGTGGCACGGTTCCTGACAGTCTCGAAATCAGCAGCTGTGACCGGAAACTCCCACAGGATCCAGGCTATGTCAGACCCTCATAGAGAGGATGTCAGCAGACCCTCCCCTGAGAACCCAGCTACTCACGTGCCTTCCTGAGCCCTCACCAGGGACAAGGAACCCCTGGTCCAGATGCATGTGGTAGACGGTAGTGTCTAAACTGACTGGTGTTGGGGTTCTGGTGACACTGCTGTCAGGTGTTATCACGTAGGTTGGGATTGTTTGGTGATGTAGATTATATCCCTGAGTCCTTCATGCTCCTGTAAGATGGCAACCCCTACTCTCCCATGAGCCTTTAGTAATTCAGATGAACTCATGGTTCATCAAGCTGGACATGGACAAATAATTCCTTTGTTCTACTGCCTGAGCTGAAGTGAAACAATGTTCTGAAGTCTCCCCAGGAAAAGGCATGCAGCAGCCATGTCTGCCCTGTCTTTGGCCCTTCATGTTGTGATGTTCCTCCCGACAGTAGACTCTGTCTTTTTCTACCGCCCCTTCTCTTTGAGCTCATATTTTTCTGTTTACCAGCTCATCATATTGTGTAATTTTATGACCATGTTTTCAGGTCTTTGCCAATTTTTTTTTTACTTTATCATTTTGAAGCTCGTGATATTGACTGATTTTTCCCCTAGACTTTGTATGTTTTGCAGTTTTTTTTTTAATCAGATGCTAAGCACCATAAACTTGGCATTAAGTGCTGACTGACATTCTTTTTTTTTTTTTTAATGCTGCCCATTGTTCTGATGGAAACTAAATCTTTTGTAGATTAGTTTAAATCTTTTGGTGCTTTTCCTAAAGCTTTTTAGTGAGTGTCTAAATCACCATCTACTGTGGGGCCTTTCTCACCCACTCACAGCTGAGCCTCACAGGGTTGCTAATGGATGTACCATCCCTGGCTTAAGCCCTCTCTACTCTCAGCTGTAGAGAGCTGGTAGAAACACCAATCACTCTGACCCTGAGTGGCCATTAGGAATGGCCAATCATGCACAAAACCACGCAATGTTTCTTTACCAAGCTTCACCCTTCTGAGGGGAACCCAATGCGCGTCCTAGGAATTCCTCCTGGCGGAGCAGTCTCCTTCAACACTCTGTCTCACAAGATCGAGCTGTTTTGAATCGCCTGAACCCTGACCTCTTGACCTCTATCCTCACACCTTAAGCACAACACAGGCTCTGTCTGCTTCCCACTCTCTACAGCAAAGTTTAAAAGCTTCCCAGAAGGAGCGGGCCAGGGCCAGGGCCAGGACAATCTCCTAGTTCACATGCTGAGTGTCCATCCTGCGGTCTCAGACCTTTGGTGTCTGACATGGATTTGAGGGAGGAGGTTAGGAGGGAACCCTATTCGTCCTCGTGCTAGAAATGAAAGTCTGTGTGGGTGTTTCTACTTAAAAAAAAAAAGCACAAAAAAACAAACTATTATTTTAAGTGCCCATAATTTGCATAGAACTCTATATAGCATAAGACAATTTCCAAAACACAACTGTTAAACAAGAAATCAAATAAAGAATGGTATAAATTAAGTAATATGAAAAACTCATATACATGTTTGATCACGTAATTATTGAAGCAATCCTAATTTATTTATAAAAGAAAAGTCCTCTATGCAATGTAAGACTTATTTGTATCAGAATGCTACTTTTAACTCTTTACAACAGAGCCCACTACAGAAATCTAAAATCCAATCAAAAACCAGCTGCGGAGCCCAGACCCAGTACATTACAAAACACTGACTGCTCAGAGAGCACTACTGAAAAGGAGCCAGAAAGACTGTAAGAGCCTGATCAGAATGTGCGGTAAGATTGGGTTTCCTATTAATGTCAGAAGTTACATCCATAAAGTCTCAGCAATATGACTCCCACATGTGAGCTGAACAAGGATGCCACCGATGGACGTGCCAAAGTGAACAGGTGAAGTCCATGAAGCCGCAACCTCCACTGAGAACTAGAGACATCTAAGGAAGGCTGAGAGTGAAGAGATAGATGGTCTTCCTTAGCAACCAATTGGCTGTCCAGGACCAAACAGCCCTGAAAACAAGTCAAATTGTACGCACTGAGCAAGTTATATTTAGGAATACATATGTAGAAATGTTTTGTACTATATGGAGTTGCTAGAGAAATTATGGGCCCTTAAAACATATATGCAAGCAATAACAATGAATAAAAGAAAGCATCATGAATGTGAAAAAGAGCAGGGAGGGGAAGATCAAGAGGGAGTGTGAAGATCTGTATAAGCTCAGCCCAGGGAGTGGCACTATTAGACAGTGTGGCCCTGTTGGAGTAGGCGTGTCACTGTGGGCATGGGCTTTAAGACCCTCATCATCCTAGCTGCCTAGAAGTCAGTATTCTACTAGCAACCTTCAGATGAAGATGTAGAACTCTCAGCTTCTCCTGCATCATGCCTGCCTGGCTGCCTGCTCCCATCTTGATGATAATGGACTGAACCTCTGAACCCGTAAGACAGCCCCAATTAAATGTTGTCCTTATAAGAGTTGCCTTGGTCATGGTGTCTGTTCACAACAGTAAAACTTTAACTAGGACAGGAAAAAACACTGTAATTATACTAAAATCTCAAAAAATAAAAGTTTAAAAAAAAAAAAAAAAACGGGGCCATGAAATCTACTGCATATTTGTATTGAAATGCTACAGTAACTACTTTTAAAGATGCAAGTAGTTCAGGAGTGGCCATGAGGACCTTTAGTCCAGCACTCAGGAGACAGAGATAGATGGATCTCTATGAGTTCAAGGCCAGCCTAGTCTACATAGTGAATTCCAGGACAATCAGATCTACATAGTAAGACCTTAAATAAACAAACAAATAGAAAACCAAGCTGTTAGTAGTTTTCTCAGCATTCGTCTAAGGGGATTCAATCCTTTAACTGTTTTGTTCTCAGAAAATTTTTCTGAACATCAGTATGAATTTCCTAATATTTCATGATAACTCCTGGCCACTATTCCTATGTCTGGCTGTCTTAGTTACTTTTTTTTAATAATATAATAAAAACACCATGACTAATGCAACTTATGGAAGGAAGGCTTTGTTTTGGACTAACTAAACATCAGATTGCTTGTGATCCTAGGTATCTATGTAAAGGTAAATCCTCAGTTGGGTGGTAGTGGTACACGCCTTTAATCCCAGCATTTAGGAGGCAGAGGCAAGTTGATTTCTGTGAGTTCGAAGCCAGCCTGGTCTACGGAGCAAGTTCCAGGATAGCCAGGGCTACACAAAGAAACCCTGTCTAAAGTAAAACAAAATAGCCAACCAAACACCTAAAAAGTAAATCTTCCAAATCTCATATTAATTTTGACTAAGAAAATAGCATTTTACACCAAACATTCCTTCATTTTTATTGGGGATGGAAAGTCTTCCTGACAGACATGATATCTCACTACTACCTGAGGAACTCTCAGCACGTGATGGCTGGCTCCTAGAGAGGGAGAGTCATCTTCCTTTAATTATGTGACCCTAGCAAGCTGACCACACACCAGGGCAAGTCTAGCTGCCAAGATTAGCTGGGCAACACGAACTAGACTCAACAAGTTATGGGGAGACATCTTAAGTTGGATAAGAAAGATGGGAGGGAGGGAAGGGTAATGGAAGGAGTTGATGGGGTGAGTATATTTACACTGTATAGAAGTCTTGAAGAATTAATAAAAAATATCACTAAAACTGTCACCTTCCCAACTATCTATACCCTCCATGGTACAGAACCTCCACGGTGACTATAACTCAAGTCCCAGCTTACCCTCAGGCTACTGACAAACTGCTTTCTATACTCACACTTTCTTAGAAGGTTAAAGGACCCTTCAGGTATGTCAGAGAATTGGTGAGATGCTGCATGTGTGTCACATCCTTTTTGTGGAATTAACATCAACTCTCAAGGAAATCATTGTAAGAGAGAAAAGAGCTAAGCATGCTTTCGTAACCGGCTGCAAACTAGGGATCCCATCACTCTGTCTCCCATGGGTATTCTGAAACTGCTTCATAAGCATTATGGTGACTCTGGCCTTGGAACCAAAAGAAAGGATGAAAATGGTGTGGTCAGATTACAAGCCACTAGCCACAGATTGCTCAAGGGCAAACGCAAGAGCTAAACTTCCACTGACTTGCCAGGCGGTGGTGGCACATGCCTATAATCCCAGCACTCTGGGAGGCAGAGGCAGGCGGATTTCTGAATTTGAGGCCAGCCTAGTCTAGGATAGCCAGGGCTATACAGAGAAACCCTGTCTCGAAAAAACCAAAAAAAAAAAAAAAACCTTCCACCAACTTTGTTCCCCATCCTCACGAGTTAAAATGACCTTCTTCCCTTCTTCCACTGCTGCAGACAGCTGAGTGCTGCTGTGCAGAGCTGTCACATCCTGAAATTATCTTCTGCATTTGCTAATTTACATCTGACACTGTCTCCCTGCCTGGCCTGTTACCCAGGAGGCAGTAAGGTATTTCCTCAATTAGTGATCAAGGGTGGAAGGGCCCCTTGTGGGTGGTACTACCTTTGGGCTAGTGCTCTTGTGTTCTATAAGAGAGCAAGCTGAGCAAGCCAGGGGAAGCAAGCCAGTAAGAAACATCCCTCCATGGCCTCTGCATCAGCTCCTGCTTCCTGACCTGCTTGAGTTCCAGTCCTGACTTCCTTTGGTGATGAAGAGCAATATGGAAGTGTAAACTGAATAAACCCTCTCCTCCCTAACTTGCTTCTTGGTCTTGATGTTTGTGCAGGAATAGAAACTAAGACACCTGTTACTCTAAAACCTTGACCAGTGCTTCATCATGAGCAAGAAATAAGCCTGAATTATGCTTGAGTCAGTATAATCCCAGATCCTGTTTTCCACAACAGTAAACTGTCCCTGAATATTACACAAGCTTTTGTGACATACCACCTTCCCCTCCCTTTGATCTATCAAGTCACTTCAGCCTGTCTGAAATGGGATAGGGTAAAAATAGTTCTAATATATCATGATACTTAATTTAATATACCAACTGAACTGGACCACAGACTGTCTAGAGAGTTAATATTATTCTGGGGGACTAGAGAGAGGAGACTCAGTAGTTAAGAGTACTGATTATTCATTCTTCAGAGAACCCCCGTGGTGACTCACTAACATCTCTAACTCCAGTTCCAAGGGATCCAACAGCCTCCTCTGGCTTCTAAGGGCACCGGGCGTGCCCATGCTGCACAGATATGTGGGCAAGCAAAACACATACACATAAAATAATTTTTAAGATATTACTTCAGAATGCCTCTGACTTGGCAGAGCTGACTACCCTCCCTGGTGGGTGGGCTTCATCCATTCTACATAGAACAAAAGGTGAGCAAAGGAAGGGTTTTCTCTCTGTGATGACACTGGACTTGAACTTTGGCCATCAGCTGCCCTGGCTCCCAGCTTTTGGCCTTCTTGGCCTCATAACTACAGGAGGCAATTCTTTATAGTATTTTTTTCTGTAGCCCCTACTCCACAAATGTGGAGACACGGGGAGGGAGAGAGAGGGAGGGAACCCAGATCAACACATCTCTGAGGATAATAATTTGGACTACTACTAAATGCTTGCACGGGCTAACAGGCAAAGCACTAGATCCTTGCCTCTTAAATATCAGACATGTCAACAGAATCTGTCGCCTAGTTATTTAAGCTAGTGATAGCTTAGTATCCTAAGAAATAAGGTTTATACTCCAAGGAAACAAATGTCTGCTGTCCTCAGCGGTCATCTGAACATACAATCTTGGAAGACAGACTTATGAAAACCTAAACATCAGTTCACAAATCTAAGGTGGAGGTCAGGGAAGAGGAGTGGACTAAATCTTAACTATTAAAAGCTAAGCATTGGGCTGGAGAGATGGCTCATTGACTGCTCTTCCAAAGGTCCTGAGTTCAAATCCCAGCAAGCACATGGTATCTCACAACCATCTGTAATGAGATCTGACACCCTCTTCTGGAGTGTCTGAAGACAGCTATAGTGTACTCACATACAATAAATAAATAAACCTTAAAAAAAAAAGCTAAATAATCAATTATTTAAAAGTCAGGATCAATAGAGACTCTCCAGATTTAGAGATGGGGAAGGACTCTCTCATACAGACAGAGGTTCCACATGCTGGCATTCACCCTAGCCTAAGTGCATCCTGGACCTCCCTACACCATAGCTTCTTCATCTACAAACTGAGAGTCTCCACACTCATCTGGCAGAGGTGGTACTGGGCTGAAAGGCGATAAAATGTATAAAGCGTGACAGGGATGCTATAAATCCCGGTTCCTTCCTTGTAACACAACCAGAACGAGAGCCCAAGCTTCCTCCCCCTCTGCACCTGCACCACACTGCCCCCGGCTTCCAGGCCCACTGTCCATAGGCCATAAAGCACATTCGGATGCCCTAGGAGCCGGGGCAATCAAAATACAGCACTAATAACATCTGAGCTTTGTTCTGGTTTTTCTCATTTGATATATAGTTATTAAAAAGTATATAAAACACTTGCTCCCTGTGGCTAGCTGTGGCAATATCGCAAAAAAAAAATGTAGTTGACTCAAGAGAGTTTAATTTTTATGCTTCTTTAGTCTGTAGCCCTTTGGGCTTTGGTCTGCTCAGTTAGAAATCAAAAGGCTGAAGTCCTATAATGATTATCGCTGAGTATAAGATCTTGCTTGCTCGCCAGTGTCTCACGGACAGCATCGTTCCCTTTGTCCTGGCTCGCGGTCCTTACTCTGTAATTCTGTAGTCCTGGGGGTTCTGTGTGTGCAGGCAAAGCTGCAGTAAATGGAATGTCTGTATATGAGCTTTCAAGATTAATTAGTTCTGAAGCACGGGATGGACCACCTTGCTTTTAAGCCCGCACATGGCCGGGAAGCTAAAGTGCACTGTTGTCTGGCATGGGTCTAAGTGTGACTAAGATGCTGAGGAAAAAACGGAAGAAGACAACAGCATCTGGGTTTAGTTAACATCACAGGGGACAGCTACATGAAATAATAAATGAAATAAAATAAATTTCTGTTCCAAAAGAGGAGTAATTCCCCACCCATGCACGATGTCCATTTATTTGAGAAATATTTTTGGAAAGAGGAAAAGATCATTGAATGGTGATCTCACAGACCATCAGTGCAGTGGAGAAAATTATGTATTCCTTACAGCTTCAGATGCTAGCACTTCCAAAGGTGGGTTTACACTGAGACCAAGAAACTACTCCTAATGTTAGGTTAGATCCCGTCTCACTGAATCATTCACTAAACCACTCCGAGTGTTTCCTGAACACGTTGAAAGTACACCAGAGTTAGTGCTAGGGCTTGAGGTGCAGGGGTGAATAGCCTGTACAGATATCTTCATTCCGCTGTGTCTTCCACTCAGATTGCTATAGGCAAAACTCTAAGCTAATGACTTCCACACAACAGAAATTTATTTTTCATAGTTCTTGGTAATGAGAAGTCTAAAGTCAAGGCAGATTTGGTGTCTAATGATCTACTTCATAGATTGTACCTTGTGCCTAGGTCTTCTCAGAGGTGAAGGAATGGGGAACCTTTCAGGGACCTTTTTCATAAGGAAAGTATAGCATTCATAAGGACTCAGATCTCAGAATTTATTTAGCTCCCAACAACCCCATCTCCAAATGCTATTATATTATGGATTAGGTTTTAATACATGAATCTTGGGAAGTCACAAACATAATCTGCAGCATGGAGAAACCACACTGAAGAGGTAAACTCACCTCTTACCCTAGAATTAAGTAAAACTCCAACCAAAACAGTTGTTTGAAAAACTCAGTGTGCTATACTTCTAGTTTTGTCTTGTTCTTTAAAATAAAGGCAAAATTATTGGTTCTTTTTTTCAAAAAATGTTCATTCTATTACTATCCAGTCACCAAATTACAACTATGCACGCCACAGATCACATGGAGTGGCCAGTGACAACAGATACAAATTATAGTAGCCTCACAGTTGTTTTACTCACCAGGAAGGACAGTGTGACAATCCTGAAAATCTTTAATACTCTGCAGTGCAAAACAGCCCAATAGAGACGTCTCAGCTTCTTATAGACTCCCTCTGTGCTAAGACCACCACAAGCACTTCTTCATTTAGGACTAGTGTGTTTTAGAACTGGGACTGAATCTAAATCTACCCTCCTCCCAGCTCCAATTATTCTTGCTGCTGACCAGCTTCTGAGGCACTGAAGGCATAAATGAGTTGAACTCTACACCCTACCAAGTCAGCCTCCTTATCCCAAAAACCAATCATCCCAGGAAAACATGCTAACCCCAAGCCTCCAAAACATAAAAGAATGTGGCACACTGATACTGACAATGTGAGCGAGCAGAATCCATTCGTTCCTGTTCACATAAATACACCCTCTCGCTCTCTCTTCCTCCCTCCCTCTAGCACACATGGAGAGTTCTGAAGTCAGGGCATTAAGTCACCAGCAGGAGTTATTTCAGCTGAACTAAAAGTGAACCACTTACAACCCTCTGTCCTCTGGCCATGAATGTCTCCCTCCCTTTAGAACTGACAATGGCAGGCTGTCAAGTCCTCCCGCTGTCCTGGGCCTCACACTGCAGCTTTACAAAGATAAAATAATAACTATGTGTCAATCAGGCTGTCTTAAATGAGCTCTGTGTAATGTCTGTTAAGGCACCTCCCAGGCCAGTGCCTGCCAGGAAATCACTAGCACGGAGGGGTGGCTGACAGGCTGGGCAGCACCCCTCACTGGGTTTCCTGGTGAGTAGTTTTCTCATTTCTGTGGTTCTTTACATTTGGAAAATGCTCTGTGACAATTTTAATTACAAGACTTGGGGTACTTTAATCCTCATAACCTATGTAATAAATCTAATTTTATAATTTCTTAAGAAATAAATATCATCCCAGACCATATCTGGGGGTTATCAACTGTGAACGCCTTTTGCCACTCCTCTGCAACCCCTCCCATTCCAGGAGTTTGGCCAAAACTGGATACTGAAAGGGACTGGTGGGTTTATCCAGCACAGCACTCAGGCAACGCTCACTGTGTTGCCAAATCCTCCTGAGCACAGCAGGTCCTGAACAAAGAGAATTCCTCAGATAATCATAACCCAATACAAAATGGATTCCCCTGCATAGCCTGCCAAGGAAATGCCTGGGGGTCCCATTCACCTGAATGACCGTGAGTGGGGTCGGGATACCCAGCCGGAGTGGACTGTTACATTGTGTGCTCTCTGAGATGCTTTCCTGTCAGGCTCACACAGAGCCCCAACACCCATCGAGTGCAGAGTGCAGTGGATGACGGAAGAATGGGAGGGAATCCAGAGACTTCAATGGACAAATGTTCATTTAACTAACTATATCCAGGGATAGCTCGTGGGAGACTGATAGATAGCTCTAGAATCTGGCCTTCACAGTTTAGGGCCTCTTCCAACTGAAGAACCTGACTGGAGCCAACATAGACAAGCAGCCCGAGGAACTAAACAGCCACTCTCCATGTGGCATTATTTGCATTTCCTGGAGTCCAAGGAGACTGTATGAAGAGTAATTCAGGCCTGAGAAGTTTTCTATAGGTCTGTCCAGGACGGCTGACTCAGCAAGAGCCTTCGTGATCAACCTCCAGGAACAAGTGCTGAGGACAAAGAATCAAAAAAAAAAAAAAAAAAAAAAAAAAAAAAATCAAAGAATACCACAGAAAGGCCCCAGAGGCACAACTGCAGCCCAGAGGGAGAAGATGTGTGAACATGTCACACAATATCAAAGGCCAGGACGGAGCTGGAGGCCAGGCCAGATGCACCCAGATAAACCCCTTTCCTGCTAGTCACCCACTTTCAGATCCTGGAGCAAACCAGAAGCCAACAGGTCAGGCAAAGAAAAGAGGCGCTCTCATGTCCCTGCTGTTTTCCTAAAACTCAGGGAACCAAGCTTTACTTCAGCTTACCGGTCACAGCCCACCACTGAAGGGAGGTCAGGGAAGAACTCAGCAGAAACTTGGAGCAGAGACTGTGAAGGAACGCTGCTCACTGACTTACACGGGCTATAATCAGCTAGCTCAGAGCCCACACCTACCCGCCCAGGGACTACTGACCACTGGGAACCTCTTCCATCAATTAACAATCAAGACCATATCCCACAGACAAGCCCATAGTCCAATTTGATCTAGGGAATCCTCAAAGGAGGCTCTGCTGTCAGGTGATTTACAATATGATTCTGGAATTTCAGTACATTAAGGATCTATATTTATGTATCTGGTGAGGCACGGTTCTGTGCCATGCTATGCTGGAAGGCAATGGGTCGGAGGGCACACAGCAGCCAACAGAAAGAGGAGGCCAAACTTGCTTTTTATGACAACCTATCTCAAGGAAGTAGGTGCTCTCACTCCCAAAATAAAGGCATTGATCCACTCAGGGAAGCAGCACGAACGACCTAATCCCTCTTATTAGACTGTGTCTCCCCATACGACTGCACAGGGGTTAAATTCTCAGTACATAAACTTTGGGGGACATATTCAAGCCACAGCAAGGATTCAGATTTAATAATCATGTGACTACCAAGGTCAGTGCCAGGGCAGCTCTAATACTAGAGTACTTGAGAGCTTCAGAGGAATGAAATTACCCTCTCTTCATCAAAACATTGAAGTCTCCAAAATCTAAAGCCTACGGCCTCTTCTATGACTAAGTCCCTGGGTGATCCCGTGGGTAACAGCTGATGAACCCGAGTCTCTGTTTCCTCATCTGGTTGCCTAAGAACCTTGAAATGTGTTTTCTGTCTTTCTGTGCTCTGGCTTCATGTGAGAGCCACGCTAGTGGTGCAAACAGATGCTCTCTGAAGAGCCTTGTCGAGTTGACACTTAACTGCAATGCCTTCTTCAGGGACTGTGCACAATGGTTTTAACTCAATAACAGGCACCTCCATAGACTTATGTTCTTTCTTCCTGTAAGAATCACTCACAGTGGCTGGGGTGGCTAAGTGCACAGTGCGGTTTATCCTGAGACGTAAATGGATGCTCATTACTCTGCTCAGGTCTGAGCAGGCTGGAGAGGAGTGGGAAGAAAAATTAGATGTCAGCATTAATCTGACCACAGTCACTGAAAGAACTAGCACATCCTACGTGATATGGGAAAACTCAGCCTGGCAGACACTGTACCCAACACAAAATGACAGCAACTGGGACAACAGGGAAGGTGAGGACTCCATGTTCTAATGCGAGGCCACAGCACCAGGGACTTGGAAACTCATGGAAACATCAAGAAGGCAAACCTTCTAAGCCTCAAGTCTGCCCACAACTGGTACAACTCAAACTTTGAGTTAAATCTGGGACATCTCTGAATGGCCTTTGGAATAGGTGAGAGCAAGAGAGGCTGGAGAGATGGCTCAGCAGGTGAAAGCGCTTGACTGTTCTTCTGATGCGCATGAAGACAGAGCAGTCATAGACATAAAATACACAAGAGGGAGAGAATAAGGAAGAGGCTGATGAATAGGCAGGTAAACAAATCCCAAGGGAGTCAGAGGGCTGATTCTGGGGAGTACAACAGAGCGCATATTGGAACTAAACAAAGGTTAAATCATGTAATCCAGGGCTAAAGAACAGAGGCATCCAGCTTCAGCAGAGGAAATAAATCAGAAGAGGCCACCCACATGATCCAATGATTCTATCTACGGTGAAGACGAACCCACATGGGGAAACTGAGGCTGGACCTACACAACCTATCAGGCTGGAGCAAACACTGTAGTGAAAAGATATAAAAATAGAGAAAATCTTCACAGAACAGTCTATTATTTTGCACCACTCTCAATATAATCCCAGGTATGGTAGTTCACACCTGAAATCCTATCACTCTCAAGGTAAAAGCAGGAGGATTTCAAATTTGAGACCAGCCCAGACTACATAGCCATTGTGTCAAAAAAGCAAGGAAGGAAGGAAGGAAGGAAGGAAGGAAGGAAGGAAGGAAGGAAGGAAGGAAGGAAGGAAGAAAGAAAGAAATGTTATCTATATAGGAAGATAGGCTGGCCCGATGATTCCTTGAGGGGCTTTGTATGAAGTCATAGAAATAAAAGATGGAATTATGTCCAAGTCCATGGCCTAGAGCAATTTTGGAATAGACACCAATGTAGGATTGACCATTTCATTTCAGTGACACCTAATCAGTCTGGACCAAAAGAATGAGATGCTGAAAATTAACTTTAAATGTCACTTAGGACCAGTTACATCAACCTTTTTGTGAGAAACATACTGGGTGAACTCAGTAAGTCCTGAGCCTACCCCTGCAGGGATTCAAGGAAGCCCTGGATACAGCAGTGGATTCTGCTGCTGACAGGAGCAGAGGAAGGAAGTCCCTCACTAATCCTTGCCTCCTCCATCCCCCATTACAGCCTCCTCCTGGTTTGGTCTTACCTGCTAGTACCATCACTCCTCCCATACAGAAGAGTTAGGAAGAGAGACAACGATCTGAGGCTTTTGCAATCTGGCATTTTTGTGTACTCTATTAAGTTAATTTGGCAATACAGAGATGAAAGGCATGATACTTAAAAGTGAAGATAAAGTAGCAGTATGCAACTAAATATTCAAATCTTGATGCAGCAGACATGATGGCACAGGTATGGGGGTGGGGAGGATTTGAGACAGGAGAAATAGAAGTTCAAGGCCAGGCTTAATTATACATTGAGGACATGCTTCCAAAAACATCCAAATTTGGCCTCATCATGCAACACCAATGACAGTCTTGAATCTTGGAATTAAAGACTTGGCAGGAATAATACTGAGACACTTTGTTTTTAACAGCTCCGCTGAACATTTCAAGATGCTATAAGAAACACTTAGGGAGGACTTCATGCAACACGGTCATTTAGAATGACTGGAATTCCATCCGTTCATCCACACACGCACATCATCTACTTACTGGGTGGGCTGTTCCAGACACTTGGACAAAACCAGACCAAGTCTCTGTCTATGTGGAACCTACACATTAATGGGAGGCAAGAAAAACAATCAAATAACATAAAACACTAGAAAATCACCAGCACGATGCAGAGAAACAGCAATGGATTAAGGAAGGAAACTGAAGAGTTCTCCAGCTGTCTAATGCTTGGTGGGGAAAGGCCTTGCTGAGGTCTCATCTAATCAGACTTGGCAGACATGAGGGGGAGACATAAGGCTTGAAAGTGTAGAAAGATGACTCTTCTAGGCAGAGAGAAGTGCTTTGGGGAGCAGTTTAATACCTGGCAGGAACAACAAAAACACTGGGCAGAAAAGAGGCAATAGTGGTCACAGCAGCAAGGTGATGTCTGCAGCTGTTGCCCTTCCCTAACTAGAGAAACCACTGAAGGACTTTGAACAGACAATGGTATCACAACAGCCACTGGCCAGTATGTTTAGAGGAACCTAAAGGTGGCAGTGTACCAAGGAGGCCAGGTCAGAGGCTAGCCAAACAGGCAAACTCCAGAGGAGGCTGTAGGTTAGACCACAGTGGGAGAAGCAAAGGCAGGAACAACTGGACAGATTCATGATGTAGTTGAAAGTACACACAACAGAATCGCATGACTTCAGAGGAGAGAAGTCGGAGGGAAGACTACATGCGGGACCTGGGGACAACTCTGAGAGACACAGCCTTGAGGATAAGAAGCAAGTTTTGGTTATAAACATGCTGAGCTAGATATTTAAGACAAGATGCAGACTGATGTTGGCTAGAACACTAACTACCTTGAATTAGGAAGAAGACAAAACTGGAGACATAAACTTTGGATTTGTCAACATATACATGAAATTTTAGACGTGTAATTGGACCAAATCCCTGATGCCTATGGACCGAGACTGGTAACCTTAATTTGGGTCACACAAAAACATTATGACAGTGCTCTCTGACAACCACTGTCTGTATGTAATCAATTATTTCCATGCCTATGCATGTAGAACAGTGCCATTTTTCCCCAGGAAAAACCTGAGGACATAGTTGTAATTATTTCTTATGTTCTATGGTTCAGACAGTTGGGAAATGCTAGTTATGTTTGTAATATAGTCAAGGAAGTGAGAAGAGAGCAGGAAGGGAAAACCAGCCACGGAGGTTAGAACAAAGCCCAGCGAAGATCATACGGTTAATGGGTTCAGCAGAGTGAGAACTGAGAATCTTTAATTACATTTGACTCCATGGGAGTTTCTAGGGCCCTTGACAACTGCATTTCCGGAGGGTGGTGATTGAATCAGGTTTAAGATGGTGGGTTAGGGAGACGGCAAAGTGGGGCAAGTACTCACTGCATAGGAAAGAGGACCTGAGCTCAGATCCCTAGATACTCAGAAAAGCCAGGTATGGCCATGTGAGTCTATAATTCCAGCACTGAGAGGTAGGGACAGGGGGATTCCAGTGGCTTCCTGGCAAGCCAGTCTAGCTGATCAGTGAGTGATGGGCCCTCTCTTAAAAGTAAGATGGAGAGAAATAGAGGAATGGAGCAATGGAGAACCAACATCAACACTTGGGCTCCACAGGCATACTAATATTCGAGCCAATGTACACATGTACACCACACACACACACACACACACACATACACACACACCAGGGGAGGGAGAGACAGGAAGAGTGAATCCTCTTAAGTCTAGCAAAATAGTGGTTCAAACTATAGCTAAAACCTTCCTGCAAATCATTTTTCAAACGTCTGGGTCAGTCAATCTGAACAAAAGTCTAAGCAGTCTTACTGATAAGGGACTCGCCACGGGCTAGCTAGTGTTCATTGGCCAAAAATACAAAGTCGGGGATACAGCCCAGTTCTACCCATGATTTTGGTTTTTGTTGTTTGTTGTTTGTTTTCTGAGACAAGACCACACTACCTAGCCCTGTTTGGCCTGGAACTCACTATGTATACCTTTTGCAAGGGTTTATCTTTAAATAACCTTTGCATGCTGAACAACCAAGCAAAACTTAAAACCAGACCGAGCATTGACGTTACAATGAACACCCATTTGAAATCCAGATTTCAAATTTTTATTTTCATAAATAGCTTTGTTAATATGACTAACTATAAAGTGGGTAACATTAGAAACACATACCTCTTCAGACGGTGGTGACACACACTTTTAATCTCAGCTATCAAAAGGCAGAGGCAGAAGCCAGGCAGTGGTGGCGCATGTCTTTAATCTCAGCACTTGGGAGGCAGAGACAGGTGGATTTCTGAGTTCGCGGCCAGCCTGGTCTACAGAGTGAGTTCCAGGACAGCCAGGGCTACACAGAGAAACCCTATCTCGGAAAAAAAAAGGCAGAGGCAGGCAGAGCTCTGTGAGTTTGAGACCAGCTTGGCCTAACAGCAAGTTCCAAGACAGCTAGAGCTACACAGAAGAAACCTTGTCTTGAAAAACAAAGGGGGGTCGGGGACATGTACCTCTAAAATAAATCATGTTAATAAAATCAAACTTGTGCCACAACATACTGGGCTGCTGCACAGTGTTCATTAGCCAAAAATACATTAGAAGTCGCTGATATGATCTAGTTCTCCTCATGGTTTTGTTTTTTGGTTTGTTTTCTGAGGCAAGACCACACTATGTAGCCATATTTGGCCTGGAATTCACTATGTAGCCAAGACTGGCCTAGAGTGCTGGGATTAAAGGTGTGCGCTATCGCAGAAGGTGCTCCCAGAGTTGTAAGCATCCTTTTATACATTATTCATACAGAGAGCTTCAACTACTTGAATATTGGCAGGGAACAACAAAATACTGTATGCTCCTCATGATCCTACGGTTTATGCAATTATACAAACCACAAGTTCTCTGGAACCTTTTTCTGTAAATGTGGAAATAATAGCATTGGGATGCTTCATTAAATATTCCTTAGGAGCAAATACAGCTCCTTCTCATCAATGGTGAGAAGGTGGCATAAGGCACTGGCTAACTGGAGAGATTAGAAAGCTTCAGGTGTTCACTGCGTTTGAGAGACTGTCCCTCTGACTCAGGAGAATAGAAAGAAAGAGAATTCAGAATAACAAAAGCCCAGGCGTGCCCTGCCCCGCGCCTCCTCCCCTTGCCTGGCCTCAGCTCTTTGCACTTGATTTATCCAAGAGCTCTAGTGACCGGATAGCAATTCTAAGGACTCTCTTGCCTTTCATTTTGTGCATGTTCTGAAAACAGCTGCTCAAATACCAAGATCTTTGGGAAAGGCTGCTCATACCAAATTTCCAGACAGACTGCAGGCTGGCAGAAGTGGAAATAGTATTTTCCTGAAAACCCCGCTAGAGCTGCTCCAGCAATTCCTTGGCTCCGCACATGACCTCAAAGCAAGACAATCTCCCTGTTCAAATCCATCTGCTTTTTAGCTTTAACTCCATCCTTACATTTAAATATGCAAAGCAGTCAGAAACAACAACCCCACATTCCCAGCAGCAGCCAAACTTGCAGGTCTGACTTGTGATGGCTACAGAAGATAGAAAAATCAGAGGGTCATCTCTAATCACAAGCCTGAAACCCCAGGATTCAACTCCAAGAAGTGAGTTTTTGGCCACAGTATGCAATCCTTTTCCAGACTAGCTATAAGACAAATGCTTTATGTTAGAAAGATCTTAAGGAATGTCTATGATTTGGGTTGGCAAACATCAAGACTTCCAGTTGCTATATTATCTCTGCTAAAAACTTAAAATCCAGTCTAGCCTAGAGGGGGATCAAAAGCAAAAGTGGTTAGCAAGGTCTCTATGTGAAGTTCACGCTAATCTTTCACCCTATGGGTCTGGAATCGGCAGGCTCAGCAAGCTGTGCCACGCACCCAGCTGTTGACAGCTGTCACCTGTATAGAATCGCATGCACCAGCTGGGGCTCGCCCCACACTCCTGGGGACCACTGCATCCGTGAATGGATGCAGCCAGGATGCTTTGAAATAAAGGGTAAACTTTCCCTTCCCAGACTTCTACCCTGAGCTCTCTGCCACAGTCCCTCATCTAGAGCCAGGTTCTGGGCAGATGACCAGAGTAATATCCATTCAGAGAAGAAGAAATAAGGTTGCCAAGGAAACAAAAAGTTAATGAGACAATATTGAGGAAAGCAGCCACATCAGCTTATGCCTTAACAGCCCTCTAAGGGACATTTTAATTTAATTCCGGACCAAGATTCAAGTTTATTCTTTCAAAGGTACATACAAATACCTTCGAATTAGATAGAACAGCCGGAGAGGTCTAACCAAAGGACCCTAAAGGTCAACAACACCCTAATGATCCTTTCATCAGCTCTAGACAACACCCAGCTTCTGCATCCTGTCTCAGCTCTAATTCAAACTACATATCCAGCTCTACTACACCACTGTGCGCTGCCTGGAACCCGGAAGCTAGACTGGATATCCCAGGTGCCCAGCAAGGAGGAAAGTGGCCACTCTCGGTTCATTATGGCTCAACTGTCCACTCTTAGGACTACAACAGAAGAGAAAGGTTCACTTCTACGTCCCTTCTACCAGAACCCACTTGTGGCAAACATTCTATGACACGGAATGACACCTCAACCTGTCAGACTGTACAAACTTCAGAAAGAAGGAAGCACTATTTTAAAAGAGAAAAAAAGAGAAAAAGAAACACACACACACACCAAATAATTCTTAGTTGCCATAGTAGCATCTTTCAGGCAAGGCCTCCACCAGCCCAGAGGTAGGGATGGGCAAGCTGGACAGCTTAGGGACGGGCAAGCGGAACACTCTGAGGCCTCCTAGCACCATCTGCCTAGCACTTATTCAGCTCCAACATTTTCTTGGACTGGGGAGATGTGACCTCACCCCAACATCCATGTAAAAGCTGGACAGGGCAGCCCACACCCATAAACCCCAGGGGCCTGAGGGTCCTGGGAATTTGCTGGCCAACCAATCTGGTTGGTTTTGATGAATTCCAGCCTGGGTCAGTGAGAGACCTTGTCTCCAAAAGTGAAGTTTTATAGAGGAAAAACCCAAAGCCTCAAAGAAAGACACAGAGAGAGAAGGGTGGAGGAAAGGCAAGGAAAAGCCAAAAGCTGATAAACAGAGAAGCTGCCGGACGCATGGTCAATACTGGAAATAAGTATTGGGGCTGGAGAGGAGTGGGCACGTATGGATGGCTCCTACTGATACCTGACTCAGTTCTCAGCGCCCGTGGCAGACAGCTCCCAACTATTCCAGAGCATTCCAGGGCATTCAACACCTCTCTGGCTTCTCAGGCACCCACACATGAATACATTAACATACACACACACACCTAAATAAACAAATACAAAACAAACATCTAAAAAATTAGAATTTTTGTGTAGCAATGAAAAACAGTTTTTTAAGAAAATTTAACAAAAATCAATTCCATTCACAATAACTTCAAAAAACAACAACAAAAATACCTTGTAGGAAACTCAAGTGAGGAAACAGATGATCCTTCAAAAATGAAAACTTTAAAATAGAGGAGGCCGCACTTAACACAAGATAAAAGAACATCCCATGCTCGTGGGTCAGAGGGATCAGCCCTGTTTTAATTAGCCAACGTAATCAATAGTCGATGAGATTCCTATCAAAATACGGGTGATGTTCTTTGCATGAATCAAAGTTGTATAAAATCCAAAACTACCCTAATAGCCAAAGCAATGTTCAGCAAAAGGAAGAAAACTGGGGCATTGAAATATCTCCAGCTATAGCCCAAGTACTACTACAATATATTACCAACTACACCAACCAGAACAGCATGGTGTTGACATAAAAACAGAAACAAGCACCATAGATTAGACTTAAAAGTATGACAGAAACATCTACAGCCATTAACCATCAACAAAGGCGGCAAGATCATACTGGGAAGAGTACAGTCTCTGCAGCATGGTACTGGGAACTGGGGTGAAGGATGAACTGGATTGTAACTGCTCACCACACACACACACACACACACACACACACACACACACGCCAATTAAAATGCAAAGACTCAAATGCAAGATCTGAGACTGTGAAAGTACTAGAAGAAAACACATGGAAATGTTTCAGGATATGGGTTAGGGCAACAAAAGCGAGGTCTGAGAAGTGGCATTACATTAGACTAAACAGCTTTTGTGTAACAAAGGGAACAGTCAACAGATGAGAGAGATGGCAAGAGAGCACGAGAAAAAATATTTTGCAAATTTATCTAATAAGGAATTAACACAGAAGAAAGATAATTTAATAAGTAAAAAAAGAAAAGAAAAAGTTAAGTCTATTCAAAATTGGCAAATGACCTGAATAGACAATTCTTTTTAAAAAAAAAAAAAAAAAAAAAAGGATATACAAATAGCCAACAAGCACCTGGGAAAATATATTCAATAACAATAATTGTCAGGGAAATGCGAATGAGAGCCATGATGATGAAGCAGAGATTAACTCCTGGAGTCAGGATGGCTACTGTGGGATGCAGAGGAGCGAGCACCTCCCCCACGGCTGGGATGGATGTAGATTAGCGGAAGCTTTATGAAAAACACGTGGAGGGGCCTCAAGAAACAGAAATTCAATTCCCACATGGCCGAGTGATTGCATTGCCATATACGTACATTAGTACACTGAAGAGACATCTGTCTTCTCATATTTTTATTGCAGGACTATTTATAACACTCTAGATATGGAATCGACCTAAGTATCGGCTGGTAGATAAATGGATAAATAAAATGTTATGTGTAAACATAATAGAGCATTGTTCAGGCTTAGAAAGAATGGAATCATGTTGTTGTGGCTTGAATGAGGAATTCTGCCCATAGGCTCAGGACTTTGAACACCTGGCCCACAGCGGCGGCGGTGCTGTTCTGTGAGGGTATAGAACCATTAGATGGTACAGCCTTGCTGGAGCAAGGTTGGAGGCTTCACTTCTCCCACTTCCTATTCGTTCTCTGCTTTCCACGTGTGGTTCAGCTTCCTGCTCTGCTGCCCACTGCCACACCCTCCCCACAGCCACACCCTCCAACCCCCAAGACCATAAGCCAGAAGTTCTCAACCTGTGCAATGTGACCCCTTTGAGATCTAACAACCCTTTACACAGGGGATACAGATCAGATATCCTGAGTTTCAGATATTTACATTATGATTCATAACAGTAGCAAAATTACAGTTATGAAGTAGCAAGGAAATCATTTTATGGTTGGAGACATCATAGAAGAGGAGGCAGAAGGATATAAGATCCAGAGGACCAGGAATTCTGAGATTATGTCTCCTAGGATGTCAGGGAACTACACCCATGATACCTCAACAATATGGCTGCCTACGCAAGCCCTGAATGAGACAGCACTAACAAACATGCTAACTCAGGAGAGAAAAGTCTCACAGGGTCCCAACCCTAAACAAAAAGCTACAGACAATTAATGATTGATGGCAGAGAGAAAATCAGTCTTTGCCAGGGATGGGTCCCCTAAGTGGTTATCCAAAATCAAATGGTCAGCTCTGAAATCATACAATACTAAACAGACTCATCGGGTTGTATTTATGTATTTATACATTGAGTGTGTGTGTGTCTATATGCAGCAACAAAGTAATTAAAGAAAAGAGACTATAAATTTGATAAGGAGTGGGGTGAGAGGACGTGGAAATGTTTGGAGGGAGGGGAAGGAAGGGGAAAATAACATAATTATATTTTAACTTGAAATCATTTCAAATAAAAAGGGTATTATATATAATTAATAATTTTATCATATTAAGATACATTTTTGGGGGGCTGGAGAGATGGCTCAGCAGTTAAGAGCACTGACTGCTCTTCCAAAGGCCCTGAATTCAATTCCCAGCAACCACATGATGGCTCACAACCATCTGTAATGGGATCTGATGCCCTCTTCTGGTGTGTCTGAAGACAGTTATAGTGTACTCATATAAATGAAATAAACAAATCTGTTAAAAAAGATACATTATTATTCTAACATTTTACACATGTATAAAGTGATAAGATTTGATAAATCGTACAACTACAGAAACAAATATTTATACATTATGTTCGTACCAGACCCAGAGGGCCAGGAAGTCTGGATTTTAAACATTCACTGATGTGGCTCTTGATGTTTAATCTTTTTTCTAAATTTTATTTTATGTTTAATTGATACAGTAGTACAAATTACAGGATACAGCATGCTGTTTTAGTACATGTACACAATACATAATGATCTAATTGGAGAAATTTGTAGGATCATCAGGAGTTGAACTGTCTTTCACAAAATTATGTATCTGAAAACTTACAATTTTTAGTGTTGATTATATTCAATATTCCTAAACATTGCTAAATTATCACTGGTTATGCATTTTTTACTTTTATACATACACCACACACAAACATCCCACACACATACACAGAGGCACAAATATGCATGCACACACATTCGTGCACACATATATACACACATACACACACACTCATGCCTTCACATACATACCACACATACACAAACACTCAAACATATACATACATGCCACACACAAACACACAAACATGCATACCATACACACACTCACATATACTTATACATTCCATACACAAACACTCATGAATACACACACACACACACACACACACACGGTAAATTACCAAGTTCATTATATTTAGTTTTTGCTGGAACACAGATTTTTAAATTAGAAAACTCCCCTAACTCAGAAGGCTACATACATAGAATAATTTGCAAAAAGTAACTGTTAAGTGGTTCAAACAAAGTGACAAATTAAGAATCTCAACCCAGTCTGCAGAATTTTCCATTTTTAATTAAACAGTGTACTTTCTTTGGGGCAGCAGTGAGAAACATCCTCCTTCGTCTCAGTTCAGTATTTCATTCTCTCAATGGGAAGTGTTTGTGCCCTCCTCAGCACTGAGAAGGTCCATGGATAAGACAGTTTCGTGGTAAGAGCATTTCATACGTGTATGTCATTAGTTTTCCTTTCAAGCATCAGCTCAGCTCTCCTCCCTCTCCTTTATATTTTATTTATTTATTTATTTATTTATTGGTTTTCAATACAGGGTTTCTCTGTGTAGCCCTGGCTGTCCTGGAACTCACTCTGTAGACCAGGCTGGCCTCGGACTCAGAAATCTGCCTGCCTCTGCCTCCCAAGTACTGGGATTAAAGGTGTGCACCACCACTGCCCAGCAACTCCCTCTCTTTCTGATCTTTCTCCTGTCTCTGAATTCTTCCTTCTGTTTCTTCCAGACCCCAGAAAAGGGCAAATGATAATCAATGCTACCTGTTTGTGGCTGAAATTACAAGTCATAACAGGGCTTCAAAATTTATGTTTGTATCTTTCAAAGCTAAACCGGCTCCCCAGAGAACTGTCTCTGAGAGCTGCCCCACACTGGTAGATAAAACACTCTGCTAATACCTCAGAGGCTCCAGGTATCTCTAAAACCTGAACACAGTGTACGCGTACACTCTCCTCTACAAACCAATTCCTACACGGTCAACCACTCAAGTACTACCTAGCCTATGGCTTGCCACCTCCTTCAGTCAACACTGCTGAGCTCACATTAACTTGTGGGTCTCCTAAGAGGCTTTTACCAACTCTGTTGACTAACCAGGGCTTTCCAGCCTTTCTGGCTTCTGTGTTGTACACAGTGTCAAGTCTTGTAATTTAGCAGTCATTTCCCTTTAAATGATTCATACAAGAAACATGCCTTTATCCCTAACTAGTAAGCCCCCCAAACTGACTCACTATACCTCACACCTCTGAAGGCTCCCAAGCAGAACTTGGCACAATGCTTAAAACGCAAAACAAGTATTTGTTGAACAATCAGCCTGGCCATCCCCTTGCCTGCTGGGGATGCTGGCTCACCACACCCATTCCAGCCCAAGGAGGGCAGGGCCAGGAACAGTACATCTCTGCAAGCAGCATCTGTGTTACATGTTGAGCAGTGGCTAAGAACCATCATTCCCCTTTTCTTGGTTCATTAAACAAACTTTAATTCCTACCCTGTGTCAGAGAGTGGGGAGAAACAGACAGATGGACAGACAGATTGTGAGCCAATTATTTATACATACCAAATTTGTCAAGAACAGCAGCAGAAGGGAGGAACAGTCACAACTGCACAGCTGGAGATGTTGGGAAAGTCATCTCAGGAAACAGAATGTTTGAAGTGGGTGCTGAGAAAATTAGTACGAGTTTAACAGAGGGCTGGAGATGAAAAACGCCTTAGGAAAGATATGGAAATAGCATGCCCCCTTCATCCTCTCCTGGTTCCTGACCAGCCCTGCTCTACCCGCTGCTTCAGCAAGGGAGGCTTGCCCAGGGAGGGAAGGAGTGCACACCTGAACTCCCCACCCTTGCGAGCCTGGGGCAGGAGGACCAGAAAGCTGAGACTAGCAGGGCAGCATGATGAGATTATCACCAAAACAGCGGACTGAGTAAAGCCGCTCCCCCAACCTTAAGGAATATTTACTTGAGCGAAGCATTTGGGATTTGGAAGTTCAATCCAAATCTATAATTTGCAGAAAGAAATGTAACTGATTCAACACACATTTTTATGGGCTACTTTATTTGTAGAGATAAATTTTTATATAATTTTAATTATGTATTTTGCCTTTAAAGAATAAAAATGAAGAAAGGAATGTTTGAAAGCTACCGAGTCAATGTTTCCACTCAGTCAGCCTGCTGCCTGTACAAGCTCTGCACTCCAAACCCCATGGGACAGCTTCCAGGACCGTCAACAACAGCGTGTGAGACCTAGGTGACTGCACCTCCAATATCCGTAAAGCAAGCAATCTGTTTGCAATTTTTAAAAAGTATGTTTTCTCCAGATACTGAAGAAAATACGCAGTCTCACAGCTGGAAGAGGACTGACTAAAGCCCATGCAATAATATAACTGTCAGGTGCATGTCTACCTTGTGTTCTAAGAGCAAAGGCCAACAGCGCTGTCCAATGGATGCCCTAAAGCAACACTGAGGCATCAATGTGCACCCGAGGTCCGCTGGCGTCAGCGTGTGTCCGAGGTTCACTTTTAAAGCGAACTTGAAGAATCTGTTGAGAACAAGCGACTTCAGAAGAGCTCCTCTTGGCATGTCCTATTTTCTCAAGGTCTGAGCCTAGAGTGCTTCTAAACACCGGCAAGCCCTCATCTCTACTGGGTCTGGGGAGGCGGGGAGGGGAACACACTTGCAAACTTATACAAAAAGTCAAAAGCCAAAAGCTGCATAGACTGTGCCACAATATATTATTATCCTCAGCTGCACGTAAACAATCAACAGAACAAGAAGGAGAAAATTCCCAAAGAAATGATCTAAAATTACTTAAACTTGCTTTTTAAATCCCAGGTTGATAGTGGGCCTTTCTGCAACCACTGGGGTTCTGGGACCTCAGAGTGGAAAACAGCAAGAGAAGGAGACCCTGGTCCCCAAGTCAGGGCACTGGACAATAATCAGGACAGCATGCCCCACTGACATGGTGCATTCTACTTAGAAGAATTCTTTCCCACCCTCCCTCCTGCCCCAGAGACTTCTAACTTCCAGAAGTAACACACTCAGGACATAATACAGAACTGTAACTGAAACCCAGTTCTCACTGATACAAAAAGGAAACTTCTCATCAGTCTAGATACAGAATGACCGACCAGTCCTTCTCTCTACTGGTGCATTTTTTTGCTTTCAGTTTCTTAATAGCCATTGATTTTTTTTTATATATAGAATTTCAGGATCACTACACGTGCCTTTTAAGTGTCTAGTTTTACCAGTTCTTAATCAAGTCCCGATTAATTTCCTCTTCCCTGAGGTTGACCTTGGATAGAAGAGGAACTGGAGGCAAAGGAATTTTCTACAGAAAAGTTCGCACAACTACCTCAGACTACAAAATCCACGAGTTCTAAAGGACCCTGTGTTCTGAAGATTATTGTCCCAAAATCACTCTGAAGAAGTCATTACTAAATGATCATTTTCTTCTGGGCGCAGTGGTGTCACATGTCTCTAATCCCAGCACTCCGGAGGCAGAGGCAAGTGCATGGATCTCTGAGAATTCAAGGCCAACCTGGTCTACACAGTGAGTGCCAGGACAGCCAGGGCTATGTAGAGAAACCCTGTCTCAAAGAGAAAAAATGATAATAACATGATACAACTGATACCCAAGAAAAACAGTAAAGGGATTGTATTTTCCCCCTGAATCCTCAACTAATGAAAGAGTGTCAGCAACAGGTGTGGCAGCAGTGCTTGTAGTCCTAACACTCTGGAGACTGAGATAGGATCGTTCAATCTGGGACCAACCTGGGCTGCATGGCAAGACCCTGTCTCAAAACACAAAATAAAATAACAAAAAAAGGAACTAGATTCATTCCTTCCTCCCTCCCGTCTTTCCTCCCTCTCTCCCTCCCTCCCTCCCTTCCTGCATTCACATAGAATCTACTATGGCCAGAGCTTCAGTGACTGCGAAATGAAGTCATCTAAAGAACCATAGGGAAATGTGTATGTCCTATAGACCTTACTGTAGAGTTCTCCCTTGCAGAAGAAATCCAGACACAATCAATGCATGAATAAGATCAGATATTAAGTATAATTTTAAAAACTAGGTAGCAAGATAGTGTGTGACAGGAATGTAGACAGGGCAAATGTAGGAAAGGAAAACAAACAAACAAACAAAAGAACGCCAGCTGAGAAGTGATTCTGTTAGCCTCAGTGAGAGAGAGAAGGCTGGGGGAGAATGACAGCCGTGGCTGGAGGCTGATGTTGGTCATGAGGAAGGGAGAAGGTGGAGACTGCTCAAAGGTTTCTCTGAGCAAACAGGCAGCGGTAGTGCCATTAGCTAAGATGGTTTAGTCTTTGGAAGCAATGTGGTAAGCGTCATGGCATCAAGGATGTCTTTCTTGTTAGGCCATGTTTGAGATGCCACTGGGGTAACAACGTTAAAATAGAAAGCAAACAGTTGCATAGACACTTCTAAAGCTCAGTGAAGCCAAGGCACAGACAGAGCCATCAGCTACAGATGGTGCTTATAGTCTTATACCAGAGGAGGTCACCCAGGGACCTGTGCGACCAGAGGAGGGTCATGGCTTAACCACCCCAGCCAACAGGCCACGTTAACCTTTCTCCAGGGTTTCTAAGTAGGATGATGAATATCTGAATGTGTTGGGAAATCCACCCAGCACCGTGTGAATGGGTGTGGCTAGCAGACAAGTAGGAAACCAAACACCACAGGAAGAGAGAAACAGGAAAACCAGAGAAGAAACCCCAAATTTCCTAACCATGATAATGGGGCTGCTGGTTATTTTAGGGCACAAAGCAAAGAACCAGAAAATTCTCCGAAAGAAAATACCACAGAGAGAAGTGAAAATGAGGTGTGCTTGTTCCCCGGGCCCTTGGAAAGGAAAAACATCTCACTAACAAATGTAACACCTGAAAACGATAGAGGCTTGTTTAAAGTAACTGGCTCCAGCGGCCGAGCTTCCAGCCGACGAGTGCTCCCCGAACCCCAACCGTGGGCATAGACCACACAGCAGTCATAACTGAAAAGGAAAGCTGCACGGGGGCAGGGGCAGGGAGGGTGGGGGGGTGGGGGGGTGGGCAGGGGGCAGCGTTAATGCAACACAGAGCTGTGTCTCCAGGAAACAATGCTGTCCCAGCATAGCAGACACCACTCATGGCAACTGTTAGACGCTCCACTGTGAGGCTTAGAATGATCAAAAATAAGACTTGCATGATGGCTGGGAGATCGCTGAACGGCCAAAATGTGCTTGCCGCCCTTGTAGAGGACCGGAATTTGGTCCTAGCACCCACATGGCAACTCACAACCATCTGTAAGTACAGTTCTGGGGACCCAGCGCCCTCCTCTGGCCTTCTGGAGCACTAGGCATAAACATGGCATACACACCCAGATGCAGGCAAACACCCGTACACACAAATCACAAACAAAATCGAAAGACTAGTTTTGTAGATGCTTCATGCTAAATCCAAACTAATGCATGTTAGTAGGACAAAAGATAAAACAGAAGTTGGTTTAATATTTTAAAATTGTTAAGGTCTTAAAGTATAATTCAGATTTATATTCAAAGATTCCATACACTTACCATTATAGATTTAATACTAATTAACATTTCCAGTTAAATAAATTAAAGTTTTTTAATTGCTAGAAGGAAACTTTTTGAAGTACTTGACAAATCAAGATTCACAACATTACTGTATCCCCGCACAGCACGCGCGGACAAGGTAAGTTATTCTGCAATCACATTCTTGCCATGTTTCTGCTTTCGCTACATCAGCTTACCCTAGTTGTGTTAAATATTTATTCCATTTAAACAATACTCTCAGCTTTACCAGAAATAAGAGCTGCTGACAATACAAATTTTTTCACATAAGTTTCAAAATTTTCTAACTGCAATTTCAATATTACTATGTTTTTAAAATTAGATATTAAAAGGCCTTATAGAAGAAGTCCACAGTCTTTGCGATGTTTGGAGAAATAAGAACCTCTGTTAATTCTCTAAACCCAGAGTGGTAAATGGGTGAGGAACCTTTCACAGTCTCTGAAAGTCCCTTAACATATAGACTCTCCCAAGCAAGTCACAAGCCTGTTCCCACTTGTAGTTTGAGATAGCAACCAATAGATGGCACTACTTATCTGAATCATAAGCAGGACATTGCTTTTTTTTTTCTCCTTGCCCCTTTCTTATTAAGCTTAAGAATCTTTTATTACTACAGCATTGAACTTTGAAACATTTTAAAAGCCAGGTAGTGGTGACACATGCCTTTAATCCCAGAACTTGGGAGGCAGAGACAGGCAGATTTCTGAGTTCGAGGCCAGCCTGGTCTATAGAGAAACCCTGTCTCCAATCACCACCACCACCCCCAAAAAAGAAGAAAAAGAAAAGAAACATTTTAAGAGAAAAACAAAAAGAGAGGTTTAATCCCAGCACTTGAGAGGCAGAGGCGAGCGGATCTCTGTGAGTGCGAGGCCAGCCTGACCGACAGACTGCAGGACAGCTTGGACTACTACACAGAGAAAGCCTGACTTGAAAAAAAACAAAAACAAAAAGAAAGGGGGTGAGGGGAAAGAAAGCGGAGAGGAGGGGGTGGATGTAACTTTAATTTTTTGAACCTATTTTTAATTATGGTTTTTAAACACTTTAACCTCCCTTTTAGGCCGCCACCCAGCAGAGGTGGTGGATAAGAAAGGCTATGGGGGAAGTGGACCTGTTTAGAAAGGTTCTTTGAGCAACACCTGTCTGTGTTATCTGGAAATCAGCAGTTCAGGTCACAGGTTAGCAATGGCAGCTCGATCCACTCCCAATCACTTCACAGACACACCAGCAGTCCAGTTCGGTAGAGTCCGGATAGCAAACACGAATCAGCAGCAGTGGCACTACCTAGCAGAGACAGCCAGGCCTCAGGCAGCAGGAGGGACCAGGAGGGACACCAGGAGCTCTCGCAGTGCCTCTCTCAGCAAAGAGAAGATTAACAAAGACTCGAGACCCACAAGCCTTGCACAGCTAGCTCTATCAGCAAGCCAAGCTCAGCGTCCATCACTGTCGGTCAAGTCCTCCAAACATCATGTGTCCTCCGTGGGCCCTGCCTCAGCACGTGCGTCTGTCTCAGCTGATCTCTGCCAATCAGCCCGCGTCCAAAACAGCAGCAAGAAACTGCAGCGCACTGCCAGGAGTTTTGTGGTGTGTTTCCGTCTATGGAGTCCCAACAAATGGAGCTCAGCTACGCAGTGTGTGTTGCTAGCAGGGAACCCCTCATCAGTGTCCTGTCACGTGCTTGCCGCAGCAGAGCACCCTCCCTCCTGTGTCCGTCTCAGCTAACGTTCCTTCATCACGAGTCTGCCTTAGTCCTTCACCTGTGTCCACTTCAGCTAAACGTTCCTTCATGTGTTTGCCCCAGCAACTGGCTGACTTTCCAAAGAGCCCTTAAGTTTCCACTTCAGGTGGAAGAGGAGGAAGAAGAACATGAATTATGGCATCTGCAGAAGAGGCCAGCCGCAGTTTGGCCTTCTGTCTCTGAGATGTGCTCACACCTGCATACTGAGCGCTGCTCTCCTGACCCTTGGGGTCCAGGGCTCCTGGTCCTCCCACTTAGAGGCAGAAAGCATCAGAACGGCACTGCCCAGCTCCACCAGCCTCTGAGGCTTTTTGGAGCTTGAAATGCAAGTGACGAGAGAGGTCTCGACTCTGACTCCACCCTTGAAAAACACTCTTTTGTCACTGCTATACTGATGACAGTGGATATGGAAAGTAATCGTTCACAAGAAAAAGCTTCTCCGAGAGCTTAGAGGTCTATGTACATTTCCAGTTGTAACTTTTTTTTTTTAGAGATTCTCATGCTTCTAGTGTATATGTGTGTGTGTATGTGTGTGCGTATGTGTGAGAGAGTGTATGTGTGTACACAAATCTGTATACGTTTGCTTCCCAGCTCATCAACAACAAAATACAAGTGATATAGAAGAAATTTAAACTTGATGTACAATTTTTTTGCCAACTAGTGCACATAGTTAGCTCACATGGCAACATGCCATTGGCACTGATCAGACCTAAAAATGCAGCAGTAGCCAAGAGATGTGGGTTTCTCCCAAAGTAAGAAAATAATGTAATCATGTTGCTGACAATTCTACAGAAACTGAAATCTTTGGGGGAAGTAAAACTGACACAAACCAGTAAAAAATAAATTCATTGGTTATAATATCCTGGCAGGAAGGAATTGGAATCTACAGAGAAAGAGAAATAAGACACACAGAGACAGACAGACAGACGGACGAACGGACAGACACGCACAGTTTGGTAAACCAGTCTGCTGAACAGAGATCAAGCACGGTTTCACTGTTTCATAGTCTGCACGCTGCCATGCACAGTCTTTGGGGCTATGCATTGTCATATGCAGTCTTTGGGGCTACACACCGTCACACAGACTTTGAAATTACACATTATCACATACAGTCTTTGAGGACACACACTGCCACATGCAGTCTTTGTTTCATTACTATGAGGATAATCCAATAAATAGGCACTGGCTATTTCAAGAACGCAAGTAGAGTTTGTGTCAAACTGTTTGCATCAAAACTCATTGGTTTTAAGAGCTTCATTGTCATGAAGTAAAAGAACACTGCAAGTTAAGGGCTTGAATTATAAGTGAGATGGGGAGATACATGTGGGAGATTAAAGCCTCGCAGCAGAGCCTGCCGAGCAGCGTTTTACCAAGAGCCTGGTCCGTGTTCCTTCCCGGGACATCCTGTCCTCCACTCCCCTCACGTCATTCTTTCAGAGGCTCCTAGTCCCAGCCCCGTGCTTCAGCGCCCGTGAGACCCTGCCTTCCTTCCGCACACCCTTATCTCATGCTGACACAACGAGGCCTGGGGAGACACTTACTGCAGCCTTCTGCACACAACACGGGCAAAAAAAAAAAAAAAAAAAAAAAAAAAAAAAAAAAAAAAAAACGGCAACTAGTAAAGACTTCCAACCTTGAACAAAGAATTCCCTATATTCAGAGAGGTGACAGACGCCAGGGCTGAGTAAGATTTTAAGGCAGGACTCGGTTTCCCTAACGAAGCTGATGCAGCTGGAGCCATGGTGCATACCTACAGCTTCTGAACTTGGAGTTTAAGGGCAGGCTGGGCTACATCATAAGACCCTGTCTTTAAAATAAAAATAAAAAAGTAAAACTTACATCTTAAGTCCTGGCTGCTATAAAGTAACAATATAGTTATTTTTATTCTCATAAAGAATGTAAAAAGAAGAAAACTGTCTTTAAGGACTCAGCAAATTCAAGAAGAACCAAGAAAATGAAGGAAAAGCCCCATTTTCAAAACACAAGAGATGGTCATGGTGACGCAGGCCTTCCATCCACGCAGTAGACAGGAGGGGCTGTGGAGTTCAAGTCCACACAGGACTATAGGGTAAATCTGACGCTAGCCTGTGCTGCATGAGACACTACCTCAAAAAGAAAGAAAACAAAAACAAAGACTACAGGAAGCTTGTGGTTCTGTAACCAATTAGACCACACTAGGTCTACAACAGACCACTGCAGTGTGTGGACACGAAGGGCACTGTGGAGCCACCAGGAGGGAATCAGTGCTCGCTCACTGAGGAGGACTAAGTTCAAGCTGACACTACGCTCCTACGTGGCAGACTAAAGCCAGGAAGTGAGACAGACGTGGTGCCGCTATGTTTGCATTTATGTGTAAGTGCTGCACGTGTGTGAGTGTGCTCCCCGTGCCAGAGGAGGACACCAGGAGCTGGAACTGCAGGCGCTTGAGTGACGAGCTGCCTGACGCAGGGGCTGGGAATCCACCTCAGGTTCCTTGGAAGAGCAGGGCAGGATCTAACTGCGGAGTCTACAGTGGTTTACAGTCTGTGCTGTAGCTAGCTCAACAATGGCAGAAAGTCCGAGAATCCAGCAGCTGTCGGGAGGTCTCAGCTGCTCTCCAGTATACCCTGGAGCCCTGAAGGAGGCTCTGATGCCAGTGAAGGAACGCCCCGGCAGCAGGACATTGAGCTTGAGGTGAAAACGAGGGTGAGCAGGTGGAAAGCGAAAGCTTCCTTCTTCTACGCTGGCTGCCATGAGGTGTGGGGCTGCCAACCTCAAATGATCCAGTCAACTAAACCCCAGGGTTGTACCCAGGTGTTTGTTGTTGTTGCTGCTGCTGCTGTTGTTGTTGTTAATTCTAAATGTGTCAAGTTGACAAGCAAGAACAGCCATCACAGTACCCCTGTCCTGAGCCCTCCTTGCTTGGTTCGACACATAAGACACACTTTTAAAACGTCAGCTCTCTGGGGAAAGGCCCCATAAGGTGCTCGACTCACTGCTCCGTCCCTGGAACAGGGCCGGCCACGCCGCGGGGCACACCTGATATTGAATGAATTTTCAAAATGTATGACCAGCATGAAGTTAACAAATAGCAAACATTTTGGATGACAGAATCAGAACGTAAAGATCTTCATGGAGTAAAATGATGCAGCAAATTCAAACCAGGTGACTTGGCTGAAAGAGCAAAGGCCTTCAGTCGGGCAGACGCTTGTTTGAAGTTTGGCTGTGCCACCTGACCAGGAGAACTGCGGTGATGTGCAGAGAACTGAGGGGCTGCTCAACAGGGCTTTTAAAAGTGACATCTGATATGGAGGCACAGCTTTGACAGAGTGCAAAAGAGAAGTAGCCTCAACTGCAAGGAGGAACTTCCCAAACACAGTCTTAGATCAACAGAACCGAAGCCCAGCTGAGCCCTTGAGAGTGAAGCGGGTACTGCTTCTATAATAACGCCAGGACAACAGGGGAAACCTGGGGCGCCGTGGGCACACTGGGGCACAAGAGCAGTGTGCACGCACACACACCAAAGGCACTAGACGGTTGAGCAGGCAAGGCATCCAATGAAACAACAGCTTGGAGTTGTTTTAGAATACACTTGGCAGCATTTGCTAAATGCCCATTCTTAAGTCATTTGAATAAATTAGCACGTTCATTATATAGAAAACATTATTAAGTGTGAGAGGGAGGCAGGAGAGCAGCCTAGAGTGTGCGACACTCTCTGGCTCCTTCTCCAAGAGAAACCAAGCCACAGGTGTGTCTAGCGCACATTGGGAGGAATGGGCACAGAGACCCTGGAGCACAAGAAAAGACAGAGAAGGGGCAGGGGGTGCGGCTGCTCCGGAAAATGGAGACTTCAGTTTGATGCCCAGAACCCACGTAAAAATTAAAATCGATTTTAAAAACTGGGCATGTCATACCTATAATGTCAGTACTGGGACAGTAGAGACGGAAGGGCCTTGGGGATCGCTGGCCTTCCATTGTGGGTGAAGGAGTGAACTGCAGGTTTAATGATAGACCCTGTCTCACAAGATAGAGTGTGCAGTGACTGAAGAGGACAGCAGCATCTGCCTGTGGACTACACATGCGCACACATGTATGTACATTTTTAAACACACACACACACACAGAGAGAGAGAGAGAGAGAGAGAGAGAGAGAGAGAGAGAGAGAGAGAGAGAGAGAGGAATCTCAGAGAGCCGCACAACAAAAGAAATAAAATGTCCCAGCGCCTGTTGCCCATACTGAGATCCATACTCAGAATGTCCTATGCAAGGTAAGGTGGAAGAGACCCAGGAAATTCCATTAGTGCAAACGCCAGCAATTCTAGTCACTGCTAAGTGCCACACAACCCTTATGATTTCATGGCCTAGGAGGATAAAAACCTGAAATCTACGCAGCATCATGGCCTCCTAGCAAGCACTTGGGGCCTGCATCCAGGAGCCACCGTGGGAAGGACCCGTTGTCTGAGTCTGGATTACTTGAGAGGTCAGAAACTGTGGTGTGCTCCTGTTCCTGTGACGGCGCCCCCCCCCCCCCCACACACACACACAAGCATCCCCCGGTCAGTGGATAGCCGCCCTACAAGCAGACTTGCCCTGGTGGAATGACTCTCACAGCCCCACAGAGAAGGGACAATTATCATGAACAGTGATATGGAGGAAAGTGCCAGGTGTCACTCTCAAACACCCGAGTTAGGAGAGCCTGCTCTTGGTCCAGGAGTACGAGGTCAACCTCCATTGGCTTACCACAGATGCCAAGGACGGGCCCGCTCTCCAGCACAATGCACCTGGAGGCTGCATGTAGGAGGCCAAGAAGGTGGAGGCAGGACCCTGAGTTTCCACTACTCCTTCGCCAGCACGGGCATTCTGGGTGGCCTGGAGCAGTACTGAGGTGACTCCTGCTGGTGCCCCACCCCTGAGGCACAGTCTTAGAAGGCCTGAAGAGAAACTTTGCCAGGTGTTGGCTGCTTCTGCTCTGGTTCACTCCTGGGAGCTCCTCAGCAGAGAGGAATTTTACCCAGTTCCAGCTGTGGCCCACCCCTACCTGATGGCTGGCAGGCACACCACAGAAGAGAACACACGACTGGGGTGGTATGCATGGGGCCAGATTTCTACTCTTGGAAATCAGGCCCAGCATGGCCACAAAAGCAGAAGAGAAGAGCAGCCCTGCCACCACACCCACACAGACCCACACAGACCCACACAGACCCACACACTGATCACTGCAAAGCTCTGTCCGACCACACAACTGTTGACAAAACCAAATATTAGTGCCACCAATGGGTGCCCTGACTCCTGCCCTTGCCTCTCCTGGATTTGTACCAAGCCTGATCAGAGGGCAGGTGCTGCAGGCACTCGCCTCTCCTGGGAATCTGATGGTCTCTTCTGGCCCTGAGGTACCAAGCAGGCATGTATACACAGACGTACATGCATGTATACACAGACATCTATGGAGGCAAAACAGCCATTCAGATAAAAGAAAAATTTAAAAATACATATCTAATAAAGTAAAAGCAAAATACATCCCTAATATTAGAAAAGGCATGGACATCCATGTATAGTCCTCTAAAAGCCCAAAAAAGATACTCACCATAACAGATTATAATCAAACCATCAAAAGCAGAGGACAGCTTTGGTGTCCTCTGCTTTAGACCTAGCACTTGGAAGGCAGAAGCAGGAAGATCTTTGTGAGTTCAAGGCCAGCCTATTTTTACAGAGCTAGTTCCAGGACAGACAGAGCTGTTATCCAGAGAAACTCTCTGTATAACAAAACAAAGCACAGCACCAACAACAGAATCAGAGGACTTGAAATCTCTTAGTAAGAAAGCACTGAACAACATTTACTACACCTCCATTAGACATATAACAAAGGTTTTAATAACAGAAACCCTACAGGCCCAGGAAGACGCACTTTAAGTACTAAAATAAAATAACTATGAATCAAGATTACTACACCCCCCCTCATAGGAAGAACAACAATATCAACCAACAGACCCCCTCAGAGCTCCCAGGACTAAGCCACCAACCAAGGAGTACACATGGCTCTGGCTGCATATATAGCAGAGGAGAGCCTTGTCAGGCATCAAGGGGAGGAGAGGTCCTTGGTCCTATGAAGGTTCCTTAGATAGATGCCCCAGTATAGGGGAATCAAGGACGGGGAGGTGGGAGTGGGTGGGTGGGTGGAGGAACACCCTCATAGAAGCAGGAGGAGGGAGGATGGGAGAGGGAGTTTCCGGGAGGGGGGGAAACTGGGTAAGGGGACTACACCCAGCAAGGCTATCTTGTTACCAGAGTGTTTAGGGGATGAGCCTAGACCATAGCAGCTCTAACACGATGGCTTTGCCACCCATAATTAATCAATCAAATAATAGTGGAAAGCACAGACCATAAATGTATTCAATGTGGAAACAGGGGAAGAGGAACAAGTAGAGATCCAGAAACAGACACACACCCAATCTATCTTCACGGTTCTGACAGGAAGTGTAACTAAACAGTCTTGATCAAAGTATGGTCCCACCCACCACCGAGGTATGGATGACTCTGCAGCTCCATGTTCTGTTCCACAAGTTGTCGGATTTCTATGGCATCTCTTCCTCAAAGACAAGTTCCCTCTGTTTGGCACAAAAGCTTCAGCCTTCCCCACTGGCAGGAGTTCCTGAGGAAGTCCCAGTGCCCTGGGCTCTACTGTCCTGCAGTCTAACCGCCACAAGGAAGGGCACAAGGGTCTCTCTCTCCCTGCCAGGAGGGTTACAACCATCCTTCAGAAGCCAAAGAGAAAGGCAGACATTTTAAGAAGAGCAAAAACTAAGAGAAGTCATGGCTGTCAGTCACACATAACCATAAAATATGGTCATGAAGGACCTGTGCCCAGAAATGGAAGACAGACAACTATGATCACAACAGCAGGTGAAGAGTAAATTCCACAAAACCCAGAAACACTTAAGTGTGGTGGGGACAGGATGGCGGGCTAGGAGCTGTGTCTGCGTGGTGTACTGAAGGAAGAGAGTTGAGACAAAGGGAAGAGACTTCCAAAATAGAGAAAGAGCCCAAGAAAATCAAAAGAGGAGAGGGCAGCTCAAAGGTATAGACAAAGAAAAGCTCCCCAGCCCAGCCCACCCCACCCTGCTGCAGGGCTCCTCGGTGCAGGCAGAGGGAAGCAGAGGCCTCATCCTAAAGGTAAGCCTGGAGCGTCTGGAGAAAACAGACTGGCAGTCCTATCTACAGGATGAAGTCTTGCAAGCCCAAATCCTGCTGAGGTTTTGGTGAGACAGTGACCTCTCCAGAAGAACAGTCTGGCAGTACAGTAAACCCCACTTTATTCCTCCCCCAAGCTAAAGTACTGTGAACGGTCACCATCTTAGAAGGGACCCTAAAATGGGCTTCTCTGGGGACCACAGAACAAGGAACAATCCTATGTCAAAGAACCTGAATTCAGTCTGTAACAGACCCTACCCTCAGTGAGAGTGAAAAGGAAACATTTACCAGCTATTAACTTGACAGAGTATTAATATCCAAACTCTAATTAAAACCCTACAACAACATAATCCAACTTAAAAATGGGCAAAGGCAAAGGGGCTGCATGGAAAGAATTAAACAACCCAGGCCTGTCAAGCTCTGGTTGCTCTCTACACCTATGCCAGGCCTACTGCTGAAGACAACACACCTACATATCTCCCTGAATGTGGGGAAGCTGAGTTGGTGCCTAAGTAGAGCCTTTACCCCGTCTAAAGAATGCTCTGATAAGAGTGCCTACCTTCAAAAGGTACTCTGAACATTACCGAGGGAAAACGATAACCACCAACCCAGTTACAAACACCGTGTCTACAGTGGTGTCCTGCCTGCAGGATGCGCCAGTGCACTAGTGGCACAAAGGTCATGGGAGTAACCAAACACTCTCTGCTTGGATTTAAGACCCACCCCTCGAGACAGACTCCATGCCTGGTACTGCTCAGGTGCCAAGAGCCTGATACCAGATAAACCATGAACCTAGGGACAAAAGGAACTAGTAAGGAACTACTAAACTACTAAGGAACTGCTAAAGGAACATAGAAATAAAGACTCCTAGTGACATTCTGCTGTGCCCACAGGTCAGCGTTCTGCCATATTCATAGATCAGTTTTTTGCTCAGCCCTCACCAGATAACCTCCTCCTATTAGCTGGGGACTAACATAGAGAGAGACCAACAACTGGACAGAGTACAGAGAATGAGACTTTGGACTGCTCAGTCCTAAATGGGATGTTTCCATCAAACCCCTCCCCTCCGGGACCAGGAATCTATGCAGAGGAGGGGGTGGAGAGACAGAGACCATAAGAACCTTTGGAGATGGATGACACCGAAGAACAGTGTTCTAGTTCGTCACACAGACTGCATACAAAGTGGATTCAGAATGGCATGCAGATTTTAAGACCTTGATGCATCTGGATGAGTGGGAGGCAGTGAAAATGCTTAGCTCAGGGAAAGCCAAGAAAATAAAAGCTAAGTCCATGGCTTCAGAGAAGTTAGGTGTGTACCATTCAGTGGCTTCTAGAGATTTGGGTTGGGGGGGGGGGGGGTGTTGGTTGGTTGGTTGGTTGGTTTTGACCATTGAAATCTAACAAAAAAAAGTATTTAATTAAATAACTTACTGATTTAACTGAACAATCAGGACAATGTGATGCATAGTGATGTTATATTTTGGTTGTTTTGCTTTGTTTTGTTTTGTTTTCTTTTGCTTTTTCTTGAGATAGGGTCTCATGTAGCACAGGATGGCCTCATATTCACTAGACAGCTAATAGTGATCTTGATCTTCTGATCTCCCAAGCTCCACTCCTCAGTGCTGAGGTGGTTAAGGTGTGTGCCTCCCTGACCATCACATGTCATGCTGGGGACTAACCTAGAAACCTGCATGCTAAGCAAGGCCTCTACCGACTTAAACTCCCCAGTCTCAAGACAAATGTTGTAATAAATGCAGATATTTTCTATTCTGTTCCCATTGTATTCTGCTTCTCTTTTTTAAATTGTTTAATAACTCTGGATTTTTGCCTGAATACACATGCATGCACATGTACACACACACACACATACACACACACACACACACCCCAAAAAACACAACAAAACAAAAAAATACTACTCTATAATGTCCTAAAGAAATAACTTAAAAGCCAGTGGATGGGCATTTCAAGAAAATGTATTGAGCTTCTCGTAAGCAGCAGCTAAGTCACATCGATGGTCCTCAGGCTGTAACGGGCACATCAGTGTCTCCCAGCAGCACAGGTGATATGAGTATCCATAAGGACCACACATGTTGTTAAAGGGATTCAAGCATTAAAGCGTGTTCTGATCTACGGGAGAAAGGGAACAGCAAACACAAGGGAAGGAATAGCGAAAGGAAGCTATGCACAGCTGAAATGAGAGTTCTTTTTTGTTTTTTTTTTGAAACAGGGTTTCTCTGTATAGCCCTGGCTGTCCTGGACTCACTCTGTAGACCAGGCTGGCCTCGAACTCAGAAATCCACCTGTCTCTGCCTCTGCCTCCCAAGTGCTGGGATTACAGGGCGTGTGCCACCACTGCCCGGCTATAGAGTTTCTCTTTCATCCCATGCAAACATAAGCTGGATTCACCCAGAGTTCACCATTTCTAGATGCCCCATATGAGAAAATGAGAAGAGGGAGGACCTGCAAATCACTGTGAGTCTACAATCCACTCTGATGGCTTCTGTTCAGACCGTTCCAGAGGCTCAGAGCAGAGCTGACACCGAGCTGAGGACCTGACGAGTGACATAGCTCTCCATGGCGCTTGGTCAACTCTTTTTGACAGGTATACATATTGCCACAATCTTCAAAGGCAGCTCCTGGGACCGCCTCCTAACTCCTTTTGAAGACAGTGCCAAGAAAGGAAAAGAAGAAAGAAATGAAACCCAAATAAGGAGTCTGAATCCTTACGAGCTCACGTGCTAGATGAAAGCTATCCCTAGACTGCTGGCCACCAGTGTAACCCACTGCTCCTGTGGGTTCACTGCCAGACGCACCGTGCTCATGACACCAGATACTTGTTACAATCCTCAAAGCCGTGCTCCTAACCAAACACTAACACATCAGCAAAACCCCGGGGGTTGCTCTCTGAGGAAAACTAACTCCAGTAATGACCTTGTCAGGGTTTCCTAAAAGCAGGAAAAGTTCAAACTGGGGTAAATGATCCATCCAAACTGCCGAGAGTTCTCTAGATGTTTTGCACCAAAATCCCCTTCTTTCCAAGGCCTCCGAGCGAAAGGGTGGCGTGGACTAGAATGCAGGGCGATTGCTTCTCATCAACTGAACAAATCAGAAATAAAAGGTCAATCTCTGGGGCTGGAGAGATGGCTCAGCAGGTAAGAGCACTGACTGCTCTTCCAAAGGTCATGAGTTCAAATCCCAGCACCCATATGGTGGCTCACAACCATCTGTTAAAGAGATCTAACTCCCTCTTCTGGTGTCGGAAGACAGCTACAGTGTACTTACTTACATATAATATGATAAATAAATATTTAAAATAAGGTCAACCTCAGCTAGAAACTCCTCAACTAAGTCAGAACTTGCCTTCAATACTGAAGGCACAAAGACTATCCGCATTTAATAGAAAATGGATTTGCATATTCGATAAGTTAGTTTCTTTAATAAAATGGAAGGTTAGAAGCTTCTCTAGACCATCTCGCATCCTAGCCCTCTGAGCTGCTGCTGGGCTCACTCCTCCATTCCTATGGACTATGCCACAAGCTCTGCAGTGAGGACAGGATGCTGTGTGGAAGGATGAGTGCAGAAAATAAACGAAGACCAGACTTGAACTTGGCAAGTCCATGAAGACAGTCTTGGAAACAGAAGGACCGAGGTTGACATAATTCAGGTGGGTTGGAGTGCAAAGCATGCTGGGACCTTGGGAACACAGAGCAGCCGGCGTGAGACGAAGACAAAGCAGCCCAGGCCCAGGCTGTGGACATACACGTGCTCCGGGCTGTGGACACACACGTGCTCCGAGGCCTGTTTTCCAGGGCGCACTAGTAACCTGAGCTCATCAGGTCAAGCACGTCCGCACTTGCTTCAGCCGGGCGTCAGCAATATGTGCTGACAACTCAATCGGGGGCCAAAAGAGCACAGTTACTTCACGGCAGCTGTTCGATTTCCAGTAAACAGAGCAACCTTGCTTGCTAGATGAAATATAACACAGATTCTAAATGTTCAACTGAGCCAACATGGAAGTCAAAAAAAAAAATCTAAAATCAAAACAGGAAAATTCTAGAATCAAGAACATGGAATAGTATAAATAAATGTTACACTGATAGTAATATTTGGGCCATCAAGAAGGCATTTGTTGGTAGAGGTAACCAAGAAGATAAGGGGATACTTTGTTTTGCTCCGTGTTTGTGTTTTGAAGCAAACATAAAAGTTTAATATCTTAAAAAAACATATAAATATTAGTTTAGGATTCAAACATGCATATTTTAACATTAAGCTGTAACAGGCCCCAGATCGTAACACAACTGACACCACCATCGAGGTAGCTCAGGCTTTGGAATCCAGCATGGAGACAGCACCACCCGGCAAGAACAAGAACAAAGGTGTAATCCATCAAAGTCCACAGTTCTGGGAAAGTCTGTAAATGCGGACTTTTGTTTGACTTCTTCTAAATGACCTTGCGTTTTGGCTTCCAGTTCTGCTTCTGGCTAACTGATCTTGGTAACCAAGGTGTGTTATCCAAGAATGTGGGTTTTGTGCCTAAAAGCCCACCTGAGACAAGTTCAAGGTGGCACTTGGATTCTAAACACCCAACGTCGCCATGGCCAGCTAACAAAGACTTTCTATTGGCTTGGGCCCAGTGTCCTAATCTTTTCTGGTGGGTGCCTCTCAACAAAGCCATGTAAGTTCACAAATAATCCATGTAACCAGTCACATCGACAGCCTAGAGGAAAACCATCTGAGCATATCAACAGTTGCATAAAAAAAAATTTGACAAAATCCAACAATACACACTTGCGATTTAAGTTTAAAATAAATAAAAAGAGAGGCTGGGGAAATGGCTCCATAGGTAAGAGCACTAATCCCCTCAGGTAGGAACTCGGACTTGAGTCTCAGCACCCAGAGGGTGGCTCGCAGCCATCCACAGCTCCCGTTCCAAGGAAGCTGATCCCTTCTTCTGACCTCCATGGGCACTGAGCATGCATATATGGTCTACATAGATACTAAACCTAAAAACAGCTTTTTTAAAGGCACTCTGAAAACTAGGAATGAAGAGGAACTTCCTCAACTTGGAAAAGAACATCAACAGAAACCTATAGCAAGTATCACACTTCGTAATGAGACACTTGGAGCATTCTCACTAAGATCAGGATATCTCGCTTGCCATCACGTTCTTTAGGATTGTGTTAAAAATCCAGACTAATGCAATATAACAAATAAGTGTACTATAAAAGTACACTTTTATAGTGTACCAGTCGGGCGGTGGTGGCACACGCCTTTAATCACAACACTTGGGAGGCAGAGGCAGGTGGATTTCTGAGTTTGAGGCCAGCCTGGTCTACAGAGTGAGTTCCAGGACAGCCAGAGCTACACAGGGAAACCCTGTCTCGAAAAACCAAAAAAGAAAAAAAAGTATAACGAATGGGGAAGAAGAATTAAAATGACAGAAAGCATGCTGGGGAGGAACGGGTTTATTTGGCTCATCCTACATCATAGTCCCTCACTGAAGGAAGTCAGGCCAGGCTGCACCTGGAGCCCACAGAGGGCTTACTCATCAGGGCTTGTTCTGCCTGCTCTCTTCTAGAACCCAGGACCCCCCACGGCACCACACAACGGACTGAGCCTTTTCCCCACCCATCACCAAGAAACTGCCTTACAGCCCGTTATTATGGAGGCATTTCCTCCATAGAGGTCACCCGCCCCCCCTTCAATAATTCTAGCTTGGGTCAAATGCACATAAAACTAGCCAGCACAGTAATATAAACATTCATGTAAAAAATCCATAATAATTTTAAAAACTTCTGAAAATAACAAGTGATACATAAGTTAAAGGATAAAAAGTTAATACACAAAACTTAATATATATCAGCAATGAAAACACAAAAAATTAAAACTTAAAAAAATATCACCAGGTATATTAGTTTCCCCATAAATGAATAGCTATATCAAATCTGAGAAAGTGTATATAATATCTGTATGAGGAAAATTCTGATAAAAGATACTATGAGCTAATAAGTGTTGAGACATTTCATGCTATGAATAAGAATATTTGCTCATTATGGTCAGGTGTCAGTTCTTCCCAGCCTAATCTATAAAGTCCATGAAAGCCCAATCTAAATCCCAGGAAGCAGTTTTACAGATTTTAGCAAAGTCACTCAAAAGTTTGAATGGAAGGCTGGTGAGGTGGCTCTGTAAGTATTAGTAATTGCTACCAAACATGACAACCTGAGTTTGATTCCCTGGACCCATGTGGTGGAAGGAGCCAACTGACCCCTGCAAGTGTCCTCTGACCTCTGCATGCCAACACACATACAGACCCAAAATGAAATGTCTAAGTTCATATGGAAAGGCAAAAGAACAAATAGCCAATGTTACACCAAAAGAAATGAAAGAAATCAGAGGTCTGCCACTCTCCACCTGGGAAACCTGCTAAGAGTTGCTGAGGTCAGCACCAAAAGTGAAATGAATACAAACTATTTCAGTACTGCAAACAATTAAGTGCACTGTGGTAGGCGGTGACATTGCTGGTCAAATGTGCTCCCTGATACAACAGCTAACCATCCAATCTGCACCACACTTTAATAAGCACACAGTCACAATTCTGATTGGCAACAGCCGTACACTTGGGCTTTTGATACTGCAGGGCAAGAGGCATGAGACAGACCATGGCAGCTGTATTATCTAAAAACAGATGTATTTCTAGCCTGCGTGTCAGCAACTGCCTGGGACAACTCACCACTGTCCACGGATACTACTGTTAACACACTTGGCAAAGACAAGCAAAAACCACCCTGGCCTCCAGAGACTGCTGAAAAGCTGGCCAGAGGTCTGAACCCTGTCACACAGAAGGCCTGGAGAATGGAGTTGTCAAGGTCCTATTGGCTATCGACATTTTCCTGAACAACAAAGAGCTTCAGATGATTAAACAAAGCTCTTTGCAAATCAGCCTGAGGAGTAACCCGACCCCCACCCCCAACGCCACCCCCACCCTGCTTACTCTCAGGCACACATTACAATCTTCATTTCTCCTCCAGTGATAACAACACAGTGGGAAACCTGTGCATTAATAATGGGAGATGCTAGGAATCCATTTCAGGTTTCCTTTCAGACAAACAATAAATGAAGCAAAGATAGTCTTTCAACAAATAATCCTGAAACTGATTATCAACATGTTTTTTAAAAATGCATCAAGACAAAGACCTTAAGCATACAGCAGAAGTCAGTGTAGATACAAAACTATGACATTCTGAGAAGACAACACAGGATAAAATGGAGGTAACCCTGGAAACGATGAGAAAGTTATGGATACAACATTAAAGGCACAATCCATAAAAGAAATAATTGTCAAGTTAGATATCAATAAAAGAATAAAACTGAAAACTTTTGCTCTAGGAAAGTCAACATCAAGGGAATGAGAATACAAGCCAAAGAATAGGATATAATATGAGCAAGACACATGACAAAGAACTGCTATGCACAAAATATGAAGAACTCACGAACGCAAGGTCCAGGCAGACATCTTGTTATGGAAGATATGCAGATTCAAATGAGCATACGGACAGATAGCCACTATCTTCTGACAGTAGGGAAAAAAATCACATGAAAATATCAACGAAACTCGTCTATTAAGAGACAAAAACCACCAGGCAGTGATGGCGCACGCCTTTAATCCCAGCACGTGGGAGGCAGAGGCAGGCAGATTTCTGAGTTGGAGGCCAGCCTGGTCTACAGAATGAGTTCCAGGACAGCCAGGGCTACACAGAGAAACCCTGTCTCGAAAAACCAAAAAAAAAAAAAAAAAAAAAAAAAGAAGAAGAAGAAGAAGAAGAAAAAAAGAAGAGGCAAAATCCGAAGCACTGACATCAAATCCTGGAACAAGAGCTCACGTTCGGGGCTGATACATCTTCAGAAATGTCCAGCTGGGGAGATGTGGTAATTACTTATTAAATTAAACAAAGTCAGCCAGTGGTAGTGGCACATGCCTTTGATCCCAGAGCACTCTGGAGGCAGAGGCAAATGGATCTCTGAGTTCGAGGACAGCCTTGTCTTCAGAGCAAGCTCCAGGACAGCCAGGGCTACACACCAAGAAACTATGTCTCAAAACAAAACAAATCAAAGAATATTTATTGCTATGGCAGAGGACCTGGCTTCAGTTCCTAGCACTATATGGCAATTCATAGGCATCTGTAACTCCAATACCAGGAGATCTGTTACCGTCTTCTGGCCTCCATGGTCACTAGGCACATACAGTACACATACACAGATGTAGGCAAACACACACACACACACACACAAAGAACACCTAAATCTCTGTTATAATTTAAAGAATTCCGCATGGACCATCAGTCATGCTCACTAGTATTTACCCAAAGGAATTAAAAATTTACATCTTCAAAGCCTGCATAAGGAAAGTTAGAGCAGCTTTACTTAAAACTACAACAAATTGGAAGCAACCAAGATGTCCTTCTGTTCAAGAATGGACAAATTGGGCAATTAGGATAATGTGTTATTATTTAGCACAAACAAAAAAAGTTTCAAGACATGTGGAACCCCAAAGATACACTAAGTGAAAAAAGCCATCTGGATACCTACAGCATGATCCCAACTCTGTAACTTTCTAGAAAGGTAAAAGGACTCAGAGACAGAAAAAGAGAAGCAGTTACCACAGCTTTGCACCGGCAACAGTGGTTAGCAGTGTTTAGAGGAAGACAGGTTGTGTAACCAACGCACAAAACACTTTCAGGGCTGTGAAACCATTCTGCATGACATTCCAACAGCAGACATATACCACCATACACTGGTAAAAAAAAAAAAAAAAACCTAGCATGTGTTACACCAAGAGTGGGTGCTTAGGTGAACTGTAGGGTTTGGGTAGTAAGCTTGTCAACAGAGACTCAAGACTCCTCACAAATACAGCACTATGTTGTAGGGTGTTGACAATGAGGGAAGTACAGGGAATTCTCTGCACTCTCAAGATTGTCATGCAACTCAAAGCACTCTAAAAGACACTCATTAATTTTAAAAGCAATATGGCCAGCACAATCCCATCAATGACCTCAACAAGCAAAGGAAGCCCGCGTACAAACCATGCAACTCCACTTAGAGTCTCTAGCTGACAAGGGTTCAACTGGATTTTTTTTTTAAACTTTACAAAGACATAAACATAATTCTGTAGAAATAATACTTCAAGTCTTGAGACTTAATCCCTTCCTGGGCTAGGGGCAGGCAGCTTCTGGGGAAGCTCACCCCACCACCACCTCTACCCACCTGCCATCAACAATCCCAAGACAGTCAGGCACGGCGTGCACTGCCGGAGGACAGTGGTAAGCCAGCTAGCTGGAGAAAATCGCCCTAGGATGCTTTCAACACACACTGTACCTCGGGCTTATCAAGATGGAGCCTCACTGTAAGTCAAGGAGGCTCTGGATTATGAAAACAAATCTTATCAACAATAATAACAAATATGGAATATTTGTCTAGAGCCATGTGGGAGGGAGACTGATAAGGAAGAGGAAGTTTGGAATGGACAGAAACTTCCTGTATTTTTATGATAACAAAAATATACACATTTTGTTCAAATTCATTAAGTTATATATTTAATATGGGTACATTTCATTATAAATAAACTATATCTCAACAAAGCTGATTATAAACAGCTGGGATTTATGTTAAGGTATGATGGTTATCTCTGGGAATATTCTATATGGGGTAGTAGAGGGCTGTAAGTACTTTTAGATGTCTCAATACCGATGGATATCTCAGGGCTTTTGCAGTATAAAAGCCATTCATAAAGGCTCAAGGTCATTATTTAGTTTTGTAGGCTTGGCAGGTGGGGGCAACACGGAGGATCACACCCAGGGCCTGGTACACACTGGTACACTGCCTAACTTGTTGCTGCTGTTGTTGTGTTGTTTTGTTTCTGTTTTCTTTTCCTTCTCAAGACAGAATCTCACTATGTAGCCCTGACTGTCCTACAATTCACTATGTAGACCAGGCTGGCCTCGAGATAGAAGTGGGCAGGAAGACTTTCCCCTATGTATAAAATCTTCAGTAGAACAATAATATTAATACTTCCAAGGAAGCAGGAAATAGAAAATATGACCTGTTTTTCAGCAGCAGATGAAAAGGCAAAATAAATAGGAAGATTTGGAAACAATACACTTTTGTCACGCTGCATAACTAACAGCTATTACCAGTGGAGCAGACAATGGCTTTGACATAGCACATCAGCAAAAAGTGATTATCAGATATTTAATAAAGTTCATAAAATATTTTAGTATTGTATTCTGTACAATAAAGGACCAGTGTATAGGATATTTGTTGAAACCTAGCCATCACTTTTATTAACTTAAGATTCCAATTAAATGGATATGATTGGAATAAAAAGTTAGAATAGATCACGGATAAAGGATTGAGGATGAATTTTGAGAATACACCTTGGCTCCATTTCAAAGGAATGTTTAGAATTGGTGCCCTTAGCTCGTGAGACTGCTCTAAAATGTCTTTCTGTGTGTCTATCAACACACCTCTTTGGTTTTCTTCATTATGATGCTTTTCTACAAAAATATATCAATAGGTTAGCTATGTTATGTCCTCTAACTAGTGCTGACAACAATTCAACACATATTACACAGATAAAGCAAGCTGGTTGGTCACAATAAAGACTTAGAAAATGAACACGCTAATACAAAGTATTTATAAAATGTGTGTACACGGTACAGTAAATATACAGTTTATAGACAGGAAAGTCATCACGGTAGATTAAAACTGCTACCCAAACAAACCTGCAAAACCCACATCGATTCCCAGAATGTTACAGATGCAATGCTCCACATCTGTATTCCCACACCCCTATTTTGAGATGAGAGGTGGCAACAGGAGATTTACGCAGAAGCTAGTGAGCCGGCTAGCCTGGACCACTCACGCAGCATAGAATCTGAGATAACCTGAGACCCAGATGAAACAAGGAAAAGGAGAGAGCCCACTACCATCTAACCAACTGTCTGTCCTCTGACCTCCAAACACTCATCCTGGTGTGCCTCACGTGTGCGCGTGTGCGCGCGCGCACACACACACACACACACCTTTTAAAACATACATACCCACACACACATACACACACACACCTTTTAAAACATACATACACACACACACATTCCTTTTAAAACATACATACGCATACACACACACCTTTTAAAACATACATATGCATACACACACACCTTTTAAAACATACATATGCACACACACACATACCTTTTAAAACATACATACGCGCGCGCGCGCGCACACACACACACACACACCTTTTAAAACATACATATTTGTACTCCATAGGTTTAATGAGATCACAGTGATTCTCAATGGTAATTAACAATGGACATACTTTTAATAATCACCATGTATCATTTTTGTAATTCTATGCCTTTTTCTACTCTATTCTTCTACAAAGAGAATTCTTTCCTTTGTTCTGCTGGAATTTACACAAAGGAAGACATACAGACCAATAAACCAGAATACAGAGACCCAAAATAAACTTCTACACACATGATGAGATGATTTTCAGCAAGGGTACTCCACCACCAGAGTGGAAGTGCTACTCCAGTCAACAGATGTTACTGGGAAAACTGGATTATCCACAAGCTACAGGCTGAAACTGGAGCTCTGTCCCACACTGCACACACACACACACACACACACACACACACACAAAACCTTAAAACGGATTAAAGACCTAGCTACTGGGACTGGAAACTAAAACTCCTGGGAGAAACCTAGGGTATAATCTTCCACACAGGTCTCGGCGACCATTTCTCAGCTACAACAACAGACGTACACAGGACAAAGGCAGAGCCGGGCTGGGCACATGGTTCCGAGGCAGAGCAGTCACCTAGCACAGACTGGGCTGTGGGTTCAATCCTCAGTGCCAGGAAAAGCAAACCCAGACAAGCCTTCTGTTTACGTTTATTAAGTACTCTTTTTTGTTGTTGTTGTTGTTGTTTTTAATGTACAGATGATTGGACTGACTGTAGAAAAGTGGGCTTATGTTTTATCTGCCACTTTGTTCTTCAATAAAATAATTTGTATTACATTTAAGAATGACTGTTTTAGATCTAGTTTAATCATAATTCTGGTTAGAATTTAAAGTGAGTCCTGCCAGTCTGAAGCCTTCTTTGGAGCTTACCATGCAGAGATCATGGTGGTGCCTTCCCCTACACTTCCCTTTCCTTCGGAGAAGTCATCTTTAATCCGGAGCATTTGCTTCTGCTTCCTTGACCATGAGAGAAATCCACAAGGAAGATTCTCAAGTGTGACTAAGGCCGGCAAACCAGTTCCTGAATTTGGACTGTGCTGCCACCCTGTGGCCATTTTATTTACAAATTCAAATGAGAAGATCCACCTTTTGCTCCTCCCACCCCGCTTTGAGATAAGGTCTTCTGTAGCCCAGGTTGGCCTAGAACTGCCTAAATAGTCAATGATAATCCTGAGCCTCTCCTGATCCTCCAACCTCTCCTGATCCTCTTGCTTTTGTGTTCCTAATGCTGGGGTCACAGGCCTGTACCACCATGCCCAGGCACACTGGCTTTTCTGTCTTCCTTTCCTTTCTGCTCACCCTCTTCCTTTCTCTCTCTTCCATCAAACTACTGGCAAGCTCCCCAAAGTCTCCAGTCCTCTGCCTCTCCTCACCTCAGGCTTGCTTCTTAAGCAGGTCCTGTTTCCCGGTGACTTTACTACTGCTACACAGATCTGAGCACTGAGCATCTGTGCCTTCCAAAGCGCAACACAGAACGAATTATGTAATTAATTAAGTATGATGTGCTCGAATGAAAGTTAATAACACAAGTGATAAAATATAAATTACTCTGTCACCCAAAAAGAGCACTGTGTTTCCTTCCTGTGCAGGCTTTGGCAAGTACAGCCATCTTGGCTATATCCCAACTCGGGTTGCCAATCACTGACTGGAATACTCAACTGAGTAAAGGTCTTTTTAAATGTAGATTTTATAACCTTCATTATAACTACATACTCTGATCTGGAGAATGCACATAGTTCATCGGAATGATTATGAAACATGGGAGGTGGGCTGAGACAGGCGCTGCTCCCTTCTGGTAAGTATCCACTAGCAAAGTTCTTCAGAACTATGGCAAAGCTTTCTTTTGCTGTTGTTGGTGTTTGTTTGTTTATTTGTTTCCTTTGAACAAATAAAGTTCAGTGTTATCCTTAGAATCCACACAAAAGCCAGATGCAGTAGCACAAGCATCTGTATTTCAGCATGTCCTCCGAGACATCGGAGGCAGAGACAGGGGAATCACAGAAAGTTCTGAGGCCAGCGAGCCCAGAGATGGTGGCAAGGTAGAAGGCCACACCCAAGGAAGTCCTCTGAAAATGCAAGGGAGCCTGAACCCATGCAGGTGAGGGGAAGGCTAGGGAAGAGTGGGAAGGAGAGGGGAGGGGAGGGAAGAGGAGAGGGGAGAGGAGAGGAAAAGGGAGGGGAGGAGAGAGGGGGGGGAGAGGGGAAGGGAGGGGAGAGGGGAGGGGAGGAGAGGGGAAAGGAGGGGAGAGGGGAAGGGAGGGGAGAGGGGAGGGAGAGGGGAGAGGGGGGGAGAGGCGGGGAGAGGAAAGGAGAGGAGAGGGGAGGGGAGGGGAGAAGGGAAGGGAGAGGGGAAGGAGAGGGGAGGGGAGAGGGGAGGAGAGGAGAGGAGAGGGAGAGGGGAGGGTAGGGAAGAGGAGAGGGGAGAGGAGAGGAAAAGGGAGGGGAGGAGAGAGGGGAGGGGAGGGGAGGAGAGGGGAGAGGAGGGGAGAGGGGAGGGAGAGGGGAGGGGAGAGGGGAGGGAAGGGGAGAGGGGAGGGGAGGGGAGGGGAGAGGAGAGGAGGAGAGGACACCTTTGCAGGGTTCCCAAAGTCTGGGGCAGGAAAGGAAAGGAGTGCGGTGCAGAGACTGACAAGGGGAGGTCCAACGAAATGAGAGGACACTCTAACATTAACTGTGTGCTACAAAACTGTGTGAAGACTTCAAATGTTCCCAACACAAAGAAATAATAGATATTTGAAGTGATGATTATACCAATTAGCCTAATCATTATACATAAGTATGTTCCATTGTTATGCGATATTAGAATTTTAATATACGTTTTTAATATAATCGAGCTTCCTAAAACCACCCAAATACACACTGGATGACATTACACAGCACCTGTTTGCTGCTTCTTCTAGTGTAACATTCTTTAGGACATGATTTAGTGAGTATCCAACAGAGCCCTGAAGTCACATGCCACACACACAGGAAGGCTGCACAGAGTCTGCGGGGCTTGTCTCCTCCTTTTCCTCGCTTGACTGGACTTATGGCACACCGAATCCTTTATTTATTATATAAGTATCTCAACAGCTTTTTAAATTACCACTTTTTAAAGTAATTTTTTAGATTTACTAAAAAATAGATAAGGTCTTACTATATAGCCCTGGCTAGCCTGGAACTCAATACATGGCTGGCCTCAAACTCACAGAGATCTGCCAGACTTTACCCCATTCCCCAACTGCTGGGAATAAAGGCATATACCACCACCCACACTTGCTTTATATAGTACTGTATAGTGGGGTACCATTGTTAGAACTAAACAGAAGGTGAGCTATGAGAAACAACTTTCAGTCAGTTGTGCATTCAGTGAAGAGATGTTCTGAACACAACAGCAAAACCAAGAAGGGCGTGATCCAGGCAAAAAATGGGGTGGGGTGAGATTGCAACAGCGCATGTGCCACAGGTAGGGAGAGCACCTGAATACCATTAGCTGGGAACTGCCTAGTGCACTAAAGACCCTGGGACAACACAGCACCCAAGAGAACACAGCCAGCCTCCAAGGAGCCCTGTGACCAGGAGAGGGCTGCTGGCAGTGGCCACTAGAGTCTGACAGCAGAGGCACATCACAAATGACACCAAAACCAGCAGACAGGAGGGGCTTCTGGGAGCCCATTCTCCCTGAGGAATCAGAGCTCAAGCTTAAAAGCTGTTCGTGGGAACTAACAGAATACACAGCGAATCACACTTACTCGCTCAAGTAGCCTGAGGAAGAACAAGGGGACAGGAGCACAAGGCCTCACAACTAGCAGTGTCCTAGTGTCTGAGAAATGGTGAGCGGAGGTGAGGCCAGTGAGAGAATGAGAGAGGATGGGGTGGGGGTTTGCCAGGGAATTTCTTAGAAGATGGAAAGAACTGTCGCTGTCCATAACGTGTATTCAGACAGAATCAAACACTCCCCTTTGGGACAGGAGAAATGGCTCAGCAGTTAAAAGCACTTGTTGCTCCTGCCTAGGACCTGGGTTAAATTCCCACCATCCATATGGTGGCTCGCAACGGTTTGTAATTCGAGTTCCAGGAATTCAGACATACTCTTGGGGCTTCCTCAGGTATTGCATTTATATACAAACAAGCGGGGCAAATCTTTTTTTTTAATCTTAAAAAAAAAAAAAAAGGTCCTTTATGGAGTCTGAGTCTGTTGGTCCAAACTTGCCCTCCCTGCTCTCTTTGTGATGTGAAGTGTATGTATGTGAAGCTCAATGTCACAGACGGCAGATCCCCCAGGCTACTGCACAGACAAGAGAGTCCCAAACCTTGTCCACACACCAAGCCTGGATTCCATTCTACACGCGAGAGGAGACACTGAGAAGAGGTCCTGAGGTTTTATTCTTACAGTCACAAAGGAAAAAATTCAACGCATGTACTTAACCAGATATTGCCCTTTTATCCGGGCTAGAATAAGTAGATGTATATTTTCATCTTTGGAACAGGTGGTTTGATATGCAAATAAAGTAATAAGTGTCAGAACCGTATCCTAGCAGTAGCTACTCTCCAAACGTTGCCATGGCACCAATTCAACAGTGTTCTGAGAGGCAGCCACACCTCAGCAAGGACTAACCTGGGCCAGAAAAACTAAAAGAACGAATCTAAACAGCACAGGAGTCCTGCCGTGGTATTGGAGGTGAGTCTTGATGGCACGCGTGCCCTCTGATCTCCATGAAACAAGGCATGGGACTTTAAGGAGACAGAACAGGGGCCAGTGCCTCTAACACCTGCAGTGAGACCCGAGCCTGGAGACAAAGAGAGTAATTATAACTGCTAACAGTTGTTTTTAGCTCTGAGCAGATTGCAGTCGGATCGGGAAAGGCAAACTCCATTCTCCAACTACTCCAGTGCAAACTGTGCCTTAGCAGCACTCCCTAGATCCCAGCCAGCTGAAGCAAGAGCAGTCTGTCCTCTCTGTGTGTTCGTCTATGTTAAAGAGAGGACGTGTGTCCTCCATCGATCACAATCCAGGGCCACTCACCACTGGCTATGAAAGAAAGTTCTTTAGCAAGCTGGGCTCCCCACATCTCTCCTGCTTGCTACCAATCAATCTGCTTGCTCTTCAGAGAGTAACATATATGTAACCAAACACGGGCAAAGAAGATGGGGGGCATGTGAGGGGAGAGTAGTGACACAAGTAGCCAGGGACACAAGTCAGCACCCACTTGGCTCATGAGCCAGTCGAGGCTGCTGGGTATCCCTGAGCCACCGGGATAGGAAAGAACAAAGAAACAGATAATAAAAATTATCTACAAAAGACTATTCGATAACAAATCCATACGTAAACCTTGAGCTCTGTAAAAGCTTAAAGGGAATGGCGCTCTTTCCTTCAGAGCAGGCTGGTGAGAGGACAACCCAGAAAGACTCTAGAAAGAGAGAAGACTCCAGTAGAGAGCCTCAGATAGTTGTCACAGAGACACCATTAAGAAAAACGAGACTCCAGAGCACCCTCGTCTATACCAAAGCCATTGGTCATAAAGATCACCTTTCAGGCAGTACCACACTGTCTGCCTCGGCAGGAGAGAGGCAGACATAACAGCATGCTTGGGAAAGTAATCTGAAGTTTCATGTCGTTGCCTTTATTGGCCGCGTGTTTCCTATTGGCAGTTAGAGGTCACCATGTTCTTAGCCCTACACGCCAGCTTAAAAAATGAAAATGAAGGCAGAAGAGGCCCTCGTGGCACTTTTCCTATCACTTATGGAACAAAGCACTGGTACATAAACGAGAAGACTTCACCTCTCTTTATCTTCCGATTGCTGGTGGCATCACTGTTCCTTCCAGTCTGTTCTAAATGTGTGTGCCAAGCATGCCCGTTTGTGTGCCTGTTCATACCATGTAAGCATGTGGTAGGGTATATACGCATTCGTGTACACAGGAATGTGGAGGCCATGGCAGTGTGTATATGCATCTGTGTACACACTTATGTGGAGGCCATGGTGGGGTGTATACGCATCTGTGTATACAGGAATGTGGAGGCTGTGGTGGGGTGTATACGCATGTGTGTATACAGGAATGTGGAGGCCGTGGTGGGGTGTATACGCATCTGTGTATACAGGAATGTGGAGGCCATGGTGGGGTGTATACACACCTGTGTACACACTTATGTGGAGGCCATGGAGGGGTGTATACGCATCTGTGTATACAGGAATGTGGAGGCCATGGTGGGGTGTATACGCATCTGTGTATACAGGAATGTGGAGGCCATGGTGGGGTGTATACAGACCTGTGTACACACTTATGTGGAGGCCGTGGTGGGGTGTATACGCATCTGTGTACACACTTATGTGGAGGCCGTGGTGGGGTGTATACGCATCTGTGCACACACTTATGTGGAAGCCGTGGTGGGGTGTATACGCATCTGTGCACACACTTATGTGGAGGCCGTGGTGGGGTGTATACGCATCTGTGTACACACTTATGTGGAGGCCGTGGTGGGGTGTATACGCATCTGTGTACACACTTATGTGGAGGCTGTGGTGGGGTGTATACGCATCTGTGTACACACTTATGTGGAAGCCGTGGTGGGGTGTATACACATCTGTGTACACACTTATGTGGAAGCCATGGTGGGGTGTATACGCATCTATGTATACAGATGTGGAGGTCGGAGGCTGACCTCTACTCTCACTCTCATTGCTCGCTGCCTTTATTTCTGAGACAGGTTCTCAGTGAGCCCGGAGCTGCCACTTCGCCTAGTCTGGCAGGCCATCTTGTCCCGGGATCCTCTCTTGTCTCCCTTTGTCTCCCTTGAGCTCCAGGATTACAAACAGGCTGCCATGCTTTATGTGAGTTCTGGAGATACAAACTCCCAGGCCTCTCTTTTGCATGGCAAGCCCTTCACACACCCACCCACCCACACACACACACAGAGAGAGAGAGAGAGAGAGAGAGAGAGAGAGAGAGAGAGAGCGTGGAAGGGAGGGAGAGAGAGATCTCTGGGCCCCTGCTAGTCTTTCGGATGTGTTTGTTATACCACAACGCCATCTTGTAAGCCTTTCTTTTCTTCACTTGTATCGTGGCTCAGCGGTCTTCTCTGGGAAACTGGGACTATAATTGGGAGCAGTGAGCTGGGTGTCACTCAGCGGTGAGCCACACAAAAGACACACTACTTCAGGGTACAAAATTAGACTTAGGCTTTGATAGCAGACTGATGAGTGTGGCCGAGGAGGTTCCGGGAGGGCAGATGAGCAGGTTAACAGGAAATAGTCTTAGGTTCCAAGACTGCTGTCCTTTGCCAAGGGCAGGAACCAGCTTCCAGGAGCAAAGCTATTCCAAGGATGAGGAAGAGCCTTGAAGGGAGTCCTGTGTCAGGAGACGCTGTCCTGAGGAAGCTGGGGCCAATACCCAAAGATGAACAAAAATCTACACCATGGGCCAGCTGTGGCACACGTCTTTAATCCTGACACTCAGGAGGCAGAGGCAGGCAGACCTCGGCGAGTTCAAAGCCAACCTGGTGTGTAGGGCAGAGGTCAGGCCGATGAGGAACTACATAGTGAGACCTGATTAAAACAACAAAAACTACAGTCACTACAGTCAGAAGTCCAAGTGCCAGAGTCACCCGCAGGGCAGTTGGCCATTGGGGTATGGCTTTGCTTACTTGGCCATTTTCCAGCAGCATAAAGAAAGCCATACCCCGCCCTCAGCCTCACTGAAGCTTTTAAATGTTTGCCACTCCGGACACAGACACAATTACCAAAGGAAATGTGCAGGCTTCATCTGATAAGATAAAATGGTGTCTCAACTTATTTGAACTTTGAAGTCAGATTGCTGGAGAAATACCTCCCCAACACTTAGGTGTAAATTCATGGAGGCAAATCTGGCCTGTGGCTAGCCAACCCAGCAGAAGTTGTAGAAACTGCAAGCTCTAGGTGCAGGGAAGAGAGCCTGCCTTGGAAAAATAAGATCAATAAAGAAGGGGTGTGGGTGCACACCTTTAATCCCAGCACTCGGGAAGCAAAGGCAGCTGAACCTCTGAGATCGAGGCTAGCCTGGTCTACAGATTGAGTTATAGGACAGCCAGGGCTACACAGAGAAACCCTATCTTGGAGAATAAAACAAGCAAGCAAGCAAGAAAAAAAGAAAGAGAAAGAAAAATATGCAAAGTCAATCTTTGACCTCCACAGTAGTATGCACAGCTGAACCCACGTACACACATAACACACAAAACAAAAATAACTACAATAAACTTAGAAGACAGAGCATCAAAGTGTTTTCATATGAGAGACAATATTAAAGCTGAGTTGTAAGTCATTGAAGTAAATACATTTTTCAGTTTTGAAAGTCTAAGTGAAAAATACATTTTGAAGAAATGACCAGTTTACCTGATTTGTATGTCCTGCCTTACCTCTCTGGCTGTTTGGATAGGGCGAGACATAAACAGCAAGGCCAGAAATACTAAGCCTAACCTGGGTGCACACCTGTAAATCACCACTACTCAGGACCTCAGGGGGCTGAGGCAGGAGGATTACAAACTCAAGGTTAGCCCTAGCCACATAAATTCAAGGCCAACAGGGACCACTTAATGATACTCTATAACAATTAAAAAGAAAAAATTTGGGGGTCCTGGAAAGATGATGGATGCCTATGGTCACAGCCCTGGGCAGCCAGGAGTTGAGGCAGTTCAAAGACCACCAGGAGTCCAAAGTCACTCTTGGCTACAAGGAGCTTCAGGGCCAGCCTGAGCTACAGGAGATTTTGTTGCATATCTGTAACCAAGAAAGCAACCCTAGAATCTGAAAAAGGGTTGAGGATACAGCTCAATGGCAGCACTTCCCCAGTATCATTACTGACCAGTCAATAAATACTGTAAAAAGCATGAGAACTATTTAATCATGCTTAATGAAAAAGGCTTTTCTTGGTACAACAGAAAAAATTAATCACAGAATAAAGACTCACCACTACTACCACATAAACTGTAGAATTTAGCACAGTTAAATAACATTGAGGGAATGATCAAAGTATATTATGCACTTGCATGAAAATGGTCTTATCTGTGTAATAAAACAGAAAAATAAAAATAAAACAATCAAAAGCCTCTATAAATCAGATAAAATATTTTTAAAGATTTATTTATTTTTATTTTATATGTACAAGTGTTTTATCTACATGTATGTATATGCACCACATGTATGCCTGGTACTCAAAGAGGCCAGAAGGTGGCATCAAACCCCCTGGAACTGGAGTTACAGCTGTGAGCCCACAGGGGTACGAGGAACCAATCCTGGGTCCTCTGGAAGAGAAGTAAGTACTCTTATTGAGCCATCCTGCACTCTCCATTTTTAAGAAAGGGCAGACATAAGATTCTTGGTGCATAAAAAGCCCCTGCAGATCAATAAGGAAAACATTAGGCTTACAAGACGATAAAGGTTCAAGAACAGTTCACAGAAAAATAAGCGCTATAGACCAATCAGCAAGTGGAATATATCATCCAGGTGCACCAGAAAGAGCAGGTACACTTCACCACAGCCAGACCACAGCAGTGTACACTTCTCAGACAGGCAAATGTGGTGACAATGACCACTGGGACTCAGTAAGGGTAATCAGACTTTCTAGGAAAAATAAGTTTCCTAGACAAAGTTAGCCTGATACTATGACTTAATCTAAAGGAAACAGACATAGACATGACTTACTTATAAAAATATTCCTCAAGATGCAGTTACTATTTAAAAGAGGCAAGAATGTGAAACTTTATAGTTATATAGTAAAATTATAAATAACCATGAACATTGCTTTTTGAAGTACTTGACAGTAAAATTATACCATGCACTGCATTCTTAATGGGTGGGCCTTGTTAGAGGGGTTCCAAAAATTACTATAGTGGGAATAACATGTTGTTGTTGTTGTTGTTTTTAGAATGTAGAAAAGTAGTGATTCCTTGAGCAAAACTGGCCCAATGAGCTAATTCCAAAGGACAGCATCTTCAAGTGACCACCAAGAGTTTTCAGCAACAGCTCGCTTTGCCTTCGGAAGGCAGGCACACCTGGAACCCACGTCCCATATCAGCTACTGCCACATTCAGAAAAGAGTCAAAGGAAGAAACCACGAGCAACACCTAAAATCCTGCTCGCTTCTGTGGCCTTTCACGTAGGGGCCACAAAGATGATCTGGGCCGTGGACGCTGCCACTGAGAGCAAATGCTGGCCGAGTCGTGTCTGACTCCCAGGAAGGCATTTGACATTATTGTAGGTGTGATATTACTCGCTCCCAAGGCATCCTCATGAGTAGGTATGATGATTGTCTCTGCAGGCAAGGAAGCTGCTGCTCCTAAGGCTAAGGCCTTAGATCACTAAGCTGGGAAGCAGAATAGCCCAGCCTTGAATGTCGGCAGCTTGCGTCTAGAACTTACTTTGTTAGCCCACTGTTCTACACACATGGAACCCATGAAACAGGTAAAGCTGTATTTTGTATTCCTCTTTAGTCTCCCCTCCCACCACCACCTACCAGAGCCTCAATAAGGAAAACTGAATTGTGAACTCTGTAATCTATTCACACGTCTCACCTTTAGGCTGAATTGCTCTTTGATGGTGCAGTTGGGCTAGATTCCTTAAAGGAACCGAGAGCTTAGGAAACGTATGCACTGTGTTCAGTTCTCCTTGCTTTAGTTTTATGTGTGACTCCTCTTCCTTGTTTAGATCTGCAGCTAGAAGCTACCACACTCAGCAATGGAGCCGCTGTATGAGGAGTATCTAACCCGAGGCGGAACAATAGTCAAGCCTTACTACTGGCTCAGCTTCTCCCTAGAGTGCGCTAACTGCCCGTACCACATTCGAACAGGCGAGGAAGCGAGAGTTCCCTACACAGAATTTCATCAGACTTTTGGATTCCCATGGTCAACATACCCTCACACAAAACACCTCACATTTTACGAGCTGAGAAGTTCCTCGGAGAACCTGATACAGAAGGGTCTTGCCAGCAACTGCACCGGGAGTCGCAACCACCCAGAATCAATGCTGTTTGAGAAGAACGGTTACCTTGACGCAGTCATATTCCATAACAGCAAGGTTAGACATATCATTCTGTATTCCAACAACTCCCCCTGTGATGAGGCTAAGCACTGCTGCATCAGCAAAATGTACAACTTCCTGATGAACTATCCAGAAGTCACCCTTAGAGTTTTCTTTTCTCAGCTCTATCATACTGAGTACCAGTCTCCGATCTCAGCATGGAACCGTGAGGCTCTCCGGGGCCTGGCCAGCTTATGGCCCCAAGTCTCTTTGAGTCCAATAAGTGGTGGCCTTTGGCATTCTATTCTTGACAAGTTTGTTAGTGGAACCTCTGGATCATCTGTTCTACAGCCCTTTATGGCTGGGAGAATCCTGGCCGACAGGTATAATGCTTATGAAATCAACTCCATCACAGGAGTGAGGCCTTACTTTATGGATGCTCTTCAGAGCCCACAAAAAGAGAATCAGAACCGAAAAGCCTGGGCAGCGTTGGAAAACCAACCCTTAAACAATGCCGCTCCCGCACAGTGGCAACCCAAGGTGAGTCAGTACCCCAGGACCCCCGCTGTTTTCGAGCTGGTGCCTTACAGAGGAGATCTACCTCCAATCCAAGCGGGTCCAAACCCACGGAAACCCAGGACGATGGTAAAGCACTTGAACAGGAGTCAACTGTCATCCAAGGTCAAAGACCTAAGGAAACCGCCCTCGGGCAGCCCAGTGGAGGAGACGGAAGCCAAGAAGGCGCCTGCAAGTAGCGAAGAGGCGCACAAAAAGAACAAAAGCAAAAAGAAGAAACAGACTCTGGTTATCAAGCCAAAGAGTTGCCGTTTGCTGGAGAGGTAACAACAACAACAACAAAACAATCGGAATTCTCTCTCCTAGGTCTGGCTAGATATAAGAAAAAAAAAACCTGATTATTATAGCAACTCCTATAATTGACACTATTTTCAACATAATCCAAAATTGTCATAATCAACTTTCTCTCTTTCTCAAAGTAACAGCAATAAAATAAATGGGTTTTTGTCTTCTTCTTTGTATGTGTATGGGTATTTTGCCTGCATGTATGTCTGTGCATCATGGGCATCTGGCCCTTGGAGGCCAGAAGAGGACATCAGTTCCCCTGAGACTGGAGTTACAGATGATGGTGAGCTGCACTCGGGTGTTGGGAATTGAAGCCAGGTCCCTCTGGAAGAGCAGCCAGCGCTGTTAACCAACAGGACAGCTCTCCAGCCCCAAAATAAATGTTTTAAGGCAAAAAAAAAAAAAAAAAAAAAAAAAAAAAAAAACAGTGCTACTACTCTAGTCTACCCACAGTATCCTTCCAAAAAGGACTAAATAACTTCCTAAATTGGTTTCAGTATAAAAAGACACCAATATCCGAGCCGCCTGAGGCTCCTAACATTAAGTGCCGTCTCGTTGGCCAAGCGGTGATTTTTGCACTGATTGATGACTGGGGTCAAAAGATTTTTGGATAGATTATATTTTTTTCTAAAGTGATTCAAAATAGTTTTGTGTGGGGAAAAGCTCTTCTGCAAATTGATTACACATGGCTACAAAAATTGATTTTTTTTTTTGAAACCTAGCCAGCTACTCTGGTTTAATCTTTCTGATCAGAACACTACCCCCAAGTAGATCACAAAGGCATGTGTGAGAATCTCCAAAGGCATCTTCCATTAGCATTATACCAAATGCCACACCACTCTAGACGGCTCCCAAGGTTCTTTATTACCTATCCCATCAAGATAGCAAATTCTTATATGGCACCTTAAATCAATCTCTCCCCCCACTCTCTCTTCCCCCTCCCTCCCTCTCCTTTTCTCCCTCCTCCTTAATCCTTGCTTTCTCCTGTGACATATAGCACAACATCCACTCAAAATGTAGGCTGCACAATTGACTCTCCATCTCAATAAACCCACCAACCCCTGCGGTCCAGCATCCCTTTCCCTCTGTGGGCGGTGCCTGTTTAACCACCACCATCAGTGGGATATTTTCGAAGGATATCTTTCATTGTGTCTGTTATCATCCTTCTCCTATTATAACTCCCCAATGAAAAATACGTATGTATTCCTTTCCATTTTTCTGGATACTTCTACACCAATATATATTTGTAAATTCACTTAAATTCTTCAAAATATACTTCTTTTTTTTTTTTAAAGATTTATTTCATGAACATGAGTACATTGTGATTCTCCTCAGAGGCACCAGAGGAAGGCATCAGATCCTATTACAGATGGTTGTGAGCCACCATGTGGTTGCTGGGAATTGAACTCAGGGCCTCTGGAAAAAGCCAGTGCTCTTAACCTCTGAGCCATCTCTCCAACCCAAAATATATTTCTTTTTAAAAATGTTCTTTGATTAACCTTCTGAGCCACTTAAATAAAATTACCTTGCCTATATATAATCCACATATGCTGCTTCATTTCTCCCTTGGAAATATGTAAATACATACTATAGGAGAAGTGCATTCATATGCAAATTCCTATTACATTTTCATAGATACAGCCAAAGCTGATTCTATAAAATCTCTCTATATAAAGTCATGCTACCTTAATAAGGTACTATGCTAATATTAACATTAAATCCCATAACATTCCATGAAGAGGGGAGAAGAGGTAAGAAAAAAATCTCTTAATTGTGATTAAAATAAACATGAATAAAATCTTTAAAAAAAAATTCTGTCTTTAGCCTGCAGTTTGGGGGGGGAGGATTTCCGTTTTGGTTTGGTTTAGTTTTTGTTTTTGTTTTTTTTGGTTTTTCAAGACAGGGTTTCTCTGTATAGCCCTGGCTGTCTTGGAACTCACTCTTAGACCAGGCTGGCCTTGAATTCAGAAATCTGCCTGCCTCAGCCTCCCTAAGGCATACGCCACCACTGCCCGGCTAGCCTGCATACTTTGATCAAAGTAATGGAATATAATTTATCACAGGTATATAGTAATTATTATTTAAAGAGATACACTGAAGTTTATTATTAAATTATGAAACCCTATGTCCATAAATTGGAATGCTATGTTAGGGGAAAAAGACACCAATATCACAACTTTGGCATTTCAGATTATGACTACAGCCGGCGGCTGAGAGCCTAACCCCACAGCACGGGCCTAGCATTAGCAAGCCCTGGGCTTAAGGCTAGCACTTCCCTGGCCAAATGAAAAAGATAAAACCATTGCCACAAAACCAGCCTTCACAGTGAAGCAGACCACTGCATCCTGCAGGTTACAAAGTATATAGAGTCTGAACCTATGAAATTGGATGTCCTTGGTACATATCAAGAGAGGAAATGTTGACTCTATAGGAAGTGTCCTTGGTCACTAAATTATATAGGTTTGCAACAAGGAAGGAGAATGACAGCTCACAAGTTCAAGCCAGTACTACACAGAAGAAAATATACGGCCTTAGCCACATAGGGGCTACACTGTTTGTTTGTTTGTTTGTTTGTTTGTTTGTTTGTTCAAAACAGGGTTTCTCTGTGTAGCCCTGGATGTCCTGGAACTCAATCTGTAGAGACCAGGCTGTCCTCAAACTCAGAGATCCATCTGTCTCTGCCTCTCTGCCCCCGTCCCCCCACCCGCCTCTCTCTCTCTGCGCCTTTCTCTCTCTCCTCTCTCTGTCTCTGTCTCTCTCTCTCTCTGCCTGCCCGCCTCTCTCTCCCTCTGCCTCCCAAGTGCTGGAATTAAAGGCATGTGACACCACTACATCAGGACCTTTTTTTTTTTCTAAAACAGAAAAAAAAGTAATTTAAAGTAATTTATTCATCTGTAAAAGCAGGAGTAAGGGCAGGAATAGTCGAACTCATGATATCCTCACCTCCACCTCCCAAGCATTGGGATGAAGACATGCACCACCACGCCCAGTTCTAGGATGGTGAGTTCTATTGAACTCAGGGCCTTGTGCATGCTAAGCAAGCATTCTCCCAACTCGACTACATTCCTGATTCAACTCATCTTTAAGGAACTTTTGAACTCTGCCCACTTTAAGAAAATATACGTCGGGCAGTGATGGCGCACGTCTTTAATCCTGGCACTTGGGAGGCAGAGGCAGGCAGATTTCTGAGTTCAAGGCTAGCCTGGTCTACAGAGTGAGTTCCAGGACAGCCAGGTCTATACAGAGAAATCCTGTCTCGGGGAAAAAAAAAAAACCAAAAAAGAAAATATACAACAAAGCAACCTTTCCAAGGAGTGAGTTCTTACACACAGAGACTGTCTCACTCACTCAGTGCACAGAGGGCTCCTGATCATGTCTGGCTGGTCCAGACAGACAGAGAGAAAGGGGTCAGGGAGAAGGTTAGATGCTCTGACTCTTTTGAACAAACTGGCAATGGTAATATTTAAGAATATCAGCTGGGAGGTGGTGGCGCACGCCTGTAATCCCAGCACTCTGGGAGACAGAGGCAGGCAGATTTCTGAGTTCGAGGCCAGCCTGGTCTACAGAGAGAGTTCCAGGACAGCCAGGACTATACAAAGAAACCCTGTCTCAAAAAAAACCAAATCCAAACAAACAAACAAACAAAAAACCCAAAGCAAAACAAGGAATATCAGTACTTAATCCCAACACTTGGGAGGCAGAGGCAGGCAGATTTCTGAGTTTGAGGCCAGCCTGGTCTACAGAGTGAGTTCCAGGACAGCTGGAGCTACACAGAGAAACCCTGTCTCGAAAAACAAACAAACAAACGAACAAAGAATAGCAGTACCAGTCATGCCTACCTTTGATCTCAGGACTCAAGAGACAGAGTCAAGTGGATCTGTGAGTTCGAGGTCAGCCTAGTGTACATGGAGAGTTCCAGGACAGCCAGGGCTGCATTGAGAAACTCTGTCTCAGGAAAAAAAAAAAATCACTGCCACCCCACCAAAGGAAATTCCAAATAAATAAAATAGAAGCCAACAAATTAAATCAATTAGTGAGACAGATCTGAAAAAGACATAAGGAATAACCCAGAAAAACAATAAAGGTGAACAGAAGGGCACTTCAGTCTGACCTCAGACTTCAGTCTAGCTCAGAGTTTGACTCTCATCTTTGGCCCCGTTATGTCATATGTGGTCAACACAAGAAAGATGGATTTAGGTCAAGGGTAGACAGATTTACAAAGCTTCCAAGATTGACATGTAAAGACAGAATAAACTAATCTCCAGTAGGGCATACAACCTACAACTGGATGTACATACAAATATTTAAATCATCCATCTTATATAGTCTTCTCAAACATATTAATCAGAATATTAGTAAGAATCAGAAGCTTACTAGATTTGAATGAGGATTCAAGCAGTTGACTTTATGAGTTAAATCTTTGTGCCGATGCTGTACTTGTGTACAGATACAGGCATCTATCATGGGGATAAAATAATGAGGTGAACGAAAGGTTTTCTCCTGAAGCGTCTGGGTAGATGCAGCCTGTAAGAGACAACATAGTCGGGGCTGGAGAGATAGCTCAGTGGTTAAGAGCACCAACTGCTCTTCCAGAGGTCCTGAGTTCAATACACACGGTGGCTCACAACCATCTGTAATGAGATCTGATGCCCTCTTCTGGTGTGTCTGAAGACGGCTACAGTGTACTTACATATAATAAATAAATTTAAAAAGAGAGGGAGACAACATAGTCTATAACTGACTCCTATTGTGTCGAGCATATTGATTTTCTATTGACATTCATTGTTGATGATGTTTGAAACAAGTTCTTACTCTTGTAACCCAGGCCATTGTAGTAGTCACCATGTAGCCCAGGCTGGCCTCCACCTCAAAGCAATCTTCCACCATCAGCTTCCTGAATGTAGGATCACAGGTGTGAGGCACTACACCCAGCTTTCTTAATATTCAATAACTTCATCAAATCACAGTCTAATCCTAATGCCCTGGCCTGAAGGTAAACTTCATTCCCTCACATTCCTGCTACGTAACTTGACTTTGTGTGTGCGCTTGTGAGCATCAGCCTTTAATGACTGAGTTACTGTGCCAGATCTTGACTGCATCTTTTTTGACTCACAGTGCATATAGTTTAGCAAAGAGCTCATAGAATATAACCCTATTTATCTCACTTTCTAAGGAAAGCCACAGAGCAGCTCAATTCCCACTAACCAATACTACCACGAGCCAACAGTTTCTGAGAGTGGTATGTCAAGTATTTAAGCACTTACATATTAATTCATTCAATCCCTCAAATAATCCTACAAAGCAGGTGTTTTTATAATACCTGTTTTACCAAAAAGGCGGTACCACAGAGAGCGTGTAACAGCCTGAGCAGTAAGTCGGAAGCTGACAACTGAGCTGATAGTCAAAGCCATGTCTGATTCCAGAGTCCATTCCTCGGGCTTCTCTAAGGGTATATGATGCCCAGAAACCCAGTGCCCATCAGTGCCTCCTTGTGACTTCTCTAATTCTGTTCAAACTATACTGCCAAGAGCCCTCTTCCAGACTCAGGAAGCCAAGTACTTTGCACAATCTAGGCTGGAGACTCTCAGGATGTTCTAGAAGCCAGAGCTTTGGCTTTAACTCACCCTCCTTCCGCTTAAGCAGAACCACATACCCAAACTCCCAGGGTCATTTCGCTCTCTGCTGTACCAAATAGGGATGCAAGGAAATGGAATGAAGATCCAGTGATTTAAAATGTGTTGAAACTAAAAGCACTTTTTGCTGGGCAGTGGTGGCACACGCCTTTCACCTCAGCACTTGGAAGGCAGAGGCAGGTGGATTTCTGAGTTCAAGGCCAGCCTGGTCTACAGATTGAGTTCCAGGACAGCAAAGGCTACACAGAGAAACCCTGTCTCAAAACAAACAAACAAACAAACAAACAAACAAACAAAAAGCACTTGTTTTCCAAAAGAAAGGAAGGAAGGAAGAAACAAACAAACAAACAAAAGCAAATTAAACTTACTTCTTGGTAAAGACTTAAGGAATTTATGAATGCACACCTACATTAACAAATTACCCAAAGCTATAAGAAAATAAGCCAAGTATCCCTAGACACACACAAGCAGGTAAATAAAATGTGGCATTTGTTATGTAAAATAGAATGTTAGGGGCTGGAGAGATGGCCCAGTGATAAAGAGCACTTGCTGTTCTTACAAAGGACCCAAGTGCAATTCCCAGCACCCACATGGCAGCTCACAACCACTGATAACTTCAGTTCCAGGGAACTGGATACCCTATTCTGGCTTCTGCTGGCACTTACATGAATATAGATACAAACACACACATACACAAATAAATGAACAATACATAAATATTAAAAAATAAGTATAAAATTAAATGGAATACTATCCAGCCTCCCCCCCCCAAAAAAAGAAACCAGCAGTTTTGACAGATGCCACGAGTGAATGAACTTGAGGCCCAAGAGAATGCAATAGGTCATAAAAAGACAAACACTGTAGGAGTTCATTTATATGAAGTACCCAATAAATCATTGGTAAAATAAATGGATGGTCTGGTGCTAGATGGAGGAGAAAGTGGGGAGTTACTGTTTAATGGGTCTAGAAGTTCAGTTCTGTAAAATGATGGATTGTGGTTAAGATGGTACAACAACGTGAATGTGCTTAATACCAAATACCTGTACATTTCAGAAGAGCTATATGATGGTAAACTGTGAGTGTGTGTGTGTGTGGGGGGGGTGTATGTATTATGTAGGTGTGCCTGTGTGTGTGTGTGTGTGTGTGTGTAAGAAAGAGATGGGGTGTGAATGTATGTAGAGGTGTGTGTGTGTGTATGTGTGTAAGAAAGAGATGGGTGTGAATGTATGTAGGTGTGCCTGTGTGTGTGAGAGAGAGGTATGTAGGTATGCCTGTGGTGTGTGTGTGTGTGTGTGTGTGTGTGTGTGTGTGTGTGTGTGTGTATGCATGTATGTAGGTGTGCCTGTGGGGGTGTGAGGTATGCATGTATGTAGGTGTGTCAGTGTGTGCATATGCGCTCATGCTTGCTTGTATAGACACACGTCTGGGAATCACTACTCACATGTGTACAATGCAGGTAGAAGCCAGAGGTCAATCTCAGGTGTCATTCCCTGATGGCTATTCACACATTTTTTTAATTTTTAAATTCTGCTTTTTAAAAGATTTTAATGATATGTATATGTTTGTGTGTCAACAAACAAACAAACAAAAACAGTGCTATGCTCCAGGGCTCAAAAAAAAAAAGCACAGACAAGATATAGTACTTAGCTTAAGATGTCTAAAAACTGACTTCAGAAGAGAACTTCCGTAGGTCCTTAGCCTTTTCTTCTTAACATACATGGCGGGGAGAGGGACATGCACACATGCGCACACACACACACACCCATACAAGCCACAGTGCACACGTGGAGGTTACAGGAACACCTTTTAGTTAGCTCTCTCCTCCCATCATGTGGGAACGGGTGACGGAACTTAGGCAAGGGTCTTCACCAGCTGCTCCAGCTTAACGACCTGGCCCTTGGCTTTTTGAGACATCACAGAAACAAGGATCTACAAATGCAGCAGTAACCCTCTGAAAATTCATATAACCTAGTTATTTGCATCATAAGTACATCTTAAACCAAGCAAATCCTTTATATAAGAGGAAAGCATTCATTTGAAAAACGCAAAGAAAATAAATTGACCTAAGATAGTGATTAAGTATCATAGGTAACAGGAAAAATATAGAATTTACAAAAAGTAGACTACTGTGCATTTTCTAACTAGAAGATAATTAAGAAAAGGTTTCTTCAGAGACAAACATTTCCTTTAAATCTTGTAAAAAAAAAAAATTCGCTACTGGCTAATGGAGAGCTAGAAGTAATTAAGGTATACTAAATTTTAAATATTATCTTGGAATTAATTTGTGAGATAATTAGTTGATTACTTAGCAGTGGTGAGTACCATTACATCCTAAGCACTGAGAGGCACTATTTAAAAAAAAAAAACTGTCGAATTTAACACAATCCACACAAGGACCAAAATTCTGAGCAATTGAGATAATTACATTCTTGAACAACTGATTTTTTTATTCCTCACTGTTCCAAAACACTAGGGCTTGAGAAAGGGCTGTGTTAGCTCCGGCTGCACTCAACAGTGCGTCTAGTGTTTAATTTTCTCTTCAAAGAAAATCTCAATTTAAAAGAACAAAAAGTACAGTCCGATTTAACATCTAAAAGAGTATACTGTGCAGCTTTTGTGGGAGTTACACAAGATTGAAACAGAAAAAAAATTAAACAAATCTTTATCCTAAGTTACATAATGCCATCACCAGAACAATATTCTTATACTCCAGCATGAGGCTTTTAAAATGCGTCCTGCTGGCAGGTAGAAATGTCTCCTTTGCTGTCGTAAGTCAGGAGAGTTTTTACTAGCTCACAATGTGAGTGTTAATCAAGGAAATGTCACTTCTGTCAACTGAATGATATACCTGGAGGGGGTGCCACATTGCTTCTTCACAAGCAAAAGGGACACACACTTCACATACGATGCTCTCTCTACATAAACACATACATACACATGTGTGTGCCTATATTCAACACATGTTTGATCCTGAGGTCTTTTTCCTTTTGATTGATTCTCTATTCCCAATGTGACTCTTTTATATTTCACTAACTAATCAAGCATGCACTAACTACTTTCTGAATACCTAATTTTATTTTACATGAAAAAAGATACATGAGAAAAATTAGACTCAACCCTACAAAATCTTGGGATCTCTTTCACTAGCAAGATAAAACATATCTGTAGGTAATTTTATGAAAACCATGCTACATAACCAATAATACATTGCACATATATGCAGAATTTTAGCGTCTTTTTGAAGCATTTCCGAGTATTGAACCCTGGGAACATTCTTGTGAAAAGCACATTAGCCCCATTTTAGCAATAAGAAATCCGAGGTTCCAAATTTCAAGCAACGTGCCTCAATCATGCAGAATATGAGAGCAAAAAAAGTCGAGACTCAGCCACTGCTTTCTGCTCTTTTTCAGTATAGCACAGCAGACAAGGGAACTCAACAGGATGACATCCAGCCTTCTGCTATGTCTTAAACCAGGTAGATCTGCATCTGAGCAGGGCACAGCCAAGTGTCCGAATTAATTTTATTCCGTAAATACTTGTACTACAGTATAATACACAGAGCACAGCTATTATTTGTTTAATCTTAGTGCTTCTGCCTCCTCAATAGAAGCTCTGATCTCACAAACGGGAATGTGAAATATAGTAAAAAGCTGATTTGATATGCTCCCAGGAACCTAAAACAATAAATAACAACCTTGAAAGTCCAGTTTCTATTAATCCTTGCACGCGCTATTTTCCCTCAGCACTGAAGAGCCTGACTCGCCCACCCTCTTCTGGCATTCTTGCTCCAAATAACTACTTATTTTAAGATGTGATGATTGATTCTAGAAAATGCTACAAGTTTGCCCCAATTTCGCTACCCATCCCCAGCCCCAGCCCAAGCTTGTTTGCCCTCCCTCCAGATGGAGAGAATACCTAGTTCAGATTCTGCAGGTCCGGCCGCGATGCTGTCACACAGCACTGACAGGTAAGAAGTGACCTTTCGATTCCGTCCTTGGGGACCTCCCACCGACAGCGTGCCAAGATCCCAAGCCGGGGAAGGGGCTCTCAGCTCGCGAAGGCAGCCCCCGGCGGCGCTCGGTCCGAATGGAGGACTCCGATCACTAGTTCCCTGCTGGGCATCACTTTGCCTCATACTCCCGCTGACTGCAGGGGACTGGGTTCTGCAGCCAGTCCATCCCACCCCACGCGCGAGTCCGGTCACCCACACTTCACACCGCACCCCAACAACAACCGGCTGGCACCGACGGCGGCGGCGGCGGCGGCACCACTCCGGGCCACGCGCCGCAGGTGCCCATAGCCTCCAGCCCAAGACCCCCGGCAAGGCTGGACCAAGGAAAAGCGTTTCTATGGGAACCTCCTGGGTGTCACGTGATGCTCCCCGGAGGCCAATCGAGTCTCCGCGCCGCCTCAGCCAGCTTTCTGCCCGCCCGCCGCCCCCGCCTCTTTCTCCAGCCCCGCCCCTTTCCTGCAGCGGGCCCGCGCGTGCGCTGTGCGTCCCGCGCGCTCCCTTGCCGACGCGCGCTCCCGGAGGACGCGGGGGCGGAGCGGGGGCTGGAGGATGGCTGGAAGCCGAGGAGGAAGCCGAACCGGCTCGCGCGCAGGCCCAGAAGCCAGCAAGCAGCGGCTGCCGGCGACGCCCCAGAGCGGAAGAGGGAAGTGAGTCGGACCCGGGCTGAGCTCCGCTGAGGAAGAGGCACCGCGGAGGGAAGGCCAAGCGTCGCGTTGCGATCCGGGATGTCGAAGAACACGGTGTCGTCGGCCCGCTTCCGGAAGGTGGACGTGGATGAATATGATGAGAACAAGTTCGTGGACGAGGAGGACGGCGGCGATGGCCAGGCCGGGCCGGACGAGGGCGAGGTAGACTCATGCCTGCGGCAATATCCTTACGCTCGCGGCGGCCGGGGGGCTGTGGGGACGCGGGGCCACGCGGCAGGCTGTGCCCGGCTCTAGGTGGGGACGGAGGGCAGGAGCTCCCGGGGCCAGCAGGCCGCCTGCACCCCGCGGCCGCGCCCGCAAACTTGCGGGCGCCAGGATTCCTCAGGTGCGCCGTCCTAAGCGGCCGCGCCCTCTCGGGGGCACCGGCCAGCGCCCTAGTGGGCACCTGACCTCCAGAAATTCCTGCCCGGTGGGGACACGGGCGTCCCGCTTGGAGTCTTGCTTTTCTCCCGGGCGTGTGTGGTTTGCGGAGCGGGGATAGTTTATCCCTAGCCAGGAGAGATGGAGCGGTTCGCAATTAAGACACTCCGTGCATTCAGCTGCATTACTTATTAAGAAAGAAGGGTTTGGGCAAGGTTGCATATAATTCATGAACGAACCGAAGGGAGTTTTCTTCTCCAAAATTCCCAGTTAAAGCTTGGAGCCTTTCACCTGCTAAGAAAAGGCCACTTGAAAAAAGATAGGGAATGCATGTAGAGAATCGCTGGGAATAATATGAGCCCCAGTGAATAAAGCAGAGAATGAGTCAGTTCTATAAATCAAAATCGTTTTTCTGAAATTGTTTCCATTCTAGTTAAAATATGGCTGTCAGTTCCAGGTTCCTTGGTTTGCATATCTGAATATTCATAACCTTGAAATTCATTTGCCTCAATCCCTTAGGAAAATAGAAATGTTACAAAAACACAAACTGGACCTTTAAAAAAAATCGTATTCATTAAGTCTACTCATATAGCTCTTCCCTCATCAGTGTTCTATTAGATTATAATGAAGAAGTGAGCAAAAATATTTAGTGGTAATCACAGCATCGAACATACATATTTGTGCCATATAGGTTTAACTTTCATCACCGCAACTTTTACATCAGTTGCTACCAATTTGATTATTTATTAAACTACTTGGGACTTTTTTTCTTTAAAAAAGTGTTCTTTAAAAGACCATGCAGGCTTGACAATAGTTTATCACCGACTGTAGATAATTTTTTATTAGACCTTTTCCACAGAAATGGTGAGCTTATTCTTTGTTTTTTAAAAAGAAATCTTTATGGTGGATATATATTTTATTTAACTGGTAATTTCTGGTGATTCTTACTACTGTGTTCATTATCAATTCAGTCTACCTTTTTGTCAATCCATCTTAAAATATAAAGATATTGTCTCCGGTTCTAACTAGGAGAGACTACAGATTGGGTACTACAGATGGAGGAACAAGTGACACTGGTTCTCCTTTTAGGGAAATGACTGTCTATTCTGACAGTCGATTGGCCCGCCGTTTCCCCTGCTTGCTAACTCACTATTGCTTTCAGAGACTGATTGAGTAGGTATGGAAGGTCCAGCCCAGTTTGAATAACCTATAGGAAATAAAAGTAAGCTGCCACCTACAGGTCGTGTGGGATATTACATCATCCAGAGCCCTGTTCATCAGTACTAAGCTATTATTGCCTCTTCCATTCTGATTGCTGGAGTAATCGGCCAGCATTTCAGTTAATACATAGTGTAGTTTCAGTATAAAGTTTAGGGTTGTTTTCCAGTAAGAGTCACACAGACAAGATTGTATACTTTGTTGATAAAGTTCATCATTCGGTGACCTATTCATTCTTATGCATATTCTAAGATTTGTTGAATATTCATCTAGACAATTGTATATTTCACTGGAAAGTGTATCAGTTTGATAGAACTGAGGTTAAAACAATCTTTGCTTTTTAAAAAAACAAATATTTTATTCTTTTAATTTCCGTATTTTAACCTTTGGTTGACATATTGGGAACAAACCCATGAAGTTTCCAATATCAAACATAATGACCATAGGAATTCTTGTTACTGTTCAGAAAGTCAGGTCTAATAATCGATAGTCCTGTAAAGAGGGGACCCTCCTTTTCTGTTACACCCTTAACCTTCCTTACAGGAAACATGACAGCTGCTCTCCAGGCTGCTCTGAAAAATCCCCCTATTAACACGAAGAGCCAGGCAGTGAAGGTGAGTTCCAGACAGCAACTCAATCTCTTCTGTTTCACTCTAAGCAAATCCTTTGACACGCCACAGTTAAAAAATATTTTAGCTATTTACTGTCCTCAACACAAGAGTTTACAATGTGACTTTTTTTTTTGAGACTGAAAGTCAGTCTATATACAGCCTAGCCCAAAACTCAAGAGATCTCTTGCCTCCACAGGGACTAAAGGTATGTGCCACCACATCCAGCTTTAAAGGAAGCTCTTGATAAGTAAAAATGTCATGAAAAAAATAGCCCTGAAATGTAGAGTTTAGGAGAATGCTGTGTGGAACACAGTAAGTTTATAGGATGGAGACATCACTTCTGTGTGTGCTCTAGGAGGAAACCGCTCAGGTTGAATGAGTAGTTTTTACCATAACTGCACACAGCTACTTCTTGATTTCCTAAGTTTTTCTTAATTATGTAAATAATAATAACAGAGAACAAAGGCATGAGCACGTAAAAAGGTGACCTCAGTGCTACTTCCCTAGGACACAGTCACTGCCTTACATGGTATTGCCGCATGCCTAAGGAGCGTCTGCAAGGGTTTGTATTCTTTTAAAAAATAAATAGACTCTCACACTTCAGCTGTGTAGTAACGTACATGATCTTCTTTCCTTAGCAGTAAGATTCTGGGGCATTTTAACTGCTATATACCAGTATGTTACATTTTATATGCAACCAATCCCTTTTATTATATATTAGATTTTCTAGTTTTTCCTGCTAAAATTAATCATTTTAAATCTTAATTATTTATGTCCATAAAATTCCCAGAAGATAAGTGCTAGATCGAAATGACATTTTTTAACACTTTTGATACACAAAGCATTGCCAAATCCCTCAGAAGAGCTTCGTACTCTTGTATCAGTCCGCCCGGTATCAGTCCTCCACTGATTCTTAGGGAACTGCTTAGTTGTTGATTGTTTAAAATGCAAGCTAACCAAAGCCCGTGGTCCAAAAGCCTGCATCTCAGGAACCTGAGACTCCTAACTGAACAGAAATATGTAAATGCACAATAATTATTGAAGCCACAAAACTATGTATAGAGGGATTTTTTTTCTTTGCCTTTTTTTTTTTCTTTTTTTGTTTTTTTTGAGACAAGGTCTCTCTGGGTAGCTCTGGCTGTCCTGGAACTCACTCTGTAGACCAAATTGGCCTCAAACTCAGAAATCTGCCTGCCTCCGCCTCCCAAGTGCTGGGATTAAAGGCATGTGCCACCACCGCCCGGCTTTTTTCTTTGCTTCTTAAAGTTGTTAGGAACATCATCAAATTTTCAGTTTTACCCCTTCTGTTTTTATGTGGGTATTTTTGTTTGTTCATTTTGGGGTTTTTTGTTTGTTTGTTTGTTGTGTTTGGGTAGGAAATTATAGCTCTAGATACAAAGATACATAGGGAAATGCCAGTCAGTCTTTAAACTGAAAAGAACATTGGCAGTACAAACTGTAAAATCCCATGCATAGGAACCCCAAAGACACCACTGTGTTGAACAGAAGGGTCAATGAGAAGTTGAAATGAAAGGGTCGCTTACATGTTCCCTCAGTGTAGATGGTGTGTAAGGAGTCACCTTTGCTTCTGGAATAGGCTCTACCAGAGGAAAGGTTTAGAGATAAGTATAGGTAAATCTGGGCTGGAGAGGTGGCTCAGTGGTTAAGAGCATTGACTGCTCTTCCAGAGGTCCTGAGTTCAAATCCCAGCAACCACATGGTGGTTCACAACCATCTCATAATGAGATCTGATGCCAAGGTTGGGGATTTAGCTCAGTGGTAGAGGGCTCATCTAGCAAACGCAAGGCCCTGAGTTCAGTCCTCAGCGAGAGAGAGAGAGAGAGAGAGAGAGAGAGAGAGAGAGAGAGAATAAATAAATCTTTTAAAAGAAAAAAGTATAGATAAATCTAATGTTTGTAAGTAGGAAACGTTAAAACTTTTAAATGGTTTTAAAAGGGATCTTTTAAGAAAATAAACCACTCTTGAAAGATAGTACAAAGTAGAATTACATAAATCAGGTTTTTTTTTCTTTGATTAGGAGTTTTTAAGACCAAGAAGTAAAATTTAAATGTTATAATAAATTGTAATCAGTACATCCACAGTTCTACATTCAGTTCTATCAAAAATGTGAAAATGTGTTCCCGGGCTGGACGTGGTGGCGCACACCTTTAATCCCACAACTCAGGAGGCAGAAGCAGGCAGATCTCAGTGAGCTCCAGACCATCCTGTTGTACAGAGTAAAGTCCAGGACAGCCACAGCTACAAAGAAAAACCCGGTCTGTAAAACAACAAACAAAGAGAAGGGGTTCCCTTCTCACCACCTCGACTCTCGTGCCAACCAGAACCAGGCAGCGTTGTTGGAATCACCCCAGTGGGTGTCCTGCTTGTGTCTTCCTGCCCTCGCCTCTGTCCTCCACAGAGACGCACACCAGACAGTCTTAAAATGGGAAGCAGATTGAGTCTCTGCTCTTGAAGCTTCCACTGTATCATTTCCCAGTTAAAGCCTGAGCCATTCCGGTGGCCTGCTGGCCCTCACGTGCCTGTCCTCTCCTGTCTTCTCACTTCCGCTCCTGCTGCTCCCACCACCCAGCTCTGTCACATCAGTCTTTGGAACACTCTGAACGAGCTGAAACCCACGCTAACAGACTCGTTCTTCCTTCATCTAATTGCTGGCCATGTTCCCAAGGCGTCTTCTTTCACATCCTCCATGTCATCCTTCAAATGTCATTCTAGCATAGCCTTTCTAAAATTTGGTTCCCAGCATACACATGTCTAAATACTTTGTTACATATTTACCCTCAGGACCGGGCAGGCAGCATCGTCTTGAAGGTGCTGATCTCTTTTAAAGCTAATGATATTGAAAAGGCTGTTCAGTCTCTGGACAAGAGTGGTGTGGACCTCCTGATGAAGTATATTTATAAAGGCTTTGAGAGCCCGTCTGACAACAGCAGTGCTGTGCTGCTGCAGTGGCATGAGAAGGTAAGTCACAGCTTACAGATCCCTGTAACTGGCTCGTTTAAACCGGAGAATAACAACACCTCTGTCACCTGAAACGTGATTGTACATCTTTATTAAAATGAAAAGTGTACATTTGCTTACCAGCCTTGATCCTAAAAGATTCCCTTTTGCACTGCATGTATTTAGTACATAAGTGATTGTGTACTTAAAATACGAATTATTTTACATTAATCAAAGGATAGAAATAACCCAAGATGAAGAATTAATATGTGGTACCTACGAAAAGTGGGATGTTACTCATCTGTGAAAGGGACATTCTACAATGTGAACCTGGAAGATAGATACTGCACTGAGGGAAGTAAACCGGACACAAAACAATAAGTATTGATATCTCTACTCATGTGAAACAATCTGAAATAGGCAAGCTCAGAGGGATGGAATTACGAGAAGTTGCCAAGGACCATGGAGAAGCAGTGCTGGCCTAGCATTCTTGATCTCCAGCACTGTAGTGTTGTATTTCAAAAATTGTTATTGGCCATGTATGGTAGAGTACCTCCCTAGAGAGAGGTATCCCAGGCCAACCTGGTCTACATAATGAATTATATGTTATATTGAGAGGCTGGGTCTCAGGGAAGGAGAGAAAGGGAAATTATTTTTAGTTCTGTATAAGAATTTAGTAGATGGGTGAACCAGGTGACTCAGTTGGGCAGAATTTCCTGACAGCAAGCCTGACAGCCTGAATCAGTCTCTGGACCCACATGACGGACAGAAAGAACTGACTACCTACACACTCTCTCTCTCACACACACACACACACACACATACACACAGATTTTCATACAGTGTACCCATACATACGTGTGCACACAAAGCAAGGGTAATTGTCTTTAACCTTTCATGCCTAGCTCTTGTACTGATAAAATGTAAACACTAACATAGCCACATCTCTCCATAGAAGTGCTAGGACTCCCGGTGTGAACCATTCAGTTGGCCTCTGACTTTTTTGTGTGGGTTGTGAGGACTGAACTTTGCGTTAGCACTTTTAATGTGCTGAGCCCTCTCCTTCTGTCCCTGAAAGTCAGTTCTACTCTTGAGTTGAAGTGAAAACATGTATAAGATAAAACTAAAAGGAAAAATTGTTGCTGAGCCTTAGATCTTACATATACTACCAAAGAGCTAGTATTTCCAAAAGCGTCCCTTGCAGTATTCCAGTATAGTGCCTGTCCCTAAGTAAATCGCCCCTTTCGCTGAATGGAGCCTGTGGAATAATTTGTATGGTCATCTTATTTTGGACAGTTTTCAGGCTCTACCCTTGTTTACATTTCATTTATTCCTCGCTAGCTCTGTAACATACGTACGTGTTTTCGTTTGTTTGTTTGTTTGTTTCTTTCTTTCTTTCTTTTTCTTTCTTTTTCTTTCTTTTTCTTTCTTTGTGGAGGGGGTTAGTTTTTCAAGGGGGTCTCTGTGTAGTCTTGGCTGTCCTGGAATTCACTTGTAGACCAGGCTTGGCCTCGAACTCAGAACCATCTGCCTCTGTCTCCTGGAGTGCAGGATTAAAGGTGTGCACCGCCACCCAGGTTCAATACAAGAAGGAGAAACACATCGGTGAGGCCAGCAGCACATGTGTTGTCTGGTTTTTCCAGATTTCTCTGGGCTTTACTTTCTGAGTACTCGTCAGGTGTATCTGTGCCAGTAGGTCTCTGATGCACCGTTTGCAGCATCTTAAGCCAGCTGCTATAGTGTCCTAACTGGTTCGCACCATTCTGTTTTTTCCCACCTGCTGGAATGCGATCTGAAATCCGAAGGCATCTCATCCTTCACTGATGGCCCGTTTCACTCTTCCTCAGGCTTCAGCCGCCCAGCCTTCCCTGAGCACACCCCTTCCTCACACCTCCATGTTGCTTTCTGGTATCCAGCTGACAGCTCCCTAACAGTTCTTGCTGTCAAGCTGGGCATATGCCCTTTCTCTGCTTTTGTACCATTCTTAAGATAAGTCACAGTACTTCATACACAATATTGAAATGTTCTTCTTGTTTAAGTGTCTTACAGTTGACCAAATAAGTACACCAAAATTTCCAACTGCTTTTATTTAATCATGATTCCCAGGTATTCAAGTCAGATATTGCAAGTTAGAGATCAGCTTTTAGCCCTTAAGTAATAACTTCTTACACAGGGGGGGAGTCTGCATACTAAGTGGAAGTTGGGGTAACGGGTCCCAGTCTCAGTTCTTCCTAACCTCAGTAATGGTGGGGGATGGAGAATGTCCTGATACTTGAACATGTTTTAGTTTTAGTCAGAAACATTGTGCTATAGACATGTTAAACATTATTTAGACAGGTGTACTAAGAACAGTAACTAGTGTCTATTTGGAAGCAAGTTCACAAGGGTGGGACCCCTGAGAGGGTGCTCTTTGGTTTTTGTTAAGTCCTGGTAATAAGACTGCCACTAGTCTCCTTCCAAGACGGCCTGGGGCATAGTAGGTGCTCAGGAAGGCTTACCGGGTCTGGAGCATAGTAGGTGCTTAGGAAGGTTTACCGAGTCGCTGAAGCCCGAGTCTTGCCTAACCTTAGCTTCCTTTGGACCTGTTCTGTGTTGTCTGGTTTGTTGTAGGCACTTGCTGCTGGAGGAGTGGGGTCCATCGTTCGTGTTTTGACTGCAAGAAAAACCGTGTAGTCCAGCTGGAACTGGACATGGTTCGCAGGAGTGGGAGTTGCTGGTACAAAGACCAAAACAACCAAATGGCACCGCTGCCCCGTGGGTGGCATCTGTTTCTCTCAGCTTTGCCTTCTTGCTTCCTTTTTCATATCTATAAAAAAGAAAACTACATATCCGTTTCCTTTAATGAAAATTGAAATTATGTGGAGAAAATTTTGTCTCAGTGGGGGTGTTTGATCCTTTCATAACCATGTCAATAATATGTATCCCATCTTGTAATTTATATTCAAGTTTGATTGTGCAATTTCTAACTCTGTTGACTGGTTTAAGGGTTTTACTTTATTTTTAACCAATACTGAGAGATGTGATCAAAGTTGAGGCCAGTTTCCTAACTCATTGCTGGTCAGGAAGTGATCTTTATTTTTAAAAATGAGAGACTGGCAGCTATTAACATTGCAAAACTGGACCACACTTCCCTTATTTAAGCAAAATGTGTTTCCAGAGCAAGCAGTGGGTGAGCCCCGCTGCCAGGTTCCAGCTTTCTTCCCGCTTGCCTCCAGATGATGCTATGAGTGTAAGTGCTACTTCCTATCAGCATCCAGTTATCATGGCCGCTCAATCTTTTTGTGGTGACCCAGGGTCCAGAGCAAGGAGTCTTGCTCTATATAAATGTATTTACACAATATAAGCGCCTCTTTGGCACAAACATCCCATTTCCTTCTGATAACAAGGCTGCCTGGGGAAACTATCCCAAGTCAGAGAAAGGACTCCAGCAGCCTCTGAATGAAATACGTTCATCAGAAATAAGGTAGTTGCCTTAGACATTCACACAAGTATTCACTGTAACATTTCACGTGCCCGATGATGTCTTCAGTGTTCTTCAGGTAATGGGGATCTCAGAAAATTTGGTTCTGATCCAAATACACAGTCTGTGTTTCAGCTCAGTGTTTTTTAAGAAAGAAAAATGCCACATAGTAAAAGAAAAAAGTGTTTACTTTGTTGGACAAACCAAATTGGTTATCAAAAAATGACCGGTGCTTGTAAAAAGTTATTATTACAAGGTAGTTCAGAAACCAACCACCTGGATGTGCGTGGCCGGGGGGAATCAGCCTGGTTGTCTTTCCCTGAGATGCCAATTCCAGAGCTGCTGACTGAGGCGAGAACCAGCGCAGAATCTCTATAAACTGCTGTTTTTGATACCTGCCTTTTTGTTTTGTTCTGTTTTGTAAGATTATGATAAACTTCAGAAAATAAAATGTCAGTGTTGAATAATTTTTTTCTTAATTGACTACTTGTAAATCTCCAGTTAGTTAAAGAGAGAGGCGTCCCCTCCTGCTGCCTGCATGGGGGGATGGATCAAGCCACTTGGTGGGAGCAGGTGGAGAGAAGACACACTAATGGTGTCAGTGCTGAGGCCTTTGTGTGACTAACGCTCTGGGTCCCAGCAGGACATACCAGTGACCTAGAGGACCAAGTTCTTGTAACTGTCAGACACTCCCAGCTTCCAAACTCTCCTTTGTCAGACCTCAGACCTATTTCTCATGCCTGTCTGCTAGCGACTGCTCTTCAACTGCACCGGCCTGATTCCTGCTTTACTTGAGCTAGGACTGTGGCTTAAGTGACACTAAGGAGGTCCTATTGGAAGTCATCAAGCAGGATAGCACAACCACCTTAGAAACAAGAGGGAGCATCCTTACACTGTTTCCGTGACCTAAAGTCCTGGGACAAATGCTGTATCCATATTTTAAATTCCCAGGAATGGATATAGTAAAATCTGTCAGCCCGTGGGCTCTGCTGAGTGGACAGTGAAAATGGACAGGAACTGAATCAGGGTGGGTGCTGCCTGGAGACAGTGGGCTCAACAAGTGTGTCTGTCTAGTTTGTCGTGGTAACTGACAGACCACCCACGGTACTTTGGCACACAAGTGCTTCTTCTTTGGCCATGCAGGAGCCTGCGGTCACCGTCAGGTGTCTTTCAGGCGCATTTCCACCTTGTTTTCGAGAGTAACTGAACCTGGAGCTTACCGGTGCGGTGACTTAACTGACTGGCCAGCAAACCGCTGGGGATTCTCCTATGGCCTCCTCCCCAGTGCTGAGATTACAGACACCACCATGTCTGACTCGGGGTCTAGCTGACTGAACTTGGGTCCAGCTTGTCTCAGCAGACCCTTTGCCTTCAGCCATCTTCCAGCTCCACAGAAGCAGATCTCCACCCGTCTCTCTTCTACTTTCATCTTGGTGCTTAGGTTTGATTTGGTTTGACCCTGTTCTGTATAGAGAAATGATCTCAGTGTTTAGTCCAGACTGGCCTCAAACAGTAGTAGTCCTTCCTCAGCCTTCGCCTAGGATTACAGGTGTGTGTACCACACCAGGCTTGTTTTCAAAGGGGGGGGGGGGGGCAGTTGGAAATCTCAATACTTAGACTGAGGCAGGCAGATCATGAGCCTGTCTGTGCGAGCTAACAAGAACCTGTCTTAGAAAATCAAAGGCTGCCGGGCAGTGGTTGCGCACACCTTTAATCCCAGCACTTGGGAGACAGGGGCAGGTGGCTTTCTGAGTTTTGAGGCCAGCCTAGTCTACAGAATGAGTTCCAGGACAGTCAGGGCTACACAGAGAAATCCTGTCTTGGGGGAGAGGGGGGGAAGCATGCTACCACTGCCCAGTATGCAACAAATGTTCTTAACCTCTGAGCCATCTCTTCAGTACTAGAAAATCAAGGGCTGACAGTGTAGCCCAGTGGTAGGAGCTAGCCTGTGCAGGGTCCTCATCTCAATCCCTACACACCAGAACTGGAAACACAGCAAATGCACTTGTCTTTTAGTTTCTGGGTAGCAGCACCATTTAGGAAATGGTCAGGAAAAGCATTGGTGCTCAGGTTAAAAACTCTTTTAAGTAGTACAGATTAATCAATCAGGACTGGGCCAGAGGAGTGGAATTTGGGTCTTGTTGCTTTCATCGGCATTGAGAAGTAAGCCTTGGGTAACTGAAAATCCATGTCTGCAATGTAGCAGGTGACTGAATGCAGTCAGCGTTGGGTAAACAGCAAAAAACAGCTCAAGTCAAAAGCCAGTGAGTCAGATAAGTCCACCACACAGTCTTACAAGGATGGGCAGGACAGGGGAAGGGGAGTCCAAGTGACATAAACAGAAGAATGAACAGAAGACAACTCACTCTTGTGGCCTAAGGAGTCTCCTCAGGACTCAAGGTGGTGAGGAGATTGCAGAGGCTGGCTTTGGGTTTGGTTTTAGCCAAATAAATGCTTGGTTTTTTGTTCTCATGTCTTTTACATCAGTAAGAATGGGGAAATCAAGCTTTATAAGAAAAGCATCTTAAATTAGCAATAAAGAGCTTTTTATTACAGGTGACTCTAGCTGCTGGAGAGAGGGCTCAGTGGTTGGTGCTTCCTGCACAATCATGAGGCCTGGAGTTTGGACCAAAGCACCGGGCGGGGGTGGGGGTGGGGGAGTGGGGGGGGCAAGCCTGAAGGCCGCAAAACACCTGCAGCTGCAGCTCCAGGGCAGTCAGTAGTCCTCATGCACGGTGGATATGCCACACATAGACATGCGCATAGAAACACAAATGAATACATCCTTTGGTGGTGTTTACTCCTTATTGATCTTTTTAAATGGTCGATTCTGTCTCCTACTGTTGACTTTTTGTGCCTTTTTACTGAGATGCTAGTAGTCCAACGTTTGTCCACGTAGCCCAGGGTTAACACTGACTTGCCAACTCTCTAAAATACAGCAAGGAACTGAAGACATCTCTGGTTTGTGGTCGTGTGACTTAATTTTCTAAGCCAGAATCTCAGTGACAGGGAATTAAAAAGAATAGCTCACCCCTTCCTGGGAACCCACCGCCAGACCTGGAGCTCGGAAGCTATCAGTGGGCTGACGTCAGAGCATACTGCACCTGCACCGCTGCAGCGATGTCAGGCTTGGGCTGCATGGGCAAGAAAGCTGTTTCCAGAAGTGAGGACTGGGCTTTTCTCTGGAATCCTTGGATTCTTGTGAGATCATGCCAGGAGCCTTTTATGAACAAACGCTGACACACGAGAAGCCAGAAGAAAGGTTTGAGGGGCCAGTTCAGCACTAAGCTTGACCATCTTCTCTAGGCATGGCTTTAAAAGTCTCTAGAAAAAGAGTAAGCCGCATAGTCTGCCACCACCACCATCCCACCAAAACCACCAAAGAAAACCACAGACTCGGCCACGTTCCCTAGTGGAGTTACAGGCATCTGCCTCTAACCCAGTTGATAGTTACCCGTAGTGTTCTGTTTGCACAGATGAACTAATGAGCTGCTATTTCAGTGTTGTTACAGTTCCATTTAGCAAGAACCAGGGAAGCAGTCTTATGTCACATTACCCAAACTCAAGAGTTTACTGGTCATAACTAGAATTTGGTGATTTTACACTTCTTACAGGCAAAATACCAAAAAGCCCCAAAATGATCAAGAATGGAAGAGATACACTAAGCCCTAAGTTAAACCAGTGTTCTCTTCCTGGTTCCCATCTCCCTTCTCACCTCAGCCCTGCATTCCTGGGAGGACTCCAGGTCAGCCGGCTGTGTGCATTCTGGTAGGGACCTCCTGTCCCTCAAGCAGGGGCAGCCTGGGAGCCTCCAGGGCCAGTGTGTTCTGCCTGTAGGTGGCGCTGCTTCCCACTGCTGACCCAGGGACAGGCTCCTGGACCAGCATAAGTTTAGTATAGGAAATGCAAATTCTCTCTCTGTACCTCATCTCTCTCTAGAACAATTCCTGAAGTTCCACACAGCATGAAAACAGGCACGGCACTCCTGTCTAGCTTTCTAAGAAGTTCCTGACCTTCTGGCTCTGTTTAGTTCATGCCCTGAGGTGACTGCCCTTGGAACTTTCTAGCGACTCTTGTGACACTGCTAAAGTCACAGTAGCTGTATCACCTTTCCTGGATAGCTTTTTTCTAAAGGTGCCAGCCCAACGCCGTAAGTGCGACTGACTGGCATGCTCCGTCTTGTTTCTCTCAAAATCAGATCAAGAGTTTCTTCAACTGATGTGGAGTTAAAGGTCAGTATCTTTTGTGTCTAATAATCTTACCATTTCCCTTTTAACTCATTTGTTTTCAAATAAGGAATTTGTTCATTTAGTAGTAATCTCCCCCCACTTACCCCAGTAGTCCTCTTGACAAAGAATGTAATTTTTTTTAATGTGCATTGATTGGTGTCTTGCCTGCATATGTGGGGGTGCCAGGTCCCCTGGAACTGGGTTTACAGCTGTGAGCTGCCACATGGCCAGGACTTGTAACCAGTGAGCGAGCCATCTCTCCAGCCCCAAGAATGTAACTGAGTATAAGCATTCGTAAGTAAATACCTTAAGTTCCTCTCTGGCCTGTATAGATGTGTATACACATCCTGGATGTGTATCCTTACCTTGTTTTCATTAAGTCTGTATTCCATGACACTTCTGAATCATATGAAAAAAATTTTAATCGACTTCTGAATCATATGAAAAATTATTTTAATCGCATAATATTCTTTTGTATGTTGTATTCTGTAGCTCCCTGCGGTTACTACAACTGGGTTGCTGGAACAGAAGCTGAGGGATAGATGGGGAAGGGGTGAAAAGAACGAGGCCAGGACGATAGTTTACAAATCGAGGCCCCAACTTTAATCGAGGTCAGGCCTTTTAACAGCTTGGGCAAGCCCCTCCCCCCCCCACTCCAGGCTGAGTTCCTGGGAAGTCTTCTGGTGGTCCTTGGCTCTACTGCTCAGGCAGCTGGGTAGGTCACCTGTTTAATTCAGGAATTGGTAGACCTGGAAGAACAATGAGCTTAACCTTCACTCTGAGCTTCTCCACCCTAAGTGGAGCAGGATCCTGACTAGCTAGGGAATCCATGCTCAAGGCAGGCTGGGAGAAGTTCACCTTGACCAATGTCAAGTTCACTCTGAGCACTCCACCCTAGGATAAAAATTCCTGCTGTAGCCTACTTCCCTATTATGCCCTAACGTCAGATTCCTGCCTGAAGCCCTTGTCCTTGGCTAATGTCAAGTTCCTACCTTGTGGCATGGCACCCCAATATGGCTCTGTACATTTGTATAGATACATACCTAGCCTTTTCTCCATTTCCATCTTGGTTTGGGTGATGTCTCACCTCTTAAATTACATTGTTGCTGTAATATAGTAAACAAGTCAGTGTACATGCATTCAAACCTGCTAGGAGACTTCTGGAAGCAATGTTTTAGAACAGAGTATATTATCTTGAGAGATATTGCTGAATCGCCTTCCTCTGAGGTCACACACCCATTATACTTACTCTGACAATGGAAAACGCTTGCTTTCCCATTTCCTAGCCTGTTGGTCACCAGACATGTTGTACGTGTGTGCACGCACATGTATGTGGGAAGGCAGAGGTCAACTTTGGATGTCCTGCTCCAAGTTTCACATTTTATTGTTTGATCAGAGTTTCTCACTGGACCTGGGGCTCCTGTTTTCTTAGATCCTCTGTATGTGCCCCACACTCATCACCGGCTCGCCTGGGCCCTACCACTGAGCCATCTCCAAAGCCTGAGGATCTCAAACCTGAGCTTTTCATGTCACCTCTATCTCCCACACGCGCCTCAAAGGCTTTCTCGCTGCTCTTAAAATAAACTACATGCTCACTGCTGTGACTTAGGGTACCATGTCATGTCTCTGTCCCGACCTGATTGCACATGCTTAATCTCTGAGCCCAGCCCTAGTGGCTTTCCCTCTGACTGTCCCCGTCCACTTCAGCCCTTCCTTCTCCCTACCTATTCACATAACTAAGTCCTTATTCCAGATACTTCCTCAGGAAAACCATTTCCATCCCCACCCAATATGCATGAGTGTCCCATGTAGCCTTGAATAGCAGTAGCCCTTGTGTAGCGCTGGCATTATTACAATCTACATACATTTGTATGATTAGTTGGTCATTGAAACCCTGTACTGCTTCATGAAAATGGCACTGTATTTTTGCTCACTGTAGCTCACCCATGCCTACCACTCAATGCAAACTAATTATCTTCCACCAGGTAAGGTTACCAAATCCAGTGACTACATAATAAGTATGCTATGTAAGTGTAGATATTGAAAATAAAAATAATGTTACCTACCACCATGCAACAAGTTACTCAGTAGCTTACAATGATAATGGCTTCCTCTGACAGGTTTGTGGGTCAGGAATGTGGCAGTGGCTTCCTGAGTATGTCTTACTTTGAGTTTCTCATGAGCTTGGTAGTTGGGAGGCAGTGTGAGCCACACCCAGAAGTCCTGTTGGAGACTGGACTACTCTCCCACAGGGACTCCCTCACATGGCTGGCAGGGGTGGGCCCCTCCACAGACCAGCCTGATTGTCCTCACAAGGTGACTGCTGGCATCCAGCAGCACAGGGCAGGAGATGCAGTGCCATTATGACCCAACATTAGAAGTCACGTGCCGTCAAGTCCACAGGTCTCATAAAAAAGAGGCACAGTAACTCATTCATTAAAAAGTAATGCTCCCTGTGTGGGAGGGTCACCTCAGGACTTGGCCATCTTTGCATATCAGCGTTTATCAGTCTATCCCTTTCTGTTTCTCTACCGAGTATGCCCACACGTGCGTAAGTGTGCATGCCTATGCGTGTGCTTGTGTATACTGTAGGATTCTGGGAGCCTTAACTTACCGAGGACCCCTGAGTGAACAACGTGGAGACAGGAATTGATGCAAAAGCAAAAAAAAAAAAAAAAAGCCCCGCACATGGGGTGAGAACAACCACAAGCAGCCCTCTGTGCGGTCCTTTATAGTGTCCTCAGGGCAGCCGCCATTAGGCACAATGTGATTGGCAGAACGGTGTAACTTTTAAACTGATTGGCCTCTAAGGAATGAGGTAGGTGGCCAACGGACCATACTTCGGAATGTGCAGTCATCCCACAGGACATCCCCCCCACCACCACCCCTGGTCTGAGGAATGTTAATTAGCCTCTCCTTTGGGGGGGGGAGGGCGGGGCAACTGCTCCTTGACCTTTCCAAAGTTCCCGAGCTGACCTCTTCAGCACCATACATCACACCGTTTGTGATTATCACGTCTGCTGGACTTATTGTGCACTGGCATATGTCAGTGGAGCAGGCTTCTGGACGTGGCCTGCCGACTCAGGGCGTGTCCACCTGTACTTCACAGGGCCTCGCATGTCCTCCAGGAAGCTCTCTCCAATGTCCAGGGATGACAAGGAACAGCTCTCAAAACAGCCAAAGGCCAGCAAGGGCTCAGTGGGTAAGGGTGCTTGGTGGTGTTGTCTGCCAACTTCAGTTTGATCCTCTGAACTTCTAAGGATTGTCTTCTGACCACCACAGATTCATCTTGGCTTTTGCCCTGAGTCCAATTCTCAGCAACCACTTGGTGGCTCATAACCATCTGTAATGGGACCCGGTGCCCTCTTCTGATGTGCCTGAAGATAGCAGCGAGGTACTCATATACATAAAATAAATAATCTTTTTAAAAAAGAACTACAGGCTTCAAATAAGGAAATGACAGAGCCAGGCGGTGGTGGCGCACGCCTTTAATCCCAGCACTTGGGAGGCAGAGGCAGGCGGATTTGGATTTCTGAATTCGGGCCAGCCTGGTCTATAGAGTGAGTTCCAGGACAGCCAGGGCTATACAGAGAAACCCTGTCTTGAAAAAAAAAAAAAAACCAAAAATAAATAAGTAAATAAATAAATAAAATGACAGACTCTGGAAAAAAGTTGGCCAACTTCAGAACAAACTGATTGGGTTTTCGACAGAAAGGTCTGAGTATTACTAGATTGATTAGAGAAACATTCTGTGCTTCCAGAAGAGAGAACTAAAAAGAGAGAGAGTTTGGAAGAATAGGGATTTTCTATTTTTGGCATTTCTGCATTAGTTGCAAACTGTGTATGCATAGATACCATGAACCCACACATACAAACACACAAACACAGTCCTCTGAACCATGTGCTTTTGTTTTATGTCACCTTCGTTGTGAAGATGTATTTTCGTACCCCAAAATCAAAGCTGTGTCCTAATGGGTAAAAGAAGAGGAAGGAAAAGCCAGCAGCTGTGCCACAGTCCCAGCTCTCAGGAGAAGGGTGACCACCTTGTCTATGGTAGAGTTACCCCACATCCAAGTCAAGGAAGGACTCGTCACAGGACCCTGGATTGAAATCCAGCAATCAAACTTCCCCGTTGTTCACTTATTTACACGCCCAATCAAAACAAAGTCATTCTAAAGGTTTTCCCTTTATAAACCTCCATTCCTATGGGCCAGTGGCGGTTTATTTCCTTTTATTCCTTTTATTAGTCCAGGCTGGCCAGACTAAATCAGGAAACTCCATGACCACAGGTCTGCTCCACCACTGTCTTAACTCCTGCATCCCTCAATTGGACTCACGGGACAACCAGGAATGGGAGGATCATGGGCTGCAGTCCGGCTACTTAATAGACACTGCCTGCTGGCTGCAATGGCTCCAACTACAGGAGGGGCTGGGAATAAAGGTTTCCCCTAAACCTGGGCCCAGCACAGACACCTCGCCCCCTCCCCCTGCCTTCTTCCCTGGAAGTGGTGATACTTTCTTATCCCAAATCCCATCTGCCCTTCACCCCCACTGAAAGGACACACACAAGATACACCAAGATCAAGTTCTCAGCACAAAGATGTATTTGCCCCAGAGGGACAAGGGCAGGGAATAGGAGGCAAAGCGTGAGACAAAATGAGGGAGAGGGGGAAGGGAACAAGAAGGAGGGGAAAAGATTTGCCCTAGGGCACAAAAGACTCCCTCTGGATAGAGGTTTCCTTTTATAAACCGCCACTGGCCCACAGGAATGGCGGTTTATAAAGGGAAAACCCTGTTAGGATGAGTTAGTTTGTTTTGATTGGGTGTGTAAATAAGTGTGCCAATGGGGAATTTTGATTGCTAGGTTTCAATACTTTGATAGCTGGGCTGTGGTGGGCTCAGCCTCTGGAGGAGGAAGTGGCCAAATAAGGGAGCAGACCTTGTTGGCTAGCTTTAGGAATGTAATCTAAAAGTTTAGCTACGAAGAAAGAATGTGGGAAGGGCAAGGCCTGTCAGAGCCACATTTGCCATGCTAGGGGCCTACTGGAGCCCTTCTCCGACCCCACACCTACTTAGTGAGGCACGCGTTGTTCAGTTCCATGAACTGAGTGGTCATCTATCAATCGCCAATATGTTCCCTGCCCACTCAAGTTTACAAACAGTCAATGAACCTAAGATCCTGTGCTGGGCAGAGGGAGTATGGGGCAACCAGCTGAAGTGTAGAAACCCAGTTTGAATGCTGGAGAGGGGTTGAGAAAGAGCACCCGAAGCAAGTGTGGTCACAGGCACCCATCGGGTGAGGCTGCAGAGGCCGCGCATCCAACCTAAAGGAGCCGCACGGAGCTCCGACTCCTGTGTACTCTACGGTTTCACACCTTCCAAAAGGCACAGAAAACTTGGATAGCTGTGCATGCGCTGAGAGACAGTCAAAGGGGATCACTGAAGTCAGCACATCACCACATCTGCCCTGCTGGAATTTGGCCAGAAAGCAGAACTACTCTTGAGTGTATTTCTGCACACTCTTTCAAAATTAAGCACAAGCCATTCATAGCTTCTGGGAGTGAGACCCAGCACAAACCTGGACCCCAGATGGCTTTACCTGATTATCTCAAGACACATGTGACAGTGGGTGGTGCAGCAGGGCACCATTCACCCTAGCAAGTCAAGTCACTCGTAGGTTTCCTCAGGGCTGGGATTGGTCCATAACTTTTGCTCCTGAGACCACTCAAGCTTGTAAATAGACTATGCTTGAGGCTGTAGCGAAAACGGGGTGGGGAGGGAAGGGGAGGGGTGGCGGAGGGGGGGAGGTAGGAGTGCTGCTTTATGGCCGGTTACACAAGAGTCATTCCTCAGAGCTATTGACCTTGGGACAAACAGGACCCTCTGTAAAAATGGCATTTCCTGTTGGTGACTAGTGCAGGACCATTCCTGGAATCCGAACTCCAAATGACTCAAGACATTCTTTTTCCTCCAGACTGGCTAGTTTTGCTTCTTTTTACATTCACTTACCTTTGTAGAATCCTGATGAGATCATGGGCTTAAGAAATGTTTCTAGTTTATCTAAACAACCAGAAGGCTGTGACTCTAACAGGAGGTGTCTTGGGGATCAGGTGTGTGTTAGCCCCTACCTTCCTGCCTCTCCCCCATACCCACCCCTGCCGCGACCTCCGGGAGCTCCAGCCTTCTCTACTCCGGCTGCAGAGGTCATGGTGACTCCAAGCTGTACAGAGGAAGCAACAGAGCTTATTTGGTGTCAGTGAGAGAGCTTAAGCCATCAGTTTCGGCCATGGGTCAGAATTTAAGGACACCTCTACAAGCCACGTTATTCCCTCCTCTAGACGCGGTATTCATGAGAGAAGGCTTCACGGTTTTGTTTTTGTTGTTATGTGTTGGTTGGTAGTTTGGTTGTTGGTTGCTTGGTGGTGTTTAAATCGGTGAGAGAGAAAAAGAGAGACAGAGACAGAGAGACAGAGAGGGAGGGAGCAGGGGTCTGGACATCAGAAGATAACCTAGACCATCGATCCTAACCTTGCTCCTTGCTGGAGACAGGGTCTCTTGTTGTGGCTTCGAGCACCAGGCTAGCTAGTCTGCAGGCTTCCAGGGGTTCTCCCGAGATGACAGACAGGGCTACCACATCCAGCATTTCTACATGGCTTCTGAGGATTTGAACTCATGCCCTCCTCCTTGTGTGGAAAGTACTTTAAACAAGTGTTCACCCCAGCTCAGTGCTTGTTGTTTTATTTTGTTTTTAAGATTTTTCTCCAGTGGAAGTGTGTGAACGTTTCATTTTGTCCACCTGTGTGTATCTATGCACATCCCATACATGCAGTGCCCACAGAGACCAGAAGAGGGCACCAGAAACCCTGGAACTGGAGCTACAGACTATGTCTGGGCTGCTATATCGGTGCTGGAAATCAGGCAGGCCCTCTGCAAATGACTAAGCCATCCCTCCGGTGGCTTATTATTTCAGTAGTGGCATAAACAGGTGGCAGTGTTTGTTTTTTATTAGGGGAAATAAAACAGGTTTGCAGCACAATTGCCTTTGACAAACTGTAGGAATCACAAGACCATATTGTGACTGGGTGCAGCGTTTTGGGAGTGGTCTTCTCGTCTCTTGATTTCACAGAGCACTGACTCTGGAAGCTGACAGGTCTGCTTTCGTCCCGGTCATATATGAGATCAATAAACTTTGGACAACTTACAGAACCCAGGACTCTGTCGTTTGTTATCAGCATTGTGTTGTTATTGTTGTTGTTAGAAGCTGTGAAATGATGCCCACAACATATATTAAGCCTTCAGAGAGGAGCTGGTATTGTTAGAGTTCGCACCAGCATCCTGCTGCCCCGGAAGGATTCTAAATCTCTACCCTACGGCTATTACATCCCTAACCGGCCCTCCCTCCTCTGCACACCTACTCTGGGAGCCCTTAGATAAGACAGTCTCTGCTCTCTTCACGTCTGTCCTCACTGCCTCTGAGGCATGTCCCACATCTAAAGATTGTGCCCTGGCCTAAAGTGCATACCACATCCCCGGAAAGAATTTCCGGGAGTCCCAGCTCCTGACAGTCGCTCTGCTGTTCTCCTGGGCTTGCCTACTGATCTCCAGATAAGAGCTGTGCTCCGCCTCGAGTAGCCGCTTCATCCTTTACAGGAGGAAGGCAGCTGGGGCTGACACAGGAAGAAGCAGGTAACATGGAGAGGAATTTACCACAGACTGGCCAATGTTTCAGTCTCTTGATCCTGCCTGAGGCTCACAGTGAAGGAGACACAGGGTCAGGGGTGGTGTGCCAGTACCATCTGTTGGAGCGTTGTCAAACTCCCCCAAAATGTGGGGTACACCTCCCTCTAGCTCAAAGTTCACTGGGAAAGCAGCCCCTCTTTTGTCTCCTTAGCTCCCACTACCACCTCAGCACATTCCAACCTCTCACCTCCCCCGTCCCACCCCCCAATTCATCGCCCAGCTCTGCCTGCGACCTCACCCAAGCCTCTGAGATCCCCTCCGCCCTCTCTGAAGAGTTATGGTGGTCCCGACACACTGTATTGCTCTCATTCTTCTCAGACCTCAGTGACATTTTCTCACAGACAACAACAACAATAATAATAATGGTCGTGGCAGCTAACCTCAGTTCTATGCTCTGGGAGAGCCAGAAGCATGACTTTAGCATGTAAAAGTGCACAGTTGCATGGATAACTTGCTAGGACAGTTGGGGGTCGACCTCCCCCGCCCTCTGTTGAGGGTTTCCACACTCAACTTCTCTTCTCTCACTGTTCCAGCATCGTTAGCCTCACCTGAGACACTACACCAGCTTCCTTTTCAAGATTTAGTTACATTATTTTATGTGTATGAGTATTTGACCTGCATGTATGTATATACACCACTTGGATAGTCTGAGAAGGTCAGAGGGTGTTGGATCCCCGTGGCCCGGGGATATGGATGTTTGTGAATCACTGTGTGGGCGCTGGGAACTGAACCCAGGTCCTCTGCAAATGCAAATGCTCTTAACAGCCGAGTTAACTCTCCATGCCTCTACAGTGGATTTTTAATATCAATCCTCGCCCTGCTAGTGACAAGACTTAAAACATTTCATTCCAGGCTGGTAGGATAGCTCAGCAGATAGAGGCGCTACCAAGTCTGATGACCTAAGTTTAACTCCCAGAACCCCCATGCTCCCATAAACCATCCTCCCACTTCTCCGTGTGCCTCCTTTGCTTCCACACCAAATAAATATTAAAAATGTAAATATGTATTTCATTCCCTCATCTTCCTTCCAGGATTTTATGTCCCGGTGAATGTGTATGGGACATAAATGAAGATCAAGACAGCCAAGCTCGGAGAATAAGATCCTTTCCCTCCAAGCATACAGTCCAAAGCACAGAGGGGTGCAGGAAACATTGACCCCAAAGCATGAACTCCAAAGTTCTGTGTTTTAAAAAAGAACAGCGTGGGAGAATTCTAGACAGAGTACGGTCATCCACATTGTCCATGGCTTTCATTGGACTGCCCTGTAACTGTTCTTCTAAGTGTTGTTTTCCAAGAAGGCCAAGGAGGGAACGGTTACACAGCTGACTGTTGTGATCCTGTGTGCCTCAGAGAACGGGGGGGGGGGGGGGGGGGTGGAGGGGGGCTTGTAGCTTGGACAGAGGTGCAATTCAGAGTTCCTGGGGCCAGCTGAGGGGGTGGGGCCAGCTGGGGGGTGGGGGCATCTGGGGGTGGGGCCATCTGAGGGGGGTGGTGACCAGCTGAGGGGTGGGGCCAGCTGAGGGGTGGGGGCATCTGGGGGTGGGGCCAGCTGAGGGGTGGGGGCATCTGGGGGTGGGGCCAGCTGAGGGGGTGGGGCCAGCTGAGGGGTGGGGCCAGCTGAGGGGTGGGGCCAGCTGAGGGGGTGGTGACCAGCACACTGGGAGCTCTTTGCTCAAACCGGCGTGGGGCAGGAAGAAGGGAAAGTCAGCACAGAGCATCAGCGCTCCCTGACAAAAGCTCACTTGTTCGGCTTTTCCATCATAAGGGCATTATTCCAGTCTGGCAAGGAAGCAGCAAGTTAGAAATCCTTCTTAGAACCATTTAGCGGACGGTGAGATTAAGACCCAGGAATAGAAGGAGCCAATGAAAGTCTCTTTAGGTGGCAAATGACAAGTTTAGGAGTTGAATCCAGCATCCCTGGCTCCCAGTGCAGTGCTTTCTCTGGTGAAACTCAAGGTGAAAGGGTCATAGGTGGTGAAAACTTCTACAGAGCTCAGGGCCTCCAGACCCAGTCAATTAAGGCTCCCTGGAAAATCCAGGGGACTGGGAAACTAGATTCCAAAAGTCTCTCTACTCCGGGGTGACTGGAGTGCCCTCTGGGGGAAGAAAGCTCTGATAGGATAGATGGTGTCAGCCTAGGGATCAAGAAGAGACTACATTCTGGTGAGATGGCTCAGTGGTTAAGAGCACTGGCTGCTCTTCCAAAGGTCCTGAGTTCAAATCCCAGCAACCACATGGTGCCAGCAACCACATGGTGGCTCACAACCATCCGTAATGAGATCTGACGCCCTCTTCTGGTGTGTGTCTGAAGACAGCAACAGTGTACTTACATATAATAAATAAATAAATCTTAAAAAATAAAATATAAGCCAGGCGGTGGTGGCGCACACCTGTAATCCCAGCACTCTGGGAGGCAGAGGCAGGCGGATTTCTGAGTTCGAGGCCAGCCTGGTTCTACAGAGTGAGTTCCAGGACAGCCAGGGCTACACAGAGAAACCCTGCCTCAAAAAAAGCCAAATCCAAAAAACCAAATATATATATAAAGGAGGGCCTACATTCTAGGCTGTTTGGAACTGAATTCCATCCAGCAAGCTCTCGGAGCTGTAGGATGTGAGGTGGGGTGGAAGGAAGGGCCTCCTGCAGGTCCAGGAGGCAGCCTGTGTTCAGAACCACTAATAATGACAAGATGACAAAGCAAAGCAAGACCAGGGGCCCCCTAAGCACGCAGCTCCATGTGACTGACTACACAGGCCACACACCTATCATGTGTTACGGGGAGCCCAGCAAACACACAGTCAATTGAAAGTCTTGATTCCAGCTGGCTGGGGCCACACCCTAGTGTTCAGGACCTAGGTGGGTCCTGAGTACCCAGAACACAGAGGTCTTAGGGGTAGAAACTGGGTCACGGCATCTCACTTGGTAGCTACGAGGGGGGGTGGGTAGAGGGCTTTAGCTGGAGGGGCTTCTGTGCTAACAGGCAGTTTAACAGACGCTGAGATAAATTAGCTAGGACACCCTGACCTTTGCTCCTTGGGATAGGGTTGCGTAATATTCCGTGAGATTCTCCCTCAACACCACCTTCTGGTTAAACCTTCAATGGCCTCAGCAAAGACTACAAGACAGAGGGACTCTTATGCTGCCTCATCCTGTCACAATAGGCACTGGTCTCCAGCTGTCGTGACAGACTGTGTTCACAGAGCAAATGGGTTCAAGGGAAAGGTAAGCATAAATTCTGACTTCTCTCTCCTCCCCAGTTTACTGTGAATATCTGAATCAGTCAATCAAGTACACTGCATTTTCTAGACTTGAACAGCACTATCCAGAAAAGCAGGGCTACAACCCACTGCAGGCCCCACAGGCACTGGGAGAAAAGCCCAAGTCCCTAGCCAAGCCCTTGAACCCAACTCTCTCTTAAATCACATACTGTGGGAAAACAGAGCATTAGAATCTCTGTACACTGCTTTTTAATTTTAACCAAATTCTCGGACCTCCAATGCTGCCTTTTGCTTAGTGTCTTTGTTAGGTTTTTATTGCTGTGATAAAACACCATGATCATAAACAACTTGAGGAAGAAAGGGTTTGCTTCTGCTTACAACTCTCATCCCACATTCCATTGCTAAGGGACGTCAGGGCAGAAACTCCGACAGGGAGGAACCTGAGGAAGGAGCTGAGCCCGAGGCCATGGAGGGGTGCTGCTTACTGGCTTCTTCAACATGACTTGCCCAGCCTGCCCTGCCTGCTCATAGCTTCCAGGACCCCCGGCAAAGGAATGGCCCCAGCCATCGTGGGCATCAGTCACTAAATAAGGAAATGGACCCCAGGCTTGCCCACTGCCAGTCCTTTTTTTTTTATTCAATATATTTTTTATTTACATTTCAAATGATTTCCCCTTTCCTAGCCCCCCCCCTCCCAGAAAGTCCCATCAGTCCCCTTCCCTCCCCCTGTCCTCCCACCCACCCCTTCCCACTTCCCCGTTCTGGTTTTGCCGAATACTGCTTCACTGAGTCTTTCCAGAACCAGGGGCCACTCCTCCTTTCTTCTTGTACCTCATTTGATGTGTGGATTATGTTTTGGGTATTCCAGGTTTCTAGGTTAATATCCACTTATTAGTGAGTGCATACCATGATTCACCTTTTGAGTCTGGGTTACCTCACTTAGTATGATGTTCTCTAGCTCCATCCATTTGCCTAAGAATTTCATGAATTCTTTGTTTCTAATGGCTGAATAGTACTCCATTGTGTAGATATACCACATTTTTAGCATCCACTCTTCTGTTGAGGGATACCTGGGTTCTTTCCAGCATCTGGCAATTATAAATAGGGCTGCTATGAACATAGAGGAACATGTATCCTTATTACATGCTGGGGAATCTTTTGGGTATATGCCCAGGAGTGGTATAGCAGGATCTTCTGGAAGTGAGGTGCCCAGTTTTCGGAGGAACCACCAGACTGATTTCCAGAGAGGTTGTACCAATTTGCAACCTTTTTTTTTTTTTAAAGACAGTATTTCTCTGTGTATCCCTGGCTGTCCTGGAACTCTCTGTAGACCAAACTGGCCTTGAACTCAGACCTCAGAGATCCACCTGCCTCTCTCTCTGCCTTCTGAGTGCTGGGATTAAAGGCATGCACCACCACCCAGCCACAGGCCAGACTTATGGAGGCACTTTGTCATTTGAGATTTTCTCTCTCCCAAATGACTCTAGCCTGTGTCAAGTTAACATAAAACCAGTCAGCACTGACAGCTCTTCTGAAGGTCCTGAGTTCAAATCCCAGTAACCCATATGGTGGCTCACAGCCATCCGTAATGAGATCTGATGCCTTCTTCTGCGGTGTCTGAAGACAGCTACAGTGTACTTACGTATAATAAATAAAGAAATCTTTGGCCGGGCAGTGGTGGTGTATGTCTTTAATCCTAGAACTTGGGAGACAGAGGCAGGTGGATTTCTGAGTTCAAGGCCAGCCTGATTCTACAGAATGAGTTCCAGGACAGCCAGGGCTACACAGAGAAACCCTGCCTCGAAAAACCAAAGAAAAGAAAAGAAAAGAAAAGAAAAGGAAAGGAAAGGAAAGGAAAGAAAAGAAAGAGAAAAGAAGAAAAGAGAAGAGAGGAAAAGAAAAAAACTTACTCTTGTTATGAAAAGTGAAATCAAAGCTAATTATGCTACTGTGCGTTTGCTTATTTTGTTTGTATTGCCTGTATGTTTTTCTTTCTGTTTTGAGACAGGGTCTTACTCTAAAATCCAGGCTGACCTCAGACCCACAATCCACCTGCTTTACCTCCCGGGTGCTAGGACTGGAAGCACATACCACCACTCAACTTATATTTTTCCCCCTAACGCACTTAAAATAGTCTCTCGGGCCCAGATATTCAGTTTTTGTGAAGTTATTCCATAGTCACATGCACAGATGCTGAATGATGTGTTTGTTGCGGAGTTTATGGTGCTGTGAAATTAAACTCCCCCGGCTATCATCCTTGCACTGGATTGACTATGCAATGGAAAGCAACGACGGCCATTCTCAAGAAGCGAGGATGCTCTCTTCCGGTGAGGCAGGAGGCCCGGAAAAGACCAGGTACAGAACGGTGTCTAAAATGCAAATATGCGAAAGGGCAGGAGACAGCAAGCTCCACCCACAGCACAAGCTCCACCCACAGCACAAGCTCCACCCACAGCACAAGCTCCACCCACAGCACGTACTTACGTAACCCAGCCACTGGAAGAGAGCCAGAAGTTAATAAAACGATTTCCCACGTTCAGGAAACGCTTGGCAAGGAAGAGAGAAAAATCTTCCATCTTTACTTTTTGAGCTATGTAAATATTGACTTTATCCAAAATTAAACGAATTAAAATAATGCCACCCGTATTATGGAAGAAATATTGAGCCACATACAAAAATCATTGTGCAAACTGACAATCATTTATGTCCCTCCTGGGGGACATGCCACTCTGGTGGTCACAGGAACGGGGTGATGGTCTTCGTACGCACCCTCAGACTCTGCCAAGGTCCTCAGACAAGAGATTCAATACTAACTCTGAGAAGGAAATGGTGCATCCCCTGCGAATCTGATGACCTCTGTGTGAAGCCCAAAGAAGCCACGCCTCAGAGGGAAGGGTGCCATCATTGTGAAGACTAACTACATCTATGTCTGCATGAGAAAGAGGACTGAGGCAGAGGCAGGCAGATTTCTGAGTTCGAGGCCAGCCTGGTCTACAAAGCAAGTTCCAGGATACACAGAGAAACCCTGTCTCGAAAAAACCAATTAATAAATAAATAAATAAATAAATAAGAAAGAAAAAAGAAAAAAGAAAAAAGAGAGAAAGAGGACTGAATCGGGGACTGTGTCCAGATACTAGTCTCTGCGCTCAGGTTCCAGAGATGCTATTGGCAGCCAGGTCAGGCCGGGAGCCCTGGGTGACACAGAAGAGCAGAGGCTGTGGGAGCACCAGTCTCCTGAGCTAGCAAGACAGCAGGGATGGTTGAGTCAGCAGGCGCTGAATCCAAGACTTGTTTGAATTGCTACTGACATAGCCTGAGGCTGTGCTCTCTCTCTCTCTCTCTCTCTCTCTCTCTCTCTCTCTCTCTCTCCTCTCCCTCTCCCTCTCCCTCTCCCTCTCCCTCTCCCTCTCCCTCTCCCTCTCCCTCTCCCTCTCCCTCTCCCTCTCTCTCTCTCTCTCTCTCTCTCTCTCTCTCTCTCCCACGCTGTCTCTCTGTCTCTATCTCTCTGTCTCTGTCTCTCTGTCTCTGTCTCTCTCGGTGCAAACACATGATTTGGTGCTCAGGCAGGCTAGCAGTTGGCTCACAGGGTAGGGCTTCTTCCAGTGAACTGTTCTGGGAGCCATCTGCTTCCTGGGTTTGGGCCTATTCCCTCTCCTTCCCCCACCACTCCAGCCCCAACTCAGAAATCTACCTGCCTTTTTCTGCCAAGTGCTGGGATTAAAGGCATTAAAGACCTGTGTCTGGCTGAAACCTCTTATTTTCCACAACCAGTGTACAGTAAGAAAAAACAATCCCGGTGGATTATACCTTCCCGTCTCTCAGCAGTCAAATGATACATGGTTGGTGTTTCTAGAACACAGAGCTTTAGACAAGTAGAATCACACTTGTCCAGCTATTCCTTGCCCACTTGTCCACAGCATCCTAGCTTCCTGCGCAGCCTTTATAGTGCTGGTTGGGATTCAGAAAGGGACAAGTGGCTTCGGTGCCTATTTAACTTCCCAAAGCGGACCTAACCTCCAGGTTCTCCCAGCATCCCTCAGTCCCTACCTCTTACAGGGCATGGCTGGCACACCCCCCGCCCCCACCCCATGCTGAATTCAAGCCCAGGGACCGGGCTTCCCCTCCCCCAGAAGCTCTTCTCCACTTATTTTGGGTTCTATCGCGCTCTCTCTCCCTTCTCTGTGCGTTTCGCGCTCTCCCTGTACGCATGCGCTCTTTCTCTTCCCTTTCTGTGTCCCTCCCCATAGCAACTGCCCTGGCCTTGGTCCTGGGGAAACAGTGAACACTGCAGAGCTGCTTCCCACTAAACCTGCCTTTAATACTCTAATCCGGCTTGAATCGGCCCCTTTTCATTGGCCGAGAATCAGTGCTTCCATGACTGACAAGGTTTTTCAGGGTCACGATTGCAGGTGTTGTTAGTTCCCAGAATTCAAGGGGTCTGGGTTTGATGGCTGGAATGTCTTCAGAGCAGCCTGCTTTTCTTTTTATAACTTTTTTTTTAACATGTATTAATTTGCACCCGAGAGGGCGTGTGTTTGTGACTGTGCAGAAGGCACGGGTCACATGCACCATGCTACAAGTGTGGAGGTGAGAGGACCTGAGAGAGGCGGAACACCGTGTGTTCGGGGGATCAAACTCAGGTCATCGGGCTTGACAGCAGGAGTCCTTACCCACTGAGTCATCTCTCTGGGCCCAAAGCAGCTCTCTCCCCTCCCACACCCTCTTTGTATCTTTAACTCCCTGAACTACTTGCAACATCCTGGAATCCCCAACACACACACACACACACACACACACACACACACACACACACGCTTCTTCCGGTGCTAAGCCGGCCTTTGTATTGTGACTTTAATGATGTTTTTACAAGCACAGACCTCCCAGGAACTTGTCCTGCCTTTCACACACTTTGACCTGGTTGTTCCTTGGTGAGAAGCGTGTATCATCCATTATTCGGGCATCTGGCCTCCTAGGAGTTTCTGCATTTCCCATTACCTCCCGACTTCGCAGTCTCCGGGAGTGTGCTGTTTCTGAGATTCTCATCTCCCTTTAGCAATTGATTAGTTTAGACTCTCATAGCAAGAACCCCCGTCTATTTTCCTGGTTGTTTTGTTTTGTTTTCTGGGAAAGGCATACAACAGAACTAACTGGAAAGAATTTGCTGGAGCTGGGCAGAGATAGGCCCATGCCTTTAATCTTAGCACTAGAGGCAGAGGCAGGCAGATCTCCGGGAGTTCATGTGGAAGGCAATTTTAATTACTGTGCCTAAAATATCCTTGAAACAAAACTGCCTTGGACCTGGAAGCCCCTTGCCGAGGGCAGATATGTCCTGAAATGGTAGAGGCTGTTGTTTATGGGACGTAACAAGTCACATGCTTTCACTCCCCTAAACAAGTTCCATTGACCTGATTGCACCAACGTGCTTGATCACATGTGGTGGGAGGTACAAGGCAGGAAATGGGGCAGGACGGATGCTTGCCCTGATTGGATCTGATCGAAATGCAATGGCTTTATGGGGTTGCCTTTTTAAGCCTCTGCAAAATGTGACTCTGCTCTTTTCTGAGAACACAAAGATGGGCCTGGCCACAGTCTACCATCTGGCCAGTATTTCATAAAGCTTGCTTTAAATTTGACTCAACATTGTGCTAGAGGTCCGATTCTCCCTGCAGGAGGATTAACATTTGAGGCCAGCCTGATCTACAGAATGAGTTCCAGGACACCCAGGGCTACACAGAAAAACCCTGTCCTGAGGAGAAAAAGAAAAGAAAAAAGAAAGAAAGAAATGGTTACTTATTTGCTGGGTGGCACATGCCTTTAATCCCAGCAGTCAGGACACAGAGGTAGGCAGATCTCTGAGATAGATGTGTTGTTCCAGGAACCATGAACCCTAAAAGATCACTAAGCTGGCTTTGATGTAATAGCATTAGGATCTCTTCATTACACACTTGGGTTTGGGCTCTCCTCCATCCCAACCCTGACATAGCAGGACAGGAAGGGAAAGCAGTGCAGCCTCGACCCCTCAGCAGGACAAGTTTTTAAAAGAAAATAGGGCAAGGGAGGGGGTGAGGGAGGGGTGTCCAGTCGGGGTGAGGGAGGGGGTATACAGTCGGGCAAGCCTCTAATAGAATGACTGTAAGCTGACAGGTGGGTGCTGAAGTAAGGCCATGTATAGCCACAAACGGTCTGAAAGTACATCTGAAACAATCAGACTAATCTTTGATTATCTATTGATAGGAAGTAACTAGGGAATACTTCTGGCCAAGGACAAGCTGTGCGGTCCTTCCTAGTGTGTGTGTGTAGCTTGGGTTCTGCTGTAGTAGGTTTTCAGGCTTTTTCCCTTTTCTTTAAGATGGAGGCCAGTCTCAAGATGGAGTAGGTTTGGCCTCTCAGAGGGCTAGTCTGGCCTACTGATTGAGTTCCAGGACAGACAGGCCTACAAAGAGAAACCCTGTATTAGAAAATCCAACATAAAAAAAACCAAGCTTGCTGATGCCCTAAGTCCATGGTAAGGCATAGGCTTGGGCTGAAATTCAGAGGAGCCCTGGGAAAGGCTGAACTTAGGTGCTTCTCATCTCCTCTCTCTGCCTCCTCTGACCCCTGCTTGGTTCTGTCTTGATTGGTTTCCATGACCTCAGGGAGGGCAGAGCACAGCAGAACTACAGCTCCCCTCTCCTTTTCTGACCCTAAATCCAGATCCTTGAGACCTAGAACTTCACAGGCCAACCTTGCCGTGTGTCCATTGTATTCCGACCGCTGGGAATGCTTCGGTCCAGATGTGTCCGTGAGCCATGCTCCAGCTGTGGTCCAGACAACAGATCCCACAAAAGGGGGTTGGGGGGCACATACCTGGATGCTTCACTTACTGTCATTCATTGGCAGACACATGCAGAATGGCCACACACTTTCAGTTGATACTTCAGAGGAGTCAACAGAGACTCTTAGAGATTTCTATCTTAATAAATGCGGAATCTATCCGATGGGTTTCCAACTTGGGACAAAAGGCTAAAGTGGCTATTTGACATATCAAAGCAGACCTGGCCACCAGGTTCTCACTGTAATCCTTAATCCTTTACATGTCAGGGCCTCCTACCAGGCATACCCCGCCTCCTATCAAGAACTCTCTGGCCTCGAGGGCTGCATAATCCAATCATTTATTACCTGCTCTCTGTGTGCCTTTGGGCCTCCTGGATGCTGTGCCTGGTTCTCCTCAGTCCTTCCTCCCCTTCCCTCTCCCCACAAAGTACAGCTCAGTCTGTTCATGTACACTCAGCACTCTTCCGGAGGTCGCTGCCTCTGGCTATGTTCTCCCACGCAGCTATAATAAACTGTCTCCTGCATAGCCACAGTGGCCCCAGTGAAATCTGTAAAACAAAATTTTACAGACTGAGGCAAGAAATGCCTCCTGAGGCTCTCCGGAACACCCTATCCAGAAGCTGAAAAATCTCACTTGGCAATTTACTTCTAAACTCTCCTCCTTCCTAGTAGGCAGGACTAAGAAAAACCAAGCAAATTAAGATGTAAAAGAATACATCTTGTAGTAAGTCACAAGCCAGAAAATTCTGCAACGCTTTGCTCCAGTTGTTTACGTAATTACATTTACCTCTCAACAGTATATAAATGAAGTATGGCTCTGACACTATAGTATAAAAAGCATTTTCCAGGAACCCTAAAATTATAGGTTCCTTTTGTTTTTTGATCCTCATAGTCACCCTTGCAGGACAGGTGGATTTGAAACAATAGGCCCAGACTAGAAGATATTTACATGTGAAGAACCTTATACATGCCCTTGCTGAACAGGTGGGTGTTGGGCAAACTAGAAAGAATTTACATTTGAGTTGGTACAGAGCTCAGAGCTGCCTTAATGGAAGCTTGTGAGGAACTGCTTCTGTTTTGCAGACCCCACCTAGGGAGTCTTTGACCCAAACAACATCCTTAACTTAACCAGGTGTGATTCAAGATACAGTTTATACTTTTTACTCAGAGAGACTCCCCAGTTAACTCACTGGGCTGAGGCTAGGGGCTGCAGCTGGAACTGATTGCCCGGTGTCCAGGGTGGCCCCAGGCATGGCACAGAGAAGAATGCGGTGGATGGACTAGGCGGAGGTGCTCTTGGGAGGCTGGGCATGGGCCAGGCGGCTCCCCAGGCTCCGCAATGCCGCCATCGTCGCCCAGGAGGCTGGGCGCAGGAGCCGTCCTTCCCCAGCTCCCGGGCTAGCGCAACAGTGGGGCCACGATGAAGAAGCAGCTTAACCACGTGCACCAATTGGCCAACGATGGGCAAACACCTTGTACTGCTCGAGAAAACTGAAGCTTTGACAGATGAATGTGATGCTTAATTTGAGATGTTAACTTGACTGGACCAGGGGATACCCAGAATAATACACTCAGTTCCAAAACCACCTTAGTGTCTGTGTGTCATTTTGCCAAACCCATGCCTTCCTGGACCAAAAGAATCCTGGTTATCCTGTGACTGAGTTTGGTCTGCGGCACTGCATCATACCTAGGACCAGTCACATTCCTTTTCCTTTCCTCTTTCTTTCTTTTTTTCATTCAGAGTGTGTTTTTCTTCTTGTTCTTGTTCTTGTTCTTCTTGTTGTTGTTGTTCTTCTTCTTCTTTTAAGATTTATTTATTTATTTATTATATGTAAGTATGCTATAGCTGTCTTCAGACACCCAAGAAGACTGTATGGTTGGTTGTGAGCCACCACGTGGTTGCTGGGATTTGAACTCAGGACCTTCAGAAGAGCATTCATGCTCTTAACTGCCAAGCCTTCTCTCCAGCTCTGAGAGTGTGTTTCTAACTCTTCACACTCTTCCTATTCCTGTGACAACAAGGTCAGTGCGAAGCTTTGAGCTATGAACTTGACAGGACTGAGATGAGCCTCGGTCACACCTTTGAGGGATTGTCCTCATTAGGTTAACTGAGGTAGAGCATCTGCTACAAAAAGAGACCAGGACTTGGGCCCTGCTCCGCATAGAGAGAAGAAGGCTATGTGAGCATGAGTTGGCTTCCTGCTTCTTGACAGTGGGTGCCATGTGACCAGCTGCCTCAGGTTCTGAACACCATGACCCATCCACCATGATGGTCTGCACCCTGGGGACTGGTGAGCCCAAATAAACCTGCCTTCATTATGATGTTTTTGTCGGGGTGTCTTATCACAGTAAGAAGTGGTTACAACAGCTTCTCCTCCTGTGACATCAGTAACTGCTTCATCTTTAGCATTAGACGTCCTTGGCACCAGAGCCCTTGACTGAAGAAGAATGCTGAAGAAACTGCATATGTGATTTCTGCAGAATCATGCATTTCAGAAGAAAATAGTAAAGTTATCTGAAAGAGCTCCCCCCAGGACTGTGAAGGGATAGCATGTGGTAGTTCTGCATTCTGAAAAGACACAGAACCAAAAAGGGTGATTGTACCCCAAAAGAGAGCAAAACTTTGTCTCAAAACAAAACAAAACAAAATAAAAAAAAAAACTAATGCAAACAAAACAAAACTGCTGGGGTCCCACCCCGACATTCAGGTACTGAGATGAAGCACAGAGAGGCAGACCAGAAGCTGATGACCTCTGGCCTTTAACCCTCTCTTACTGTTCTGGGGCCAAAAGCTGATGGCTTCTGGCAGTTTAACTCTCTCTTGCTACTGGGGAGTGTGTGTGTGTGTGTGTGTGTGTGTGTGTGTGTGTGTGTGTAGGGGGGGGCTGGGATTGGCAAAAGCTGATTGCTTCTGGCAATGAACTTCTGCTGATAGCAGCAGGGGCTTAAGAAAAGAAACTTAGTTACTCTGGCTCTTCACTCTTTGCCTCAGGCCTCTTGCTGGCCAGGTGAGAGGCCTGGAGTTCCTTAACCAGAATGAAAATAAAGAGAGAAGGAAAGTCAGGCACAGAGAGAGAGAGAGAAGCAGAAAAGGGCTACACCACCACTTTATAGTTCTTGGTTTTTAATACCTTCTCAGGATAATTGATCACATAATTTTTAAAGCACTTTTATATTCTATAAGTTTGTTGTAAGTTTAAGGTAATAGCTCATGTCATGGGTCAACAAGGCCTCAGGAGTTACAGGAGAATTGTTTACATGTACCTGACTAAATATTCATTTTGCATTTCATGGCTCCACAAGTTCATTATAAGTTTAAAGCAATAGTTTTTATGTCCCAAGTTGGCATGGTTTTATCAAGAGATTTTTTTTTGTCAAGACAAATCATCTGCCTTGTGCCTTATTATGTTGAAGTCTTGTATAGATAAATACTTCATCATTTATTTTCTATCCTTGCATCGACAATAAATTACTCATTTCTAGTTTATGACCTTTAGTTTCCAGATCATGGCCTCATTCCTAACCTAGAAGGAATATTTTCCTTGAATGTAAATTTGTTCCAAGCCTCTTTTCTTTTACTAGAGCAATTAGCCCATGACACATGAAGGTTTACAAAACTCTGTTTGCAGCTTTTATTCTATAGGGGGCTTGAAATTCTTGGTATTATTTTAGGAGTATAAAATCATTATCAGGAATTATGAAATCATCAATTCATCTACACTGCATTACTACATGAAAATACATCTTCATATTGATTCTGCAGGAGAGCTACCCAATAGGGTGGGCTGATGCCCAGGAATCTTTAGGCTATGCAATAGTGACAGGAAAGGCACGTCAGCAGCAAGAAGCAATCCTGGGATGAAGTCTCTGAGGATCTTGCATCTCAGAGCTCCCCTACTGCAGCCATGCAGAATGGTGTGCTTTCTCCAGAAGACTCACTTGTTTGCTATGGCCTTTCCTAGATGGCTTCTGACAGAAAACAAAACAAAGCAGCAAAAAATGAAACTCAGCATTTGTGACTGAACCAATCAGGACACTTGGCGCACTGTAGAAAGGAACAGCAAACAGCTTTAGAATTCATGGAGTGTCTCAGCAAGGAGTGTGTGTCCTGAGGACTTCATGCCGTCATGGAGTTTCACTCTACTTGTTGCCCTCCAGGTCATCACGTCCCTCCTAACCTCTGAGTTGTATAACACTCTAAGGGGGTTGGTTTCTAGCTCCTCATTGGGCAGTATCATTGGCACTTACAATAACAGTGATTGATCTTTTTCCAGCATTGCTGCTGGAGCAGATTAATGATTCAACCACCACCTCAGAAAGAACTTAGACATGGAGATGGTTAGTAACATCAACCACCCTTAGGAAGAGTTTGGACACGCAGACTGTTAGTGAAGTTGTTAAGATGTTTTTGCTAGTGATTCTGATGTAGAAAATCTTGGGGAACAATTTGGAAAGGTACACTTTTGATTATTGAGTAAAAGTTGTTTTTATTTTTAAGGTCAGGGAACAAGAATAATGGCAGTTGGATTAGCATCAGCCAACTTGCCTTTCTTGCCAAAGCTGGGTCAAGACGATAAGATGATAATTAATTTCTTGTATTCATTTTTGCCCTCAGCTTCCTGATATGATTTAATAAAAACTGTTGGTGAGTGTGTGGGCACTGAGGATTTAAAGTAGAAATGACCGATTGTTTTTTATATAAAAGTTCAGATTTGTGATTCTTTTAAGAGTTTTATAAGATTTCTTTTTAAGATAAGTAATAAAATAATTGATCCTTTCTTTGTGGCTGCAAATTGCAGCCTGCCAGTAAGAGGAACTGGCTGAGAAAATTACCTTGCCTGCTTACACTTTGTTAGTCTATAACAAATTGCTTAGTTACAAATGTATGTGGGTTCTTAGTAACAATTTGGTTTTCACCTGTACATTGTGATTTTTGTACTGCTTGAAAATTGTTGCTGGGATTATATAAACTGTGGGAGGAAAAATAAAGTTGTGAGAGCTTTGCTCCATCCACCAAATGTGTATATATGTATGTATGTATGTATGTATGTATGTATGTAAAGTTGTTGGGGCTTGTTGAATCCTTGCTTCATCCAGTGTGTGTGTGTGTGTGTGTGTGTGTGTGTGTGTGTGTGTGTGTGTACATGCACGCACACAAGCACACACCAGCTTTACATTGTCACCAACCCTACATCCCCAACTTGGACTGGGGACATATATTGGAGCTGTCCTTTGACAAACCCTCTCTCAGGGCATTGTGGGAGATATAGTATGACTTAATCCTCACACTGACTCCGCAGACAGGAACTTGAGCAGAACTTGGGTTCTGACATAAGATGCTTAGGGAGGAAGATTGACCGAAAGGCCATTGGCTAACAATGGGGAGTATTGACTAAACACACTGTCTCTGCGCTGGGGACATAATTACAAACCGACCCACCGGCTATCAGAGGGAACTGATAGTGCATGTACTGTGTGTACTGTGACAGAGCAGGGGGATCACAGCCATGGGTCGTGGAGGCCAGTTGGGGAAGTGAAAGCTATATTCATGTATTTGTCCCTCATCAACTGTATTTCGCCTATCAAGAAGTCCAGACTTCAGCAGATTTCATCATTTAGACACGCCACCTCCCTTTTCCTCAGAAATGTTTTGTTGTCGTTGTTATTGTCGTCTATTTGTTTCTTTTTTAAATTAACTTTGACTTTACCAGGGCAGTAAGTAAAGGCATCCTAAATCTGTATTTACTGAGACTAGCGAACTCATTAGCCACCAACACAAGCAGCCATGTCTTCAGCCTCTCACAGACAGACAGGGAGATGGTAATTGCTGTCATGTCTGCCTCCCACAAGCGTGCCAACAGCCCGAGAGGACCAGAGCAAGGAAGACTTCCAAGGTTGAAAAGAGTCAAGTGCAGGGCCGGGCCGAGACCTGCTGAGGTCCCCCTGACCTGAGAGGGTGTGGGAGGCAGGGACAAGTAGGAGGTGCCCAGGACAGCGCAGACGCTCTTAGAGGAACTGACCGGCCCACGGCCTCTAACGTGTACTTCCCCTTTCCCAGCCAGCCTCCTCAGCCCTCTTCTCTCTTCCCTTTCTCTCTCATGTTAGCTTATGCGTCAGTTCCTGACCGGTGGGGAAACTTCCTGAGGCTATGAAGCCACCCAAAGGGAGGCTCGACCCCATTCTGCGCTCTAGGCTGGGACCCTGAAGCCTGGAGCGGCTCGCAGCTCTGAGAGAGACACCCTGCCTCCTGGTAAGCACCTAACCATGTCCCTAGCTGAGGCCATCAGACTCTGGAACGAAGGGGTGCTCTCAGCCGACAAGAAGGACTGGAAGGGCGCCCTGGAAGCCTTCAGCGAGGTGCAGGACCCCCACTCGAGGATCTGTTTCAACATCGGCTGCATGCACACCATCCTGGAAAACATGCAGGCCGCGGAGCAGGTGAGTTGAGGGCCCCTGTAATTATAGCCTTTCTGCCCTCTGGAAACCTCATCTCTCAGAGCCTGAAAGGAACAAAAGCCCTCCAGAACTAGGCATCGGAGGCCCCAACTAACTGCCCCTGGTCTGGCAGGTAGTTTTAAAAGTCCCCAGGGCAGGTTTTTGGAGCCACCCCTGGGCGATACTCTCCTCTTTACTAGATTTCCACATTACCCAAGGTAATCTTTTAACCCTTTGAGAAGACTTCTTTGGTTATGTTTTCTTTTGCAACACCTCCTGGATACCCTGTCTCTGTCTAACCCTGGCATCCAGTTGTAAAATGCCTGTTATGGCTTCTGGGAATTTACATAACATCCTATCAGTTTGGCCTGCTTGAAGAACAATTGTCGCGGTGCACAAAGGACAGCTTCGTGGAGTCCCCTCTTTCCATTTTTACCTGGGTTCCAGTGATCAACCCCAAATCTCTGGGATTGCACAGCGAGCGCCTTTACCTGCTGAACTACCTCTCACAGTCCTCAGGAGCTGTCCACCTGGCCTTTGTTGTTGTTGCTGTTGTTTTGTTTTTTAGGTAGGGTCTCGTATTGTTTTTTAGGTAGGGTCTCTTATTGGCCCAGAACTTGCTCTTTAGGCTTGGCTGGCTAGAGGGCCTGGCTCTGTCTCCCCGGCATTGAGATTAGAAAGGATGTGGCCCCACACCTGTTTGTTTTGTAACCTGGACTCTGTAGGCTGTCAAGCTTGTGAGGCCAGCATTTTATCTCCCCAACCTCCACAACCTCCAAAGAACCAGTTTACACTGGTCATCCTCTGACCAGCAGGTGAACAAACACTGTCCTCATCTTGACAGGAGGAGAGGAACTGACTTGATATGCCCAGACTTTACAGTCACAAGCAGGTGGCACTGAGCACTGCCCATCTAGCCACCACCTGGAGGGAGGACGGCCTTCTCCCCCTCCTCCCCTGGGGGGATGGGCTGGGGGGCTGCATCCTCAGAGCTGTGGAGACAGACAGAGGCAACTGTCCTAGGCAACGCTCTGCCAGGCCCTGGATTCTCATATCCAGGCCTGGACTCTTGGCCAGGCCGTATCAAAGGCCACCTCACACCCTCAGATCACTGGCTTCTTCCCTTACTGGTCAAGATCTTGCCACTTTTCTGTTGCCAGGCCTCTCATCCCCTCTATCCTTGTCTTCCTGTTTAATCCAATATGAATAATATTATATATGTATTCTGATTTGTTATTATTTTAGTGATATAAATGATTATACAATAAATTGATATCACGCAAATACAATATACATTTTAACTATATCACTCTCATATTATTATTATTTTTTTAAAGATTTTATTTATTTTATGTATGTGAGTGTACTATCAATCTCTCCAGACACACCAGAAGAGGGCATCAGATCCCATTACAGATGGTTGTGAGCCACCATGTGGGTGCTGGGAATTGAACTCAGGACCTCTGGAAGAGCAGTCAGTGCTCTTACCCACTGAGCCATCTCTCCAGCCCCGGGTGGTGGGAATTGTATATCGGTCCTCTGGAAGGGCAGCAAGCACTCTTATCTGCTGAGCTGGGGAGGTTAATGGAAGATTAGGTAATTTACCACAGGCTATGCAAAGAGGAAATAAGACTCCAGGGGCATTTTGATCCAAGACCTCTGTACCCCTGGCCAATTTTGTCACCTTGAATTGCTGAATCATTATGACACACATCTTGCCTCTCCCTGGCAATATTCTCACACTTCCGCTCTGCCGGGCTCTGTGACCATGTACGGACCCTTCCACCTGCAGGCCTTCACCAAAAGCATCAACAGAGACAAGCACTTGGCAGTGGCCTACTTCCAGCGAGGAATGCTCTACTACAGCATGGAGAAGTAAGTAGTCCAGAGCCATTCACCGGAGTGTGACAGCGGCCTGATCGGTCTTTGTTCTGGTGGACTTGGTATTGGATAAATATCCTCCAGCTTCCGAGGGTAGGAGGGCTGGCTTGCTTTTTCTGGGTAGTTATGTAAGAAGTAGCGTGCAAGAGCTTTTCTGGGGAGGGGAGACAAGCCTGACTTCATTGTAAGTCATCAGGGCACAGCCACAAGGAGCCTGAAAGTTTGGATACCCAACCCCGTCGCCAGTGTCCCTAATGAAGACACTCACTGTGTCTCTCTGTGCGGAACCGAGCAGTGCCAAGGCAAGGCTCATCATGAAATCAAATCAATCCTGGCTTCATCCATGCTGAATGTGTTTGCAAAACCCAGTTTAGACTATAGGGTGGGGATGGGAGGATGACCCTGTCATAAAAATGAGAATACAAATTGTTAGCAGCATATGTATAAGTTAATACAAATTAAATATGTGTGTATTTAGATAGATAGATAGATAGATAGATAGATGATAGATAGATAGATGATAGATAGATGATAGATGATAGATAGATAGATAGATAGATAGATAGATAGATAGATAGATAGATATAGAGTTTATAGTTAATGGCAAATTTTAAAGAATGGTTTCCAAATACCATATTAGTCTAAAACCCATTTGTTGCACAGACTGGCAGGGCATCGGTCAGTGTACCATTCTAGTTGCTTCTGGATGTTGGTATGATAATGAAGTCCCTTTCCTTCCAGCACCTTGTGCATGTTTAGGGATATTCACTGTTTTAAGTAAAAAGATAAAACAGAACAAAACAAAAAAAAATCCGAATGGATGTTAACTTCAACCCCCTATTCTACCCTCAACTGCCCAAAGAACACACACACACACACACACACACCAAAAGGATAATATTCGAAATGTGAATTTTGCCAGGCGGTGGTGACACACGCCTGTAATCCCAGCACTCTGGGAGGCAGAGGCAGGCAGATTTCTGAGTTCGAGACTAGCCTGGTCTACAGAGTGAGTTCCAGGACAGCCAGGGCTACACAGAGAAACCCTGTCTTGAAAAAACCAAATGCAAAAAAAAAAAAAAATGTGAATTTCACATATTTTAGGAAAAGTCAGACAGCAAACTGACTCAGGAATGTGTCTGAGTGTGTCCTCACATTCTAGGGAAGAGGACAATGGCTGAGTGGAAGGAAGAATTTTCCAACAGTGAAACTGAGCAAGTGTGGTGTGGCTGGAGTGCAGTGGGGTGCAGGGCATCAAGGGGGACTGGGGAGCAGAGGATGCCCTGAACAGGGAGGGGAATGGACTGTGAATTTCTAGAAGCTCTCAGGCACATCACTGAGGGATTATTAAATCACTCTAGACTATGAACAAAGAAGACTGGTGCTTGGGAAGTCAATTTGGAAGTGAACACAGTCATCCTCATGAACAATGAGGGTCTGAACCAGGGCAGCACTAGTGACAAGGACCAGAAGTGGACTTCAGAGGTGGTCACCCTGACAAAGCACAGGGCAGGCATATGCTGAGTAGACTCTGTCTGATGCCCTGGTCTGCAGGCATGCATGCAGGCAGAATGCTGTATACACAATAAACAAATAAACCTTTAAAAAAAGAAGGAAAGAAAGAAAGAAAGAAAGAAAGATAAAAAGATAGAAAGAAAGAAAGAAAGATAGAAAGAAAGAAAGAAAGAAAGAAAGAAAGAAAGAAAGAAAGAAAGAAAGAAAGAAAGAAAGAAAGAAAGTGTTGGGGTTTTGTCTAAGCTCTACCCCACACCTACCTGGCAATAGCCAGGTATGCCCCGCCCCAGAGATCTGGCCCACTATAAGAGGGGCTACTTGCCCCTCCTCTCTCTCTTTGCTCTCTGCTCTCCCACATACTCTCACCTCTCTGCCCCTGGGGCTCTTCTCCCCCCCTCCACGTGGTCATGGCCGGCCTCCACTCTCTCTCTCTCTCTCTCTCTCTCTCTCTCTCTCTCTCTCTCTCTCTCTCTCTCTCTCTCTCTCCCTCTCCCTCTCTCTCTCTACCACTAACTCCCATCCTCTATTCTGAATAAACTCTATTCTATACCATGTCTGTGTGTGTGTGGTCCCTCAGGGGCAGAGGTGCCCAGGCAAGGGCCCGCCTGGACACCTTCCCCCACGCCGCCTAGCCACACTCACCTAACCCCCTATACTCTCCCCCTTTAAGCCCCTTCATCATCCTGCTGAATCCTTCAGAAAGAACGAAAGAAAGAAAGAAAGAAAGAAAGAAAGAAGAAAGAAAGAAAGAAAGAAAGAAAGAAAGAAAGAAAGAAAGAAAGAAAGAAAGAAAGAAAAGGATCACAAATGGGCTTCCAAATGCAAGCCCCGCTGAGTGAGACTGGGTGTGTGTCAGGGAAAACACTTCCTATTCCTAGGGACCTCGGCGAGATAGTTAGGGTTGAGAATACGCTAGGCTCACTTATTTCCTCATTAGAGAGTTGCAGACCTAAAGATTAAATCTGACAGATTATTTTTCTCAGATTTAGCCATTATCATTCAGATCAAGTTCTGCATCTTATTTCTGGATCCCCCCCTTCTTTCCTTTTTCCTTCCTTCTCTTCAACCTCTTCTCTGCTTTTGAGACAGGGTTTTAGGTAGTGAAGGCTGTTAGTTGTGCAGCATCTGGGCAGGCATGGTGCAGGAGGAGCTGAGATTTCGAAGTCTTTATCTGAAGGGTGCCAGTGGAAGACTTGCCTCCAGGGAGGAAGGACTAGGGTCCTCTAGGCCACACCCACAGTGACACACCTACTCCAACAAGGCCACACCTACTCTAGCAGGACCTCTTCTTCTTCTTCTTCTTCTTCTTCTTCTTCTTCTTCTTCTTCTTCTTCTTCTTCTTCTTCTTCTTCTTCTTCTTCTTCTTCTTCTTCTTCCTCTTCTTCTTCTTCTTCTTCTTCTTCTTCTTCTTCTTCTTCTTCTTCTTCTTCTTCTTCTTCTTCTTCTTCTTCTTCTTCTTCTTCTTCTTCTTCTTTGGTTTTTTTGGATTTGGTTTTTTCGAGACAGGGTTTCTCTGTATAGCCCTGGCTGTCCTGGAACTCACTCTGTAGACCAGGCTGGCCTCAAACTCAGAAATCTGCCTGCCTCTGCCTCCCAAGTGCTGGGATTACAGGTGTGCGCCCCCCCACCCCCTGCTCTTTCTTTTTTTGGGGGGGGGCTCATCTTCTAATGGTGCCACTACCTGGGCTCAGCATATGGAAACCATCTCACTATGTCTGTGACTTTCCTTCCAATAAGACTTACATTTTCTTACATT